>NC_135890.1:76858607-78058607 GCF_964194155.1 Cetorhinus maximus
GAGAGACAGATAGAGTGGGAAAGGAGAGAGAGAGACAGACAGAGTGGGAAAGGAGAGAGAGAGACAGACAGAGTAGGAAAGGAGAGAGAGAGACAGACAGAGTGGGAAAGGAGAGAGAGAGACAGACAGAGTGGGAAAGGAGAGAGAGACAGACAGAGTGGGAAAGGAGAGAGAGACAGACAGAGTGGGAAAGGAGAAAGAGAGACAGAGAGTGGGAAAGGAGAGAGAGAGACAGAGTGGGAAAGGAGAGAGAGACAGAGTTGGAAAGGAGAGAGAGACAGAGTGGGAAAGGAGAGAGAGACAGAGTGGGAAAGGAGAGAGAGACAGAGTGGGAAAGGAGAGAGTGACAGAGTGGGAAATGAGAGAGAGACAGAGTGGGAAAGGAGAGAGACAGACAGACAGAGTGGGAAAGGAGAGAGACAGACAGAGTGGGAAAGGAGAGAGACAGATAGACACAGACAGAGTGGGAAAGGAGAGAAATAGAGAGAGAGACAGAGTGGGAAAGGAGAGAGAGAAACAGGGTGGGAAAGGAGAGAGAGAGAGACAGAGTGGGAAAGGAGAGAGAGAAACAGAATGGGAAAGGAGAGAGAGAGAGACAGAGTGGGAAAGGAGAGAGAGAGACAGACAGAGTGGGAAAGGAGAGAGAGAGACAGACAGAGTGGGAAAGGAGAGAGAGACAGACAGAGTGGGAAAGGAGAGCGAGAGAGACAGACAGAGTGGGAAAGGAGAGAGACAGATAGACACAGACAGAGTGGGAAAGGAGAGACAGAGAGACAGACAGAGTGGGAAAGGAGAGACACAGATAGACACAGACAGAGTGGGAAAGGAGAGACAGAGAGAGAGACAGAGTGGGAAAGGAGAGACAGAGACAGACAGATTGGGAAAGGAGAAAGAGAGAGAGAGAGACAGAGAGTGGGAAAGGAGAGAGAGACAGACCGAGTGGGAAAGGAGAAAGAGAGACAGAGAGTGGGAAAGGAGAGAGAGAGACAGAGTGGGAAAGGAGAGAGAGACATAGTGGGAAAGGAGAGAGAATCAGAGTGGGAAAGGAGAGAGACACAGTGTGGGAAAGGAGAGAGTGACAGAGTGGGAAAGGAGAGAGAGATAGAGTGGGAAAGGAGAGAGACAGAGTGGGAAAGGAAAGAGACAGAGTGGGAAAGGAAAGAGACAGAGTGGGAAAGGAGAGAGAGAGAGACACAGTGGGAAAGAAGAGAGAGAGACACTCAGTGGGAAAGGAGAGGGACACACAGTGGGAAAGGAGAAAGAGAGACAGAGTGGGAGAGAGAGACAGACAGAGTGGGAAAGGAGAGAGAGAGACAGACAGAGTGGGAAAGGAGAGAGAGAGACAGACAGAGTGGGAAAGGAGAGAGAGACAGACAGAGTGGGAAAGGAGAGACAGAGACACAGTGCAAAAGGAGAGAGAGAGAGACAGTGGGAAAGGAGAGAGATGGAAAGAGTGGAAACGGAGAGAGAGGCAAAGTGGGAAAGGAGAGACAGAAACAGTAGGAAAGGAGAGAGAGAGAGAGACAGACAGACAGAGTGGGAAAGGAGAGAGAGAGAGACAGTCAGAGACTGAGAAAGGAGAGAGAACAACAGACAGAGTGGTAAAGGAGAGACAGAGACAAACACACATAGAGTGGGAAAGGAGAGAAATAGAGAGAGAGACAGAGTGGGAAAGGAGAGAGAGAGAGAGTGGGAAAGGAGAGAGAGAGACAGAGTGGGAATGGAGAGAGAGAGACAGACAGAGTGGGAAAGGAGAGAGAGAGACAGACAGAGTGGGAAAGGAGAGAGAGAGACAGATAGAGTGGGAAAGGAGAGAGAGAGACAGACAGAGTGGGAAAGGAGAGAGAGAGACAGACAGAGTAGGAAAGGAGAGAGAGAGACAGACAGAGTGGGAAAGGAGAGAGAGAGACAGACAGAGTGGGAAAGGAGAGAGAGACAGACAGAGTGGGAAAGGAGAGAGAGACAGACAGAGTGGGAAAGGAGAAAGAGAGACAGAGAGTGGGAAAGGAGAGAGAGAGACAGAGTGGGAAAGGAGAGAGAGACAGAGTTGGAAAGGAGAGAGAGACAGAGTGGGAAAGGAGAGAGAGACAGAGTGGGAAAGGAGAGAGAGACATAGTGGGAAAGGAGAGAGTGACAGAGTGGGAAATGAGAGAGAGACAGAGTGGGAAAGGAGAGAGAGACAGAGTGGGAAAGGAGAGAGACAGACAGAGTGGGAAAGGAGAGAGACAGATAGACACAGACAGAGTGGGAAAGGAGAGACAGAGAGACAGACAGAGTGGGAAAGGAGAGACACAGATAGACACAGACAGAGTGGGAAAGGAGAGACAGAGAGAGAGACAGATTGGGAAAGGAGAAAGAGAGAGAGAGACAGATAGAGTGGGAAAGGAGAAAGAGAGACAGAGAGTGGGAAAGGAGAGAGAGAGACAGAGTGGGAAAGGAGAGAGAGACAGAGTGGGAAAGGAGAGAGAGACAGTGTGGGAAAGGAGAGAGTGACAGAGTGGGAAAGGAGAGAGACAGAGTGGGAAAGGAAAGAGATAGAGTGGGAAAGGAAAGAGACAGAGTGGGAAAGGAGAGAGAGAGGGGGACACAGTGGGAAAGAAGAGAGAGAGACACTCAGTGGGAAAGGAGAGAGAGGGACACACATTGGGAAAGGAGAAAGAGAGACAGAGTGGGAAAGGAGAGAGAGAGGGACAGACAGAGTGGGAAAGGAGAAAGAGAGACAGAGTGGGAAAGGAGAGAGAGACAGGCAGAGTGGGAAAGGAGAGAGAGACAGACAGAGTGGGAAAGGAGAGACAGAGACACAGTGCGAAAGGAGAGAGAGAGAGACAGTGGGAAAGGAGAGAGATGGATAGAGTGGAAACGGAGAGAGAGACAAAGTGGGAAAGGAGAGACAGAAACAGTAGGAAAGGAGAGAGAGAGAGAGACAGACAGACAGACTGGGAAAGGAGAGAGAGAGAGACAGTCAGAGACTGAGAAAGGAGAGAGAACAACAGACAGAGTGGTAAAGGAGAGATAGAGACAAACACACATAGAGTGGGAAAGGAGAGAAATAGAGAGAGAGACAGAGTGGGAAAGGAGAGAGAGACAGAGTGGGAAAGGAGAGAGAGAGACAGAGTGGGAAAGGAGAGAGAGAGACAGACAGAGTGGGAAAGGAGAGAGGGAGACAGACAGAGTGGGAAAGGAGAGAGAGAGACAGATAGAGTGGGAAAGGAGAGAGAGAGACAGACAGAGTGGGAAAGGAGAGAGAGAGACAGACAGAGTGGGAAAGGAGAGAGAGAGACAGACAGAGTGGGAAAGGAGAGAGAGACAGACAGAGTGGGAAAGGAGAGAGAGACAGACAGAGTGGGAAAGGAGAAAGAGAGACAGAGAGTGGGAAAGGAGAGAGAGAGAGAGAGACAGAGTGGGAAAGGAGAGAGAGACAGAGTGGGAAAGGAGAGAGAGAGACAGAGTGGGAAAGGAGAGAGAGACAGAGTGGGAAAGGAGAGAGAGAGAGAGTGGGAAAGGAGAGAATGAAAGAGTGGGAAAGGAGAGAGAGACAGAGTGGGAAAGGAGAGAGACAGACAGACAGAGTGGGAAAGGAGAGAGACAGACAGAGTGGGAAAGGAGAGAGACAGACAGACACAGACAGAGTGGGAAAGGAGAGACAGAGAGACAGACAGAGTGGGAAAGGAGAGACACAGATAGACACAGACAGAGTGGGAAAGGAGAGACAGAGAGAGAGACAGAGTGGGAAAGGAGAGACAGAGACAGACAGATTGGGAAAGGAGAAAGAGAGAGAGAGACAGACAGAGTGGGAAAGGAGAAAGAGAGACAGAGAGTGGGAAAGGAGAGAGAGAGACAGCGTGGGAAAGGAGAGAGAGACAGAGTGGGAAAGGAGAGAGAGACAGAGTGGGAAAGGAGAGAGAGACAGTGTGGGAAAGGAGAGAGTGACAGAGTGGGAAAGGAGAGAGTGACAGAGTGGGAAAGGAGAGAGACAGAGTGGGAAAGGAAAGAGACAGAGTGGGAAAGGAGAGAGAGAGGGGGACACAGTGGGAAAGAAGAGAGAGAGACACTCAGTGGGAAAGGAGAGAGAGGGACACACATTGGGAAAGGAGAAAGAGAGACAGAGTGGGAAAGGAGAGAGAGGGACAGACAGAGTGGGAAAGGAGAAAGAGAGACAGAGTGGGAAAGGAGAGAGAGAGAGACAGAGTGGGAAAGGAGAAAGAGAGACAGACAGAGAATGGGAAAGGAGAGAGAGAGAGACAGAGTGGGAAAGGAGAGAGAGAGACACACAGTGGGAAAGGAGAGAGAGAGACACACACTGGGAAAGGCGAAAGAGAGACAGAGTGGGAACGGAGAGAGACAGACAGACAGAGTGGGAAAGCAGAGAGAGACAGGCAGAATGGAAAAGGAGAGAGAGACAGACAGAGTGGAAACGGAGAGAGAGAGACAAAGTGGGAAAGGAGAGAGAGAGAGACAGTGGGAAAGGAGAGAGAGAGACACACAGTGGGAAAGGAGAGAGAGAGACACACAGTGGGAAAGGAGTGAGAGGGAAACAGAGTGGGAAAGGAGTGAGAGAGACAGAGTGGGAACGGAGAGAGAGACAGACAGACAGAGTGGGAAAGCAGAGAGACAGATAGACACAGACAGAGTGGGAAAGGAGAGATAGAGAGACAGACAGAGTGGGAAAGGAGAGACACAGATAGACACAGACAGAGTGGGAAAGGAGAGACAGAGAGAGAGACAGAGTGGGAAAGGAGAGACAGAGACAGACAGATTGGGAAAGGAGAAAGAGAGAGAGAGACAGAGAGTGGGAAAGGAGAGAGAGACAGACAGAGTGGGAAAGGAGAAAGAGAGACAGAGAGTGGGAATGGAGAGAGAGAGACAGAGTGGGAAAGGAGAGAGAGACAGAGTGGGAAAGGAGAGAGAGACAGAGTGGGAAAGGAGAGAGAGACAGTGTGGGAACGGAGAAGTGACAGAGTGGGAAAGGAGAGAGACAGAGTGGGAAAGGAAAGAGATAGAGTGGGAAAGGAAAGAGACAGAGTGGGAAAGGAGAGAGAGAGGGAGACACAGTGGGAAAGAAGAGAGAGAGACACTCAGTGGGAAAGGAGAGAGAGGGACACACATTGGGAAAGGAGAAAGAGAGACAGAGTGGCAAAGGAGAGAGAGAGGGACAGACAGAGTGGGAAAGGAGAAAGAGAGACAGAGTGGGAAAGGAGAGAGAGACAGACAGAGTGGGAAAGGAGAAAGAGAGACAGACAGAGAGTGGGAAAGGAGAGAGAGAGAGACAGAGTGGGAATGGAGAGAGAGAGACACACAGTGGGAAAGGAGAGAGAGACACACAGTGGGAAAGGCGAAAGAGAGACAGAGTGGGAACGGAGAGAGACAGACAGACAGAGTGGGAAAGCAGAGAGAGACAGACAGAATGGAAAAGGAGAGAGAGACAGACAGAGTGGAAACGGAGAGAGAGAGACAAAGTGGGAAAGGAGAGACATAAACAGTGGGAAATGAGAGAGAGAGAGAGAGAGAGAGATAGACAGACAGACAGAGTGGGAAAGGAGAGAGAGAGACAGACACAGACAGAGTGGGAACGGAGAGACAGACAGAGTGGGAAAGGAGAGACAGAGAGACAGACAGAGTGAGAAAGGAGAGAGAGAGACAGTGTGAGAGTGGGAAAGGAGAGAGAACAACAGAGTGGGAAAGGAGAGACAGAGACATACAGAGAGTGGGAAAGGAGAAAGAGAGACAGAGAGTGGGAAAGGAGAGAGAGACAGACAGAGTGGGAAAGGAGAGAGAGAGACAACACACACACAGAGTGGGAAAGGAGAGAAAGAGAGATAGAGTGGGAAAGGAGAGAGAGAGAGACACAGTGGGAAAGGAGAGAGAGAGAGACACAGTGGGAGAGGAGAGAGAGGGACACAGAGTGGGAAAGGAGAAAGAGACAGAGTGGGAAAGGAGAGAGACAGACAGACAGATTGGAAAAGCAGAGAGAGAGATAGAGTGGAAAAGGAGAGAGAGACAAAGTGGGAAAGGAGAGACAGAAACAGTGGGAAAGGAGAGAGAGAGAGAGAGAGAGACAGACAGACAGAGCGAGAAAGGAGAGAGAGAGAGAGACAGTCAGAGAGTGAGAAAGGAGTGAGAACAACAGACAGAGTGGGAAAGGAGAGACAGAGACAAACACACATAGAATGGGAATGGAGAGAAATAGAGAGAGAGACAGAGTGGGAAAGGAGAGAGAGACAGAGTGGGAAAGGTGAGAAATAGAGAGAGAGAGAGTGGGAATGGAGAGAGAGACGGAGTGGGAAAGGAGATAGAGAGACAGACAGAATGGGAAAGGAGAGACAGAGCCAGACAGAGAGTGGGAAAGGAGATAGAGAGATAGAGAGTTGGAAAGGAGAGAGAGAGAGACACAGTGGGAAAGGAGAGAGAGGGACACAGAGTGGGAAAGGAGAAAGAGACAGAGTGGGAAAGGAGAGAGAGACAGACAGACAGCTTCGAAAAGGAGAGAGAGAGACAGAGTGGGATAGGAGAGAGAGACAGAGTGGGAAAGGAGAGAGAGATAGAGTGGGAAAGGAGAGAGAAACAGATTGGGAAAGGAGAGAGAGACAGAGTGGGAAAGGAGAGAGACAGAGGGAAACGAGAAAGAGAGAGAGACACAGTGGGAAAGGAGAGAGAGACATACAATGGGAAAGGAGAGAGAGGGACACACAGTGGGAAAGGAGAGAGAGGGACACACAGTGGGAAAGGAGAAAGAGAGACAGAGTGGGAAAGGAGAGAGAGACAGACAGACAGAGTGGGAAAGCAGAGAGAGACAGAAAGAGTGGAAAAGGAGAGATAGATGACAGAGTGGAAAAAGAGAGAGAGACAAAGTGGGAAAGGAGAGAGAGAGAGAGACAGAGAGTGGGAAAGCAGAGAGACAGACAGAGAGTGGGAAAGGAAAAAGAGAGACAGAGAGTGGCAAAGGAAAAAGAGAGACAGAGAGTGGGAAAGGAAAAAGAGAGACAGACAGAGTGGGAAAGGAGAGAGAAAGAGACAACACACACAGACAGTGGGAAAGTAGAGAAAGAGAGACAGAGACAGAGTAGGAAAGGAGAGAGAGACAGAGTGGGAAAAGAGAGAGAGACAGAGTGGAAAAGGAGAGAAAGACAGAGTGGGAAAGGAGAGAGAGAGACAGAGTGGGAAAGGAGAGAGAGACAGAGTGGGAAAGGAGAGAGAGACAGAGTGGCAAAGGAGAGAGAGACAGAGTGGGAAAGGAGAGAGAGACAGAGTGGGAAAGGAGAGAGAGACAGAGTGGGAAAGGAGAGAGAGACAGAGTGGGAAAGGAGAGAGAGAGACAGACAGAGTGGGAAAGGAGAAAGAGAGACAGACAGAGTGGGAAAGGAGAGAGAGACGGTCAGAGTGGGAAAGGAGAGAGACAGAGTGGGAAAGGAGAGAGAGAGACAGAGTGGAAATGGAGAGAGACAATGTGGGAAAGGAGAGACAGAAACAGTGGGAAAAGAGAGAGAGAGACAGACAGAGTGGGAAAGGAGGGAGAGAGAGACAGTGGGAAAGGAGAGAGAGAGACAGTGTTGGAAAAGAGAGACACACAGACAGACAGAGTGGGAAAGGCGAGAGAGGGAGACAGACAGAGTGGCAAAGGATTGAAAGAGAGAGAGGGAGACAGTGGGAAAGGAAAGAGAGACAGACAGAGTGGGATAGGAGAGAGAGAGAGACAGTGGGAAAGGAGAGAGAGAGACAGACAGATTGGGAAAGGAGAAAGAGAGACAGAGAGTGGGAAAGCAGAGACAGACGGACAGAGTGGGAAAGGAGAGAGACAGAGTGGGAAAGGAGAGAGAGAGAGACATAGTGGGAAAGGAGAGAGAGAGAGACAGTGGGAAAGGAGAGAGAGAGACACACAGTGGGAAAGGAGAGAGAGAGACAGACAGAGTGGGAAAGGAGTGAGAGGGAAAAACAGAGTGGGAAAGGAGTGAGAGAGACAGAGTGGGAACGGAGAGAGAGACAGACAGACAGAGTGGGAAAGCAGAGAGACAGATAGACACAGACAGAGTGGGAAAGGAGAGATAGAGAGACGGACAGAGTGGGAAAGGAGAGACACAGATAGACACAGACAGAGTGGGAAAGGAGAGACAGAGAGAGACAGAGTGGGAAAGGAGAGACAGAGACAGACAGATTGGGAAAGGAGAAAGAGAGAGAGAGACAGAGAGTGGGAAAGGAGAGAGAGACAGACAGAGTGGGAAAGGAGAAAGAGAGACAGAGAGTGGGAATGGAGAGAGAGAGACAGAGTGGGAAAGGAGAGAGAGACAGAGTGGGAAAGGAGAGAGAGACAGAGTGGGAAAGGAGAGAGAGACAGAGTGGGAAAGGAGAGAGTGACAGAGTGGGAAAGGAGAGAGAGACAGAGTGGGAAAGGAGAGAGACAGAGTGGGAAAGGAAAGAGATAGAGTGGGAAAGGAAAGAGACAGAGTGGGAAAGGAGAGAGAGAGGGGGACACAGTGGGAAAGAAGAGAGAAAGACACTCAGTGGGAAAGGAGAGAGAGGGACACACAGTGGGAAAGGAGAAAGAGAGACAGAGTGGGAAAGCAGAGAGAGGGACAGACAGAGTGGGAAAGGAGAAAGAGAGACAGAGTGGGAAAGGAGAGAGAGACAGACAGAGTGGGAAAGGAGAAAGAGAGACAGACAGAGAGTGGGAAAGGAGAGAGAGAGAGACAGAGTGGGAATGGAGAGAGAGAGACACACAGTGGGAAAGGAGAGAGAGACACACAGTGGGAAAGGCGAAAGAGAGACAGAGTGGGAACGGAGAGAGACAGACAGACAGAGTGGGAAAGCAGAGAGAGACAGACAGAATGGAAAAGGAGAGAGAGACAGACAGAGTGGAAACGGAGAGAGAGAGACAAAGTGGGAAAGGAGAGACATAAACAGTGGGAAATGAGAGAGAGAGAGAGAGAGAGACAGACAGACAGACAGAGTGGGAAAGGAGAGAGAGAGAGACAGACACAGACAGAGTGGCAACGGAGAGACAGAGAGACAGACAGAGTGGGAACGGAGAGACAGAGAGACAGACAGAGTGAGAAAGGAGAGAGAGCGACAGTGTGAGAGTGGGAAAGGAGAGAGAACAACAGAGTGGGAAAGGAGAGACAGAGACATACAGAGAGTGGGAAAGGAGAAAGAGAGACAGAGAGTGGGAAAGGAGAGAGAGACAGACAGAGTGGGAAAGGAGAGAGAGAGACAACACACACACAGAGTGGGAAAGGAGAGAAAGAGAGGTAGAGTGGGAAAGGAGAGAGAGAGAGACACAGTGGGAAAGGACAGTGGGAGAGGAGAGAGAGGGACACAGAGTGGGAAAGGAGAAAGAGACAGAGTGGGAAAGGAGAGAGACAGACAGACAGATTGGAAAAGCAGAGAGAGAGATAGAGTGGAAAAGGAGAGAGAGACAAAGTGGGAAAGGAGAGACAGAAACAGTGGGAAAGGAGAGAGAGAGGGAGAGAGAGAGAGAGAGACAGACAGACAGAGCGAGAAAGGAGAGAGAGAGAGACAGTCAGAGAGTGAGAAAGGAGAGAGAACAACAGACAGAGTGGGAAAGGAGAGACAGAGACAAACACACATAGAATGGGAATGGAGAGAAATAGAGAGAGAGACAGAGTGGGAAAGGAGAGAGAGACAGAGTGGGAAAGGTGAGAAATAGAGAGAGAGAGAGTGGGAATGGAGAGAGAGACGGAGTGGGAAAGGAGATAGAGAGACAGACAGAATGGGAAAGGAGAGACAGAGCCAGACAGAGAGTGGGAAAGGAGATAGAGAGATAGAGAGTTGGAAAGGAGAGAGAGAGAGACACAGTGGGAAAGGAGAGAGAGGGACACAGAGTGGGAAAGGAGAAAGAGACAGAGTGGGAAAGGAGAGAGAGACAGACAGACAGCTTCGAAAAGGAGAGAGAGAGACAGAGTGGGATAGGAGAGAGAGACAGAGTGGGAAAGGAGAGAGAGACAGAGTGGGAAAGGAGAGAGAAACAGATTGGGAAAGGAGAGAGAGACAGAGTGGGAAAGGAGAGAGACAGAGGGAAACGAGAAAGAGAGAGAGACACAGTGGGAAAGGAGAGAGAGACATACAGTGGGAAAGGAGAGAGAGGGACACACAGTGGGAAAGGAGAGAGAGGGACACACAGTGGGAAAGGAGAAAGAGAGACAGAGTGGGAAAGGAGAGAGAGACAGACAGACAGAGTGGGAAAGCAGAGAGAGACAGACAGAGTGGAAAAGGAGAGATAGATGACAGAGTGGAAAAAGAGAGAGAGACAAAGTGGGAAAGGAGAGAGAGAGAGAGACAGAGAGTGGGAAAGGAGAGAGACAGACAGAGAGTGGGAAAGGAAAAAGAGAGACAGAGAGTGGGAAAGGAAAAAGAGAGACAGAGAGTGGGAAAGGAAAAAGAGAGACAGACAGAGTGGGAAAGGAGAGAGAAAGAGACAACACACATAGACAGTGGGAAAGGAGAGAAAGAGAGACAGAGACAGAGTAGGAAAGGAGAGAGAGACAGAGTGGGAAAAGAGAGAGAGACAGAGTGGAAAAGGAGAGAAAGACAGAGTGGGAAAGGAGAGAGAGAGACAGAGTGGGAAAGGAGAGAGAGAGACAGAGTGGAAACGGAGAGAGACAATGTGGGAAAGGAGAGACAGAAACAGTGGGAAAAGAGAGAGAGAGACAGACAGAGTGGGAAAGGAGGGAGAGAGAGACAGTGGGAAAGGAGAGAGAGAGACAGTGTTGGAAAAGAGAGACACACAGACAGACAGAGTGGGAAAGGCGAGAGAGGGAGACAGACAGAGTGGCAAAGGATTGAAAGAGAGAGAGGGAGACAGTGGGAAAGGAAAGAGAGACAGACAGAGTGGGATAGGAGAGAGAGAGAGACAGTGGGAAAGGAGAGAGAGAGACAGACAGATTGGGAAAGGAGAAAGAGAGACAGAGAGTGGGAAAGGAGAGACAGACGGACAGAGTGGGAAAGGAGAGAGACAGAGTGGGAAAGGAGAGAGAGAGAGACATAGTGGGAAAGGAGAGAGAGAGAGACAGTGGGAAAGGAGAGAGAGAGACACACAGTGGGAAAGGAGAGAGAGAGACAGACAGAGTGGGAAAGGAGTGAGAGGGAAAAACAGAGTGGGAAAGGAGTGAGAGAGACAGAGTGGGAACGGAGAGAGAGACAGACAGACAGAGTGGGAAAGCAGAGAGACAGATAGACACAGACAGAGTGGGAAAGGAGAGATAGAGAGACGGACAGAGTGGGAAAGGAGAGACACAGATAGACACAGACAGAGTGGGAAAGGAGAGACAGAGAGAGAGACAGAGTGGGAAAGGAGAGACAGAGACAGACAGATTGGGAAAGGAGAAAGAGAGAGAGAGACAGAGAGTGGGAAAGGAGAGAGAGACAGACAGAGTGGGAAAGGAGAAAGAGAGACAGAGAGTGGGAATGGAGAGAGAGAGACAGAGTGGGAAAGGAGAGAGAGACAGAGTGGGAAAGGAGAGAGAGACAGAGTGGGAAAGGAGAGAGTGACAGAGTGGGAAAGGAGAGAGAGACAGAGTGGGAAAGGAGAGAGACAGAGTGGGAAAGGAAAGAGATAGAGTGGGAAAGGAAAGAGACAGAGTGGGAAAGGAGAGAGAGAGGGGGACACAGTGGGAAAGAAGAGAGAAAGACACTCAGTGGGAAAGGAGAGAGAGGGACACACAGTGGGAAAGGAGAAAGAGAGACAGAGTGGGAAAGGAGAGAGAGGGACAGACAGAGTGGGAAAGGAGAAAGAGAGACAGAGTGGGAAAGGAGAGAGAGACAGACAGAGTGGGAAAGGAGAAAGAGAGACAGACAGAGAGTGGGAAAGGAGAGAGAGAGAGACAGAGTGGGAATGGAGAGAGAGAGACACACAGTGGGAAAGGAGAGAGAGACACACAGCGGGAAAGGCGAAAGAGAGACAGAGTGGGAACGGAGAGAGACAGACAGACAGAGTGGGAAAGCAGAGAGAGACAGACAGAATGGAAAAGGAGAGAGAGACAGACAGAGTGGAAACGGAGAGAGAGAGACAAAGTGGGAAAGGAGAGACATAAACAGTGGGAAATGAGAGAGAGAGAGAGAGAGAGACAGACAGACAGACAGAGTGGGAAAGGAGAGAGAGAGAGACAGACACAGACAGAGTGGGAACGGAGAGACAGAGAGACAGACAGAGTGGGAACGGAGAGACAGAGAGACTGACAGAGTGAGAAAGGAGAGAGAGCGACAGTGTGAGAGTGGGAAAGGAGAGAGAACAACAGAGTGGGAAAGGAGAGACAGAGACATACAGAGAGTGGGAAAGGAGAAAGAGAGACAGAGAGTGGGAAAGGAGAGAGAGACAGACAGAGTGGGAAAGGAGAGAGAGAGACAACACACACACAGAGTGGGAAAGGAGAGAAAGAGAGATAGAGTGGGAAAGGAGAGAGAGAGAGACACAGTGGGAAAGGAGAGAGAGAGAGACACAGTGGGAGAGGAGAGAGAGGGACACAGAGTGGGAAAGGAGAAAGAGACAGAGTGGGAAAGGAGAGAGACAGACAGACAGATTGGAAAAGCAGAGAGAGAGATAGAGTGGAAAAGGAGAGAGAGACAAAGTGGGAAAGGAGAGACAGAAACAGTGGGAAAGGAGAGAGAGAGGAGAGAGAGAGAGAGAGACAGACAGACAGAGCGAGAAAGGAGAGAGAGAGAGACAGTCAGAGAGTGAGAAAGGAGAGAGAACAACAGACAGAGTGGGAAAGGAGAGACAGAGACAAACACACATAGAATGGGAATGGAGAGAAATAGAGAGAGAGACAGAGTGGGAAAGGAGAGAGAGACAGAGTGGGAAAGGTGAGAAATAGAGAGAGAGAGAGTGGGAATGGAGAGAGAGACGGAGTGGGAAAGGAGATAGAGAGACAGACAGAATGGGAAAGGAGAGACAGAGCCAGACAGAGAGTGGGAAAGGAGATAGAGAGATAGAGAGTTGGAAAGGAGAGAGAGAGAGACACAGTGGGAAAGGAGAGAGAGGGGCACAGAGTGGGAAAGGAGAAAGAGACAGAGTGGGAAAGGAGAGAGAGACAGACAGACAGCTTCGAAAAGGAGAGAGAGAGACAGAGTGGGATAGGAGAGAGAGACAGAGTGGGAAAGGAGAGAGAGACAGAGTGGGAAAGGAGAGAGAAACAGATTGGGAAAGGAGAGAGAGACAGAGTGGGAAAGGAGAGAGACAGAGGGAAACGAGAAAGAGAGAGAGACACAGTGGGAAAGGAGAGAGAGACATACAGTGGGAAAGGAGAGAGAGGGACACACAGTGGGAAAGGAGAGAGAGGGACACACAGTGGGAAAGGAGAAAGAGAGACAGAGTGGGAAAGGAGAGAGAGACAGACAGACAGAGTGGGAAAGCAGAGAGAGACAGACAGAGTGGAAAAGGAGAGATAGATGACAGAGTGGAAAAAGAGAGAGAGACAAAGTGGGAAAGGAGAGAGAGAGAGAGACAGAGAGTGGGAAAGGAGAGAGACAGACAGAGAGTGGGAAAGGAAAAAGAGAGACAGAGAGTGGGAAAGGAAAAAGAGAGACAGAGAGTGGGAAATGAAAAAGAGAGACAGACAGAGTGGGAAAGGAGAGAGAAAGAGACAACACACATAGACAGTGGGAAAGGAGAGAAAGAGAGACAGAGACAGAGTAGGAAAGGAGAGAGAGACAGAGTGGGAAAAGAGAGAGAGACAGAGTGGAAAAGGAGAGAAAGACAGAGTGGGAAAGGAGAGAGAGAGACAGAGTGGGAAAGGAGAGAGAGACAGAGTGGGAAAGGAGAGAGAGACAGAGTGGCAAAGGAGAGAGAGACAGAGTGGGAAAGGAGAGAGAGACAGAGTGGGAAAGGAGAGAGAGACAGAGTGGGAAAGGAGAGAGACAGACAGATTGGGAAAGGAGAAAGAGAGACAGACAGAGTGGGAAAGGAGAGAGAGACGGTCAGAGTGGGAAAGGAGAGAGACAGAGTGGGAAAGGAGAGAGAGAGAGACAGAGTGGAAACGGAGAGAGAGACAATGTGGGAAAGGAGAGACAGAAACAGTGGGAAAAGAGAGAGAGAGACAGACAGAGTGGGAAGGGAGGGAGAGAGAGACAGTGGGAAAGGAGAGAGAGAGACAGTGTTGGAAAAGAGAGACACACAGACAGACAGAGTGGGAAAGGCGAGAGAGGGAGACAGACAGAGTGGCAAAGGATTGAGAGAGAGAGAGGGAGACAGTGGGAAAGGAGAGAGAGACAGACAGAGTGGGATAGGAGAGAGAGAGAGACAGTGGGAAAGGAGAGAGAGAGACAGACAGATTGGGAAAGGAGAAAGAGAGACAGAGTGGGAAAGGAGAGACAGACGGACAGAGTGGGAAAGGAGAGAGACAGAGTGGGAAAGGAGAGAGAGAGAGACATAGTGGGAAAGGAGAGAGAGAGAGACAGAGTGGGAAAGGAGAGAGAGGCAGACAGAGTGGGAAAGGAGACGGAGAGACAGACAGAGTGGGAAAGGAGACGGAGAGACAGACAGAGTGGGAAAGGAGAGAGAGAGACAGACAGAGTGGGAAAGGAGAGATAGAGAAAGACAGAGTGGGAAAGGAGAGAGAGAGACAGACAGAGTGGGAAAGGAGAGAGAGAGACAGATAGAGTGGGAAAGGAGAGAGAGAGACAGACAGAGTGGGAAAGGAGAGAGAGAGACAGACAGAGTAGGAAAGGAGAGAGAGAGACAGACAGAGTGGGAAAGGAGAGAGAGAGACAGACAGAGTGGGAAAGGAGAGAGAGACAGACAGAGTGGGAAAGGAGAGACAGACAGACAGAGTGGGAAAGGAGAAAGAGAGACAGAGAGTGGGAAAGGAGAGAGAGAGACAGAGTGGGAAAGGAGAGAGAGACAGAGTGGGAAAGGAGAGAGAGACAGAGTGGGAAAGGAGAGAGAGACAGAGTGGGAAAGGAGAGAGTGACAGAGTGGGAAAGGAGAGAGAGACAGAGTGGGAAAGGAGAGAGACAGACAGACAGAGTGGGAAAGGAGAGAGACAGACAGAGTGGGAAAGGAGAGAGACAGATAGACACAGACAGAGTGGGAAAGGAGAGACAGAGAGACAGACAGAGTGGGAAAGGAGAGACACAGATAGACACAGACAGAGTGGGAAAGGAGAGACAGAGAGAGAGACAGAGTGGGAAAGGAGAGACAGAGACAGACAGATTGGGAAAGGAGAAAGAGAGAGAGAGACAGATAGAGTGGGAAAGGAGAAAGAGGGACAGAGAGTGGGAAAGGAGAGAGAGAGACAGAGTGGGAAAGGAGAGAGAGACAGAGTGGGAAAGGAGAGAGAGACAGTGTGGGAAAGGAGAGAGTGACAGAGTGGGAAAGGAGAGAGTGACAGAGTGGGAAAGGAAAGAGATAGAGTGGGAAAGGAAAGAGACAGAGTGGGAAAGGAAAGAGACAGAGTGGGAAAGGAGAGAGAGAGGGGGACACAGTGGGAAAGAAGAGAGAGAGACACTCAGTGGGAAAGGAGAGAGAGGGACACACATTGGGAAAGGAGAAAGAGAGACAGAGTGGGAAAGGAGAGAGAGAGGGACAGACAGAGTGGGAAAGGAGAAAGAGAGACAGAGTGGGAAAGGAGAGAGAGACAGACAGAGTGGGAAAGGAGAGAGAGACAGACAGAGTGGGAAAGGAGAGACAGAGACACAGTGTGAAAGGAGAGAGAGAGAGACAGTGGGAAAGGAGAGAGATGGATAGAGTGGAAACGGACAGAGAGACAAAGTGGGAAAGGAGAGACAGAAACAGTAGGAAAGGACAGAGAGAGAGAGACAGACAGACAGAGTGGGAAAGGAGAGAAATAGAGAGAGAGACAGAGTGGGAAAGGAGAGAGAGACAGAGTGGGAAAGGAGAGAGAGAGACGGAGTGGGAAAGGAGAGAGAGAGACAGAGTGGGAAAGGAGAGAGAGACAGACAGAGTGGGAAAGGAGAGAGAGAGACAACACACACACAGAGTGGGAAAGGAGAGAAAGAGAGACAGAGTGGGAAACGAGAGAAAGAGAGACAGAGTGGGAAAGGAGAGAGAGAGACACAGTGGGAAAGGAGAGAGAGAGAGTCACAGTGGGAGAGGAGAGAGAGGGACACAGAGTGGGAAAGGAGAAAGAGACAGAGTGGGAAAGGAGAGAGACAGACAGACAGATTGGAAAAGGAGAGAGAGAGACAGAGTGGAAAAGGAGAGAGAGACAAAGTGGGAAAGGAGAGACAGAAACAGTGGGAAAGGAGAGAGAGAGAGAGACAGACAGACAGACAGACAGAGTGAGAAAGGAGAGAGAGAGACAGTCAGAGAGTGAGAAAGGAGAGAGAACAAAAGACAGAGTGGGAAAGGAGAGACAGAGAAAAACACACATAGAATGGGAATGGAGAGAAATAGAGAGAGAGACAGAGCGGGAAAGGAGAGAGAGACAGAGTGGGAAAGGAGAGAGAGAGACACACAGTCGGAAATGAGAGAGGGGGACACACAGTGGGAAAGTAGAGAGGGGGACACAGAGTGGGAAAGGAAAAAGAGAGACAGAGTGGGAAAGGAGAGAGAGACAGACAAAGTGGAAAAGGAGAGAGAGACAGACAGAGTGGAAAAGGAGAGAGAGACAGACAGAGTGGAAACGGAGAGAGACAAATTGGGAAAGGAGACACAGAAACAGTGGGAAAGGAGAGAGAGAGAGAGAGAGACAGAGAGACAGAGTGGGAAAGGAGAGAGAGAGAGACAGTCAGAGATTGAGAAAGGAGAGAGAACAACAGACAGAGTGGGAAAGGAGAGACAGAGACAAACACACATAGAGTGGGAAAGGAGAGAAATGGAGAGAGAGACAGAGCGGGATAGGAGAGAGAGACAGAATGGGAAAGGAGTGAGAGAGACAGAGTAGGAAAGGAGTGAAAGAGACAGACAGAGTGGGAAAGGAGAGAGAGAGAGACAGACGGAGTGGGAAAGGAGAGAGAGAGACAGACAGAGTGGGAAGGGAGAGAGAGAGATAGACACAGACAGAGTGGGAAAGGAGAGACAGAGAGACAGTCAGAGTGGGAAAGGAGAGAGACAGAGTGGGAAAGGAGAGAGAGAGGGACAGACAGAGTGGGAAAGGAGAAAGAGAGACAGAGTGGGAAAGGAGAGAGAGACAGACAGAGTGGAAACGGAGAGAGAGACAAAGTGGGAAAGGAGAGACAGATACAGTGGGAAAGGAGAGAGATAGAGAGAGACAGACAGACGGAGTGGGAAAGGAGAGACAGAGAGACAGTCAGAAATTGAGAAAGGAGAGAGAACAACAGACTGAGTGGTAAAGGAGAGACAGAGACAAAAACACATAGAGTGGGAAAGGAGAGAAATAGAGAGAGAGACAGAGTGGGAAAGGAGAGAGAGAAACAGGGTGGGAAAGGAGAGAGAGAGAGACAGAGTGGGAAAGGAGAGAGAGAAACAGAATGGGAAAGGAGAGAGAGAGAGACAGAGTGGGAAAGGAGAGAGAGAGACAGACAGAGTGGGAAAGGAGAGAGAGAGACAGACAGAGTGGGAAAGGAGAGAGAGACAGACAGAGTGGGAAAGGAGAGCGAGAGAGACAGACAGAGTGGGAAAGGAGAGAGACAGATAGACACAGACAGAGTGGGAAAGGAGAGACAGAGAGACAGACAGAGTGGGAAAGGAGAGACACAGATAGACACAGACAGAGTGGGAAAGGAGAGACAGAGAGAGAGACAGAGTGGGAAAGGAGAGACAGAGACAGACAGATTGGGAAAGGAGAAAGAGAGAGAGAGAGACAGAGAGTGGGAAAGGAGAGAGAGACAGACCGAGTGGGAAAGGAGAAAGGGAGACAGAGAGTGGGAAAGGAGAGAGAGAGACAGAGTGGGAAAGGAGAGAGAGACATAGTGGGAAAGGAGAGAGAATCAGAGTGGGAAAGGAGAGAGACACAGTGTGGGAAAGGAGAGAGTGACAGAGTGGGAAAGGAGAGAGAGATAGAGTGGGAAAGGAGAGAGACAGAGTGGGAAAGGAAAGAGACAGAGTGGGAAAGGAAAGAGACAGAGTGGGAAAGGAGAGAGAGAGAGACACAGTGGGACAGAAGAGAGAGAGACACTCAGTGGGAAAGGAGAGGGACACACAGTGGGAAAGGAGAAAGAGAGACAGAGTGGGAGAGAGAGACAGACAGAGTGGGAAAGGAGAGAGAGAGACAGACAGAGTGGGAAAGGAGAGAGAGAGACAGACAGAGTGGGAAAGGAGAGAGAGACAGAGTGGGAAAGGAGAGACAGAGACACAGTGCAAAAGGAGAGAGAGAGAGACAGTGGGAAAGGAGAGAGATGGAAAGAGTGGAAACGGAGAGAGAGGCAAAGTGGGAAAGGAGAGACAGAAACAGTAGGAAAGGAGAGAGAGAGAGAGACAGACAGACAGAGTGGGAAAGGAGAGAGAGAGAGACAGTCAGAGACTGAGAAAGGAGAGAGAACAACAGACAGAGTGGTAAAGGAGAGACAGAGACAAACACACATAGAGTGGGAAAGGAGAGAAATAGAGAGAGAGACAGAGTGGGAAAGGAGAGAGAGAGAGAGTGGGAAAGGAGAGAGAGAGACAGAGTGGGAATGGAGAGAGAGAGACAGACAGAGTGGGAAAGGAGAGAGAGAGACAGACAGAGTGGGAAAGGAGAGAGAGAGACAGATAGAGTGGGAAAGGAGAGAGAGAGACAGACAGAGTGGGAAAGGAGAGAGAGAGACAGACAGAGTAGGAAAGGAGAGAGAGAGACAGACAGAGTGGGAAAGGAGAGAGAGAGACAGACAGAGTGGGAAAGGAGAGAGAGACAGACAGAGTGGGAAAGGAGAGAGAGACAGACAGAGTGGGAAAGGAGAAAGAGAGACAGAGAGTGGGAAAGGAGAGAGAGAGACAGAGTGGGAAAGGAGAGAGAGACAGAGTTGGAAAGGAGAGAGAGACAGAGTGGGAAAGGAGAGAGAGACAGAGTGGGAAAGGAGAGAGAGACAGAGTGGGAAAGGAGAGAGTGACAGAGTGGGAAATGAGAGAGAGACAGAGTGGGAAAGGAGAGAGACAGACAGAGTGGGAAAGGAGAGAGACAGACAGAGTGGGAAAGGAGAGAGACAGATAGACACAGACAGAGTGGGAAAGGAGAGAAATAGAGAGAGAGACAGAGTGGGAAAGGAGAGAGAGAAACAGGGTGGGAAAGGAGAGAGAGAGAGACAGAGTGGGAAAGGAGAGAGAGAAACAGAATGGGAAAGGAGAGAGAGAGAGACAGAGTGGGAAAGGAGAGAGAGAGACAGACAGAGTGGGAAAGGAGAGAGAGAGACAGACAGAGTGGGAAAGGAGAGAGAGACAGACAGAGTGGGAAAGGAGAGCGAGAGAGACAGACAGAGTGGGAAAGGAGAGAGACAGATAGACACAGACAGAGTGGGAAAGGAGAGACAGAGAGACAGACAGAGTGGGAAAGGAGAGACACAGATAGACACAGACAGAGTGGGAAAGGAGAGACAGAGAGAGAGACAGAGTGGGAAAGGAGAGACAGAGACAGACAGATTGGGAAAGGAGAAAGAGAGAGAGAGAGACAGAGAGTGGGAAAGGAGAGAGAGACAGACCGAGTGGGAAAGGAGAAAGAGAGACAGAGAGTGGGAAAGGAGAGAGAGAGACAGAGTGGGAAAGGAGAGAGAGACATAGTGGGAAAGGAGAGAGAATCAGAGTGGGAAAGGAGAGAGACACAGTGTGGGAAAGGAGAGAGTGACAGAGTGGGAAAGGAGAGAGAGATAGAGTGGGAAAGGAGAGAGACAGAGTGGGAAAGGAAAGAGACAGAGTGGGAAAGGAAAGAGACAGAGTGGGAAAGGAGAGAGAGAGAGACACAGTGGGAAAGAAGAGAGAGAGACACTCAGTGGGAAAGGAGAGGGACACACAGTGGGAAAGGAGAAAGAGAGACAGAGTGGGAGAGAGAGACAGACAGAGTGGGAAAGGAGAGAGAGAGACAGACAGAGTGGGAAAGGAGAGAGAGAGACAGACAGAGTGGGAAAGGAGAGAGAGACAGACAGAGTGGGAAAGGAGAGACAGAGACACAGTGCAAAAGGAGAGAGAGAGAGACAGTGGGAAAGGAGAGAGATGGAAAGAGTGGAAACGGAGAGAGAGGCAAAGTGGGAAAGGAGAGACAGAAACAGTAGGAAAGGAGAGAGAGAGAGAGACAGACAGACAGAGTGGGAAAGGAGAGAGAGAGAGACAGTCAGAGACTGAGAAAGGAGAGAGAACAACAGACAGAGTGGTAAAGGAGAGACAGAGACAAACACACATAGAGTGGGAAAGGAGAGAAATAGAGAGAGAGACAGAGTGGGAAAGGAGAGAGAGAGAGAGTGGGAAAGGAGAGAGAGAGACAGAGTGGGAATGGAGAGAGAGAGACAGACAGAGTGGGAAAGGAGAGAGAGAGACAGACAGAGTGGGAAAGGAGAGAGAGAGACAGATAGAGTGGGAAAGGAGAGAGAGAGACAGACAGAGTGGGAAAGGAGAGAGAGAGACAGACAGAGTAGGAAAGGAGAGAGAGAGACAGACAGAGTGGGAAAGGAGAGAGAGAGACAGACAGAGTGGGAAAGGAGAGAGAGACAGACAGAGTGGGAAAGGAGAGAGAGACAGACAGAGTGGGAAAGGAGAAAGAGAGACAGAGAGTGGGAAAGGAGAGAGAGAGACAGAGTGGGAAAGGAGAGAGAGACAGAGTTGGAAAGGAGAGAGAGACAGAGTGGGAAAGGAGAGAGACAGAGTGGGAAAGGAGAGAGAGACAGAGTGGGAAAGGAGAGAGTGACAGAGTGGGAAATGAGAGAGAGACAGAGTGGGAAAGGAGAGAGACAGACAGACAGAGTGGGAAAGGAGAGAGACAGACAGAGTGGGAAAGGAGAGAGACAGATAGACACAGACAGAGTGGGAAAGGAGAGACAGAGAGACAGACAGAGTGGGAAAGGAGAGACACAGATAGACACAGACAGAGTGGGAAAGGAGAGACAGAGAGAGAGACAGATTGGGAAAGGAGAAAGAGAGAGAGAGACAGATAGAGTGGGAAAGGAGAAAGAGAGACAGAGAGTGGGAAAGGAGAGAGAGAGACAGAGTGGGAAAGGAGAGAGAGACAGAGTGGGAAAGGAGAGAGAGACAGTGTGGGAAAGGAGAGAGTGACAGAGTGGGAAAGGAGAGAGACAGAGTGGGAAAGGAAAGAGATAGAGTGGGAAAGGAAAGAGACAGAGTGGGAAAGGAGAGAGAGAGGGGGACACAGTGGGAAAGAAGAGAGAGAGACACTCAGTGGGAAAGGAGAGAGAGGGACACACATTGGGAAAGGAGAAAGAGAGACAGAGTGGGAAAGGAGAGAGAGAGGGACAGACAGAGTGGGAAAGGAGAAAGAGAGACAGAGTGGGAAAGGAGAGAGAGACAGGCAGAGTGGGAAAGGAGAGAGAGACAGACAGAGTGGGAAAGGAGAGACAGAGACACAGTGCGAAAGGAGAGAGAGAGAGACAGTGGGAAAGGAGAGAGATGGATAGAGTGGAAACGGAGAGAGAGACAAAGTGGGAAAGGAGAGACAGAAACAGTAGGAAAGGAGAGAGAGAGAGAGACAGACAGACAGACTGGGAAAGGAGAGAGAGAGAGACAGTCAGAGACTGAGAAAGGAGAGAGAACAACAGACAGAGTGGTAAAGGAGAGATAGAGACAAACACACATAGAGTGGGAAAGGAGAGAAATAGAGAGAGAGACAGAGTGGGAAAGGAGAGAGAGACAGAGTGGGAAAGGAGAGAGAGAGACAGAGTGGGAAAGGAGAGAGAGAGACAGACAGAGTGGGAAAGGAGAGAGGGAGACAGACAGAGTGGGAAAGGAGAGAGAGAGACAGATAGAGTGGGAAAGGAGAGAGAGAGACAGACAGAGTGGGAAAGGAGAGAGAGAGACAGACAGAGTGGGAAAGGAGAGAGAGAGACAGACAGAGTGGGAAAGGAGAGAGAGACAGACAGAGTGGGAAAGGAGAGAGAGACAGACAGAGTGGGAAAGGAGAAAGAGAGACAGAGAGTGGGAAAGGAGAGAGAGAGACAGAGTGGGAAAGGAGAGAGAGACAGAGTGGGAAAGGAGAGAGAGAGACAGAGTGGGAAAGGAGAGAGAGACAGAGTGGGAAAGGAGAGAGAGAGAGAGTGGGAAAGGAGAGAATGAAAGAGTGGGAAAGGAGAGAGAGACAGAGTGGGAAAGGAGAGAGACAGACAGACAGAGTGGGAAAGGAGAGAGACAGACAGAGTGGGAAAGGAGAGAGACAGACAGACACAGACAGAGTGGGAAAGGAGAGACAGAGAGACAGACAGAGTGGGAAAGGAGAGACACAGATAGACACAGACAGAGTGGGAAAGGAGAGACAGAGAGAGAGACAGAGTGGGAAAGGAGAGACAGAGACAGACAGATTGGGAAAGGAGAAAGAGAGAGAGAGACAGACAGAGTGGGAAAGGAGAAAGAGAGACAGAGAGTGGGAAAGGAGAGAGAGAGACAGCGTGGGAAAGGAGAGAGAGACAGAGTGGGAAAGGAGAGAGAGACAGAGTGGGAAAGGAGAGAGAGACAGTGTGGGAAAGGAGAGAGTGACAGAGTGGGAAAGGAGAGAGTGACAGAGTGGGAAAGGAGAGAGACAGAGTGGGAAAGGAAAGAGACAGAGTGGGAAAGGAGAGAGAGAGGGGGACACAGTGGGAAAGAAGAGAGAGAGACACTCAGTGGGAAAGGAGAGAGAGGGACACACATTGGGAAAGGAGAAAGAGAGACAGAGTGGGAAAGGAGAGAGAGGGACAGACAGAGTGGGAAAGGAGAAAGAGAGACAGAGTGGGAAAGGAGAGAGAGAGAGACAGAGTGGGAAAGGAGAAAGAGAGACAGACAGAGAATGGGAAAGGAGAGAGAGAGAGACAGAGTGGGAAAGGAGAGAGAGAGACACACAGTGGGAAAGGAGAGAGAGAGACACACACTGGGAAAGGCGAAAGAGAGACAGAGTGGGAACGGAGAGAGACAGACAGACAGAGTGGGAAAGCAGAGAGAGACAGGCAGAATGGAAAAGGAGAGAGAGACAGACAGAGTGGAAACGGAGAGAGAGAGACAAAGTGGGAAAGGAGAGAGAGAGAGACAGTGGGAAAGGAGAGAGAGAGACACACAGTGGGAAAGGAGAGAGAGAGACACACAGTGGGAAAGGAGTGAGAGGGAAACAGAGTGGGAAAGGAGTGAGAGAGACAGAGTGGGAACGGAGAGAGAGACAGACAGACAGAGTGGGAAAGCAGAGAGACAGATAGACACAGACAGAGTGGGAAAGGAGAGATAGAGAGACAGACAGAGTGGGAAAGGAGAGACACAGATAGACACAGACAGAGTGGGAAAGGAGAGACAGAGAGAGAGACAGAGTGGGAAAGGAGAGACAGAGACAGACAGATTGGGAAAGGAGAAAGAGAGAGAGAGACAGAGAGTGGGAAAGGAGAGAGAGACAGACAGAGTGGGAAAGGAGAAAGAGAGACAGAGAGTGGGAATGGAGAGAGAGAGACAGAGTGGGAAAGGAGAGAGAGACAGAGTGGGAAAGGAGAGAGAGACAGAGTGGGAAAGGAGAGAGAGACAGTGTGGGAACGGAGAAGTGACAGAGTGGGAAAGGAGAGAGACAGAGTGGGAAAGGAAAGAGATAGAGTGGGAAAGGAAAGAGACAGAGTGGGAAAGGAGAGAGAGAGGGAGACACAGTGGGAAAGAAGAGAGAGAGACACTCAGTGGGAAAGGAGAGAGAGGGACACACATTGGGAAAGGAGAAAGAGAGACAGAGTGGCAAAGGAGAGAGAGAGGGACAGACAGAGTGGGAAAGGAGAAAGAGAGACAGAGTGGGAAAGGAGAGAGAGACAGACAGAGTGGGAAAGGAGAAAGAGAGACAGACAGAGAGTGGGAAAGGAGAGAGAGAGAGACAGAGTGGGAATGGAGAGAGAGAGACACACAGTGGGAAAGGAGAGAGAGACACACAGTGGGAAAGGCGAAAGAGAGACAGAGTGGGAACGGAGAGAGACAGACAGACAGAGTGGGAAAGCAGAGAGAGACAGACAGAATGGAAAAGGAGAGAGAGACAGACAGAGTGGAAACGGAGAGAGAGAGACAAAGTGGGAAAGGAGAGACATAAACAGTGGGAAATGAGAGAGAGAGAGAGAGAGAGAGATAGACAGACAGACAGAGTGGGAAAGGAGAGAGAGAGACAGACAGAGTGGGAAAGGAGAGAGAGACAGACAGAGTGGGAAAGGAGAGCGAGAGAGACAGACAGAGTGGGAAAGGAGAGAGACAGATAGACACAGACAGAGTGGGAAAGGAGAGACAGAGAGACAGACAGAGTGGGAAAGGAGAGACACAGATAGACACAGACAGAGTGGGAAAGGAGAGACAGAGAGAGAGACAGAGTGGGAAAGGAGAGACAGAGACAGACAGATTGGGAAAGGAGAAAGAGAGAGAGAGAGACAGAGAGTGGGAAAGGAGAGAGAGACAGACCGAGTGGGAAAGGAGAAAGAGAGACAGAGAGTGGGAAAGGAGAGAGAGAGACAGAGTGGGAAAGGAGAGAGAGACATAGTGGGAAAGGAGAGAGAATCAGAGTGGGAAAGGAGAGAGACACAGTGTGGGAAAGGAGAGAGTGACAGAGTGGGAAAGGAGAGAGAGATAGAGTGGGAAAGGAGAGAGACAGAGTGGGAAAGGAAAGAGACAGAGTGGGAAAGGAAAGAGACAGAGTGGGAAAGGAGAGAGAGAGAGACACAGTGGGAAAGAAGAGAGAGAGACACTCAGTGGGAAAGGAGAGGGACACACAGTGGGAAAGGAGAAAGAGAGACAGAGTGGGAGAGAGAGACAGACAGAGTGGGAAAGGAGAGAGAGAGACAGACAGAGTGGGAAAGGAGAGAGAGAGACAGACAGAGTGGGAAAGGAGAGAGAGACAGACAGAGTGGGAAAGGAGAGACAGAGACACAGTGCAAAAGGAGAGAGAGAGAGACAGTGGGAAAGGAGAGAGATGGAAAGAGTGGAAACGGAGAGAGAGGCAAAGTGGGAAAGGAGAGACAGAAACAGTAGGAAAGGAGAGAGAGAGAGAGACAGACAGACAGAGTGGGAAAGGAGAGAGAGAGAGACAGTCAGAGACTGAGAAAGGAGAGAGAACAACAGACAGAGTGGTAAAGGAGAGACAGAGACAAACACACATAGAGTGGGAAAGGAGAGAAATAGAGAGAGAGACAGAGTGGGAAAGGAGAGAGAGAGAGTGGGAAAGGAGAGAGAGAGACAGAGTGGGAATGGAGAGAGAGAGACAGACAGAGTGGGAAAGGAGAGAGAGAGACAGACAGAGTGGGAAAGGAGAGAGAGAGACAGATAGAGTGGGAAAGGAGAGAGAGAGACAGACAGAGTGGGAAAGGAGAGAGAGAGACAGACAGAGTAGGAAAGGAGAGAGAGAGACAGACAGAGTGGGAAAGGAGAGAGAGAGACAGACAGAGTGGGAAAGGAGAGAGAGACAGACAGAGTGGGAAAGGAGAGAGAGACAGACAGAGTGGGAAAGGAGAAAGAGAGACAGAGAGTGGGAAAGGAGAGAGAGAGACAGAGTGGGAAAGGAGAGAGAGACAGAGTTGGAAAGGAGAGAGAGACAGAGTGGGAAAGGAGAGAGAGACAGAGTGGGAAAGGAGAGAGAGACATAGTGGGAAAGGAGAGAGTGACAGAGTGGGAAATGAGAGAGAGACAGAGTGGGAAAGGAGAGAGAGACAGAGTGGGAAAGGAGAGAGACAGACAGAGTGGGAAAGGAGAGAGACAGATAGACACAGACAGAGTGGGAAAGGAGAGACAGAGAGACAGACAGAGTGGGAAAGGAGAGACACAGATAGACACAGACAGAGTGGGAAAGGAGAGACAGAGAGAGAGACAGATTGGGAAAGGAGAAAGAGAGAGAGAGACAGATAGAGTGGGAAAGGAGAAAGAGAGACAGAGAGTGGGAAAGGAGAGAGAGAGACAGAGTGGGAAAGGAGAGAGAGACAGAGTGGGAAAGGAGAGAGAGACAGTGTGGGAAAGGAGAGAGTGACAGAGTGGGAAAGGAGAGAGACAGAGTGGGAAAGGAAAGAGATAGAGTGGGAAAGGAAAGAGACAGAGTGGGAAAGGAGAGAGAGAGGGGGACACAGTGGGAAAGAAGAGAGAGAGACACTCAGTGGGAAAGGAGAGAGAGGGACACACATTGGGAAAGGAGAAAGAGAGACAGAGTGGGAAAGGAGAGAGAGAGGGACAGACAGAGTGGGAAAGGAGAAAGAGAGACAGAGTGGGAAAGGAGAGAGAGACAGGCAGAGTGGGAAAGGAGAGAGAGACAGACAGAGTGGGAAAGGAGAGACAGAGACACAGTGCGAAAGGAGAGAGAGAGAGACAGTGGGAAAGGAGAGAGATGGATAGAGTGGAAACGGAGAGAGAGACAAAGTGGGAAAGGAGAGACAGAAACAGTAGGAAAGGAGAGAGAGAGAGAGACAGACAGACAGACTGGGAAAGGAGAGAGAGAGAGACAGTCAGAGACTGAGAAAGGAGAGAGAACAACAGACAGAGTGGTAAAGGAGAGATAGAGACAAACACACATAGAGTGGGAAAGGAGAGAAATAGAGAGAGAGACAGAGTGGGAAAGGAGAGAGAGACAGAGTGGGAAAGGAGAGAGAGAGACAGAGTGGGAAAGGAGAGAGAGAGACAGACAGAGTGGGAAAGGAGAGAGGGAGACAGACAGAGTGGGAAAGGAGAGAGAGAGACAGATAGAGTGGGAAAGGAGAGAGAGAGACAGACAGAGTGGGAAAGGAGAGAGAGAGACAGACAGAGTGGGAAAGGAGAGAGAGAGACAGACAGAGTGGGAAAGGAGAGAGAGACAGACAGAGTGGGAAAGGAGAGAGAGACAGACAGAGTGGGAAAGGAGAAAGAGAGACAGAGAGTGGGAAAGGAGAGAGAGAGACAGAGTGGGAAAGGAGAGAGAGACAGAGTGGGAAAGGAGAGAGAGAGACAGAGTGGGAAAGGAGAGAGAGACAGAGTGGGAAAGGAGAGAGAGAGAGAGTGGGAAAGGAGAGAATGAAAGAGTGGGAAAGGAGAGAGAGACAGAGTGGGAAAGGAGAGAGACAGACAGACAGAGTGGGAAAGGAGAGAGACAGACAGAGTGGGAAAGGAGAGAGACAGACAGACACAGACAGAGTGGGAAAGGAGAGACAGAGAGACAGACAGAGTGGGAAAGGAGAGACACAGATAGACACAGACAGAGTGGGAAAGGAGAGACAGAGAGAGAGACAGAGTGGGAAAGGAGAGACAGAGACAGAGACAGACAGATTGGGAAAGGAGAAAGAGAGAGAGAGACAGACAGAGTGGGAAAGGAGAAAGAGAGACAGAGAGTGGGAAAGGAGAGAGAGAGACAGCGTGGGAAAGGAGAGAGAGACAGAGTGGGAAAGGAGAGAGAGACAGAGTGGGAAAGGAGAGAGAGACAGTGTGGGAAAGGAGAGAGTGACAGAGTGGGAAAGGAGAGAGTGACAGAGTGGGAACGGAGAGAGACAGAGTGGGAAAGGAAAGAGACAGAGTGGGAAAGGAGAGAGAGAGGGGGACACAGTGGGAAAGAAGAGAGAGAGACACTCAGTGGGAAAGGAGAGAGAGGGACACACATTGGGAAAGGAGAAAGAGAGACAGAGTGGGAAAGGAGAGAGAGGGACAGACAGAGTGGGAAAGGAGAAAGAGAGACAGAGTGGGAAAGGAGAGAGAGAGAGACAGAGTGGGAAAGGAGAAAGAGAGACAGACAGAGAATGGGAAAGGAGAGAGAGAGAGACAGAGTGGGAAAGGAGAGAGAGAGACACACAGTGGGAAAGGAGAGAGAGAGACACACACTGGGAAAGGCGAAAGAGAGACAGAGTGGGAACGGAGAGAGACAGACAGACAGAGTGGGAAAGCAGAGAGAGACAGGCAGAATGGAAAAGGAGAGAGAGACAGACAGAGTGGAAACGGAGAGAGAGAGACAAAGTGGGAAAGGAGAGAGAGAGAGACAGTGGGAAAGGAGAGAGAGAGACACACAGTGGGAAAGGAGAGAGAGAGACACACAGTGGGAAAGGAGTGAGAGGGAAACAGAGTGGGAAAGGAGTGAGAGAGACAGAGTGGGAACGGAGAGAGAGACAGACAGACAGAGTGGGAAAGCAGAGAGACAGATAGACACAGACAGAGTGGGAAAGGAGAGATAGAGAGACAGACAGAGTGGGAAAGGAGAGACACAGATAGACACAGACAGAGTGGGAAAGGAGAGACAGAGAGAGAGACAGAGTGGGAAAGGAGAGACAGAGACAGACAGATTGGGAAAGGAGAAAGAGAGAGAGAGACAGAGAGTGGGAAAGGAGAGAGAGACAGACAGAGTGGGAAAGGAGAAAGAGAGACAGAGAGTGGGAATGGAGAGAGAGAGACAGAGTGGGAAAGGAGAGAGAGACAGAGTGGGAAAGGAGAGAGAGACAGAGTGGGAAAGGAGAGAGAGACAGTGTGGGAACGGAGAAGTGACAGAGTGGGAAAGGAGAGAGACAGAGTGGGAAAGGAAAGAGATAGAGTGGGAAAGGAAAGAGACAGAGTGGGAAAGGAGAGAGAGAGGGAGACACAGTGGGAAAGAAGAGAGAGAGACACTCAGTGGGAAAGGAGAGAGAGGGACACACATTGGGAAAGGAGAAAGAGAGACAGAGTGGCAAAGGAGAGAGAGAGGGACAGACAGAGTGGGAAAGGAGAAAGAGAGACAGAGTGGGAAAGGAGAGAGAGACAGACAGAGTGGGAAAGGAGAAAGAGAGACAGACAGAGAGTGGGAAAGGAGAGAGAGAGAGACAGAGTGGGAATGGAGAGAGAGAGACACACAGTGGGAAAGGAGAGAGAGACACACAGTGGGAAAGGCGAAAGAGAGACAGAGTGGGAACGGAGAGAGACAGACAGACAGAGTGGGAAAGCAGAGAGAGACAGACAGAATGGAAAAGGAGAGAGAGACAGACAGAGTGGAAACGGAGAGAGAGAGACAAAGTGGGAAAGGAGAGACATAAACAGTGGGAAATGAGAGAGAGAGAGAGAGAGAGAGATAGACAGACAGACAGAGTGGGAAAGGAGAGAGAGAGACAGACACAGACAGAGTGGGAACGGAGAGACAGACAGAGTGGGAAAGGAGAGACAGAGAGACAGACAGAGTGAGAAAGGAGAGAGAGAGACAGTGTGAGAGTGGGAAAGGAGAGAGAACAACAGAGTGGGAAAGGAGAGACAGAGACATACAGAGAGTGGGAAAGGAGAAAGAGAGACAGAGAGTGGGAAAGGAGAGAGAGACAGACAGAGTGGGAAAGGAGAGAGAGAGACAACACACACACAGAGTGGGAAAGGAGAGAAAGAGAGATAGAGTGGGAAAGGAGAGAGAGAGAGACACAGTGGGAAAGGAGAGAGAGAGAGACACAGTGGGAGAGGAGAGAGAGGGACACAGAGTGGGAAAGGAGAAAGAGACAGAGTGGGAAAGGAGAGAGACAGACAGACAGATTGGAAAAGCAGAGAGAGAGATAGAGTGGAAAAGGAGAGAGAGACAAAGTGGGAAAGGAGAGACAGAAACAGTGGGAAAGGAGAGAGAGAGAGAGAGAGAGACAGACAGACAGAGCGAGAAAGGAGAGAGAGAGAGAGACAGTCAGAGAGTGAGAAAGGAGTGAGAACAACAGACAGAGTGGGAAAGGAGAGACAGAGACAAACACACATAGAATGGGAATGGAGAGAAATAGAGAGAGAGACAGAGTGGGAAAGGAGAGAGAGACAGAGTGGGAAAGGTGAGAAATAGAGAGAGAGAGAGTGGGAATGGAGAGAGAGACGGAGTGGGAAAGGAGATAGAGAGACAGACAGAATGGGAAAGGAGAGACAGAGCCAGACAGAGAGTGGGAAAGGAGATAGAGAGATAGAGAGTTGGAAAGGAGAGAGAGAGAGACACAGTGGGAAAGGAGAGAGAGGGACACAGAGTGGGAACGGAGAAAGAGACAGAGTGGGAAAGGAGAGAGAGACAGACAGACAGCTTCGAAAAGGAGAGAGAGAGACAGAGTGGGATAGGAGAGAGAGACAGAGTGGGAAAGGAGAGAGAGATAGAGTGGGAAAGGAGAGAGAAACAGATTGGGAAAGGAGAGAGAGACAGAGTGGGAAAGGAGAGAGACAGAGGGAAACGAGAAAGAGAGAGAGACACAGTGGGAAAGGAGAGAGAGACATACAATGGGAAAGGAGAGAGAGGGACACACAGTGGGAAAGGAGAGAGAGGGACACACAGTGGGAAAGGAGAAAGAGAGACAGAGTGGGAAAGGAGAGAGAGACAGACAGACAGAGTGGGAAAGCAGAGAGAGACAGAAAGAGTGGAAAAGGAGAGATAGATGACAGAGTGGAAAAAGAGAGAGAGACAAAGTGGGAAAGGAGAGAGAGAGAGAGACAGAGAGTGGGAAAGCAGAGAGACAGACAGAGAGTGGGAAAGGAAAAAGAGAGACAGAGAGTGGCAAAGGAAAAAGAGAGACAGAGAGTGGGAAAGGAAAAAGAGAGACAGACAGAGTGGGAAAGGAGAGAGAAAGAGACAACACACACAGACAGTGGGAAAGTAGAGAAAGAGAGACAGAGACAGAGTAGGAAAGGAGAGAGAGACAGAGTGGGAAAAGAGAGAGAGACAGAGTGGAAAAGGAGAGAAAGACAGAGTGGGAAAGGAGAGAGAGAGACAGAGTGGGAAAGGAGAGAGAGACAGAGTGGGAAAGGAGAGAGAGACAGAGTGGCAAAGGAGAGAGAGACAGAGTGGGAAAGGAGAGAGAGACAGAGTGGGAAAGGAGAGAGAGACAGAGTGGGAAAGGAGAGAGAGACAGAGTGGGAAAGGAGAGAGAGAGACAGACAGAGTGGGAAAGGAGAAAGAGAGACAGACAGAGTGGGAAAGGAGAGAGAGACGGTCAGAGTGGGAAAGGAGAGAGACAGAGTGGGAAAGGAGAGAGAGAGACAGAGTGGAAACGGAGAGAGACAATGTGGGAAAGGAGAGACAGAAACAGTGGGAAAAGAGAGAGAGAGACAGACAGAGTGGGAAAGGAGGGAGAGAGAGACAGTGGGAAAGGAGAGAGAGAGACAGTGTTGGAAAAGAGAGACACACAGACAGACAGAGTGGGAAAGGCGAGAGAGGGAGACAGACAGAGTGGCAAAGGATTGAAAGAGAGAGAGGGAGACAGTGGGAAAGGAAAGAGAGACAGACAGAGTGGGATAGGAGAGAGAGAGAGACAGTGGGAAAGGAGAGAGAGAGACAGACAGATTGGGAAAGGAGAAAGAGAGACAGAGAGTGGGAAAGCAGAGACAGACGGACAGAGTGGGAAAGGAGAGAGACAGAGTGGGAAAGGAGAGAGAGAGAGACATAGTGGGAAAGGAGAGAGAGAGAGACAGTGGGAAAGGAGAGAGAGAGACACACAGTGGGAAAGGAGAGAGAGAGACAGACAGAGTGGGAAAGGAGTGAGAGGGAAAAACAGAGTGGGAAAGGAGTGAGAGAGACAGAGTGGGAACGGAGAGAGAGACAGACAGACAGAGTGGGAAAGCAGAGAGACAGATAGACACAGACAGAGTGGGAAAGGAGAGATAGAGAGACGGACAGAGTGGGAAAGGAGAGACACAGATAGACACAGACAGAGTGGGAAAGGAGAGACAGAGAGAGAGACAGAGTGGGAAAGGAGAGACAGAGACAGACAGATTGGGAAAGGAGAAAGAGAGAGAGAGACAGAGAGTGGGAAAGGAGAGAGAGACAGACAGAGTGGGAAAGGAGAAAGAGAGACAGAGAGTGGGAATGGAGAGAGAGAGACAGAGTGGGAAAGGAGAGAGAGACAGAGTGGGAAAGGAGAGAGAGACAGAGTGGGAAAGGAGAGAGAGACAGAGTGGGAAAGGAGAGAGTGACAGAGTGGGAAAGGAGAGAGAGACAGAGTGGGAAAGGAGAGAGACAGAGTGGGAAAGGAAAGAGATAGAGTGGGAAAGGAAAGAGACAGAGTGGGAAAGGAGAGAGAGAGGGGGACACAGTGGGAAAGAAGAGAGAAAGACACTCAGTGGGAAAGGAGAGAGAGGGACACACAGTGGGAAAGGAGAAAGAGAGACAGAGTGGGAAAGCAGAGAGAGGGACAGACAGAGTGGGAAAGGAGAAAGAGAGACAGAGTGGGAAAGGAGAGAGAGACAGACAGAGTGGGAAAGGAGAAAGAGAGACAGACAGAGAGTGGGAAAGGAGAGAGAGAGAGACAGAGTGGGAATGGAGAGAGAGAGACACACAGTGGGAAAGGAGAGAGAGACACACAGTGGGAAAGGCGAAAGAGAGACAGAGTGGGAACGGAGAGAGACAGACAGACAGAGTGGGAAAGCAGAGAGAGACAGACAGAATGGAAAAGGAGAGAGAGACAGACAGAGTGGAAACGGAGAGAGAGAGACAAAGTGGGAAAGGAGAGACATAAACAGTGGGAAATGAGAGAGAGAGAGAGAGAGAGACAGACAGACAGACAGAGTGGGAAAGGAGAGAGAGAGACAGACACAGACAGAGTGGCAACGGAGAGACAGAGAGACAGACAGAGTGGGAACGGAGAGACAGAGAGACAGACAGAGTGAGAAAGGAGAGAGAGCGACAGTGTGAGAGTGGGAAAGGAGAGAGAACAACAGAGTGGGAAAGGAGAGACAGAGACATACAGAGAGTGGGAAAGGAGAAAGAGAGACAGAGAGTGGGAAAGGAGAGAGAGAGAGACACAGTGGGAAAGGAGAGAGAGAGAGACACAGTGGGAGAGGAGAGAGAGGGACACAGAGTGGGAAAGGAGAAAGAGACAGAGTGGGAAAGGAGAGAGACAGACAGACAGATTGGAAAAGCAGAGAGAGAGATAGAGTGGAAAAGGAGAGAGAGACAAAGTGGGAAAGGAGAGACAGAAACAGTGGGAAAGGAGAGAGAGAGGGAGAGAGAGAGAGAGAGACAGACAGACAGAGCGAGAAAGGAGAGAGAGAGAGACAGTCAGAGAGTGAGAAAGGAGAGAGAACAACAGACAGAGTGGGAAAGGAGAGACAGAGACAAACACACATAGAATGGGAATGGAGAGAAATAGAGAGAGAGACAGAGTGGGAAAGGAGAGAGAGACAGAGTGGGAAAGGTGAGAAATAGAGAGAGAGAGAGTGGGAATGGAGAGAGAGACGGAGTGGGAAAGGAGATAGAGAGACAGACAGAATGGGAAAGGAGAGACAGAGCCAGACAGAGAGTGGGAAAGGAGATAGAGAGATAGAGAGTTGGAAAGGAGAGAGAGAGAGACACAGTGGGAAAGGAGAGAGAGGGACACAGAGTGGGAAAGGAGAAAGAGACAGAGTGGGAAAGGAGAGAGAGACAGACAGACAGCTTCGAAAAGGAGAGAGAGAGACAGAGTGGGATAGGAGAGAGAGAGACAGAGTGGGAAAGGAGAGAGAAACAGATTGGGAAAGGAGAGAGAGACAGAGTGGGAAAGGAGAGAGACAGAGGGAAACGAGAAAGAGAGAGAGACACAGTGGGAAAGGAGAGAGAGACATACAGTGGGAAAGGAGAGAGAGGGACACACAGTGGGAAAGGAGAGAGAGGGACACACAGTGGGAAAGGAGAAAGAGAGACAGAGTGGGAAAGGAGAGAGAGACAGACAGACAGAGTGGGAAAGCAGAGAGAGACAGACAGAGTGGAAAAGGAGAGATAGATGACAGAGTGGAAAAAGAGAGAGAGACAAAGTGGGAAAGGAGAGAGAGAGAGAGACAGAGAGTGGGAAGGAGAGAGACAGACAGAGAGTGGGAAAGGAAAAAGAGAGACAGAGAGTGGGAAAGGAAAAAGAGAGACAGAGAGTGGGAAAGGAAAAAGAGAGACAGACAGAGTGGGAAAGGAGAGAGAAAGAGACAACACACACAGACAGTGGGAAAGGAGAGAAAGAGAGACAGAGACAGAGTAGGAAAGGAGAGAGAGACAGAGTGGGAAAAGAGAGAGAGACAGAGTGGAAAAGGAGAGAAAGACAGAGTGGGAAAGGAGAGAGAGAGACAGAGTGGGAAAGGAGAGAGAGACAGAGTGGGAAAGGAGAGAGAGACAGAGTGGCAAAGGAGAGAGAGACAGAGTGGGAAAGGAGAGAGAGACAGAGTGGGAAAGGAGAGAGAGACAGAGTGGGAAAGGAGAGAGACAGACAGATTGGGAAAGGAGAAAGAGAGACAGACAGAGTGGGAAAGGAGAGAGAGACGGTCAGAGTGGGAAAGGAGAGAGACAGAGTGGGAAAGGAGAGAGAGAGAGACAGAGTGGAAACGGAGAGAGACAATGTGGGAAAGGAGAGACAGAAACAGTGGGAAAAGAGAGAGAGAGACAGACAGAGTGGGAAGGGAGGGAGAGAGAGACAGTGGGAAAGGAGAGAGAGAGACAGTGTTGGAAAAGAGAGACACACAGACAGACAGAGTGGGAAAGGCGAGAGAGGGAGACAGACAGAGTGGCAAAGGATTGAGAGAGAGAGAGGGAGACAGTGGGAAAGGAGAGAGAGACAGACAGAGTGGGATAGGAGAGAGAGAGAGACAGTGGGAAAGGAGAGAGAGAGACAGACAGATTGGGAAAGGAGAAAGAGAGACAGAGTGGGAAAGGAGAGACAGACGGACAGAGTGGGAAAGGAGAGAGACAGAGTGGGAAAGGAGAGAGAGAGAGACATAGTGGGAAAGGAGAGAGAGAGAGACAGAGTGGGAAAGGAGAGAGAGAGGCAGACAGAGTGGGAAAGGAGACGGAGAGACAGACAGAGTGGGAAAGGAGACGGAGAGACAGACAGAGTGGGAAAGGAGACGGAGAGACAGACAGAGTGGGAAAGGAGAGATAGAGAGAGACAGAGTGGGAAAGGAGAGAGCGAGACCGTGGGAAAGGTGAGAGATAGAGACAGTGGGAAAGGAGAGGGAGAGAGAGAGACAGACAGTGGGACAGGAGAGAGAGAGACACACACACAGTGGGAAAGGAGAGAGAGACAGAGTGGGGAAGGAGAGAGAGAGACAGTGGGAAAGGAGAGAGGGAGAGAGAGACAGTGGGAAAGGAGAGAGAGAGACACAGCCAGAGTGGGAAAGGAGAGAGAGACAGAGTGTGAACGGAGAGAGATAGAGACAGTGGGAAAGGAGAGAGAAAGAGAGACAGTGGGAAAGGAGAGAGAGACTGTGGGAAAGGAGAGGGAGTGGGTAAGGAGAGAGAGTGAGAGAGAGGGAAAGGAGAGAGAGGGACAGTGGGAAAGTAGAGAGAGAGAGACAGACAGAGTGGGAAAGGAGACAGAGTGGGAAAGGAGAGATAGAGAGAGACGGAGTGGGAATGGAGAGAGAGACAGTGGGAAAGCAGAGAGAGAGAGAGACAGTGAGAAAGGAGAGACAGACGGAGTGGGAAAGGCGAGAGAGACAGACAGCGTGGGAAAGGATAGAGAGACAGAGTGGGAAAGGAGACAGACTGGGAAAGGAGAGCGAGAAAGAGAGACAGTGGGAAAGAAGAGAGAGAGACAGTGGGAAAGGAGAGAGACAGACAGAGTGCGAAAGGAGATAGAGAGACAGATAGAGGGACAGGAGAGAGAGAGACAGACAGAGTGGGAAAGGTGAGTGAGGGAGAGATAGACAGAGTGGGAAAGGAGGGAGAGAGAGAGACAGTGGGAAAGGAGGGAAAGAGAGAGACACTGGGAAAGGAGAGAGACAGAGTGGGAAAGGAGAGAGAGACAGACAGAGGGACAGGAGAGAGAGAGACAGAGTGGGAAAGGTGAGAGGGAGAGAGACAGACAGAGTGGGAAAGGAGAGAGGGACAGACAGAGTGGGGAAGGACAGAGAGACAGAGTGGGAAAGGAGAGAGAGACAGAGTGGGAAAGGAGAGAGAGACAGAGTGGGAAAGGAGAGAGAGGGAGACAGAGTGGGAAGGAGAGAGAGAGAGAGAGAGACAGAGACAGACAGTGGGAAAGGAGAGATAGAGAGAAACAAAGTGGGAAAGGAGAGAGAGAGACACACACAGTGGGAAAGGTGAGAGAGACAGAGTGGGAAAGGAGAGAGCGACAGACAGAGGGACAGGGGAGAGAGAGACAAACAGAGTGGGAAAGGTGAGAGAGAGAGAGACAGAGAGTGGGAAAGGTGAGAGAGAGAGACAGACAGAGTGGGAAAGGTTGGGAGAGACAGTGGGAAAGGGGGGAAAGAGAGAGACACTGGGGAAGGAGAGAGAAAGAGTGGGAAAGGAGAGACAGACAGACAGAGTGGGAAAGGAGCGAGAGTCGGACAGAGTGGGGAAGGAGAGAGAGACAGAGTGGGAAAGGAGAGAGAGAGACAGAGTGGGAAAGGAGCGAGAGAGACAGAGTGGGAAAGGAGCGAGAGAGACAGAGTGGGAAAGGAGAGAGAGAGAGACAGAGTGGGAAGGACAGAGAGAGAGAGAGATAGAGAGACAGAGTGGGAAAGGAGAGAGAGACACACACAGTGAGAAAGGCGAGAGAGACAGAGTGGGAAAGGAGAGAGACAAACAGAATGGGAAAGTTCAGTGAGAGAGTGCAATGCTCTGGGGACCTGGGTTTGAATCCCAAATCCTGAATCAAATTCAACAAAAATCTGGAATTAAAAGCCTAATGATGACCATGAACCCATTGTTGTAAAAACCCATCGCTTCACTAATGTCCTTCAGGGAAAGAAATCTGCCGTCCTTACCTGGCCTGGCCTTCATGTGACTCCAGACCCACAGCAATGTTGTCAACTCTTAAATGCCCTCTGAAATGGCCTAGCAAGCCACTCAGTTGTATCAAACCGCTACAAAGTCTCAAAGAAGGAATGAAACTGGACAGACCACCAGGCATCAACCTAGGCACTGGAAACGACAACGGCAAGCTCAGCCCTGTTGACCCTGCAAAACCCTCCTTACTAACATCTGGGGGCTAGTGCCAAAATTGGAAGAGCTGTCTCACAGACTAGTCAAGCTACAGCCTGACATAGTCATCCTCACAGAATCATGTCTTGCAGATAATGTTCCAGACACTACTATCACCATCCCTGGGTACGCGCTGTCCCACTGGCAAGACAGGCCCAGCAGATGTGGCAGTACAGTGGTATACAGTCAGGAGGGAGTTGCCCTGGGAGTCCTGAACATCAGCTCTGGACTCCATGAAGTCTCATGGCATCAAGTCAAACATGGGCAAGGAAACCTTCTGCTGATCACCACGTACTGCCCTCCCTCAGCTGATGAATCAGTGCTCCTCCATGTTGAACACCTCTTGGAGGAAACACTGAGGATGGAAAGGACACAGAATGTACTCTGGATGGGGGACTTCAATGTCTATCACCAAGAGTGGCTCGGTAGCACCGCTGTTGACCAAGCTGGCTGAGTCCTAATGGACATAGCTGCTAGTCTGGGTCTACGGCAGTTGGTGAGGGAACCAACAAGGAAAAACGTACTTGACCTCAGCCTCACCAACCTGCCTGCCATAGATGTATCTGTCCATGACAGTATCAGTAGAGTGACAGCCGCACAGTACTTGTGGAGGCGAAGACCCATCTTCACATTGAGAAGACCCTCCATTGTGTTGTGTGGCACTACCAATGTGCTAAGTGGGATAGATTTCAAAAAGATATAGCAACTCAAGACTGTGCATCCAAGAGGTCATCAGCAGCAGCAGAATTGTACTTGAGCATAATCTGTAACCTCATGGCCTGGCATATCCCCACTCTACCATTGCAATCAAGCCAAGGGATCAACCCTGGTTCAATGGAGATTGCAGGAGGGCATACCAGGAGCAGCAGCAGGCATACCTAAAAATGAGGTGTCAACTTGGTGAAGCTACAACACAGGGCTACTTGTGTGTCAAACAGCATAAGCAACAAGTGATAGACAGAGCTAAGCGATTCCACAACCAATGGATCAGATAAGCTCTGCAGTCCTGCCACACCCAGTTGTGAATGGTGGTGGACAATTAAACAACTCACTGGAGGAGGAGGCTTCACAAATATCCCAATCCTCAAAGATGGGGGAGCCCAGCATATCATTGCAAAAGGTAAGGCTGAAGATTTGCTACAATCTTCAGCCAGAAGTACTGAGTGAATGATCCATCTTGGCCTTCTTTGGAGGTCCCCAGCATCACAGATGCCAGTCTTCAGCCAATTTGATTCACTCCACCTGATATCAAGCAACGGCTGAAGGCGCTGGATAGTGCAAAGGCTATGGGCCCTGACAACATTCCGGCAATAGTACTGAAGACTTGTACTCCAGAACTTGTCGATCCCCTAGCCAAGCTGTTCCAGTACAGCTACAACACTGGCATCTACCCGGCTATGTGCAAAATTGCCCAGATATGTCCTGTACGCAAAAAGCAGGACAAATCCAACCCAGCCAATTACTGCCCCATCAGTCTACTCTCGATCATCAGTAAAGTAATGGAAGGAGTTATCAACAGCGCTATCAAGCGGCACTTGCTGAGCAATAACCTGCTCACTGATGCCCAGTTTGGATTCTGCCAGGGTCACTCAGCTCCTGACCTCATTACAGCCTTGGTTCAAACATGGACAAAAGAGCTGAACTCCTGAGGTGAGGTAAGTGTGACTGCCCTTGATATCAAGGCTGCATTTGGCCGACTGTGACATCAAGGAGCCCCAGCAAAACTGGGGTCAATGGGAATCGGGGGAAAACTCTCCACTGGTTGGAGTCATACCTAGCATAAAGGAAGATGGTTGTGGTTGTTGGATGTCAGCCCTCTCAGCTCCAGGACATCACTGCAGGAGTTCCCCAGGTTAGTGTCCTAGGCCCAACCATCTTCATCTGCTTCATCAATGACCTTTCTTTCATCATAAGGTCAGAAGTGGGGATGTTCGCTGATGATTGCACAATGTTCAGCACCATTCACCACTCCTCAGACACTGAAGCAGTCCATGTCCAAATGCAGCAAGACCTGGACAATATCCAGGCTTGGGCTGAAAAGTGGCAAGTAACATTTGCGCCACACAAGTGCCAGGCAATGACCATCTCCAACAAGAGAGAATCTATCCATTGTGCATTGACGTTCAATGGCATTACCATCGCTGAATCCCCCACTATCAACATCCTGGGGTTTACCATTGACCATAAACTGAACTGGACTCGCCATATAAATGCACAGGGAGCGAACAGTGCTTCTGGGTGCACGTCATGCTGGACAGACCTTAATTGGCCCGCCCATGTAAAATGGCAGTGTGCAGCCGATCGCGGGCAGTGATTGGCTGCGCACCTGTCCCTGCCTGCGCCCGCTCCCGTCCAACCCCACCGACAGGGAGAAAATTCTCCCCCAAGAGTAGCTCCATAGCACCACTACTGACTGAGCTGGCCGAGTCCTAAATGACATAGCTGCTAGACTGGGTCTGTGGCAGGTGGTGAGGGAACCAACAGGAGGGAAAAATCTACTTGACCACATCCTCACCAACCTGCCTGCCGCAGATGTATCTGTCCTTGACAGTATTGATAGGAGTGACCTTGTGGAGACAAAGTCCCATCTCCACATTAAGGATACCCTCCATCATGTTGTGTGGCATGATGATAAATGGGATAGATTTTGAATAGATCTAGCAACTGAAGCTAGAGTGAGCCTATCAGCAGCAAATATGGGAGAGAAACAATCTGTGATTGGAGGAGCAGAGAACAGAGCCAAGGGCCGGGGAGCCAAGGAGCGAGGCCCAGAGAGTGGAGGTGCTGGGGAGCGGGGCCCACTGTCCAGAGCGGGGCCCAGGTGTGATGAAGCGGAACTAGAGGCAGCGGAAGCAGAGCCCATTGGCATTTGAGTGAGTGTGTTGCGGGGGGGAAGAGTATGAGGGGGTAGAGAATGTGGGGGGGGTTGAGAGAATGTGATTGGGGAGAGATAGTGTGTGTCAGGGGAGTACGTGTGTGGGGGCAGAGTGTATCCATATGTCTGGCTCACTCCCAGTATCAGGGTTCTCATTCACCCTCGCCCACACACAACACACAGTGGGTGAGGTTGAGTGAGTGAGCACCGAGACAGGGAGTGAGCCGGACAATCTCTCACTCTATTACACTCTAATACTCATCCTTATTTATTACTCATTGGTTTTTTTTTGGCTCAGCAAGTTTTCATACCTCAGGTATTTTTAAAATTTATGTTCAATGTTGTGAAAAACTTTATCTTTACAAAATTTGCCCTTTGATTGAGAGAAATTTTGAAATGTGCCCCACCCACCCCCACCACGAGAAAGGGTTGGACAAGCCTGATATAGATACACATCTAGCAAAGTCAAACCTGATTATACTCACACTAAGTAATATAGATATATGCGTGTGCGTTTGTATTCCTTGAAGGAACACAGTGAAACTTCTCCTTTATGGTCTGCCTCCACCCCATCAATGGCTTCCTCTGCAGTGGCCTCCTTCAGACAGAAGACCTTTGGGACACTGAAGCTGCTTCAACATTTGCAGAGCCGTGTGAAGCAGCTCCGAATGGAAAACATCGTCTATCATGGAGCCAGCCAGAAGGATGCGAGATTTCTGCATACCACAACTAGCAGCGCACACAGAGAGATGGTGAGTGCTTTACTGAGCAGTTGGGCACTGCACAGATATAGGACTGGCAGAGAGAGATGGCATCTGACAGGACATTCAACTAGGGAAAGGTGGCTTGTGCAGTAATGACTTTCCTCTCAGGCAGCAATGCTGGTGAGAGTCTGGTGGGGCAGGACTTCGACCTGCCTGTCTAACTTGCTGGTAACCATGGCACCCTTCCTGGGTCAAGCTCCCATTTATATAAAGCTAGCCATGCCCAGTGGTGACCCTGCCTGCACTTGTCAGCCTACCACTGGTAGACGATTGACTGATGGCCAGTCATTGCATTATCTGTCCATTCTGTTCTACGAATTAAAACCTTTACTTGTTCCTCTCTCCTCCCCAGAGCCAAATGACACCAGAAAGATTGTCATCAAGCTTCTCAGGAAAGGAAAGCAGAAAGTGACATTTGTATATCCCTCAAGGCGTGTGCTGGGCCACACATTCCACAGATGGTCATCGCGGAGCAGGCCATGCTGAACGAGACCTGTCAACTTATTTCAGGTTGCTCATTTACTGACAGTATACCTGGGCCAATGGGCCAGAGCTTCTCAATGAGTTGGAGCACAGTCATGCTTTGAGCAACTGGACAGTAGTGCACACTGATGATATCATGGCCTTATTATGCACAGGTCCAAGAAACACCAAAAGGCTAATGTAATGCTATTGTATGTTTGTATAAAGGGGATGGCTGATCGTTTGTATCTGTGTTTGGTACAAATTTAATTCTACAACAGAAGGTCAATGTAAATCTTATCATGTCCAGTATAACGAAAGTACTTTTGATGTTACTTTTTAAAAATCCCTCCTCACTCCACCCCTTCCTACTAGAATTGAGGTCCGCGCTGGAGGAGAGGCTGATGCAGGCCAGGCAGGCTACATTTTGTTTTTTCCCTTTGCTCTTGGTTTTGCGAGGGAGCAGGGAAGAAAGCACTTGGTTTGATGCAGTTACAGTGCAAGTTTATAATGAATTTGAGACCTTTATCAATCTGTTATTCTAGCCCATGAAGGCATGCCATGGGCCTAGGTAGAAACCCATCCTGCTAACACCCTGAGGGTATCGAAAAACTCAATCAAGATTGAGTTTTCTGTAGGTACTGTGAGTACTCTGTGGGTAGTGTTGGTCACGAGCAAAACGACTTTATCTGTGCAATATTAAAGTAAGGAATTTCACTGCGTTCTTAGGACTTTTCTATAATTGTAACTGAATATACTTTAAAATCTGTTTAATTTAATATTGAGTTCTTTATCAAAGAGAATGCAGCTGTCCTATTGCTTTTAGATGTACCGAAAAAGTCTTGCATTTGTATTAACTGAAGCTTTTTGAAACTGATCTGATGTGGTCCGACCAGTTCTGATGAGATTACTGACAGAAGTCTGAAATTGGATGGGGGCAGGGTAGGGATTATGGGGCATGCTGAGTGGGATTATGGTTCTGAGTTCTAATGTTTTTGGTACTGGTGAAAATTAGTTGAAAGCCTTAATAACTGTTAAGGACATTAAAGGGTGCAGACAATGAAGAAAGAAAGGCGTAAGAGTAGGAGGGTTACAGGGAAATGGCGAGTTATGGTTGTGTCTGTAATTGAGATGATGGGAATAGAGAAGTCACTAGCGATAGCAAGATGGCCATGAATATGGGTAGGAGAGTTTATAAGAGGGAGAGAATAAGGGAGGTCAGTGAACAGAGGACAAGGGGAGTTGAGTTGGAGGTTGAAATCACCAAAAACGCGAAATTGCTCAGTGGAACAGTTGAGCAAGGAAAGCAGTGAGGATGTCTTGATGAGATATTTGCTGTGGGGAATAGAGGGATTTTTAAGGGTGAGGTGAGAGATGTGGAATGAGGTGAGCTGCTTAAATGAGGAGGTGCCAGACTAGTCTCAGTAAAAACTGAAACAAGCAATTCAGCACATCCAGCCCTTGTCCCCACACAAACAAATAGGTCCAATAAGTTGTACCTACCCTGCTCCCATATCTCTTCAATGTTTTTTCCTTCATTATCCCCGTCCAACCTAATCTTTAATATTTGTAATAGGCTATAAATTTCCATGGTGCTGACCCTGCTATGTGTGTGAAAATTTCTGATGCATTGCTGGTGAAGATACAATGGTGGAATAGGAGCAGTTCTGAGAAAAATGTTGTTCTTAGATAATCCTTAGATATGAGGGTGGTACCAGAGACCTGAAGAGTAACTTCCTTGTTCAAAAAAAAGTGTAAAGATAAACCCAACAACTACAAGTCAGTCAGTTTAACCTTGGTGGTGGGAAAGATTTAGAAACAATAATCCAGGACAAAACTAAGTCACTGGACCAGTGTGAGTTAATAAAGTAAGCCAACACAATTTGTTAAAGTCAAATCTTGATTGAGTTTTTCAATGAGGTAACAGAGTGTGTTAATGAGGGAAATTCAATAGATGTGATGTATATAGATTTTTAAAAGGGATTTGATAAAGTGCCAAATAGTAGATTTGAAGCCCTTGGAATAAAAGGGAAAGTGGCCGCATGGATAAGAAGTTGGTTGTGTGACTGAAAGCAGAGAGTAGTAGTACTGCTGGAGGGAGGTGTATAGTGGAGTTCCCCAGGGGTCAGTACTGCTTTTCTTGATCTATGTTAATGACCTAGACTTGGGTGTACAGGGCACAATTTCAAAATTTTCAGATGACACAAAACTTGAACGTATTGTGCACTGTGAGGAGGATAGTGATAGACTTCAAGATGACGTAGGCAGGTGGAATGGGCAGACATGTGGTAGATGAGATTTAATGCAGAGAAATGTGAAATAATACATTTTGGTAGGAACAACAAGTAGAAGCAATATAAAATAAAGGATACAATTCTAAAGGGAGTCCAAGGGCAGAGAGACTTGGGGGTATGTGCGCACAAATCATTGAAGGTGGCAGGGCAGCTTGAGAAAGTGGATAAAAAGGCATGTAGGATCCTGAGAATTATAAATAGAGATATAGGGCAGAATTTTACGAGTTGGCGGGCGGGGGCGGGGCCTGCTCGCTGACGCATAAAATGATGCACGGTGACGTCGAGGGGAACTCCCAAAGTCACCGCACCTCATTTAAATTTTCAGGAAGGCGGGGGCTCAGCAAAATCAACTGCGTGCCCGCCGACCTGTCAATGGCCAATTGAGGCCATTGACGGAGTCAATTAGGTAATTAAAGGACCTGCCCGTCCAACCTTAAGGTTGGCGGGCAGGCCAGGAGCCCCGGTGGCAACTAGAAAAAAACATGAAACCTCATCCACGGGTGGGATGAGGTTTCATGTAGGCTTTAAAAAATTTAAATAAAGATTTTGTAAAAATTATGGATATGTCCCAACTCATGGGATATGGAAGGGAAATTGTTTTTTTGTCTTTTTCACATTTAGAGCTGATCTCCCTGAGGCAGCACTTAGCCTCAGGAAGATGAGTGCGCTCTTTCGTGTGCAGCGTGAAAGAGTGCACTCTCAATTTTGGGATTCCCCCCTGCCCGCACAGGGAGTGCATAGCGCTTCTGTGCAGATGTCACGCTGGGTGGGCCTTAATTGGTCCGCCCACATAAAATGGCGGCGTGCCTCTGATCGGAAGCGCGCCCGTACGCGCCCGTCCATAAACCTCCCCCCCGACCAGGGCAAAATTCAGCCCATAGAGTATAAAAGCAAGGAAATTTTGATCAACCTTTATAAAACACTGGTTTGGCTTCAACTGGAGTAGTGTGTCCAATTCTGAACACCGTCTTTTAGGAAGGATGTGAAGGCTTTAGAGAGGATGAAGAAAAGGTTTACAAAGAAGATTGCAGGAATGAGGGACTTCAATTATGGGGACAGATTGGAGAATCTGGGGTTGTTCTCCTTGGAGAAGGTTGAGAGGAGATTTGATAGAGGTGTTCAAAATCATGTGTGGTCTAGACAGAGTAAATAAAGAGAAACTATTCCCATTTGTGGAAGGGCCCAGCACCAGAGGGCACCGATTTAAGGAGATTGGCAAAAGAACCAAAGCCAACATGAGGAAAGTGTTTGGGATCTGGAAGCACTGCCTGAGACGGTGAGGGGGGCATTTTGGCTTTCAAAAGGGAATAGGATATGCATCTGAAGAAAGAAGAAAATTGCAGAGCTGAGTGGAGTGAGTGGGACTAACTGAGTTGGTCTTGCAGAGAGGTGGTACTAGATCCCTCAGGCAAATGGCCTGCTCCTGTGCTAATCATTCTATGATTCTCATGATTCCTCACAGCTCTGTGTAAAGAAGTCTTTCCTGTATCAGAGAGAGATTCAAATAAACACATTAAATATGGATGCCATAATCCCACAAAAAAATTTTAAGGCCAATCAGAAGCAAATGATTATATGGCTTTAACTGCTGGCAGCAGCCATTTTACATTGTGGAATTCTAAGTGAAAGCACCATCTACTGGTATGGAAACAAAATTGCAACAGATTTAGTTTATTGTCAGGTCATTCCTGCACCAATCCAGTGCTGTCTGGATTATGTCTTCAAATCTCTGGAATGGAACGAATCCCATAGCCTTCTAGCTGAGAGCTGAGAATACTATCGGTGAGCCTAGGCTAACACAATCCTCTGTCTGCTACTTTAATGGACAGAAATGTTGTCGCCAACTCTTGATTGGAGGGATTCTTGGAGGGTGACGTGTGTTATTGCATTTTGCCTTATAGAGGTTGGGTGTTCTGTAGTGGAATATTTTTGTTCGTGGTTTCACGCCAACAGCTATTGTGTGAGAAGTTCAGAGAATCAGGAGGCCACACATGAGCTGATAAAGAAAGGAAACCGAAGGTAGGGAACTTTGTTTTGTAAGAGTAGAAATAGACTGGCTGTCAGGAAGTTCTTTTCACAGATATCAGAGAGCCTCTGCAATAAGTTGAGGGAGTTGGGCCAGTATGCGATGGGGCAAAGATCACTTTACCTTAGAAGGCAAGTGTCATTACAGGTAATGTAACCTGAGTTGGTCCTGTTAGGCTGAAAGATGGGGGTGAAGGCAGAATTTTTTTTTTGGCCTCATCAGCCCTGGTTTTTCTTCGTGCTTCCAGATGATAACATGGCTGCAGGGAGAGAGGTGTTTAGTATGTTTGTACGTTCAAAGTGGGAGAAGCTTCAGAAACGCACTGAAATTACACTGATAACTAATAATACTAGTAATACTGATGAATTTAGTACTTCTAGTTATATTTGGATTAATGCCCCAATAATCCATCTGTAATCCTATAGTCACTCTGTAACTACAATCAGAATCCTCCTGTACTGCAAAAGATAGGGTCATGTTGTGCCACTGTTGATAGGCCCAATCACCCTCCCTATCTCCTGGGATTCTGGTTTGGACCCAGGTTATGTGTGGGTGACTGTTCTGAACTAGAAGCCTCAATCAGAGCCAATCTGTACCTAGACTTCACATAGCAACACTGGTCAGCATAGAAATGTGGAGAGTTATTTTCAACTGGGCCATTTGGAATCATAGAATATTTACAGCACAGAAGGCCATTTGTCCCTTTATGTCTGTGACAGGACTCTGCAAGAGCAACTCAGCTAATCCTATTCCCTCAACCTTTCCTTGTAAATGTTCTCTCTCCAGATAATTGTTAAATTTCCTTTTGAAAGCCATGACTGAATCTGTCTCCACCACACTCAGGCAGTGCATTCCAGATCCTAGCCACACGCTGCTTAGAAAAGCTTTTCCTCATGTTGCCTTTGGTTCTTTTGACCTTTCTGCCAATGGGAAGTTTCTCTCTATCTGCTCTGTCCAGACCCCTCACACTTCTCTGCGTTAAATTTCATTTGCCAGTTATCCTTCCATTCCAACAGCCTATGTCTTCTTGAAGGCTATCACTATCATCCTCACAGTTCCCAATATTTCCAAGTTTTTTGTCATCTGCAAATTTAGAAATGGTGCCATTTACACCCAAGTCTAGATCATTAATATAAATCAAGAAAAGCAGTGGTTCTAATCCTGTGTCAACTGTGTCACATATGGTAACACATGCACCTCTGAAGCACGAGATCCTGGGTTGAAATCCTATTTCAGGGCTTGAGCACAAAACTCAGGGCTGACACTCCAATCCAGTACTGAGGGAGCATTGCGATGTTGGAGATGCTATCTTTCGGATAAGACATTAATCTGAGGCCCCATTGCCTGCTCAGGGGTGATATAAAAGATCCCATGGCACTATTTGAAGGAGAGCAGGGGAGTTATCCACAGTGTCCTGGCCAATAGTTATGCCTCAGTCAACACCACACAAAAAAAAAGGTTATCTGGTCATTATCAGATTGCTGTCTGTGGGAGTTTTCAGTGCACACATTAGCTGCCACATTTCTTATTTAAAGTACTTCATTGGCTCTAAAGTGCTGAGACCTCTGGCTGTGGAAAGCACTAAATAAGTGCTAGTCAGTCTTTCTTTTCCTGTCCCATTACAGTTCCCTTAGTCCTTGGACCGTGAGACCTTTTGTCATTTAATCTCCCATGCCCTCCTCTCTTATCATGGACCTTTTGTTTATTTTCCCACCCTTGTCTCCTTCACTTGATCCATGTGCGGAAAACCTAGTGTATAATAAAAAGTTTAGGGGTGAAACTAAAAAGGAAATTAGGAAAGTAAAAATAGGGTGTTAAAGAATATTGCCACTAAAATCAAGAAAACCCCAAAGATTTTTTTATAAATACATAAAGAGCAAGAGGATAACTAAAGAAAGAGTAAGGCCTATTGGGGACCATAAGGGGTAACCTGTGTGTGGAAGTAGATGGTGTTAGTATACAGCTTTGGCTCAAACATGGACAAAAGAGCTGAGCTCGACAGGAGGTGAGAGTGACTGCCTTTGACATTAAGGCAGCAATTGACACAGTGTGGTATCAAGGAGCCATGACAAAATTGAAGTCAGTGGGAATCAGGGAGAAACTCTCCACTGGTTGGAGTCAGAGCTAGTACGAAGGAAGATGGCTGTGGTTGTTGGAAGTATTTACTGGGCTGACCAAATCCTAAAGGGAAACTTGGTCAGGCTATCACAACGATTTTGCAATTTGTATTTGTCACGAGAAGATATGTGTACTTAAGTCAGAAGTAAATATTCCACTACCACTTTTGAAAATTTTAAATATTAAAACATTGACAGAAGAAAACAAACTCACAAGATTACAGCTACACTGTTAAATTTAGTCTTATAACATTTCCCAAAAGATTTCTACTTAGCTAGTCTCACAAATAAACATCCTTTTTCAGGCAACAGTCCCCATAGGTTCTTAGTCTATAAAAAATCCAGTAATACTACCACAAGGCACCCATTGTTGCTATAGGGGAGGTATTTCACAAGCTTCTCTATCCCTCTTACCTGACAATAGAAATCCAAGGCTTGTAACAAAACCTGGCTTTCTGGAACAAACAGATACTTCTCTGGGGCAGCTAGAAGCTCTTCATTCACAAGACTGATCTCACACAGCACACTCTTCAAGATCACTTGGCCACACACACCTGTCAAACAGCTTTCAATCTTTCCTTAAATATGTCTTTTTCCCTTTCATCTTTAAACCCATTGTTCTTAACTTCTTTTGAGAGCTACCTTTTCAAGAATCTTAAAAATCTTTCACGTTGTCTTTATGACCACCACTTTCTGGAAAAATAAACTTAATAACTTTGCTTTATTTATGATCTTTGCTGATTGTAAAACTTCCTTTTTTGCCCCTCTTTGAAATTCAATAGCTAAAAATTCACTCCTCCTTTATCTCCTAATGCAAATTCCTATTCATGCTGTATCTACTGGTATCCCATCTTAGCTCATCCAAATGCCTGCTTTACACCCAACCTTTGATGATTTAAACCTTGCAGTCTAACTGTCTTCAGTCTATTTAAATTAGTCACACACACACAAAGCCCCCACAAGCCTGCTTCACGGTATTCTGCAGTAACATTGGAAAAAATGTTATTTTCTATATATGACGAAAACTTTATATCTGTTCTCACAAAAGAGAGGGATCATATGGCATTGCAGTCAGGGAGGAGGAGTGTGGAATATTAGATGAAATTAATGTAGAGAGGATACTTGCCTTTCTTAGCTGGGAAACAGAATATAAGAGCAGGCAAGTTATGCAAGAACTCTATAAAATACTGAATAAAAACAGAAAATGCTGGAAAAACTCAGCAGGTCTGGCAGTATCTGTGGAGAGAGAAACAAGAGTTAATGTTTCAAGTCTGTATGGCTCTCCATCTATAAAATACTAGGCAAGTCACAGCTGAAGTGCTGCAATGCAGTCCTGGTCACTGCACTGCAGGAAAGAGGTGACTATACTAGAGAGATTTACAAGGATGGTGTGTGGACTGGAAAATTTTAGTTATGAGGAAAGATTGGAGAGTCTGGAAAAGGAGGCTGAGGGAAGACCTAATTGAAGTGTATAAAATTGAGAGGCCCAGATCGACTGGTGAGGAATGCCCAATTTCCCTCATTTGACAGGAGGGCGGGGGCATAACCAGAGTGCATAGATTTAGGGTAAGAGGTAGGAGGTTTAGAGGGGATTTGAGGAGAAATTTTTCATGCAGAGAGTGGTGAGGATCTGGAACTCACTGCCCGAGAGGGTGGTAGCAGCAGAAACCTTCACTACATTTAAAAAGTCATAGGATAGGTACTTGAAGTGCTTTAACCTACAAGGTTACAGAACAAAAGATGGAAAGTGGGATTAGGCTGGATAGCTACTTCTCAGCTGGCGCATACACAGTGAGCCAAATGGCATCCTTCTGTGCTATAAATTTGTATGATTCTATGAAACCAATTACATTTCTAATTTTTCCCAGTTCTGATGCAAGGTCGCAGACCTCAAACGTTAATTAGCTTTCTCTCTCTACAGATATGGCTAGACCTGAGTATTTCCAGAATTTTGTTTCCCTTTCAGATTTTCAGAATGTGTAGTATTTTGCTTTTGTGTTGAGATAAATGACTTGTTGAATTCTTTTTCTGGTGTTGGTTACAGACTACATTTTGGTCAGGCACCAAAAGAAATCCATTGTTCTCCTTCAAATTGTATTGTGGAATCTTTCATCCCACCCCACCGTACTGAAACAAATGTGCTGGCCTTGCTTCAACATCACAACAGTCACCATGGCAGTCCCTCAGTATGGTACTGAGGAGTCAGCCTAAATTAATTAATCTAATGCTAGAATTGAACCTCCTGACTCTAAGGCAAGAGTGCCAGAACAAATAAAGCTGCTGTCTTCAAGTGACATCCAAAAACCAGCTGAGGAAGCACTAGTTCCGAAGAAGAGTCATATTGGAGTCAAAACGTTAACTGTTTCTCTCTCCACAAGTGCTGCCAGACCGGCTGAGTTTTTCTAGCACTTTGTATTTTTACTGAGGAAGCATTAACGTTGCTTAGTCTCATACTATTCATCCAGATCCGATCACATGAACGATGTTCGAATTTAGAATTATTACTGAGATATTCAGCTTTTGTACTTTCACCTTACACCAGGGTACAATGGGTTGTAAAGTACACCTTCCCTCCACCATAGCTTGCAATTTTCCATCCATCGCAATCACAGACTTTGTGGCTGTGTCGTTTTTTTAAAAAATTATTCTTTCATGGGATGTTGGTGTCGTATTTGTTGCCCATCACTAATTGCCCTTGAACTGAGTGGCTTGCTCGGCCATTTAAGAGACCAGTCAAGACTCTATCCAATTCCTATGGATCTGGAGTCATATGTTGTCCCCAGGTAAGGCTGGTAGATTTCCTTCCGTAAAGGACATTAGTGAGGCAAATGGATTTGTACGACAATCAATAATAGTCACCATTACCGAGACTAGCTTTCAATTCCAGATTTTATTAATTGAATTTAAAGCTGCCATGATAGGATTACTAGTCTAGTGACATTACCACTATGCTACCGTCTCCCTCAAAAAGATTTTTCCTATAATAATCATCCACAGTTTGGGTCAACATCTCACAGACTCTGCCTGTATAGATACAGCAACCAACATATGCATGGAAAAAAGCAAAATTTTGTATAAATCCGCAAAAATGATTCAAGAACAATTTGAGACTGTAGCTCATGTCAGGTGTCAAAGGGCACTTGCATATCAAATTGTCACACTTATGTACTTAAAAAAAACTTGCAGATTGGAATTCTTCAAGAAATCTTGGCCTGGTCTCAGTACTTACACCGTGAGTTAAATGAGCTGCTGCACAAAAATAGCCATTTTCTCCAACATGCAGATCAATGTCACAAATAAGATGAATTAGCATCTGTGTCTTGCCCAAAGGTCACTCTCAAGAAAACTACAATGTGAAGGGCAATGCCTTGGATTTGCCACGAGCTCCCCATTTTAATCATCTCCGTATGAGCAGATGCCCAGTGGAGACAATACATTTTCCTACAGGAGCCAGACAGAAGAAAATCCATGGCACCAACAGTTCAATTGTTAAAAAAAAGGTGCTTGCATTGGCAGAGGTGACTATTTCTCTTGACTGTCATTCATTGACCACTTTTGTTGCAGAGTAAATAAAAAATAGGGGAAAGGGGATTATACCAAACTACAGCCTAATGGATCATGCAGTGTGTCTGGTGGCACACTAAAGGCCCTTCCCAACAGGTGGATACTACTGGATGTGGGTAGCTTCGTGGATGATGAAAACCAAACCATGGTCTAACTGCATACAGCTTTAATGCAAAGAGACCTTTTGTATTTGTGGTAGCTTCCTGGAGGTGTGTGTACCTGAGACTTGTGGTACAGGACAAATCCGTCTCATCATCCCATTGGCTGATCTAGATCAGTCTTGTCTAACCCCCCCAGCTCAGCTCCTCTGTCATGGCCCATGCCGCCAGTTTTCAAACTGCCAGTAAGACAGGCAAGTGGAAGATCCTGAAAGGAGCTGCTCCTCCAATCACAGGCCGTTTAAATAACTTAAACTGGGTTAGACACTTGTACTGTTCACACATGCTGTTCTGTAAACCATTGACAGAAAAAAGCATTTAGATGGATTGTCCAAAGCATACACATCTTAAATGAAACATGTACAAGTTATAATTTGTTTCAACTCTGCCTGAAGGCTGGGAGGCAATTCCAAAAGAAAAAAGGAATTTGGCAGTTGCTGGCTAAGTATAGTGTACAAAAAGAGGGTTAATTCTGCAGTTTTGATTCACTTATATGTGAAGTTTTAGTCAAGCAAACACTGAATTTGTATGTCTGAATATCTATACTTTAACTGCAAAGCTAACTGAAAGTTGTCAGACTAATTTAGTAGTAGCAGCATTGGGCTGATTATATAGCATTTCTACATCAATCTCTCACACACGCTCTCTCTGTTGGAGCATCTCTATTAATGCCATCATTCTGTGTCATGATAATTACTGAATGCGGAAGAGAATGGCCCTAGTTAAAGAGCATCCCTGTCAGCAGATAGACACTATCACAGATTTGATACAGCACAGGAGGCCATTCAGCCCATCGTCTGCGCACTGGCTCGTTGAATGAGCATTTCACCTAGTGCCACTCTTCTACCTTCGCCCGGTAAACCTGCAGATTGTTTCTTTACAAATAATTATCCAATTTCTTCTTGAATAAACATGCTCACACTCTCAGGCAGTGCATTCCAGTCCCTAACCACTCTGTGGACAAGGTTTTCTCATGTAGCTTTTGCCAATTACTTTAAATCTGTGCCCTCGCCCTCTCATTCTCGATCCTTTCACGAGTGGGAACAGCTTTCCCCTGTCTACTCCATCCAGGCCCCTCATGATTTTGAAGTTCTATAGAATCTCTTCTCAGCCTTCTTTTCTCCAAGGAAAAGAGTCCCTACTTTTTCAATCTACCTTCATGACTGATGTTCCTCATCCCCAGAACCATTCTCATAAGCCTCTTCTGCACTCTCTCCAACACCTTCACATCCTTCCTAAAATGCAGCACCCAGAACTGTACGTAATATTCCAGCCGAGATCTATAAAGTTCAACATAACCTCCTTGCTCTTCTACTCTATGCTCCTATTAATGAAGCCTACGATGCTGTATGCTTCATTAATTGCTCTCTCAACCTGTCCTTTAATGACTTATGCAACTATATACCCAGGTCCCTCTGCTCCTGCGCTTACTTTAGAGTAGTGCCCTTTATCGTATATTGTTTCTCCATGTTCTTCCTACCAAAATGTATCAACATACATTTCTCCCCATTGAACTTGAGTCGACATGGTTTTGTGAAAGGGAAATCATGTTCGACAAATTTGCTATTGTTCTTTGAGGATATAACAAGCAGAGTTGATAAAGGGGAACCGGTAGATGTAGTGTATTTGGATTTCCCAAAGGCATTTGATAAGGTGCCATGTAAAAGGTTATTGTACAAGATAGGAGCTTACGGTATTGGGGTAATGTATGAGCATGGATTGAGGATTGGTTAACACACAGAAGACAGAGTCGGGATTAATGGGTCTTTTTCAGGTTGGAAAGACGTAACTAGTGGAGTGTCACAAGGATCAGTCCTAGTCCTCAATTATTTACTATCTATATTAATGACTTGGAGGGGGCAGAGTGTAATGTATTAGATTTGCTGACAATACAAAAATAGGTGGGAGGGCATGTGATAAGGACATAAGGAATCTGCAAGGGGATATAGATAGGTTGAGTGAGTGGGCAAAAACTTGGCAGATGGAGTTTAATGTAGGAAAGTGTGAGGTCATGCACCTTGGTAGGAAGAATCAAAAGGCAGACTATTGTTTAAATGGAGAGACACACCAAAAAGGTGCAGCATAGAGGGATCTGGGTGTTCCTGAAACAAAAAGTTAGCATGCAGGTGCAGCAAGTAATTAAGAAGGCAAATAGAATTTTGGCCTGGATTGCTAGGGGGTTGGAGTTTAAAAATAGGGAAGTCTTGTTACAACTGCACAGGTTGTTGGTGAGGTTGCACCTGGAGTGTACAGTTTTGGTCCCCATATTTAAGGATATACTGGCATTGGAGACAGTTCAAAAGAGATTCACTAGGCTGATTCCTGGGATGAAGTGTTGAGTTATCAAGAATGGCTAAACAGGTTAGGCCTTTATTCATTAGAGTTTAGAAGAACGAGAGGTGATCTTATTGAAACGTACAAGATTCTGAGGGGGCTTGACAGAGTAGATGTTGAGATGTTTCCACTAGTGGGGGAATCTCTAACTAGGGGACATAGTTAGAGAATAAGGGGACACTCATTTAAGAATGAGATGCAAAGGAATTTCTTCTCTCAGACGGTACTGAATGTCTGGAATTCTCTACCCCAGAGAGTTGTGAAGGCTAGATCACTGAAAGCATTTAAAGAGGTGGATAGATTTTTGAAATAATCGGGGAGTTGAAGGCTATGAGGAGCTGGCACAAAAAAGTTGAGGCCTGGGGCAGATCAGCCATTATCTTGTTGGATGGCGGGCAGGCTTAAGGGGCCGAATGGCCTACTCCTGCCCCTATTTCTTATGTTCCACCTAGCTGCCCATTCCACCAACTTGGCTGTGTCCTTTTGAAGTTCTACACTGTCCTCCTCATAGTTTACAATGCTTCCAAGTTTTGTATTGTCTGCAAATTTTGAAATTGTTCCCTGTACACCAAGGTCTAGATCATTAATATACATCAGGAGAAGAAAGGGTCCCAATACCAACCCCTGGGGAACTTCACTACAGAAACTTCCTCCAGGCCAAAAAACATCCATAAACCATTACTGTTTTCTGTCACTCAGCCGATTTTGTATCCAAATTACTACTGTCCCTTTTATTCCATGAGCTATAACTTTCTCAAATCTGTTGTGTGGCATTGTATCAAAATGCCTTCTGAAAGTCCACGTACACATCATTGCCCTCGTCAACCCTCTGTTACCTCTTCAAAAAACTCCAGCAAGTTAGTTAAACATAGCTCTCCCTAGTTAACCCACATTTGCTCATTTGACTATTAATTCTGTCCCGAATTATAGTTTTTAGGACTTTTCCCACAACTGACATTAAATTGGTCTGTAGTTGCTCGGCTTATCCTTACACCCTTTTTTAACAAGGGTGTAATGTTTGAAATTCTCCAGTCCTCTGGCACCACCCCTGGATCTAAGGAAGGCTGAAAAATTACGGCCTGTGCCTCTGCAATTTCCACTTTCACTTCCCTCAGTATCCTTGAATGCATCTCATTTGGTCCGAGTGCCTTGTCAACCTTAAGTACAGACAGCTTATCCAATGCCTCCTCCTTATCAATTTTAAGGCCTTCTTGTGACTGAATTTCCTCCCCTTTCACCATGGCCCAAGTAGCATCTTCTTCTTCGGTAAAGACAGATGCATAGTATTCATTAAATACCTCAGCCGTGCCCCCTTCCATCCATGTGTAAATCCCTTTTTTGGTTCCTACTCCTCCTTTTACCACCGTTTTACTGTTTATATGCCTATACGAGACTTTGGGATCCCCATTCATGTTAGCTGCCAGTTTCTTTGCAAACTCCCTCTTTTACTTCTATTCGCTTTTTCACCATCCTCTGAATCCTCTATATTCAGCCTGGTTCTCAAATGTATTTTCTATCTGACACCTGTCATAAAAATCTTTTTCTCCTTTAATTATCTATCTCCTTTGTCATTCAGGGAGCTCCGGATTTATTTGCCCTACTTTTGCCTTTTGAGGGAATATACCTTGATTTTACCCAAGCCATGTCTTCTGTGAAGACAGCCCATTGATTAGCTACCATTTCTCCTGCCAACCTTTGGCTCCAATTTATTCGGCCCAGATCCGTTCTTACCCCATTAAAATTGGCTTTCCCTTGGTTAATTATTCTTACTCTGGATTGTTCATTGTCCTTTTCCATTTTCAGCCTAAATGTTATGATATAATGATCACTATCCCCTAAAAGTTCTCCCACTGACACTTGATAACTTGGCCCACCTCATTTCCAAGAACCAGGTCCAGCAGTAACTCTTTCTGCTGTAGAAAATTCTCCTGAACACGCACTAGGAACTCTTGCCCCTCTCTGCCCTTTACACTACCACTATCCCAATCTATATTTGGATAATTAAAGTCCCCCTTAATAACTACTCTATTATTTTTGCACCTAATTTCCTTGCAGATTTGTTCCTCTACATCCTACTTGTTGGTGGTCTAGACTACACTGAGCAATGTAATTGCACCTCTATTGTTCCTTAGCTCTAGCCAAATTGATTCTGTCCTTGACCCCTCTGGAACATCATCTTTCTCCAGCACTGCAATGCTCTCCTTAATCAATATTGCCACCCCTCCCCTTTTCTTCCTTTCCTGAACACCTTGTATCCAGAAATATTTAACACCCAGTCCTGCTCTTCTTTGAGCCAGGTCTCCATTACAGCCACAAACATCATAATTTCACATGCTATCTGCGTGTGTAACCCACCATTCCTATTTACCATACTCTGTGCATTCACATTCATGCACAGTAACCCTAATTTAGATTCTATTGCTTTCTCCCTTACTCTGACCCCACCCATTGATTTACTATTCTCTTTTCTAGTGCTGTCTCTCCCAGTATTTTGTGCACCTTGGTACTTCCCTGTGATATTTTCTCCTGGTTCCCACACCCCTGCCGAGTTAGTTTAAAACCTCCCCAATAGCACTAGCAAAAGGACCACAAGGAAATCAGTTCTGGCATAACCTGTCTGGCTTGTACAGGTCCCACCTCCCCCAAAGCCAGTCCCAATGTCGCAAGAATCTAATGCCCTCCCTCCTACACCATCTTTCCAGCCATATAGTCACCTGTCTTATCTTCCTATTTCTGTGCTCACTTGCATGTGGCACTGGGAGTAATCAGGATATTACTAATCTGGAAATTACATTTGAGGTCCTGCTTTCTAATTTTCTACCTCGTTCTCTAAATTCTGACTGCAAGACCACATCCCTCCTTCTACCTATGTCGTTGGTATTGATGTGGACCATGACTGTTGGCGGTTCACATTTGCAGCCGCAGAAACACATTCTGTTCCCCTAACTATTGAATCATCTATCACTATTGTTCTTTTGTACTTTCTTGTACACTCCCTGAGCAGCTGAGCCAACCGTGGTGCCATGGATTTGGCTGTGGCTGCACTCCCCAGACGAACCATCACTAATCAGTATTCTGAACTGAATACTGTTTGGAGAGTTGGATGCACTCAGGGGCCTCCTGTACTACCTCCCGGTTCCTTTTTGATTGCCTTTGTGGTCATTCCTTCCCTCTCTCCTCGTATACACAGATAGATTGGAGAGATTGGGACTGTTTTCCTTGGAGTAAAGAAGGCTGAGAGGAGACTTGATAGAGATCCAGAGAGGTGTGGACAGGGTAAATAGTGAGAAGCTGTCCCCACTCAAGGGACCATCAAGAACTAGAGGGCACAGATTCAAAATAATTAGCAAAAGGAGTAAAGGTGATGTGAGGAAAATTTTTTTCACCCAGAGGGTGGCTGGAGTCTGGAACGAACTTCCTGAGAGGATGGTGGAGGCAGGTTCGATCGAAGTATTCAGAAGGAAATTAGATTGTATGCGAAATGATAAAATGTGTAAGTTACGGGGGTAAGGCAGGGGAGTGGGATTAGGTAGAATGCTCTTTCAGAGAGCAAGTGCAGACTCAATGGGCTGAATGGCCTCCTACAGCACTGTAAAGATTCTGTGATACTCTTAAGCTGTGGAGTGACCACATCTATAATTGAGCTATTCATGTAGCTCTCAGCCTCATTGAAGCATCGCTGTGACATCAGCTTCTACTCAAGTTCCAAAACCTGGAGCTCAAGCTGCTGCAACTGACAACACTTCCTGCACAAATGGCTGTCCAGGATAAGGAAAGCACCCTGGAGTTCCCTCGTTGCACAGGATGTGCACTCTGGAGGTTGAAGCAGCCCTGATATTCCTTTATTAGTCAGCCTTGCTACTGCTAAAAAAAACCTTACCAATACTAATACAGCTTAATAGTTCTGATAAATCCTACTAATAATTAACGCGTTACTAGCTGTAATAAACCTTGGTTAAAAATAAAAAAAATACTCACCAGCTACTCACTTCTTCCTTCTAAGTTGCTTGATTTTTTTATTGTTTTTAATCTTCCAGTTTTTGAGACTCCGTCCCCAAGCAGCAATACTCACCAGCTTAGGGTTTCCTGTGATGTCACACCCCGATTTCTGTTTCCTAACTTGGCTCTGACTCTCCACAGTAGCTGTGGATGGTCCCTCCGCTCTGCTCTCGGAACTCCCGCCACTTCTCGTGCTGTTTTTCTGGCCCCTCTACTCGCTCTTGAAAACGTAGTGCTAAGTACTGTATAACAGAACATCAAATGACACTAGTGCACAATTAGACAGAAACCAGGCAGTTTATTCAGCAGTAAAAATCAGGCAAACAGTAACCATGAAGGTACAATCTCTGTACATTATGCTTCTGAACTCTCTATAAACCCAATGTACAACACAGAATAAGTGAAGTAATCAGAACGCTATACACAATGGTGCACTTTATTGATCAGCGGGCACTGCCTGAAGGCATCATTCCTGTCCTGTGTGAACAGGATTGTGCATTCCAACACAACAAACTCTGGTAGCCAGTTTATCCTTCCACAAATATTGACCCATACCTTAAATATCAGTCTCAATTAACCAATCTCAGTTACTCAGTTAAGACAAATTTAAAATGAATGAACAAAATGGCACCTTTGGTAAACTGGTAGTTTACCAATAGATCATAAGTCTAATTTTAAAAAAACAGCACAGTTAGATGGGTGGAAATCCAGTCACCTACTTCTGTTGCAGAGAAGCAGAGAACCTTAAATAGTTATGAGTTACAAATATTAACAGGCATATCCAAGTACAAACTTTAGAAAGATGTCTGCTTGAAGAATTCTGGAATGACCATGAAGAACATTAGAATTTCTCAAAACCAGTTTGCCAACATACCAAACCTGAAGTCAGCCATACAAGAACCTGCCTTTTATCAACGAGCTGGGCCAACTTATGGCAAATAAAGAAAATTTGTCCCGTTAAGCAACTCTGTTTCTGCCAGATAACACATGGTTAAATGAAAGAACAATCACTTTCAAGTAAGAGCTTTCGATAAAATGCTGAATTTCTAATTTCTATGAATTAAAACTACCAAGAATATACAATTATAAAGCTACAAAATAAATGCACCTCAACTTGTGCAACTTGGTGCTGCATCAATCTAGTATCAAAATAAATACATTTTTGTTAAGCATCATGTTTCATATTTACAAATGAAGCTCACATATCCTGTTCACTTTCTTGGTCACTCAATCATCTACCTACCAGATTCTGTAAGCAATTATCATTCTACCAGGTTACTTCCTGCAGTGGAGCAGTGGAAAGAGCATGACAAGGAAGAATACAAAGATATTAGGAGAGAAGTTAACAAACAAATAAAGAAGGCAAAGAGGAGCTAATAAATTAAAGCAGGATAGTAAACTGTTCACCAGCCAAATAAAAAACACAATGGAAAGACAGGATGGGAATAGGGTCAGTAAGGGACGGGCAAGATAAATTCAGAGGCAGTGATACTGCATTGGCAGAAATATTAATTACTTTGCTTAAGTATTTAGAAGGGAGACAGATCAGGTGCCATGGCCACGGAAACAGAGATTAGAAATGATATAACTGCATTTAAAATAACAGGAAAAATATTAAACTAATCAAATTCAAAAAGGATAAAACCCTAGTCTGGACGGATTATATCTGTACATTTTAAAAGAATCTAACAAGATACTCAAGGCACTATTGCACATATTTAATAATTCATTGTAAAATGGTGTATTGCCAGAGGACTGGTTGACAACTAATGTTATACTTATATTTCAGAAGGGAGATAGAACATGTCCCAGGAACTATAGGCAATGGCTATAGACTATAGCTTAACATTAACCGAAAAATAATGAAATCCCTGCTAAAGAAGAAATTAGGAAAAAAAATCTAGAAACCAAAATATAATATTGAATAGTCACAATGGATTTCAAAAGAGCAAGTATTTCTCGACCAACCTCATTAAATCATTTGAAGCAACAGAGAATAGACAAAGGTAATGCAGAAGATGCAGCTTATCCAGCTTTCCAAATGGCTTTTGCTAAAGTGCCACATAATGGACTAATGAATGTCAGACCATGAGGAGTCAGGGCTCACACAGAAGAATGAATAGCTTGATGGTTTCATGACAGAAAGGAAAGCGCAGCAGTAAAGGATACTATTCCAAGTGGTAGATGGTAAAAAGTGGAGTCCCAGAAGAATCACTGCTGGGATCACTGTTGTTCACAATTTACATTAAATTTAAACTTCGGAATCAAACAATTTCTAAATCCGCTGACTGAATCAAATCTTTATGGGGTTGACGGGGATAGTCAATACTGAGCAGCACTAAGAAATTACAAAACAATAATAAATTTACAGCATGAGCATCTAATGGACAAGTGAATTTCACAGCTAAGTGTGAGGGTTTACATTCTGGAAAGACAAATGAGGTCACTTACTACTTGAAAATGTTAATCTAAATGGGGTACAGTAACTAAGGGATCTCAAAGTAGAAATACACAAATCACTGAAAGTGACAGCCCAGGTTAATAAGGCCATAGAAAAAGCAAAGAGGATTTATCACTAGAGGCAGAGAATAGAAAAGCAAAGTAGTAAAGCTAAATTTGTGTCAAACTTTGGTTAGGCCACATTTGCTGTAGTATATACGGTTCTGGTTACCATGTCAAATTTAATTTAGGATCTTGATCTTTGTAAACATTTTGGCATTTACACTTCCAGCACTTTAATGGCTGTAAACAGGGCTCTACTTGTTAATTCTGAAGCTAAACGAGGCAATTGTTAAAACAAAACTCCCAGGCATGAGGTTTGTGGGAGCCAGTCTCCTCATGGTTATTAGGGAGGTGTGTTGCTCATTTTCCAACTGGTTATACAGCAGCTAATCTTCAACTGGCCGCCATAATATTGTTTTCCTGCTCAATCTTCACCCTCCATGGTCCTGGGGTCTTGATCCTAATGCTCCAATACACCAGTACTTCTGGCCAGCAAACAGGTGACCAAATCCTGGGTTAATCCCAAAGTCATATTTTTTAAAAAGCTGTACTTGCTTTGAACCAAAAATCAGAATGAAGCAGGTTAGAATGCGCAAATGTTGAGAAAACGATCAGTCATGATCAAACTGAATGCCAGAACAGACTTAAGAGACTGAATGGCCCATTCTTCCTCTTTCTCCAGAAACATAAGATAAAACCAAAAAAATTTTTTAGACCCATTGGTTTGAAAGACCAGTAAAATCAGCTTTAGAATGAAAGTGATATGTTCATAGCACCTTACTGACAGGTCTGTAAACACCAGTATCTAGAAAGCTAAAACTTACTAAGAGAAAGAATCTCGGTGAGCTAGTCCTAGCCAATTAAATTAGGCTGCTATTTTCAACTGCTGGCACAAAATAAGGATATTCTTCAAGGACTGAGTGACATTCAGATTTCCCACAGCACTGCTGTCATAAGGAACAGGTGTCAAAAGAAACTGTGGTTTATCAAGACTAGCATGCACAAAAAGACTAACTGGATTACAGAACACCGATTTCTCATGAGTGCAAGGTTGTTTTTTTTGCATTTACTCCAATTTCTCCAAAAGATTCTCTTTAGATTTTTTCCATTTGTCAGAGACCATAGTGCAGGAAAACCAATCTTTATCATGAGTTCGCTATTAGCAAGTGACAGTTCAATCTTAAACATTCCCACTCAATGGTAAGAAGTCAACAAATATCTTTCATGCATATCCATACACTGTACAAATCTTGTGCACATCCCTTGGAATCCTTTTCTGAATTTCCTACCTCACCATGTATTATATAGAAACAATCAGCATATCAAGTGCATTATAAATTAGGGCACTTATTTCCCTCAAAGTTGCCCACAAGCACATCAGTTGTTTAAAAAAAAGCTGACATCGGAGGCTGTGAAGTTGATTACTTCACAGCTGAGATCAATTGACTGCAATAGGAACACACTTAGAAAAATAGAAAGGCTACCCCATTTGCAGTCACTACACAGACACTGTACAAGACTGCAGCAATGTTCAGAATTTGGTTTATGTGAGAACAGTGGGGGCATCAAAACTTTCAAAATGTCAATTTAAGAAGTTTTAAAACTTGAACAGAAAATACTCCACACCCTGCCATGGAGAATCTTTGCAAGTCAGATTGCTTTTACCCCACAAGTCTGTGTTGCAAGCTGTTTCTAAAGCTCCATGTCCTCTTCAGATGTGCTGGTTAGATTCATATCACCGCACATTAAGGATGAATCCAGTTTTAAGTTCTTGTTGTACACATCAGGGTCGCACTGTGGTTGCCTATGTTTGGAGTTTCTTTGCTCCGTTAAAGCTGCAAGTTTATCTGAAAGCGGCTCACATGGGGGTCTCCACAGAACAAGTTCCATGCATGGGCGATTCCTAAGGTGGTACAAAAAGGGCAAATTAGAATCCTCAAGGACAACTTACTTGGTTAAATCAAAGCAAACCAATAAAAGTCTGTATTGAATTTTCAAAGCGCATCTTCAATCACAGCCAGTTTATACTAGTCTGCTCACTCCTGGTGACAATATTTGCAGTTTACATCTGGAATTATTCCCCCGATGTAGAATTACAAGCATAAAAACTCACGTCTGCACATACCAAGATGGATTTTAAAAAAAAATTCATTTACGGGATGTGGGCATCGCTGGTAGGGCCAGCATTTATTGCCCATCCCTAAGTTGCCCTTGAGGTGGTGGTGAGCTGCCTTCTTAAACCGCTGCAGTCTATGTAATCTCGGTATACCCACAGTGCTGTTAGGAAAGGGGTTCCAGGATTTTGACCCAGTATCAGTGATGGAATGGTGATATATTTCCAAGCCAGGATGGTGAGTGACTTGGAGGGGAACATCCAGGTGGTGGTGTTCCCATGTATCTGCTGCCCTTGTCCTTCTAGATGGTGGTTGTCGGTTTGGAAGGTGCTGCCTAAGCAGCCTTGGTGAGTTTCTGCAGTGCGTCTTGTAGATGGTACACACTGCTGCTACTGTGTGTCGGTGGTGGAGGGAGTGAATGCTTGTAGAAGGGTGCCAATCAAGTGGGCTGCTTTGTCCTGGATGATGTCAAACTTCTTGACTGTTGTAGGAGCTGCACTCATCCAGGCAAGCAGAGAGTATTCCATCACACTCCTGACTGGCACCTTGTAAATGGTAGACAGGCTTTAGGGAGTCAGGAGGTGACTTGCTGCAGGATCCCTGGCCTCTGACCTGCTCTTGTAACCACAGTATTTATTTGGCTAGTCCAGTACAGTTTCTGGTCAATGGTAAACCCAGGATGTTGATAGTGGGGAATTCAGTGGCGGCGATAACATTGAATGTCAAAGGGCAAAGGTTAGATTCTCTCTTGTTTGAGATGGTCATTGCCTGGCACTGGTGTGCCGTGAAAGTTACTTGCCACTTGTCAGCCCAAGCCTGGATATTGTCCAGGTCTTGCTGCATTTGGACATGGACGGCTTCAGTATCTGAGGAGTTGCGAATGGTGCTGAACATTGTGCAATCATCAGCGAACATCCCTACTTCTGACCTTATGATGGAAGGAAGGTCATTGATGAAGCAGCTGAAGATGGTTGGCCCTAGGACACTACCCTAAGGAACTCCTGCAGTGAGGTCCTGGAACTGAGATAATTGACCCCCAACAACCACATTATCTTCCCTTGTGCTAGGTATGATTCCAACCAGCAGAGTTCTCCCCTGATTCCCATTGACTCCAGTTTTGCTAGGGCTCCATGATGCCACGCTCGGTCAAATGCTGCCTTGATATCAAGGGCAGTCACTCTCACCTCATCTCTGGAATTCAGCTCTTTTGTCCATGTTTGAACCAAGGGTGTAATGAGGTCAGAAGCTGAGTGACCCTGCTGCAACCCAAACTGAGCATCAATGAGCAGTTATTGCTAAGCAAGTGACGCTTGATAGCACTGTTGATGACCCCATCACTTTGCTGATGATCGAGAGTAGACTGATGAGGCGTCAATTGGCCGGGTTGGATTTGCCCTGCTTTTTGTGGACAGGACATACCAAGGCAATTATCCACATTGCCATGTAGATGCCTGCGTTGTAGCTGTACTGGAAAAACGTGGCTAGGGGCGAGGCACGTTTTGGACCACAAGTCTTCAGTACTATTGCCGGAATATTGTCAGGGCCCATAGCCTTTGCACAATCTAGTGCCTTCAGCCATTTCTTGATGTTATGGCACAGCCATGGTAAATACTGAGTGGTTCAAATCCCAAAGGGAAACTTGAAACAACTGCCACAACTTGTTATGCAATTGCTATGAATTGAGATGTGTGCCTTGAATTCAGTACGAATAAGACCACCAAGTCTTATACGTTTCTTACCAAACTAAATTGCACCTTTATTAATTGAAGAAATAATTTTAAATACATACATAGATCTACAAATTACTGCTATGATAAATTAAGCAGGGGATTTAGAAGTTAACTCCCAGTTACACTTTCGTTAAGGCAACAGTCAGACACAGATTTTAAAAGACCCAGGCAAGGTGTGGCACACAAAACCCTGAACCAGTCTAATTCAAAAGTGAGCTTTCTCAACTTCAGTTCTTTTGAAGACAGCAGCTTGAGGCATAAATGCTGAAGGCTATTTACACTTGTTAGATCTTAAAATGCCTACCTTTACACACAGCCTTTGCTCCTTTATACATATTTTCCCCATTGAATGAAAATTCCCATTCTTTCACTATGCCCTTGGACTTTACTTTTCTGATAATAAAAATCTCTCATAGGACTAAGTTTTACCACTAATCTTTGGGAAAAATAAACACTGTTTCTGAACTTAACTTGGCTAGGTGACACATTTCACTCCCTCTTTTGAAAACAATCTAGTCTGGTTAATTTAAAAATGAAAATGCCCTTTTACACCTTACATTCTAAACTCCCCCCATGTTTATATCAAAGCCTTCAGACCAGCTGCCTTTAATCCAGTTAAGCCCCACACACACACAGACACATATAGACACAGTTACCACTATTTTACAATAAATTCCAATAACATTATTATATCTTCCTGACACTTGATATCGCGTGGAGTGAATAGAATTGGCTGAAGACAGGCATCTGTGATGCTGGGGACCTCTAGAGAAGGCTGAGATGGATCATCCACTTGGCACTTCTGGCTGAAGATTGTTACGAATGCTTCAGCCTTATCTTTTGCACTGATTTGCTGGGCTCCTTCATCATTGAGGATGGGGATATTTGTGGAGCCTCCTCCTCCAGTGAGTTAATTATCCACCACAATTCACAACTGGATGTGCCAGGACTGCAGAGCTTAGATCTGGTCTGTTGGTTGTGGAATCGCTTAGCTCTGTCTATCACTTGCTGCTTATGCTGTTTGGCACACAAGTAGTCCTGTGTTGTAGCTTCACCAGGTTGACACCTCATTTTTAAGTATGCCTGGTGCTGCTTCTGGCACTCTTCATTGAGCCAGGGTTGATCCCCTGCCTTGGTGGTATTGGTAGAGTGGGGGGATATGCCAGGCCGCGAAGTTACAGATTGTGGTCGAGTACAATTCTGCTGCTGCTGATGGCCCACAGCACCTCATGGTTGCCCAATGTTAAGTCGCTAGATCTGTTCAAAATCTATCCCATTTAGCATGGTGGTGATGCCACACAACACAATGGAGGGCATCCTCAGTGTGAAGACGGGACTTCGCCCCCCACAAGAACTGTGCGATGGTCACTCATACTGATACTGTCATGGACAGATGCATCTGCAGCAGGCAGGTTGGTGAGGATGAGGTCAGGTATGTTTTTCACTCTTGTTGGTTCCCTCGCCACCTGCCACAGACCAGGTCTAGCAGCTATGTCCTTTAGGAGTCTGCCAGCTTGGTCTGTGGTGGTGCGACTGAGCCACTCTTGTTGATGGACAGTGAAGTCCCCCACCCAAGACTACATTCTGCACCCTTGCCACCCTCAGTGCTTCCTCCAAGTAGTGTTCAACATGGAGCGGTACTGATTCATCGGAGGAGGGGAGGGGGGGGGAGATGTGGTAATCAGCAGGATGTTCCTTGCCCATATTTGACCTGAAACTTCATGGGGGCCGGAATCAACGTTGAGGACTCCCAGGGCAACTCCCTCCTGATTGTATACCCCTGTGCCGCCACCTCTGCTGGATATGCACTGTCCCACCAGCAGGGATGGTGATGGTGGTGTCTGGGACATGATCTGCAAGGTATGATTCTGTGAGTAAGGCCATGTTGCTTGACTAGGCTGTGAGACAGCTCCCCCAAGAGGACTTTGAAGGGTTGACAGGTCTGGTTTTGCCGTTGTCGTTTCCAGTGCTGGTAGTCCGTCCAGTTTCATACAACTGATACAAGCTGAATGGCTTGCCAGGCCATTTCAGAGTCAACCACATTACTGCGGCCAGACCAGGTGAGGATGGCAAATTTCCTTCTCTAAAGGACATCAGTGAACCAGATGGGTTTTTACAACCATCGACAATGGTTTCATGGTCATCATTAGACTTTTTAATTCCAGATTTATTTTTTAATTTTTTAAAATCGAATTCAATAATTGCACCCGGGTCCATGCAGTATTACCCTGGGTCTCTGGATTACCAGTCCAATGGTACTACGCCACCGCCTCTGTTGGTCTCTACTGGCAGGAAAGAACCAGAACTGAAAAGGCAAACTTCAGTCTCACTCTCAGCTTCATTCACACAGTGAAGACCATGCCAACTAAATGAAATTCATTGCTGTACGAGCTTGACATCATAGTCACAACATTGTGAAGCATGCATTAAAACAAGCTGATGTCTGTACTGGGAACATAGCAAAGCAACAAGAAATTTCTATGTGATGAAACACACATATGGTGTGCTCAGAATTGCAATCAAACAATGCTTACCCGCTTTAGAGTTCAATCAATTCCATACCAGCATCACAAGAACATGGTGATGGTAGTGTGTTACAGTTAACTCAGGGAGTCTAAGTTTCTGTGGCAAAATGCACTTTTATATGCATGTTGTTGTCCGGAGTCATGGATAGTTATGGTAGAGGTTCCACCTTTCTTCCCATCACATGGCTAATCAAGAATCTCTCCCCTCTTACTGCATGCCATTGATGTGTTGCAAGGATTTGCAGGTTAATCTGTTTGATCGCATTATGAATGAACCTTCCTTAGCCATTAAGTCCAATGTTGGGACTCAAATTGGGGCTCCTGGATCAGAGGCAGGGACTCTATCTATTGTGCCACAAGACCTCCAAGAAAATACTACACAAGTACAAAAGGAAGCAATCTTGGTTTCTGCAATCTCTCATTTGTACGGCAAATATTTGATGAATCTCCTGTCCTTCTGCCTCTGTCATATACAACATGCTTAATTATACCAACTCCCCTTGGCGGGGGGTGGGGGGGAGAAATGGTCCCAAACCTCTTATTTTTCAATCTTGAGAGAGAGAAAAATGCAGAGCTGGTTTGTGAAAGCTTGTTTTGCTGCTTGCGAATTGTTCTGAAGCTAGAGTTCTTGTATAATATGTTAATAAGGGTATACCATTCTATATGAAGGACAATCTGCATTCACCCATGATCCCCACCAATAAAGAGCAGACCTCTTTAGAGATATAAAGATCCACATCATCAATGTCCCAGATGTTGAAAAGGACTGAAGCAAAAATAACCCTCAAGTTGCACACATGTCCTTGCATTTTCATAGGGGCACTGGATGAAGGCAGCAGCAGCAGGTCCCAACAACCACATTAAGATTAAAAATATAATAAATGTTGGTTCTGTGTTAAATCTTATCTTTCCCATTCCAGGCAATGTGCACACAAGCTGATCATCTGTAATGGGATATTGTGAAACACCAATCACATCAGTTAGCAAATCTGTTACCTCCCCTGCTCCACTCACCACATCCTTTCAGCAACCCTAAACTGAATAGGCACTTTTACAAAAATGTACAGGAAATAAAAAGGCTCACATAAATGGTTCTGGACAATCATTTTCTTTTGAAGCAGTTCAATGAAAGGAGGATGTGTTACACAAAACATTATCCTTAGTCAACTTATACTTGCCAAGGCAAGTTACTAAAATTCAACCACGTCTTCATTCTAGTTTGATTTTGCTTAGGTTTACCAAAAAGTGGTCATTCTGTTGTTCAGCGATAAAGAGGCTGAGAGCTCAGCCAGCCTTGTTCACTATTCTTAGGGAAGATACTAAAACGAGACTGGGAAAAATGTTTAAGAATGGCGTTTTCCAACTAATCATTATCATCTGATAATGGCACAAAAGGGTCTCATTCCACATTCAAATACAACATCCACGCAGATCAAAGTGTTTCTCAGTTATCTGGTGTTCTCTAATAAATTAAATAGGTCTTCCCTCCCAACCCTTAAATCCCAAAATAATTAATATTTAACCCTTAAAATGACTTTCTTCACAATTAGATGTCTTTCGGTAACCTGCGTTCAGTGAAGCATGGGTTACATCCAGAGTAAACCTTTGCTCCCAACTTCAATTCAGCCTCTTAAAAAGACAAGCCCCCAAGCCCTGCACACATTTCTGATCCTTACACTAGCCATCCTTTGGACTAGTTTTGTTCAGTGGAATGGTCAAGGCCAACTTCATTCAGGACTGTTACAGGGAGGGAGACCCTGCACAAGAGTAGAGTTCAGAGCCCTTGCTGCCACCCAGCCCCCCTTACACAAATAGTTAGGGTAGGGTAAAGCTGGCTTACAGTGGCTGTGCAGCATTCATTCGAAGAGAAATAGGGGAGAGAAGAGAGAAACAAATAGACATTCTCAACTATGCCTAATAGCCCACCCTCCAGAAAAATTAATGCTGTGCACTGGGGAAAAGTAGATCACACTTACAGGGATTCCATTATTCTACGAGGCAAAATTTCTTCCAGGCCAGGCCTCAATTCTTCTCTGAGCGAATCGGATAAGACTAGCACGGGCATGCCTGAAATCTCAATTCCATCAGCTTCTGGATCATCTCCCTCAATAAGCCTGAGGAGTGGAAAAATATTAAGATTATTCCAATGAAGAACAAAGTCTCACTGAATCCCTTCCAAGGTGGTGAGGGCTATAAATGCAATTATTAGCAACTTCATCCTGTCTACCTGCAACACAGCAGCAGCACCCACAACTTGCAGGAGAATGGAGATTGGAAATCCTATGACTTCATTTAGAAGTCCTACGGTATTAAACATTTGGAATTCAAACATAAATTTGGCCAAAACCTGTCTCATTCAGATCAGTAATTTGATGTCCCATCAGGCGCTGAGCTGAAATAATATAACTCAACGTTGAGAACAATACCTTTCTCAACTTTTAAAAGGCTCAGGGCTGTATATGCCACTTGCACAACATGTGTCCTATCATTCTGTCCTCTCACTTTCTGCAGCACCTAAATATTTGTTGGTTAATATATTGAAGCGGACAACACTCTGGCAGATCTGCAACATATCTACAGTCAGTTTTTTCCCAACTCCTAAGTGATGAAGTCAGCAAATTCTTTTGTGCCTCCAGGATCACCACCTTATTCCCCTCAGAAAATATATTTAACCACTTTATTTCACATTTTGCTTTCAAACCCTAATATCAACATTAACCATTTTACAAGAGTCAACTGCAAAAGATAAAAACTCCTTTGCATCAAGCACAGTCATCATATATAGCAGCTCACTGCATAATTATTTTCTTACTAGCATCAAATGTTCAAATATCAGTTGGTTCAGACTATGGTTCATTACCTTAATGGAACATACCACAGGGACCAACATTTCTATTTTTCTCTTTCCCCACCCAGCAAAATGGTCTAATTTTCCTTTCCTATTTGTTCTTGCCTCAGATCTTTACCCTGGTTATAGATTTTGGGAACGTTCCCGGGCAGGTTCATAGATCTCAAGCCAGGCTATTACTGATGCAATTTCCTTCATAGTGCAAGGAAGTCTGTTCACCAAATATCATTTCTAAATCTCCTTCTCAAATAACACGACCACTTCACAAAAGTACATTAAGTGCGGAGAGTAGGGAACATGCAGGCTCTGGCCATCAATAACCTCCCAAACCACTACTGATAACCAGCAGAATGCAGAAGTTAAGTTTAGCAGACTCCACCTACCGATTTTCAATCTCCTTCAGTCTCTGCAGTCCCTCTTCGCTTGGATCAGGTTTCATTTCGACATAGGTTGCTTCATTCTCGATCACCCTAAATTCCTGAGAGCTAGGTCCAATCTGCCAAGAAGTGGAGGCAACATCAGATACCCCATTTTCCTGGGGGTATGGAGTACAAGGCCAAGAGCTGCATGAAACATTTACCGAAGTCACCAGGCAGTCCAGCATCTTCTCAGTTAGACGCTTCTTTCGAGCAGGAGCACTGGGAGAGAGTTAGAGCAAGTATCAATAGGGTACGAACACACAACTGTCAACAGGATACCTTATTAACGAAGAACTCCATTTATTCCTAAAGAATATATTTGTTTTCCGCAGAGGAGTTGCAGGATTCTCAGTTAGCAACAGCGAGGCCAAAAGCTCACTTCCAAGCTGTGTAGTTTAGTACTGCAGCCAGGTAATGCCTTTACCACCCCTCCAAACACGTACAAAATTTCTGAGTTAACTAATCTCAACTAAGACAGCAGTTGGGGGAACTATAATTAGTGTCAGCTCATTAGGGCTAGGAAGGGGATGGAGGAATTTAAAATTCCAGCTAGGGTGTCTATTCTAGTCAACTGTGTGTACACCTGTATAAATGTTGGGTGAGAACATGACTAAACTGCACAATGAAGAGAAAGGGAGAAAAATCAGGGAAATATGAAAATGGGGGAGTGGGGCTTCCTTTGATTTGAAATTATCTACTTTTTTGCTTTGGGAGAATGAGGTGGGTCAAGTCGATCAGGTATCAGTTAGGGAACTGAAGAAGAGTCATATGGATTCGAAACATTAACTGTTTCTCTCTCCACAGATGCTGCTAGGCCTGCTGAGTTTTTCCAGCATTTTCTGCTTTTGTATCAGTCAGGGAACTTTTGGTTTAGGTTATCTATGGGAAAAGACAAAGATCAATCTAAAGTAAAAATACTAAATTGGAGGAGAGCCAATTTCAGGGAGGTGAGAACAGATCTGACACAGGTAAATTAGAAACTGTACAAAGCATTGGTAAGACCTCACCTTAGTGCTGTATACAGTTTTGGTCTCCTTATTTAAAGATGCACTGCACTGGAAGCAGTTCAGAGAAGGTTTACTAGGTTGATACCAGGGATGAAGGGGTTTACTTATGAGGAAAGATTGAACTGGTTAGGCCTACACTCACAGGAGTTTGGAAGAATGAAAGGAGATCTTATTGAAACATGTAAGATTCCGAGGGGGCTTGACAGGGTAGATGCTGAGAGATGCTCTCTTGGAGGAATCTAGCACTAGGGGGCAAAATTCCAAAATAAGGGGTCTTCTATTTAAGACCGAGATGAGGAATTTCTTTTCTTGGAGGGGCATTAATCTTTGGATTTCACTACCCCAGAGAGCAATGGAAGCTGCGTAATTGAATATATTCAAGGCTGAGTTAGACAGATTTTTAATCTACAAGAGAGTCAAAGATTATGGGGGTGAGCCAGGAAAGTGAAGTAAAGCCCACAAGTCAGCCATGATCTTATTGAATGGTGAAGCAGATTCGAGGGGCCAAATGGCCTCCTGCTCCTATTTCTTATGTTCTTATGGAAGATTGGCAGGTAAAACAGTAACTGAACAGTGGGCTGTCTTTAAAGAGGAAGTTTGGGTACAGCCGAGGTACATTCCCAGAAGGGGGAAAAGGTAGGGAAACCAAAGCCAGAGTAAGATGCAGCAGAAAAAGGATGTATATGACAGATATCAGGTTGATAATACAAGCGAGAACCAGGTTGTGTATAAGTTCAAAGGGGAAGTGTAAAAGAAAATCAGAGAGGCAAAGACAGAGTTTGGCAGAGGCTGGCAGCTAACATATAAGGGAAAGTCTTCTATAGGCATATAGATAGTAAAAACCTACGTGAAATGAGGTGGAGCAATTACAGATCAAAAGGGGATCTATTCATGGAAACGGAGGGCATGGCTGCGGTACTAAATGAGTACTTTGCATTTGTCTTTACCAAAGAAGATGATGTTGCCAAAGTCATACTCTAAAAGGGGGTAATTGAGATACTGGATGGGCTAGGAGAAGTTATTAGAAAAGCTAGTTGTACTAAAAGTTATGTCACCAGACACTGGATTCTTAGGATGCTGAGGGAAGTAAGGGCGGAAATTGTAGAGTTATTAGCTATAATCTTCCAATCCTCCTTGGACATGGGTGTGTGGAACCAGGGGACTAGAGAACTGCAAATGTTACATCCTTGCTCAAAAAAAGGTGCAAGGAAAAGCCCAACAACTACAGACTAGTCATTTTCACATCAGTAGTGGGAAAGCTTTGAGAGACATTTATCTGGGACAAAATTAACAGCCGATCGGACAAGTGCGGATTACATGGATTTTTTTAAAAGGCAAATCATGTCTAACTAATTTAATGGAGTTTTTCTGATAAGGTAACAGAGATGCTTGATGAAGGTAATGCTGCTTATGTGCTATACATGGATTTCCAAAAGGCTTTTGATAAACTGCACAGAAAACTGCCAACAAAATTGAAGCCTATGGAATAAAAAGGAAAGTAATAGGATAGATATGAAGTTGGATGAGTCATAAACAGTAGTGGGGGAACAATCATTTTTCTGACAACCTGGAGTGAGTTTCCACAGGGTTGTACTAGGTCCACTGCTTTTTAAAATCTATATAAATGACCTAGACTTGGCTGAACAGGGCACAATTTCAAAATTTGCAGATGACACAAGCTTGAAAGTACTGTGAACTGTGACAGTTTTCAGGAGGACAGACAGGCTGGTGAAATGGGCAGACATGTAGCAGGTGAAATTTAATTCCGAGAAGTATGAAGTGATACATTTTGGTAGCAAGAATGAGGGAAAGCATTATAAAACGCCCTCAAAGTCACTTCTATAGATTGTAAATAGCCAAGGCCCAAGCAAAGATCCTTGTGGTACCTCATTACTTGCAACCTGCCAACCTGAAAATGACCTATTTATTTTCTGTTTTCTGTCTATGAACCAATTCTCAATCCATTCTAATATATTACTCTATTTCCATGAACCTTAATCTTGTGCAGCAACCTCATGTGGCATGCCACTGAATGCCTTTGCAAGTGTCCTTCTCATTCCCCATCTCCACATGAACAAGCCCTTCCTTCTATTTTAATTCTACTTAATCAGTATATCTCCAACATAAGTTTCCACAACATTTACATTTCCTGCTCCTCCATTATTTACTTCAATATTTTAATTTAAGACACAACTGAATAAAAGCCAGACAACTGGGAACAATGTTCCACCGCGCAGTCAATTGAGGAGAAGCGTACAGCAAAGTAATAGATATGTCATGAGTTCCAAAGCTAAATTTTAAAACATAACTAGATTATCATATCAATATAACATTCAGGTCATAGACCTGAAACTTTAACTGTTTCTCTCTTCCCAGATGCTGCCAGGCCTACGGAGTTTCGGATCTACACTATCCTCTTCTGCTGCTTGTTCTTTTAAATTTTCTCTCATTTTTTTCTTTCAGTCTTTTTTCTATCGTGCTTAATCCACTTCTATTTTCCTATTCCTTACCCAGTTTTCTGTCTCTATGATGGACTCAAATTTACCTATTTCTTTTTCCAGCACTTGTGTTTATTTTACTGACCAGGAATTATGCCATTGAGCACAATATTCACGAGATCCCAGATGAGATACTGACATGTGGTTATCTCATCAACATGACAGTAAATTGCTGCACAAATCAAATGCAATGCTAACAGCAAACCTAAAAATCCAATTAATGCAGTTTGCCATCAAAACCACAATAGCTACAATTTCTAGCCTACAATCCCACTAACATAACACAATAGGGCTTCAGGAAGATACTCACTCATCTTCCTCTTGCTCTCGCTTGTGCTTTCTCCTGAAAAAAAATTCATTCCTCCTGTTTAAGGCAGAAACAGAGATTAGATGGAGGAGAACAAGAAATCATGCAAACAGCAAGAATTATTTGTTTTTAAATCAGCCCATTTTGAGCACTAGCTTACTTAAATTTAAAAATTACATTGAAGTACTACTACCGGCTTAAAAAAATGATTTTTCTAGAAAATTGTAACGTGATGTTGTAGAATTCTTTTAGACCCCAAAATGCCATTGGTAACCCAAGTCCCGAAGATCTTCAAAAATAGTTTAGTTTTGAGATACCGACATATCGCCTTCCTCTGAATGCGTAAACACGCTGGTGCAGATTTCAAGTAATAGTCAGACACACACCATTTTTAATTAATGGGCAAAGGTCACAGCACAGAATATCATATCTGCAGCTGTGCACTTTTATAACCCAAGGAGCACACTGTAGATAAAAATGGCATCTCCAAGTGCAGCAGACTGGAGCAAACCCAGTCACATAATGCCATCCCACTGACATCATAAAGAGTGTCATGCACAGTCACTGACCCTAGTGACACAGCAAGGTTCACTGACTGCAAGTCATAAAATGTGTTATATTGGCTTGACACCATAATAGCAAATAGTCCCACTTGTACTAAAAGTGTACACTTGGGCCTTAACAGTCTTCCATGACAACCAAGCTTCCTAAATGCCCTGCTCCCAAGAAAGTTAAAGCAGTGAGTACTTTTGAAAGGCTGAAGCCACCACAAGTGATCAAAGATCTTCCTAAAAACAGCAGGAGACTTAACATATATAAAAAATAGATTTCAAAAGCATTTCTTTGCCCCCAAATAGCTAAATTTCATCAAGTGATGATGGTATGTTGGTCAATCTCAGCCTGGGGTTGGTGTTGGGGTAAAATGGTTAGGGTCCTAGCTTTCTGATTACCAAGATTACAAGCGCCTCCATGACCTTGCTCCTCTATATATCTGCAATCTTTCCCAGCCCTATAACTTCTCAAGACAATCCATTCCTTTGATTCTGGTCTCTTCTCACTGATAGCAAAGCTGAACAACTTCAACCCTGCTTCCTCCTGAAACACTTCAGCCCTGTCCCCCCCACTTGAAATCTTTCTAAAAACTCAATACTCATTCATCACCCTTGTAACGACTACTTTCTGGCTTGGTTCCTCACAGCCACCTGTGAAATGCCTGGGAAAGTTTCTTTTTAAGGGTGCCTTACAAACACAATCCAATGAACTGGAACAATACTGGAAATGCAAATGAGGCTGTTGGGTGAGAACAAGATTGAATGTCAGTTCCTGCAGATGAATAGACTGTAAATACTCCATGTCTAGATTAACAGGTGGAGGATGGCCATTAGGATGAGATACTGGGGAACAACCGGCACTTGTGAAACTATACTCCTGTAATCAATGCTTTCAGGAGAAGTGGATAAGCAGGGTAAGAATCAGAAGAAAATAAAAACAGGTGAAAGCAGGGTCTGCCTATAGCCCAACTAATTCCTGGCAATGAAGAGAGAGAAACAGCAGAAACACTTGGTTGTCTTTGCTTTGTTCGCTAGTTGCTATAACATAATGATTAAGATACTGGACCAGCAACCAAAAGGCTAGAAGCTGAAGTTGTGAAATTGAATTCAATAAATCTAGTAATTTTTGGACTCGCACCAGAGCTTGACCACAAAATCTGCCAGACTACTGCAGAAATAACTGGTTCATGAATGTTCTCCATTGAAGGGAACCTGCTCACCTCTACTCATTCTGGTTTATATTTGACTCCAGCCCTATTCTATATGGTTGGCTTTCCATGCCTTCCGGGCGACAAGGAATGGGTAATAAATACTGTGTTGCCCATATCACATGAACAAAAAATTCCCAAAATGCTGAGTATGCAACATATGCAATACACTAAATTAGAGTGGGGTGGCGGGGGGGTTCTGGAGAGGGAATAAGTAGGCTCACAAAGCAAAAGGATACGGTGGCATTGCAGGGCAGCTACTTAGGCAACGATACCCAGAGTGTGACAGGAAGGGACAGAGTGTACAAACATAAAAAAAAGCAGCAAATAGGGTCAAAATGGTAAAAAGGCAAAACTAATGGCTCTTTACCTAAACGCACATAGTATTCGGAACAAATTAAATGAATTAACGGTACAAATAGAGGTTAATGGGTATGATCTTATAGTCATTACGGAAACATAATTACAAGGAGATCAAAGCTGGGAATTAAATATTCAAGGGTATGTGACTTTTCAAAAGGACAGGCAGGAAGGAAAGAGTGGTGGGGTAGCTTTGTTAGTACAAGGTGGAATAAGTACGATAGCAAGAAATTATCTTGGATCGGAAGATATGGAATCCATATGGGTGGAGGTAAGAAATAATAAGGAAAGAAGGCACTGGTGGGAGGAGTCTATATGCCCCCTAACAGTAGCTATGCTGTCAGACAGAGAATAAATCAGGAAATAATGAGAGCATGTAGAAAAGGCGGTGTATTAATCATGGGTGACTTTAATCTCCATGTAGATTGGGAAAATTAAGCCACAAGCAAGAATTCATAGTGTATTCGGGACAGTTTCCTAGAACAATATGTCGTGGATCCAACCAGGGAGAAGGCTATTTTGGATCTGGTATGTGTAATGAGGCAGGTTTAATAAATGATCTCAGGGTAAAAGATCCCCTAGGAAACAGTGACCATAACATGGTGGAATTTAGCATTCAGTTTGAGAGTGAGAAACTTAGTTCAGAAACAACTGTGCTAAACTTAAATAAGGGTAATTACAAAGGAATGAGGGCAGAGTTGGCTGGAGTGGACTGGGAAAGGAGTTTAGCAGAAAAGACGGTTGACGAACAATGGCAGACATTTAAGAAAATAGTTCATGGCTCACAATAAAGATATATCCCAGTGAGGAAGAAGGATTGTAGGAAAGGGATAAACCAACCATGATTAACCAATTGAGTTAAGGATAGTATCAAAGTGAAAGAAAAAACATACAATGTGGCAAAGATTAGTGGTAAGCCAGAGGATTGGGAAAGTTTTAAAAACCAACAGAAAATGACCAAAAAAATAAAGAGGGAGAAAATAAACTTTGAGGGTAAACCATCAAGTAATATAAAAACGGACAGTAAGAACTTCTTTAAATATATAAAAAGGGAGGGCCAAAGTCAATATAGGCCCCTTAGAGAATGAGGCTGGGGAAATAATAATGGGAACCAGGAAATGGCAGAGGAGTTGAATAAATACTTTGCATCAGTCTTCATGGTAGAAGCTACTAATAGCTTTCCAAAAATACTAAATAATCATGGGGCAAAAGGCGGGGTGGAGGGGAATAAATACAATAACTATCACTAGAGAAAAAACACTAGGGAAACTAATGGGCTAAAGGCCGATAAGTCACCTGGACCTGAGGGGTTACATCCTAGGATATTAAAGTAAAGAGCTGCAGAGATTCACTGGTAGCAATCTTCCAAGAATCCTTAGATTCTGGAAAAGTCCCAGAGGACTGGACAACTGCCAATATAACACCCTTATTCCAAAAGAGAGGGAGACAAAAAACAGGTAATTTATAGGCCAGTTAGCTTAACATCTGTCATCGGGAAAATGTTGTAGTCTATTATAAAGGATACAATAGCAGAGCATTTAGAAATGCATAATATAACCAAGCAGAGTCAGCATAGCTTCATGAAGGGGAAATCATGCCTGACAAATTGATTAGAATTCTTTGAGGAGGTAACAAGTAGGATAAATGATGGGGAACCAGTAGATGTAATATATTTGGATTTCCAAAAGGCGGTCAATAAGGTACCACACATAAGGCTACTTAATAAGATAACAGCCCATGGTGTTGGGGGCAGTATATTAGCATGGATAGAGGACTGGCTAACTAACAGATGGCAGAGAGTTGGAATATGGGGGGCATTTTCAGGATGGCAACCTGTAACTAGTGAAGTGTCACAGGCATCAGTGCTGGGGCCACAACTATTTACAATATATATTAATGACTTGGATGAGGGAAATGAATGTACTATTGCCAAGTTTGCAAATGACACAAAGATAGGTGGGAAGGCAAGTGGTGAGGATGACACAAGGGGTCTACAGAGGGATATAGACAGGTTAAGTGAGTGGGCAAAAGCTTGGCAGATGGAATATAATATGGGAAAGTGTGAGGTTATGCACTTTGGCAGGAAGAGTAGAGGAGCTGAATATTATTTAAATGGAGAAAGAGTGAAGAAAGCTGCAGCACAGAGGGATTTAAGGGTCCTCGTGCATGAATCCTAAAAAATGCTAGCATATGAGTTCAGCAAGTAATAGGTGAGGCAAATTGAATGTGTTGGCCTTTATTTCGAAGGGAATGGAGTATAAAACAGGGAAGTCTTGCTAAAACTATACAAGGCACAAGTTAGACCACACCTAGAATACTGCGAACATTTTTGGTCCCCTTATCTAAGAAAAGACGTACTGGCATTGGAGGCAGTCCAGAGAAGGTTCACGAGGTTGATTCCGGGTATGGAAGGATTTTCTTATGAGGAGAGGTTGAATAGGTTGGGCCTGTACTAATTGGAGTTTAGAAGAATGAGAGGCGATCTTATTGAAACATAAGATTCTTAGAGGGCTTGACAGGGTAGATGCTAAAAGGTGTTTCCCCTTGTGGGAGAGTCTAGGACCAGAGGGCATAGTCTCAGAGTAAGGGGGCGCCCATTTAAAACAGAGATGAGGAGGAATTTCTTCTCTCAGCAGATAGTCAGTCTTGGAATTCTTTACTGCAGAGGGCTGTAGAGGCTGGGTCATTAAGTATATTCAAGGTGGAGATAGACAAATTTTTAATCAGTAAGGGAACCAAGGGTTATGGGGAAAAGGCAGGAAAGTGGAGTTGAGGATAATCAAATCAGCCATGATCTCATTGAATGGCGGAGCAGACTTGATGGGCCGAATGGCCTACTTCTGCTCCTACATCTTATGGTCTATGGTCTTATGGACTGTGACCATGATAAACTATCCTATTCTTGGTGAAAAGGCATTGTGCCTCAAGAGTAGCTAGCCAAACATCTGAACTCTAGGCAAAGAGAGCTGGAGAGGTTAACCTTCACAAAGGGAGTTTTCAGATATTGTCTTTTTCTGCTTAAATGGGAGTGATGGGCAGAGTTGAAACACCACTCCTTCCCTTTCTACTACTGAAACAAGGTTAATTCATTACTAGCGAGAACTTTACAATATGAAATCCCATGAACTTCAACACAATGTACATAGGACTGCGACCACAGTGGCAGTACATTACTCTACATTCAGCTATATAAACGTTTTGCATCCACCGTATCTCAAACAGATGAGAAAGTGTCCAATATGTGCACAAGGTAACACACCCACACAATGCCGAGGGATATCTAGTGGTACTATGTAAAGTGACACATAAGGGTAGTATCTTATGCAAATTAGTTATTACAATCTTTCTGCTTATGTAATACCCAAGTTATACAATAGCAGTGCTTTGGTTTTCTGTTTGTAAACATCATTCTTAGTCTTCTCTGGCAAAGACAGTCACGTATAGTTGTAATTATTTACAGCACAGAAGCAAGTCATTCTGCCCAACACGTCTGTGCCTGTGTTTATGCTCCACATGAGCATCCTCCCACTCTGCTTCATCTCACATCATCAACATATCTTTCTATTCCTTTCTACCTCACATGCTTATCTAGCTTCCCCTCAAATACATCTATGTTACAAACTCAGCTTCTCCCTTTGATAGTGAGCTCCAGATTCATCACTCTCTGGGTAAAGATGCTCCTCCGAATGCCCTATTGGGTTTATTACTGACTATCTTACATTTATGGCCCCTAATTCTGGTCTCACCCAAGAGTAGAACCATTTTCCCTACACCAACCTATCAAACCATTTCATTACCTTAAAGACCTCTATCAGGTCACTCCTTAGCCATCGCTTTTCTAGAGAAAAGAACCCCAGCCTCTTCAATCTTTTGTGATTGTTGTAACCTCTGATTCTGGTATCATTCTAGTATTTTTTTTTTTTTTTTTTTTGCTCCTTCCCCAATGCCCCTATATAGTAAGATGTTCTTTGTTATTAACTAAAACCCTAACAATTTCACTCCACTCTTTCCTGGTGTACATTTTTTCAAGTGTTCGTAACATAGCAAAAGTGTCATTAACGAAACACAAGGGAAGTGCAACATTTACAATAACAACTTAAAGCACCTTTAACAGGATTTTAAAATTCTGAGGCGTTTCATCAGAGCATTACGAAACAAATTATGAGCTACATAAGGAGATATTAGGTCAGGTGGCCAAAAGAGATAAGGGATAGGTTTTATGGAGTGTCTTAAAGGAAGAAAGTGAGGTCAAGGTGGAGAAGTTTAGGGACAGAATTCTATATCTTAGGGTTTAAGCAGCTGAAGGCATGGTCACTAATGGTGCAGCGATTCAAATCAGCTATGGTCAAAAGTCCAGAATTAGATGAGTGCTGACATCTGGGTTGTGGGGTTGGAGGAGAATACAGACATATGGAGTAGCAAGGCCATAGAGGGATTTGAAAACCAAGGGTGAGAATTATAAAATCAAGATGTTGCTTGACCGGGAGCCAATATAGCGAGCACAGGGGTTATAGGTGAATGGTGATTAGATGGAGACACAGGCAAAAGAGTTTTGGTTGATCTCAAGCTGACAGAAGGTAGAATGTAAGAGATCAGCCAGGAGTGCATTGGAACAGTAAAGTCGAGGGCTAACAAAGATATGAATAATCATTTATAAGAAAAGTTACAATGAGGGGGCACAGCCCCATCTCTTCTCACAAGTTCACAACAGTAAGGACAAAGATCGAAGGCCTTCCCATTTCAAAATTCTGGCACAGCTTTAGTTTGGTTCTCAAACTACAGAGCAGCCATATGAGCAGCCAAGTGCTAAAAGGTGGCAGTAAAATTCTACCTCCATTGCATTTGCCCACCTTATATTGAGTTAACAGGTTAAAACAACCTATAAGAGCTTGTGCTGCTGTAGCACAGCGTTGGGTGTCAGGTTCAGGAGCGATATGGAAAGATACATTAAAAAAAACTATTCAGAACTTCCCTCCTAATTGTGCAAAATACTGTTTCCCCCGATCAAACACAAGCTATAACACAGAAGGCACCCAACCTTTCCCATACCTTCAATGCCAAGATGAATCAGCTTCTACCCAGATTCTTAATACTCACACGGTGGAATGCTTCAGTTCACTGTTTGCAGAAGTAGTTCTCATTCCATTTACCATGGGATTGGATCCTGGAGACTCCATACCAGTATCCATGCTTTCATTTATTCCACCTCCCTGCTTGGCGCCGTTTCCTTCCAGCTGTGCAGTGGAATCACAATATTCTGGTACAAAGCAATCTGTCTGCCAGCATAATGGATTCTGGATATGTGCTGCAGCATGTGACGCATTCCTCCCATACACATCCAGTGCAGGTGACTGAAACAGCTGTCTACCAGCAGGTGCCAATGAGCTGTAACAGAGGCTGTGTGCCATCACCATAGCAGATAATGCAACGGAGTTCAGTTATTTTTTTAAAAAAGTCAGTCCCTGTAAGAGGAGAACCAATGTTACTATGTGTCAGATGAATAACAGCAGAAGGGCACTTTTTGTTGACAAGGCTCAGCCAAATCAACTTTTGAGTATCACACTTATATAAAAAGTGCAAACGGAGCATCTTGCTGGTTTAATGAATGGATCAAGATCCATACAGAGTAAAATAATATATTACTGATACCTTTTTCAATTTCACTTGATTTTTAAAACTCTTGTTGCAGTATTATGAGGCTCAGTGATGCAGACCAATCGTGTTGCAATGCGAACGTATTTCTGCCACAAACATTTATCAATTCAGCTTATAAAATTGGTAGCTTAGTGGTATGTACATTAGATTGCTTATGTTCTAACACCAGCCTTGTAAATGGGCAATTTATTTAAAAGTTATTAAATAAAGCATGCTTATATTGTACACTTGGTAGCCATTGCTTTCCTAAATTCACTCCCACCGTACCAGATACAATTCTGACTTCATGGGCACGCCTCAAATAGGTCAGCTCCAAGGACTCAGGGGCCCAGCTACAAGGAACTTTCATGCCACACAGTCCATCAAGACATGCACAATGACATCACAAACATCAATACAGTGACACCGGTGGATGCAGCTTCACCCAGCTTGCATCACTGCCCCGCTCACACTATTTACAATCAAATGTTTGAGTCAGCATTTTAATAATAAAGATGGAACGAAATGCTGCTGCTCAGACCTGGTTAAAGTTGCTGCGAGTGTATACACGAAGGGTTAGTGTCATGTAAGTAAATTGCACTGCAAGACAAGCACACATCAAGCATAAATCTCCAAAGAATGCCAGAGCAATTCAAGCAGCTGGACATATCTGATAGGAGGGATTCCAAGACTAAAGCTGTTCAGGAACTCAACCCTCTCAGATTTGGATACAGACCAATTCTTCAACTTGCTGAATTTGCCCATTCCCTGGTAAAACATACCGCATTGCCTCCTACCCAAATCCACATCATCTTTTTGTTTACTGTCCTTTCAGTAAATTATGTATTACATTCTGGCCACAGAATTGGACCTTTTATTCATCTGCACATTTGTCACTCCGGCCACAGCTCCTAAGCTTTGCTCTGAATACAAGAATTTTAGGTCAAGTAAATCAAACTGCAACTTACTTTTACCAGGAGTCCTTCAGATCGAAAGGATATCTATAGTTGCAATTTGCCACAATTATACAACACTGGTTGTTTCAAGGCTACAGCATGCCACAGGCAGCACTGATAAAGCAATGAAGTTCAGATTGCAACTTTAATATATAGAAATATTTAGACGACCAACTGTTTTTGAAGCAAATATTTAAATTCCATTTTCCTTTAAAAACAGAAGATTAGGCAAGTTTGACCCTGTAGTTTCATGGAGGTTTTTATTTATTTTTACTTATTTTTACCTTCCTCCCAAGTTTTATAAAGGGGTCTGACTGGAATTGGTAATATTTGCAATCATGATTTACATTTTTACTGAGAATTTTAAGTCAGAGATTGAAGCCACCTGCCTTTGACACATACTTCACCATAGGTGTTAAACTTTTGAAAGATTTTCCAATTTTGGTGAATTTTACACAACATTACAAGCACACAGTAGCTGCCTATCAACTCCTCACAAAATGAAATTAAGTAGCAATAAAAACAGAAAATGCTGGGAATACTCAGCAGGTCAAGTTGCATCTGTGGGAAGAGAAACAGTTAACTTTTCAGGTCTGTAACCTTTCACCAGAAAGGTTAGAGATGTAATAGGTTTTAAGCAAGTGAAATGGGAAAGGATGAGAAAAAGAATAAAAAGGAAAGGTATGTGATAGGTTAGAAGAAAGGAGAGATTAAATTACAAAAGAATTGGTGTTGCAAGGTCAAAGGGAGAGGTAATGGTACAAATAAAGAAACAAAATGTGTGTCTAGAGGAGGTGTGAATAGCAAAATGATGAACAGCTGCCAGCCAAAAGCAAAAACAAGAGGGAAAACACAAGAGTAAAACCAAAACCTGCAAAGAAAAAGGAAACAAAATAGGAGCAAGAGATTACGGTCTGAAATTGTTGAACTCAATGTTGAGACTGCAAGGTCGTAAAGTGCCTAGTCGAAAGATATGGGGTTGTTCCTTAAGCTCACGTTAAGCTTCATGTACAGGAAGCCAGGGACAGGGAGGTCAGTGTGAAAGCAAGATGGAGAATTAAGGTGACAGGCAACCAGAAGCTCAGGGTCATACTTGTGGACTGAATGGAGGTGTTCTGCAAAAGGCTCTGGTTCTTTTGCCAATCATTTAAAATCGCTATCCTCTGCTTATTGGCCCTTCCCCAACTTGAATAGTTTCTCTCCATCTATTCTGTCGAGAACCCGCACAGTGGAGGACCTCTATCAAATCTCCTCTAAACCTTCTCTTCCCCAAGAACAATCCCAGCTTTACTGATCTATCCACATAACTGATGATCCTCGTCCCCAGAATCTTCTCAAATCTTTTCTGCATCCTCTTCCAATACCTTTAATATGTGGTTTCCAGAACCCCACTATAAACCAGCAACAATAATTTATATGCCACCTTTAATGCAATAAAACATACCATGGCATTTCACAGGAGCATTATAAAACAAAATCTGACACTGAACCACATAAGGAGATGTTAGGTCAGATGACCAAAAGTTTGGTCAAAGAGGTAGGTTTTAAGCAGTGTCCTAAACCATAAAACCATAGAAAAGTTATGGTGAGAAAGAGGCCATTCAGCCCATCGTGTCTGCGCCGGCCGGAAAGAGTAAAAAAAGACTAGCCGCTCATTTTAACCCCACTTTCCAGCCCCTGGTCTGTAGCCTTGCAGATTACAGCACTTCAGATGCAGATCCAGGTACCTTTTAAATGAGATGAGCGTTTCCGCCTCACCCAACAACTTGGGCAGTGTATTCACCCACCACCATCTGGGTGAAAAGGTTTTTCCTCACGTCCCCTCTAATTCTTCTACCAATCACCTTAAATCTATGCCCCCTGGTAATTAACCCCTCAGCTAAGGGAAACAAGTCTTTCCCCTCTACCCTATTTAGGCCACTCATAATTTTGTACACCTCAATTAGGTCACCCTTTTGCCTCCCTCCTCTGTTCTAAGGAAAACAACCCTAGCCTATCCAATCTCTCCTCATAGCTGCAATTTTCAAGCCCTAGCAACATTCTTGTAAATCTCCTCTGTACTCTCTCCAGATCAATTATGTTCTTCCTGTAATGTGGTGACCAGAACTGTACACAAAATTCCAGCTGTGGCCTAACCAGCATTTTATACAATTCCATCATTACATCCCTGCTTTTGTATTCAATACCTCATCCAATAAAGGAAAGCATTCCATGTGCTTTCTTGACCACCGTGTCCAACTGTCCTGCCATCTTCAGGGACCTTTTTTTAAAAAAATTCATTCACAGGATATGGGCTTTGCTGGCTAGGCCAGCATTTATTGCCCATCCCTAGTTGCCCTTGAGAAGGTGATGATGAGCTGCCTTCTTGAACCGCTGCAGTCTATGTAGTGTAGGTATACCCACAGCACTGTTAGGAAGGGAGTTCCAGGATTTTGACCCAGCGACAGTGAAGGAATGGCGATATATTTCCATGTCAGGATGGTGAGTGATTTTGAGGGGAACTTCCAGGTGGTGGTGTTCCCATCTATCTGCTGCCCTTGTCCTTCTAGATGGTAGTGGTCGTGGGTTTGAAAGGTGCTGTCTAAGGAGCCTTGGTGAATTCCTGCAGTGCATCTTGTAGATGGTACACACTGCTGCTACTGTATGTCGGTGGTGGAGGGAGTGAATGTTTGTGGATGTGGTGCCAGTCAAGCGGGCTGCTTTGTCCTGGATGGTGTCAAGCTTGTTGAGTGTTGTGGGAGCGGCACTCATCCAGGCAAGTGGGGAGTATTCCATCTCACTCCTGACTTGTGCCTTGTAGACGGTGGACAGGCTTTGGGGTGTCAGGAGGTGAGCTACTCGTCGTACGATTCCTAGCCTCTGACCTGCCCTTGTAGCCACAGTATTTATATGGCTAGTCCAGTTCAGTTTCTGGTCAATGGTAACCCCCAGGATGTTGATATGCACTCCAAGGTCTCTCACTTCCTCAACCCCTCTCAATAACTTCCCATTTATTGAGTATTCCCTTGCCCTCCCCAAATGCATTACCTTACACTTTTTCAGACTGAATTCCATTTGCCACTTCTCCACCCACTCAACCAAACCATTGGTATCATTCTGGACACAACAGCTATTCTCTTCACTATCAATTACACAGCCAATTTTGTGTCATCTGCAAATTTCCCAATCATGCCTCCCACATTTAAGTCAAAATCATTACTATATACAACAAACAACAAGGGCCCAACAATGAGCCCTGTGGAACACCACTGGAAACCATTCTCCATTCACAAAAACATTCAAGAACCATTGCTCTTTGTTTCCTGTCACTGAGCCACGTTTTGGATACAACCTGTCACCTTCCCCTGTATCCCATGAAATCTCACTTTCCTGACCAATCTGCCATATGGGGACCTTGTCAAATGCCTTACTGAAATCCATACAGACAATATCCACTACACTACCCTCATCAATCCTCCTTGTTACTTCCTCAAAAAATTCTATTAAGTTAGTAAGACACGATCTTCTCCTAATGAAACCATGCTGACTATCCCTGATCAAACACGCCTTTCAAAGTAACAGTTTATCCTAAGATAAAAACAAAAAGCTAAAAGCTACTGCGGATGCTGGAAATCCAAAACAAAAACAGAATTACCTGGAAAAACTCAGCAGGTCTGGCAGCATCGGCGGAGAAGAAATCAGTTAACGTTTCGAGCCTTCATGGTTCTGCCGAAGGGCCATGAAGGCTCGAAACGTTAACTGATTTCTTCTCCGCCGATGCTGCCAGACCTGCTGAGTTTTTCCAGGTAATTCTGTTTTTGTAACAGTTTATCCTGTCTCTCAATTGTTTCCAATAACTTGCCCACCACCGAAGTCAGACTGAATCGGCCTATAATTTTCTGGTCTATCCCTCACACCCTTTTTAAATAAGGGTACAATGTTCCAGACCCCCAATTCTCTGGGACCTCGCCTGTATCTAGAGAGGGTTGGAAAATGATCCTCAGGGCATCTGCTATTTCCTCCCTGGCTTCCTTCAACAGCCTGGGATAGAATCCATCTAGCTCTGGTGATTTATCCACCTTCAAGGGTGCCAATCCCTCCAGTACTTCCTCTCTCATTATGCTTATTTTATCTAATATTTCACACTCCTCCTGTTTAACTAGAATTTCTGCATCATCCCTCTCCTTAGTGAAGACAGAGACAAAGTACTCATTGAACACCCTTCCCACATCTTCTGCATCAACCCACAAGTTACCATGTACATCTCTGATAGGCCCTACCTTTTCCTTAGTTATTCTCTTGCTCTTAATGTACTGGTAAAACATTCTTAGGATTTTCTTTGATTTTACCTGCCAATATTTTTTCGCATCCTCTTTTTGCTTTCCTAATTTCCATTTTACTTCACCCCTGTACTTTCTATACTCCTTTTGGCTTTCTACAGTATTAGGAATTTTGTGACTGCCATAAGCTTTCTTTGTCTGCTTTATCTTGGCCTCTGGATAACCAGGGGACTATGTGGGGTCATGTTTACACTGTGCCCATAGAATCTCACCTTTGGATGCCTCCCACCGATTTGACAGTTTTTCCTTCTAATAGCTGTATCCAGTACACTCTTGCCAGCTCACCTCTCAGTGTTGTAAAATTTGCCTTCACCCAGTTTAGAACTTTTACGCCTGTTCTATGCTTGCCCTTTTCCATAATGATGTTAAATCCAACTATATTATGGTCACCATCTCCAAAATGGTCCCGCACTGCTGTTTCACCCACTTGCCCAGCTTCATTTGCTAAGGCTAAATCTAGAATTGCGCCCCCTCTCATTGGGCTTGTTACATGCTGGCTAAAAATGTTCTCTTGAATGCAGTTCAAGAATTTTGTGCCCTCTGTGCCCTTCACACTATTCATATCCCAATTGATATTATGGTAGTTGAAGTCCCCAACGATTACTGCCCTATTGTTTTTGCACTTATAAATCTGTCTACATATTTTCTCTTCTAACTCGCTACCATTATTTGGCGGCCCATAGTATACTCCTAGCAATGTGGCTGCCCCTTCTTTATTTCTGAGCTCAACCCATATGGCCTCATTTGATGCTTCATTTAATATATCATCCCTCCTCACAGCTGTAATTGATTCTTTAACCAATAATGCTACACCCCTACCTTTTTTAACCCCTCCCTATCCTGCCTGAAAACTCTATATCCAGCGATGTTGAGCTACCATTTTTGCCCCTCCTTAAGTCAATTTTCCGTTATAGCGATGATATCATGCTGCCTTGTGTCTATCTGTGCCCTCAGCTCATCAGCTTTATATACTTTGCTCCCTGCATTTACATATATATCTTTCAACACTGCCAAAGGAGGAAAGTGGGCTAGAAAGGTGCAGAGGTGTAGGGAGAATATTCCAGAGTTTAGGCTTAGGCAACTGAAGGAGCAGTCACCACTGGTGGAGCAATTAAAATTGGGGCTGCTAAAGAGATCAAAATTAGCAAGCGTAGATATGTTGGAGGGTTGTGGGATGGAGGAGATTACTGAGATGGGGAGAGGTGAGGCCATGAGGGGGAATTGAAAACAAGGCTGAGAATTTTAAAATCAAGGCATTGCTTGACCAAGAGCCATTTAGGTTGGCAAGCACAGGGGTGGTAAGGGAATGGGACTTGGTATGAGCTATGGCACAGGCAGCAGAGCTTCGAATGGCCTCAAATTTTCAGAGGGTAGAATGTGGTAGATTAGCCATGAACCATTTGTGGATAGTTTGCCAAAGCTGGGATTGTTCTCCTTAGATAAGAGGTGGGGAGGAGATTTGATAGAGGTCTTCAAAATCATGAAGGAGCTGGTCAGAGTAGACAGAGAGAAGCTGTTCCCCTTGGTGGAAGGTCGAGAACCAGAGGACACCAATTTAAGTTGAATTACAAAAGAACCAAAGCCAATATGAAGAAAAATTTTTTATGCAAAGAGTGATTAGGATCTGGAATGCACTGCCTGATAGTGTGATGGAGACAGATTCAATCATAGTTTTCAGTAGGGAATTTGATAAATCTTATGAGAAATGATTTGCATGGCTACAAGGAAAAGGTGTATGAATGGGATGGGTGTATGGAACTAGCCGAGTTGCTCTTGCAGAGACACATTGTGCTGAATGTCTTCCTTCTGTGCTGTAACTATTCGATGATTCTATGAAACTGCCTTCAGTCTCCCATTCAGGACTAGACCAGGGTATCACGGAGGGAATGGTCCCTTTGGAATGCTGAAAGGGGAGGGTATGATGTGTTTGGTGATGTCATGCTGGAGGTGGCCAAAATGATGAAGGACTGATCTTTTAAATGTGGAGGAAGGTGGGGTGGAGGTAAGAACAATAACCACCCTAGCATAATTCTGGGAGGGAGAAGGGCAGGCAATGGGAAGGAGACAGTCAAAGTCCCTATAAACCACAGTGGGGGAGGACTCCTCTGTTGAGAAAAAAGGAAGATATATCAGAAACACTGGTACTGAAGGCAGTATCATCCAAACAGATGCAAAAAAGGGAGAAACTGGGAGAACAAAATGGAGCCCTGACAAAAGATGTGAGGAACTGTAGTTGAGATAGCTCTGGGAGTCAGTGCGTTTATAGTGAATATTAGTACATAACCCATTCCCAGAAATAGAGACAGGGAAGTTGAGGAAGGGAAGAGTCAGAAGTGGACCATGTGAAGGTGAGAGGGGTGGAAATTAGAAGCAAAATTGACAAAGATTTTCCAGTTCCTGGCAAATGCAGGAAACAGCACCGGAAAATGAGGTGAGGGAGCAGGCATCCAAGTAGGACTGGAACAAGGAATGTTCTACATATACTACATATAGATCTTAGCTATGTCTGTTTTTGAGTGCACTCTTAGCAACACCTTATATTTTATATGTCTCCCTCTGAATTTATTGCACTCCTTTCTCTTCTGTTCAACTCTAACACTGTCATGAAACCTGCTGACAGAGGCACTGCTATTATTATCTGATGAATCGATCTCTACCTTCCAAAGGCCAGATGCCATACTTCTTTCTACCTCCCCCTGGGTTATGACCAGACCACTGAACAGCAAACCATTGTCCCAAAAATGTTTCTGTGAAGTGGCTTTTGAATTTATGCTAAAGATGTTATATAAATATAACTTCATAGAATCATAGAAAGTTAACAGCACAGAAAAAGGCCACTTGGCCCATTGGAAAATTATAACAAGTTATATACAGTCTCAAAGTTCTTTCAATTCATGAACCATTTTGTTTTTCAACTGATAGAAGGTATTTGATAAAGGCTCTCATATCAGATTGTCAGCATAAGCTCATGGAATTAAAGGCAAATTATTAACCAGGTTAAAAAACTGGATGAGCAGAAGGAGGCATAGTAGGGATAATGGAAGGTGCTCTAATTGGTAGGATGTAGCCAGTAATATCCTGCAAAGATCTGTGTTGGAACATCAACTATTCACCATATTTAGTAACTACTTAGATGATGTAAATATTTTGGTTTACTATTCCATTTGCTGATGACAAAAATATAGGTAGAATAAAATCACAAAGATATTGGTAGAATGAAATCCACTTTCCATAGTTTTGCCTAATGTGGGCAAATGTGAGGTCATCCACTTTGGGCCCATAAAAGAAATGGTGAAAAGCTAGAAACAGTGGAGGTCCAAAGAGGCTTGGGGGTCCAGGTGCATAGATCATTAAAAATTTCATAAACAGGCACAGAAACTAATTAAAAAAGGCTAATGGGATGTTGGCCTTTATATCCACATTGCTACTGTCCCTTTTATTCCATGAGCAATAACTTTTCTCACAAATCTGTTGTGTGGCATTGTACCAAATGCCTTTTGAAAGTCCATGTACACTACATCAACAGCATTACCGTCATCGACCTTTTCTGTTACCGCTTCAAAAAAACTCCTGCAAGTTAGTTAAACACTATTTCCTCTTTAGAAATCTATGCTGGTTCTTCCCTATCAACCCATATTTTTCCTTGTGACTACTAATTCTATCCTGAATAATTGTTTCTGGAATCTTGCTCACCACTGAAGTTAAACTTTCTGGTCTGTAATTACTGGGCTTATCCTAACAACCTTTTCTGAACAAGGCCATAATGTTTGCAATTCTCCAATCCTCTGGCACCTCCCCTGAGTCTAAGGCTGAAAAGTTATGGCCAGTGTCTCTGCAATTTCTACTCTCACTTCCTTCAATATCCTTGGATGCATCTCGTCCGGTCCCAGTGCCTTGTCAACTTTAAGTACTGACAGTCTATTCAACACTTCCTCATCAATTTTGAACTCTTCTAGTGACAGAGTTTCCTCATCTGTCACCATGGCCTGGATAGCAACTACCTCCTTGGTAAAGATGGATGCAAAGTATTAATTTAATACCTCAGCCATGGCCCCTTCGTCCATGTGTAAATTCCCTCGTAGGTCCCTAATTGGCCCTACTCCTTTTATCACCCTTTTACTATTTATATGTCTATAGGAGACTTTGGGAGTCCCCCTTTATGTTGGCTGCCAGTCTTCTCTCATAATCCCTCTTTGCTTCTCCAATATGCTTTTTCACCTCCCCTCTGACCCTTCTGTATTCCTCTTGGTTATCAATTGTATTTTCTACCTGACACCTGTCATGAAGCACACTTTTTCTTCTTTATCTTAATTTCTATCTCCATTTTCATCCAGGGAGCTCTGGATTTGTTTGCCCTACCTTTCCCTTTCGATGGAATATACCTTGACTGTGCCCGAACCAAATTATTTTTTAAAGGTAGCCCATTATTCAGCTACAGTTTTTCCTGCCAATCTTTTGTTCCAGTTTATCTGGCCCAGATCCGTTCTTGCCCCATCAAAATCGGCTCTCGTCCAGTTAATTATTCTTACTCTGGATTGTCTATTGTCCTTTTCTATCGTCATCCTAAAATGTACAATACAATGATCACTGTCTCCTAAATGTTTCCCCACTGACACTTGATCTACTTGGCCCACCTCATTTCCAAGAGTCAGGTCCAACAGTGCATCTTTTCTTTTCTTGTTTGATTGGACTGATTGTTAATTTTAAAATTTGAGATTGATAGGTTTTGGTTACCCAAAGGCATTAAGGACTAGGGGGCATAGGCAGGTTTACAGTTAGCCATGATCTCATTGAATGGTGGAACAGGCTCCAGGACCTGAGTAGTCTACTCCTGTTTCTAATCTCTGCCACAAATCAATGAAGAATTCTTAAGTACTTTTGACGAGTCAAGCATTTGTTGGAAAATAGAAATAATGGAGAGCATTGGGAGCAAGGCTGAACTAGATGACCAGTGGAGAAAAACCAAAGGTGCATTCTTGATAGGCTAAGTGATCTGGTTTCTTTGCTATAACATGGAACTTGTACTGATTTGAGGTCTACCAATTTCACTCAATTGCCTATTGATGTCCCTTTAAACGCTAAAACTATATGCAGAGCATAAGCGGCTCACACTCCGGAAGTCAGGGCTGCATTATGCGCCTTAATTTCAACACAACATCCAGTCATCTTGCATGAAACACTGGTCCTTAATGTGCCCCTCCTGGATCAAAGCATCAAGAGAAATTAGTTTTAAAACCGTCAAACGGAATAAAAACAAAAGATGGGACTCGACGGCATTTTAAGCTTCTTCTGCAAATGGGCGGATTACGCCAGCACGGTGAACGCCACCTATCGTACTGTTCTAGAAACTTCTAGACATTCCCCCGCCCCCCCAGCCTCCCCGCCGCAATCATGTTCAATCTATGTCGCAGCAGATGCAAAAAACATTAAATTTAACGACCGTAAAACTTCAGGCACTCAGCCGTCCGGGTTGCATAAACAGAAAATTACAACTTGCGTTGCCATGTCAGATGGCAATGTGCCTGCAGGGCTTTCATATCGGTGGAGGTCAACATGCTTTGCATACATTAGAATATAGATGTGCCAAGAACGCAATTCTTGAAGTGCACATAAAACTGATCAAAATTCACAGCGTTGCATTGCGAACTACCCGTAAAGCAGCTGTTGAACTGACGCTGCTGTAAAATGCCAGTGCAAGTGTGATCAAGGTAACAAGTAGTCTCAGATCGCTCCTAATTCATAACACTGATGATGCACAGTTACTGCAGACAGTGCATTGCTGCAAATGCACACAAACCTTGATGTGTCAGGGACAACTGGGGAAAAGCAATGGAGCAGCAGAGGGACCGGCGCGAACAGCCCCCAGCTCCCGGAACCCAGCTCAACCGTCAACCGCCACTTCAAACACTCGAACGACCGCGGAATCGCCGCCGCGTTTCCCGTTTCTCTTTTTTTTTTCTCTCAACCACCTCGCCGCCCGCTCGCCTAGACATCTAGTCATCCTCCCGTTTACCTCGCCGTTTCACCTTATCCCTCACGTCGTGCCATCGTCGCTGGGATGATCTGAGACGCAAGCCCACAATCGGGCGCCGCACCGGCCGTAAGCATGCGCATTAGCAAACCTGAAGCCTGTTTGAAGGAGATGCAATCGCCATCTTTGTTAGGGGCAAGAAAATGCTAACATCGGGGAATGACGGCATGGCAGGTAACAGGTATCACAATAACACCATTGATGGCATTGACAGTGGCAGCAGGTTTGGGCTTTGGACATCTCAGCTGATTTTCTGTCCTAGGACCTTTAAAATTAGCTTTTTATGTTTGAGGAGGAAAAACTTAAGAGCACAAAACACCTATTGACTATATTGAGGGAGCACCAGTTTTTCTTTTTAAACCAAGGCAAATTCAGTGAAAACCAGTTTTTCGTTTTAAACCAAGGCAGATTGAGTGAAAGCCAGTTTTTATTTTAAACCAGGACAAATTCTTTCAGCGAAAACCAGTTTTAATTTTAAACCAGGGCAAATTCATTCAGTGAAAACCAGTTTTTGTTTTAAACCAGGCTAAATCCAGGACATATGGTGTAGGTGCACATTTTGATATTTTGTCTATTCCTGTTATGCAGTAAGGCATTTTTAATATGTCTTGTATTTCTGTTTGAGAGTAAATTGTGATGTGGACCAGTGTGCAGAACTCAAAACCGGGTGGTGGGAACGTGAACTGTGGAGGACATTAGGATGAAGGGAGAAGGATTCTAACCAGATATCAATACTGAGGCTTATATGGAACTTTTTTAAAATAAAGACAGTCTCAACAAAACAGGGACAAGCACACATAGACTTGTCAGGGCATGTCACTGGGGCAGTAACTAACCACCAGGCACCCAGTCTACAGACAGAAACACCTGGAAAAACTCAGCAGGTCTGGCAGCATCGGCGGAGAAGAACAAAGTTGACGTTTCGAGTCCTCATGACCCTTCAACAGAGAGTTCTGTTGAAGGGTCATGAGGACTCGCAACGTCAACTTTGTTCTTCTCCGCCGATGCTGCCAGACCTGCTGAGTTTTTCCAGGTATTTCTGTTTTTGTTTTGGATTTCCAGCATCCGCAGTTTTTTGTTTTTAACCCAGTCTACAGAAACTGACCTAGACAATGTCCTCTGGGCTATGTGTGAATGGCTTTCTTCCAGCCTTACTAAGATACAGAAATCACATCCATTCCTGGCAGGTACCTGGAGACCTGCTGTTATGACCACAGCAGGAGTTAATTGTTGCGCAAACCAAATCCCAGACGGAAACATGGTTTACGGGCCACAGCCTTATTTTGTATTCTAAAAACAAGAAAAAGACGTACCAATCTCAGTTTTTAGGTTTTTGACAATTAAAAGTAAAAGTTTTATTAACAAAAAAAACACACAAGATTACAGATACACAATTAAGGTCAGCCTTACAAAACATTTCCCCAAAACTCCCTACTTGGTCAAACCCACAAGTAAACACTTTCCAGGCAACACTTCATTATAGATATTTAAATATGGAACCTAGTAATATCACACAAGGCAGACTGCTCTAGCTTCAATAAAGGCGTACCACAAGATCTGTACCCTCTTCCACTTTGCTATGCAATTCACTTCAGAATAAAATGGCTTGCTGCAGCCCAAGACTTCTCAACAGCTCCAGCTATCTCCAGATTAATGGCTCGACATCTATCCAGCTCAATAGCTAAAAACCAGTTATCCATGGTAACTCCAATATACCTTTTCCCCTTTCATCACAGTCCCATTGTTCTCACACCTCTTTGAAACTCAAACCGTTCCAAACATAAGATCTTTCATGTTTCCATCTTGTCTTTGCTTTTGGGCGAATAAAAATATAATACCCCTCTACCAATTACCTATGGATTTCGGCAGGATGCTAACGTTTTCCTTGATGCCTCTGATTCCCCTTTAAAACAACCTCTCACCTTATCTAAAAATGCAAATGTTAGATCTAACCTATTTACTTGGACCTTAAACTTAACGCCTTTCATGTTTCCAAACCCCCAGACAGCCTGACTCCTATCAACCTCTGCCCAGCTTAATTAAACCACATACACACGGACACAGACACCAAGCTTCCTTTAGAGAATAACACAATGTTCCCCCAAAATATTAAAAAGAAACATCCATCCTCACGCTGCTGAGAGCAGGAAATGAACATGTGCAGTGGTCTTTGCATGGCCAGGATGGGATTGATAATCCAGTTGGATGACTCAATTTAAGACATTACTTTATATGCTGTGGGACCAGGGTCAGAAAGAAGTATAAAGCCACAGCTCTCAAGGACATTGTTGCTGCAGCCAGGAAGCCGTATGGAAGAATTCATTCAGCACTCTGACCACCCGGGAATGAGCTTCTGCACATGGGTCATCCTAAGCAACTGGTGTTGTGAGTATATACTATTGCTTAGTGGGTTAATAAAGATTCTCCACATAAAGTGAAAATTGTATTCAAAGTTGTTTTGTGTCATTGATGCTCAGTACGGTTCTGGACCTTAGAGGGTAGTGAGACTCCCTGTTTAAGAGTCTTGCACCCGGAGGGATGTTAGGGAGAGAGTTCCAGGACTTTGACCCAGTGACAGTAAAGGAACAGTGATATAGTTCCAAGTCAGGATGGTGTGTGGCTTGGAGGGGAAGTTGCAGGTGGTGATGTTCCCATGCATCTGCTGTTCGTATCCTTCTAGGTGATAGAGTTCGCAGGTTTGGAAGGTGCTGTCCAAGGAGCCTTGATGAGTAGTTGTTATCAGTGTTATATGACTTGGAGATATGGACAACAAACAAAGAGACTATTGATAAGCTGAATTAATTTGAACTGTGGCCATATAGACACAGGCAGAAAGACTAATGAAGAAGCGCTGGAAATGGCCAGAGAAAAAAGGAAATTAGTGCATAATGTGAGGACTAAGACCCTACATTGCATATTCTTATAAAATGTATTTAGATATGCTCATTGCTATTTCTAGAATTTTAACATTTAACAAAGACCTTTAAAATGGCTGAACCTATGTCTGTCTGCGATCCCCAAACATAAGAAGCCACTTGACAGTTTCGGGAAAACCCACACTTCATTTTCTCTGAGGAGCCATTAACGATCCCCTGTGAACCGTACAGCCCAACTTCAAAGAGAGCTATACAAAGGCCATCTGCATGTAATAACCCAGACTGGCCAGAAGGAGATGGACATAGGCTCCACAATCTTCCTTTCAATTCCTAATGGCTGAGACATTTAACAGTCTTTGGAATCTAGACAATGGATATGCATCCTTTGTTAAAGATGGAGAAGAGGCGGGAGTCATATGAGATGGCCTCTGGCTTGTGGAACAAGTAATATTGCCTTGCTGAGCTGCATAGCACAGTCTGCCATTTACCATCTAATTAGCAGCCTCACAGACAAGGAACTCTGCCCAGGTGGAGTACCTAGCCCCCATCTACACTGCTTCTGTTGAAAGTTCTTTGCCAACACCTACAAGACTGATTCATCTTGTGTGCCTATCTCATCATGTAAAGTCAACACCACTGGAAAGGTGAATTCTACAACATCGATTTTCAGCCCGCCAACCACCATGAAGGAATACCTCATTGGACTTATTCTGGACTCTGGAACTCATGTCAATCAATATTTAGTATCTCTGTAGTCTCTCTACTGTAAAATCTTCTTTTCTCTATCCCTCTCTTTACTGTCTAAGTGTGGAGGCAACAGTATGACCCTCCTTTCATGTCTTTAGTGTGTGCAAATAAACTAACCCTTTGAGTTCATCCTATCTCAAGTTTGCTGTGGGGTTATTAATAGAAAATTGGATCACACAAAAACCGAGGGGTTGGAAAATCCGCCACCGCTTATAGAGGGAAACAAATCAAACCACATTTCTGTTTATGGATGGGTGGTGAGAGGAGAAATTAGTGCTGTTTAAATTAACTCCCCTCCTGTCCATAACAATAACACCAAAGAGAGAAAGATACAATACTTTGATCACATCATTTGAGCAGAAGATAGACAGAAACAGTTACTGGAGGGGAAGATCGATGGAAAACGTAAGAGAGGGAAGCAGAGAAGAAAATGGATGACAGACATAATAGACCGGATGAAATTGAATTCGGCAGAATGTGTAAGGGCAGCACAGATCAGACAGAAGTGGAGTTCCACGGCATTCAACCTGGGAAGAACATGACACCAACAAACAAACAAAATTCGGTGAAATCCAGTTTTTATTTTAAACCAAGGTAAATTAAAATAAGCCATTTTAAAATTTTAAACCAGGATAAAGTCAGTGAAAACCAGTGCTCTATTTCAAACGTTACTAAACCTCAAGAAGACAAGCAAGGTACAGTTAATCTAAATGGCAACTCATAATTGTTTACAGTTCACCAACACCACTTTTATGGGCTGCAGTGGTGTACCAAAATTTCTGGCAAAAATTTACTCACAGCAGTTCCATTAAATTCCTTTCATTGGGACTGGTTTACCTGGAATCATGGATCTAGGCAAGTTTGGAAAACGTGCGACATCAGCTGAATAAAAAGACTTGCATTTATATAGCACCTTTCACAACCTCAGGACATCCCAAAGTACCTTCTAGCCAATTAAGTGCATTCACTGTTAAATAGTAGGAAACCCAGCAAACAAAATTTCGATCTGCCAGCACAAGCACAGGCTTCTACCTACTAAAGTTGCAAAATGGAAACAAAATGACTACTTTTGGTCACCTAATCAAACTTCCCAAATTCCCAATTTTTCCAAATTGGCATGGAGAGGGGGTGTTGGTGGGTGGGGGGGTTAAGAGTGTGAACTAAATAAGAAGGAACTGAGGGAAGGGGTGAACAACAAAATGGGAAGAAAGAGAAAGAGAGAGAACATCTAAAGGTTGGGGGGGCGGGGACAACCGGGAGAACAAAATACCTTAAGGAAGTCAGAGAGAAAGTAAACAAGAGAGTGAGAAATATCCTGAAAAGGAAAGAAAGACAGTGAATACGGAAAGGATCGTGAACCAGAAAAAGTAAGCATGAAAAGGAGAGTGAGGGGAGGAAAGGAAATGAAGTGAATGAAGACAGAAAGCTGTACTCTAATGGTCAAAGTGGCATTTTGTTTCTCAATTTACCAGTCTTGTTATCCTTAGATTGAGGGACATGAGAGACTCTGAGTTTTAGATTTACATGTTTGGTTGTAAAAATATTTGAGAACTACTAATTGGTTTTGTTTGTATCTACTGCCATGACATATTATGCAAATTAGTTGTAGGAAAACATGGGTTTAAAAAATAATAACGATGAAAAATACTTTTACCCTAGAGTTTCAGATAGTTGCAGCATTACATGTGCCCAAACCCACTTTCTGTACATCATGAGGACTATATAAACGCATTCCAATTTTTATACTGAGAGGAGCTTTAGAATAATTATAAAAGCAGGTGGATTATTGCTGCAGTCCATCTATACAATGCAACAATAGGTACTGAATGAGCACTTGTGCTAAGAATGACAGGTGTTGAAAATATTTTATTTGCAGTGCGAAATGGTGATAGAACATCAAAAGTCATTCAAATACATTGCGGCGTATATGAACAAGGAAGCAGCATTCGGAGATTCCCATTGTGTCATTTTGCCATTGTGGTGCTGTTTGCTTTCTTCTTTAACACTGTAACATGTTTCTCAGGTCCTTGTGAAGGGAGCATTCCATAATTTCACCAGGCTTCACCTACAATTGAAAACAATTTTGGCTCAATTTTCCCATCAGAACAACCTTCATTCTGGACTGGTGTGTGTTATTGTATCATTTTGTGTGCCTTTATAGCTGACAATATCTTCCCCTCTACCTGTCACATAGTTGGAAAGAAACAATAACAATTAAAACTTTATGTATTGTTTACATGCCTAAAATAAAGAGGTTACTGTCACTATTTTAATAGCAACAAGGGATACTTTACTCTAATAAATGCATGTTTTTACTCTCCCACCCCCATCCTGTAGCATATACTGTGGTTCAATTGGTAGCACTCTTGCCTCTTAATCAGATGGTTCAAGTCCCAGAGACTTGAGCACAAAATCTAGACTGTCACTACAGGCTGAGGGAGTGCTGCAAGGTCAGAGGTGCTATGTTTTGGATGAGACCAAGGCCTTGTCTGCCTTCTCAGGTGGATGTAAAAGATCCTATCTCAAAGAGGAGTTCTCTTGGCCTATATTTATCCCTCAGTCAACATTATTAATACAGATTGACTGGTCATTATCACAGTGCTGTTTGTGGGATAGGCTAAATTGGCTGCCACATTTTCTACATTACAACAATGACTACATTTTATAAGTATTACATTGGCTGAAATATAAGTATTACATTGGCTGAAAAATGCTTTAAGATGTAATGAATTTGTGAAAGACGCTATATAAATATGTCTTTTTTATTTAAACATATTAAGCATTCACTCACTAAGATCCCGAACAGGAATTTCCAGTCTACATAGAATAGATGAAAGGTCAACAACTTGAAACGTTAACTCTGTTTCCCTATCCACTGATTCTGCCTGATCTGCTGAGTGTTTCCAGCATTTTCTGTTTTTTTATATTATAATAGCTGGTTGGCTAGGTGCATTTTCTCAAGCTGTAGACAGCTTATCCCTGGGTGTATATGTGCATAAGTCATTGGAGGTTGCAGGACAGATTGAGAGATCAGTTAATAAAGCATACAGTATCTTAGGCTTTATGAATAGAGGCACAGATTACAAGAGCAAGGAGGTTATAAAACAAAAACAGAATTACCTGGAAAAACTCAGCAGGTCTGGCAGCATCGATGGAGAAGAAAAGAGTCGACGTTTCGAGTCCTCACGACACTTCAACAGAACTGAGTATAGTTAGGAGAGGGGTGAAATATAAGCTCAACAAGGCAGAAGAGACAGGCAGAAATCCTGTCGGAGAACAGAGCAATACTTCTTCAAGGAAGGCATTTCATGAAGAGTAGTGGCAGTCAATTAAACACAGAGATAAAAACAAAAAACTACTGCGGATGCTGGAAATCCAAAACAAAAACAGAATTACCTGGAAAAACTCAGCAGGTCTGTTGAAGGGTCATGAGGACTCGAAACGTCGACTCTTTTCTTCTCCACCGATGCTGCCAGACCTGCTGAGTTTTTCCAGGTTATTCTGTTTTTGTTTTGGATTTCCAGCATCCGCAGTAGTTTTTTGAGGTTATGTTGAACTTGTATAGGACATTGGTTCAACCTCAGATGGAGTATTGCATCCAGTTATGGATGCTGCGCTTTAAGGAAGGATGTGAAGGCATTGGAGGGACTTCAGAAAAGGTTCACGAGAATGGTTCCAGGGATGAGGAATTTCCTCACAAAGAAAGATTGGAGAAGTTAGGACTGTTTTCCTTGGAGAATAGAAGGCTGAGAGGAGTTTTGATGGAGGTATTCAAAATCATGAGGACAGACTAGATAGGGAGAAACTGTTCCCACTTGTGAAAGGGTTGAGAACGAGGGGGCACAGATTTAAAGTAAATAGCAAAAGAAGCAAAAGCGATATGATATAAAACATTTTCACGCAGCGAGGGCTTAAGGTCTGAAATGCACTGCCTGAGAGTGTGGTGGAAGCAGGTTCAATTGAAGCATTCAAAAGAGAATTAGACAGTTATTTGAAGAGGAGACACAATGGGCCAAATGGCCTCCTCCTGTACTGTGACAATTCTGTAATTCTGTGATTCATATCTCTGTAATAATCTGGGAAGGAAGATCACAGCATATAAATTTGTCAGTTCACCTGCTTGAATGTTGCTCTTACTGGACAGGGGTAGAGTTGCATTAATGAGGGCTATGGCTCTGAGGATCATTTAAATAGGATGAGATTGCATAGTTAACTCCTGAATGGTACCGTTAAAGGGAAAAGAAGTGAGGAAATTTCAGTGTATGACTGTTAAAGGAATAAAACCTCAAAGCTTTACTTGATAATCTCTTGTAGGAAGCTGGAAATCCCAGGTCTCACACAGTCCTATGTTTCTGTTGCTCCAAATGTCAGCAAATAAATGCTTGGATCATGCAGCCCAAAAAACTCTGTTCCACCTCAGCGGGTATATTCCTCAGGCCAGAAATGCAGCCCATTACACACAGGAGGGTTTCAGTCTGTCTCTGCAACAGCCAAGAAAGACCATTTAAATTACATCATTCATTTGAAAACGGAATTACAAAAAAAGTATAAAAATAAAGAGCTTACATTTACATATCACCTTTCCAATGAATTTTACAGCTAAGGAGTATTTTTAAAGTATAGTCACAGTTGTAATGCAAAAAATGCAGTAAATAATATACATACAAGGTCCAACAAACAGCAGTGTGATAATGATCAGATCATTATTGATAAATATTGGTCAGGATACCGGGGGACCCATCTTGCTTACCTTTGAAATAGTGTTATGGGATAATCCAACTGAGAGGACAGATTGGGCCCTTGGTTTAACATCTTATCTGGAAATGGCACCCTCTGACAGTGCAGCACTCCCTCAGTACTACACTGGCAGTGGCACAACTACTCACATTGTAAATTCTACTGGTTTTACTGATGAGAATTCCCATTATAGCAGTAGACAGCTTTCACCAGCAAGCATGAAAGGCACACTGTGTTATTCACTCTATAACATACAAAGTGGTGCTGTGGCCTTTATGCAGGGAATATTAGGTTCCAAACACACTGCATGATTGGGATGAGGAAAAATGGCTTGAAATGTACCAAAGAATAAATGCAAATAAAATGTTCCCTGAGGTATCTTGGTCATACCGTATAATAGAACAACACGGATTATGGGGTGAAATGACTTTGGTAGATGGGAGAGAATAGGTGGAAAAGGCTTCTTGGTTAAATATAAAGTGCCCTATATACAAGATTAAATATGAGATTTAGATGAGACAGCAAGAGGAGCTTCTTTACATGGGGTTGTGAAGCTGTGGAATTTAAGCACAGGTTTCGTGGTTGGTGCACAAACTGCATGATCATCCAAGATTATACTGGATAGGTGGATGAAGGATAAGGGGTTCAAGGGATATGGAAACAGTTGTGTAAATGGCTTAGGACCATTTGCTTGTGTGGGGGTTGGGGGTGGGTGGTATATGCTGATTATGGTTGGGCTGAATAGCCTGTTTCTGTTTTGTAGCTTCTGTGTATTTACCTGGACATATGTGGAGGGGTTCTGTCTTTGCCATTTTCACCTCACTAGACCAGTTGCTATTGTTATGATCCCAGACCAGAGCCCCAACTTTGTTATAGTCCCAGACGAGACCCCCAAATTTGGTTACGATCCAGTTAGAGACCAGTAACCTTTTTTTATTGTTAAAGAAGACAAAAATTTAAATCCCAGCTACTATTTAAAATGTATATCAATGATTTGGATGAAGGGACCAAAGATATGGTTGCTAAATTTGCTGATGACACAAAGATAGGTAGGAAAGTAGGTTGTGAAGAGGACATAAGAAGTATACAAAGGGATATAGATTGGTTAAGTGAATGGGCAAAAATTTGGCAGAGAGAATTTAATGTAGGAAAATGTGAACTTGTCCACCTTGGCAGAAAGAATAGAAAAGCAGCATATTATTTAAATGGGGGAGATTACAGAACTCTATGGCCAGGATTTCCCGGTTGGCGAGTGGGGGACGGGGCCCGCTGGCCGACGAGTAAAATGACGCGGCATGACGTTGGGCACAACTTCCGATGTCACCCCGCCTCATTTCAATTTTCAGGTCTGTGGGGGCTCAGCTGTGCACCCGCCAACCTGTCAATGGCCTTTTGAGGCCATTGTAATTAATGTAATTAGTGGACCTGCCCGTCCAACCTTAAGGTTGTCGGGCAGGCCGGGAGCCCTGGTGGGCTTTGGAAAAAGCATGAAACCTCATCCATGGGCAGGATGAGGTTTCATGTATGTTTATAAATTTTTTTTAAAAGTGAAACTGAAAGTGATGGTCATGTCCCAACTCCTGTGACAGTGTCACATGAGGGGACATGTCAGGGAATTTTTTTTTTGCTTTCAACATTTTTTAATGTGTAGCTGATCCACTTGAGGTAGCACTTAGCCTCAGGGAGATGAGAGCGCACTCTTGGCTCAGGGAATCCACCCCCGCCCGCACAGGGAGCGCATAGCGTCTCCTTGCGGACATCACGCTGGGCGGGCCTTAATTGGCCCATCCATGTAAAATGGCAGCGCCCCCCGACTGGGGGCACCAATCGGAGGCATGCCTCCACGTACCCACTCCTGAATTTCCCCCCCATTGGGGGGAAATTCTGCCCTATAGTATGGAGGGACCTGTCCTTGTACATGAATCACAAGAAGTTAGTTTGCAAGTGATTTGGAAGGCAAATGGAATGTTATTGTTTATTGCAAGGGGAATGGAATATAAAAGTAGCAAAGTTTTGCTATGATTGTACAGGGTGTTGGTGATAACACATCTCGGGTACTATGTATAGTTTTCGTCTCCTTTCTTAAGAAAGAATATAATTGTATTAAAGGGCCTGTGCAACCTGTCCTAAACATTCGAGTTTAGAAGAATGAGAGGTGATCTTATTGAAATGTACAAGATCCTGAGGGGACTTGACAGGATGAATACTGAAAGGATGTTTCCCCCTGTGGGAAAGTTTAAAAATAAAGGGTCACCCATTTAAGACAGAGATGAGGAGAATTTTTTTCTCTCAGAGAGTCGTTAGTCTTTGGCATTCTCTTCCCCAGAGAGCAGTCAAGGCAGAGCCATTTAATATTTTTAGGCTAAGTTAGATAGATTCTTGACTGACAAGTGAGTCAAAGGGTATAAGGGGTAGACAGGAAAGTAGAGTTCAAGCCACAGTCAGACCAGCCATGATCTTATCAAATGGTGGAGCTGGCTTGAGGGGCCGAATAGCTGCTCCTGATTAGTATGGTCTTATGTACATATGTATGTTCTTGTGGCTGGGAGCCCATTCCTACGCGTATGTGATCATTTTGTACTGCTATTCTACAGCTCGATTCTGCGGTTGCATTAAAACTCGATGTGTTCACTTATTCACCATTGATATTATGATTTAGTTCATTTTTAACTTAAAGGTAAACGCAGCTGACTGGCATAAATTACTTACCCGCTCTAATCTCACCAGCCACATTTTTAACGGAAGCTTTTAGACAGTCAACTAAACAACCAAAGCCGGTGAGGTCATTTTAAAAATATGCATATTAGGGTTTAATGATGTCATTGGGTTTCGACTGCTATTTTAACTTCTGACTGCACAGGAGAGTTGTTGAAGCTTTCCCATTAGGCTTGACCAGGTCAGTAGTGGATTGGAATGTGATAAAGCCCTGAAAGATGAATGTTGACTTTTCCTTGTGAGGCCAAGAGGAGTAAGAAATTTACTCTGGACCTAATCCTAACCTTGGAATACCCCCAATCCCATTCCTAACCTTGACCACTATGAATCCAAACACAGACCATGTCCCTGAACCTCTACCTAAACAGAACATTAAAATATTTGCCCAACCCTAATCCTGTGACCTTAACTACCTTAGAGTCTGACCTTAACTTAAAATCCTAAATCTAAAAACTTCTAACTGTGACTGTAATCAACTAGACCCTGACCTAAAACCAAACTCTAAAATACCCCTCAACTCAAAACAAATTCCACTTCAAACATTAATTGCCAAAACAACCCAGTTTACAACCAACAATAATGTACAGTAAGCTTCAGCTGCAATGTACTAATATGATGCTGTACCATAGAAATGACAATGTGGTGCTGAAGATTACTGAACTGTTTGAGCCACTAGAGAGAGCCATTTACCACTGAGATTGCAGCTGAGATTTGAATGAGCAAGTGGGTTTTATTCAAGGGTTATTAGCCTTTTAATTAGAATTTGATGTTGATAATCTCCCCATATTTAGGGTCCCTGTTTCACACACAGTCTATTATAGCAGTTGCAATGGTAAGTGGTGAGTTAAGATTAATCAAAAGCTTTTAAAGCAGCCCTTCAAAGTTGTTGGGAGTTTGGAACTCTCTTGATAAACATACGCTGCAATGATATCATGTCATTTGATGTCATTGTTATCCATAATGACAAAAGTAAGCAACTAATGGATCTCTTCTTACTGAGTTAAAGGCCTCATCCTCCTAAAAGATCCTTTCCCTTCCCACCAAGATATAGGCCTCTCCTGCCCATTGCAACAGGACCCTTCTGTCTAACAAGTCTCAGAAACTTTACAGTCCCACCCTCACTTGAAGTTCTGACAAGGCCTCACTGGCTTTTGTTGTAAGTGAAGACATTGAGCAAGTATGTGAAACCACTTTGAAGTTCCAGTGATGGACCATGGCTAGTGTGCCCTCCTGGGTGCTGTAGGTTAATAACCATATGAATTCCAAGGCTGTGGAGGAAAAAATGAGCAAGAAGTTGTTGGGAAAATTATGAAAGTGAAAATTGAGGATCCTTCTCCCTCTGTTAGGTCATTTGGGATCCTCTCTTCAGTTGGGACCTGAGACATCTGGATCTTCTGTTTGGGGAGTGGGAGCCTGTCTCTCTTCCTGGTATATTGAGGATTGTCTCTTGTTAGGTCAGTGGGAAAACTGACCCATCCTTCCTCCTTGAAAGTAGAGCATAATCTGACTCTTTAAACGCAGTTAGGACACTGACTCTCCCTAGAATAAGGGTTTGAATTACATGACTAGATGTTATTTTCATGAAATTGTCGAGGCTGAGATTTTTCTTTTAGGAGCAACTAGTGGATCTCAATATCTCAGAAGGTTGTAGGGCTGGAGGGAGTTACAGAGCTTGGGGGGGCATGGATGAGGGAAAAGGATGAGAATTTTAAAAGTGAGGCTTTGCCAAATGAGCAGACAATGGGGTTAGGGATGATGAGTGAATGGTACTTCATGTGAACTATGAGCAGTTTTGGATTTTTTTCCCCATGGTATTGACCAAGGTCAGGCCACGAACGGAGACCTGAGGGAATAGGAGGGGAGTGACAGTTGAGTTTCTAATGTGCAGCTGCAAGGCTGGTTAAGACCCAGCAGTCATGGAGAAGTTGCTAATGCACTGTTGATATGGAAGCATTTGAATCAAATGAAGCAGATTACAACAGGGCCAGGGATGAAATGAATCACAGTCGCAGGTGAGAGTGAAGTAGATCAAGGCTGTATTGTGAGTTATTCTGGAATTGATTCACCAGGTGTGACTGATCTCTGCTGACCACATGACCAACAGTTCAGCACAGGCCAATCAACAGTGGTGCCAGAACTGATGCTGCCACAACAGAGACACTCAGACTTGGGCTACTCTATAATGATACTCAGTAGTTAGAGCATGCAACTTAATCCAGAGTCAATTTTTAAAAAAATGATTAGTATTCAGGATACTATAGAACAGCCATTATATATGGAGATAACACTGTGACATCTAACTTTGAAACTCATCACAGCACCATCTACAGATGTCACAGATACCTAATGTTGTCACTTAAAATATGGTTTCCCGGTGACCATAACGGGAGGATATACTTATAAAAGACTGAAACTCTTTTCTCTAGAAGGCTGAGGGGTGACCTGAGAGAAGACTTTAAGATAATGAAAGGGTTTGATAGAGTAGGCACAGAGAAAATGTTTCCATTTGTGGGAGATTCCAAAACTAGACGTCATAATTATAAAATGGTCACTAATAAATTGAATCGGGAATTCAGGAGAAACTTCTTTACTTAGAGAGTGGTTAGAGTGTGGAATGCACAAGGACTAGTTGAGGCAAATAGCATAGGTGCATTTAAGAAAAAGCTAGATAAGCACATGAGGGGAAAGGAATAGAAGGATACGATGCTAGGGTTAGATGAAGAGGGTGGGCGTAGGCTCTTGTGGAGTATATGTGTGGCATAGACCAGTTGGGATAAATGGCCTCTTTCTATGCTGTAGATTTAATGTAACTTGATGTGACAAAGCCGGAAATAGGAGTCATTAAAATATGTTAAGATGGTATGTTGTAGCTCAAACATTATAATATAATAGATTAAACAGGATAGTCCTCTGGTCTGACATAGCAGTTCGTGTATAAAATATACATTACACAGCAAATGTGTTTTATAGATAAAGTGATCACTATGTTTTGAGGCAGTAATTCAGATGAGCATGAAATGAGAATTGTTTGTAATTGTAAATGTTTGTAAATTTACCTCCACTCATCTGCTGCTAAAACCCTCAATCATGCCTTTGTTACCTTTAGACCCAACTAATCCAGTGCTCTCCTGACTGGTCAACCGCCTTTCATCATCTATAAACTACCGCTCATCCAAAACTCTGTTGCCCATATTCTAACTTGCACTAGGTACGTTCACCCATCAATCCTGTGCTGACCTATATTGGCTCTTGGTCTAGTGATGCCTCAGTTTTAAAATTCTTATCCTTGTTTTCAAATGCTTCCAAGGCCTTGCCCCTCCCTATCTCTGTAACCTCCCCCAACCTTACAGCCATCTCTGCACTCCTCCAGTTTTGGCCTCTTGTGCGTACCCAATTTTATTTGCTCCACCATCGATGACCATGTCTTCAGCTACCTAGGCCGTAAGCTCTGGAATTCCCTCCCTAAGATTCTTCACCCCTCTTTGATCTTTAAATTTAACCCTTTTACATAAGCTTTTGGTCACATGTCCTTGAATCTCCTTATGGGATTTGGTGTCAAATTCCGTTGGTTGTGGTCCTGTGAACAGATTTGGCATGTTGTATTATATTAAAGGTGCAAAATAAATGCAAATTGGTGTTGTTGGTGTAAAACTATAAGACAAGTGACCTATGATTCTACTATAGACCGACCAGATAAATATTTCTGTTTTAAATATCTTCCTGCGTCTTATTTGTTTTTACAATGAAAAGGAGAGGATGGTATATTCTGATAATGTATGGAAGTGAAATCAGGGCTAAATAACATTAATGAAATATTAATTTCAGAGGATCTTTTGATATATTGAATCATATGACAGAACCTATCATATTGGTGGGGATGAAACTGATTTCTATTTGTAACAGAGAAGGTTGAATGCCAACTTGTTGTTTAAATTATGTCAGTTACTGTATGCTACAATCTGAGGGGATTTCATATGCTGCTAAACCTCTGCACAGATGGTTAACTAATGCTGATTTTAGGATCAAACAATCCTGCTTTTTGCCTGTCTGTTCATGGTTGAAACCAAATTAATTTGGTGCAAATAGCCTTGCACAGGAACATTACCTCAGAGGAAAGGAACAAACAGAAAGGAAGGAAACCGAAAGTAAGCACCAAATTTGTATCTGAGTGTTTTTTTTACTATTACAGTGCAAAAGTATTTCTGAGGAAGGAAATTACTTAAAGGGGAATGGGGTTCAAGAAAATATGTTAGATTAAACTTAACCTAAATCTTATTGATATATACCTGCATGACATGCGTACCTTCATCATCTGAAAATAAAGGATCAGATCTTTGTGGAATGGGGTGTCTTGCAGCATGCGCTGATAGCTAGATATTTCCCTACACTCTTCAGCTCAAAAATTGTTTGTGCCAATAAAGGTGCAGTGAGGGCAACAGGACACCCGGGGGCGGGGTCAGTAAACAGTGGGACCAGCAGCATATCTCATTGAGATTCAAGGATTGAGGGGAAAAAAACAAAGGAATGATTGAGAAGTAGGGTGAATTAGAGTCAAATCCAATACACAAAGAAAAATAGAGAGAAAGAAAGATTTGATTAAAAGGGAAAAAAAGAGACAGAAAGGAACAGTATTAAAAATATTGTGAAATATCACCAAGGATGATTTACCATCTGAAGGAATGAGACTCCACCGTTTAAACTGTCCTCATTCTGGGCCAGAGAAGTTGATTGGCATTGTATTGACAATTGTCACATTGTTAAAAAGGTTATGCTGTTAATTCAGTTTTAACTTCGAGTCGAGTTTAATGGAGAATTTATGTTCCAAACCAACAAATCCTTAAAAATAACGGGGAGTGAGATATCATTTGTGCAAAACAAATAGCAGAGCAGCATAAATCAGCCAGCAAATTCTGGAGATTTTCAATCTTGTTGTACTTCTTAATCCCCTGAGTTTGTTAGTCAATTTGCACATTAATAATTACATGCGTCATTAGCATGCTGTTATTTTTCCACCAAAATCCAGCCCCATACATTAATCTTTAAACAAAAGTCACCAATGCTATCATCAAAGTAAAAGGAAAGGGGAAATCAGCAGACAGGAAGTTTCACCAGAGCGTCAGGAGGTGGAATTAGGACCAACTGAATAGTACTGAGGGTCAATACAATGACCTTTCACTTCTGTGCCTTACATTTGTTTCATGAAGTCAAGGAAGTTCTGTAAGATCAGGGACTCCATGAAATTTAGCAATGTCTTCCAAAATCAATGTACAAAATAAATTAAACAATTTTACCCATTCTCTTCAACATACACAGATTGTTACGGACAGCACTATTTTTTCTCTCATCACCCGTTTGTAAACAGAAAGTGCTGATTTGTTTCCCTTTTTAATAGGCGGCCCCAACCCCATAGTTTTGTGTGATCCAATTCCTACTAATAACCCCACAGCAAACCCAAGGTAGGCTACACTCAGAGGATCAATTTATTGCACACATTCAAAAAACTGTGAAAAGGAGGGTCCGCAGCTTCCCCTTCCACACATGTACGGTAAAGAGAGGGATGGAGTAAAGAAGGTTTTACAGTAAAAGACCACAGAGAAAATAAATATTGGTTCATGTGAGTTCCAGAGTCCAAAATCACAGTCCCATGAGTTATTCCTTCATGGAGGTTGGTGGGCTGAAAACCAATGGTGTAAGATTCACTTTTCCAATTACGTTGGCTTCACAAGATGAAATAGGCATGCAGAGTTGAATCGGATTTTGTAGGTGATGGTGCAGAACTTCCAGCAGAGTCAGGGTAGATGGGACCAGTTGTCCAGCCTGGCCAAAGATCCTTCTCTGTGGCCTGCTAGTCAGATATTAAAGCAGCAGACTGCCTTGCAGATCAGGGAGGCAATATTAACTTGTTCAACAAGACAGAGCTTTAGGTCCTGTGACCATACCTCTCCACAGGGCCTTTAACAAAGAATGTTTATCCAGTGTGTGGAATTGGGCTTGGTCTTCGGGACTGCTAACGTCTCTGCCATTATAGGTTGAAAAAGGATGTTTAAGAGGCCAAACAAAAACAAAAATTTCTGGGAAAACTCAGCGGGTCTGACAGCATCTGTGGAGAGAAAGATAGAGTTAATGTTTCGAGTCCGTATGGCTCTTTTTCAGAACATTTAAGAGGCCATTGTCTTAGTAGACTCTCTGAATCTGCTGGCAAGCCTGGTTTATCAAATACAAATAGCCTTCGTGTAGCTCCCTTTGAAGTTGGGCTGTGCCGTCCCCAGGTGGCCTGTTAGTAGTACCTCAGAAATAACAAGGTGTGACATTTCCAAAACTGTGAAGTAGTTTCTTTCATTCTGGTGACTCACAGACAGAGGGCCAGCCATCTTGATTTTTAAAAATTCATTTACAGGGTATGGGCATCGCTGGCTAGGCCAGCGTTTATTGGCCATCCCTTATTGTCCTTGAGAAGGTGGTAGTGAGCTGCCTTCTTGAATGGCTACAGTCCCTGTAGTGCAGGTACACCCATAGTGTTGTTAGGGAGGGAATCACAGAATCACAGTGCAGAAGAGGCCCTTCAATCCATCGAGTCTGCACCGATACGTGAGAAACACCTGACCTACCTACCTAATCCCATTTACCAGCACTTGGCTTATAGCCTTGAATGTTATGACGTGCCAAGTGCTCATCCAGGTACTTTTTTAAAGGATGTGAGGCAACCCGCCTCCACCACCCTACCATGGCGTGCATTCCAGACCATCACCATCCTCTGGGTAAAAAGGGTTTTCCTCACATCCCCCCTAAACCTCCTGCCCCTCACCTTGAACATATGCCCCCTTGTGACTGACCCTTCAACTAAGGGGAACAGCTTCTCCCTATCCACCCTGTCCATGCCCCTCATAATCTTGTACACCTCGATCAGGTCACCCCTCAGTCTTCACTGCTCCAACGGAAACAACCCAAGTCTATCCAACCTCTCTTCATAACTTAAATGTTTCGACCCAGCAACAGTAAAGGAACGGCGATATACTTTCATGTCAGGGTGGTGAGTGGCTTGGAGGGGAAGTTGAAGCTGGTGATGTTCCCATGTATCTGCTGCCCTTATCCTTCTAGATGGTAGTGGTCACGGGTTTGGAAGGTGCTGCCTAAGGAGCCTTGGTGAATTTCTGCAGTGCACCTTGTAGATGGTGCACACTACTGCCACTGTTCATCGATGGTGGAGGGAGTGAATGTTTGTGGAAAGGGTGCCACTCAAGCAGCTGCTTTGTCCTGGATGGTTTCAAGCTTCTTCAGTGTTGTAGGAGCTGCACTCATCCAGGCAAGTGGACAGTATTCCATCACACCCCTGATTTGTGCCGTGTAGATGGTGGACAGGCTTTGGGGAGTTGGGAGGTGAGTTAATCACTGCAAGATTCCTAGATTCTGTCCTGCTCTTGTAGCCACAGTATTTATATGGCTAGTCCAGTTCATTTTCTGGTCAATGGTAACCCCCAGGATGTAGGTAGTGGGGGATTTAGTGATGGTAATGCCATTGAATGACAAGGGGTGATGGTTAGATTCCGTCTTGTTGGAGATGATCATTGCCTGGCACAGGTATGTCACTAATGTTACTTGCCATTTGTCATATCACTTGCCACTTAACCAGGTCTTGCTGCATTTGGACATAGGCTGATTCAATATCTGAGGAGTTGCGAATGGTGCTGAACATTGTGCAATCATCAGCGAACACCCCCACTTCTGACTGTATGATGGAAGGAAGGTCATTGATGAAGCATCTGAAGACGGCTGGGCCTAGGACTCTACCCTGAGGAACTCCTGCAGTGATGCCCTGGAACTGAGATGATTGGCTTCCAATAACCATAACCATCTTCCTTTGTGCTAGGTATGACTCCAACCAGTGGAGAGTTTTCCCCCTGATTCCCATTGACTCCAATATTGCTCAGGCCCCTTGATGCCACTCGGTCAAATGCTGTCTTAATGTCAAGGACAGTCACTCTCACCGCACCTCAGGAATTCAGCTCCTTGATCCATGTTTGAACCAAGGCTGTAACGAGGTCAGAAACTGGGTGACCCTGGAGGAACCCAAACTGAGCGTTAGTGAGCAGGTTATTGCTAAGCAAGTGCCGCTTGATTGCACTGTTGATGATCTCTTCCATCACTTCACTGATGATCGAGAGTAGACTGATGGGGCGGTAATTGGCCTGGTTGGATTTGTCCTGCTTTTTTGTGTACAGGACATACCTAGGCAAGTTTCCACACAGCCAGGTAGATGCCAGTTTTGTAGCTGTACTGGAACAGCTTGGCTAGGGGTGCAGCAAGTTCTAGAGCACACGTCTTCAGTACTATTGTCAACTTGAGCTTTACAAGTGCTGGAGATTAAAGCAGTAACAAGTAATCAGGTATAGCAAGAGTAGGATCGAGGCTAAAAGCCTTTTCTGTGCAACATCGACCGGGGGGAGATTTCATCCATTGTATGATTTTACCAAAGCCAGCAAATGAAATGCGGTGAGTCAAACTTGGATGACATGAAATTCTGGTTCTGTTGAAGTCACCAACCGCTCCCATTGGTAGGATAGCAAATTCCATAGAACGACGTCTGTGATAAGTCACACTTCCATGCTGGTAACTCTGGTTTAGCTGAACTTGTCTAAGCTTGTCATCTGACCAAGCTGACCAGAGCAGAGTTAGACCACACAAGAGTGAAAAATCATAGAGTGCTAGGCAAGCCATCATTTGAATAGAGATCTCCCTGTGAAAGGGTGTGCAAAGCCTGCGAGCATCGCTAAACTGTGAGAAAGTTAAAAGGTGTTGTCAATTGGAGAGAAGGTGAAGTTTATACAGCAAGTGGAAAACTGTGGTGCGAAGCAGAAAGCAGACATTGTGAAGGATTAACAGATTCCATTATCAAGTTTGCCCACCATTACGAAATACAAGGCAAACATCTTGGAACAGTTTGACAAGCAGACATTCTCTCTGGCAAAGAAGAGGATGAGAACGGCTGCCTAACCTGATGTTGAAGAACTTCTGCTAACATGGTTTCACACTTTTAATGCCTCTGAGTACTTGTGCTTTGGCCTGTTTTGCAGCCTTTACTTGCAGCTATTATAGTGTGACCAGATTTTAAAAGTTAAAACCAGGATAGGTGGAGGTCTGTAATGATTTACATGTTGGGAGACCAACGGTGGGAGTCAGGAGCAGGGGCTGTTGAAGATAGGAGGCCATGTGATGACATCTCCCGGAATGTGTCTGGCCAGAGTTGGGAAACCTATGCTGCAGATCTTGAGTCACTGAGAAATGCCCAAGCACTTTAATTTTAACCCAATATCTCTTCCCTGAAACACAATTCAAGCCTTCATGAAAACATTTCAATACTGCTTCAATGTGTGTAATTTTACATATTGCATGCTTACCTACTTCTGTACAAACAATACGCAGTGAATCCATAGTAATTATGAATGAGTAACTCAGAACAGCATTATCAGCAATACAGCCCATTAGTTACAGTTGAACACATGTTCTGAGTAGATTGTGTTAGCATGCAGCAGGAGGATTACATTTACGAGCATTTCTCAATCATCATTGAATATCATTTCCACAAATGTACACATTTGTACCAAGTAATAGGTGTATCTTGAATATTAAATACTTGGGTTACAAGGATTTTTGACTTTATAAGCAGAGGTACTGAGTACTTAAAGCAAGGAAGTTATGCTAAACCTTTCATAAAATGCTGATTAAGCCTTGGCTAGAGTATTGCGTTCAATTCTGAGCAGCACACTTTAAGAAGATGTCAAGGTTTAGAGAGGGTGAAGAAAAGATTTAGAATGGTACCAGTGATGAGGGACATAAATGGACAGACTAGAGAAACTGGGGTCATTCTTCTTACAGCAGAGAAGGTTGTGAGGAGATTTGATAGAGGTGTGCAAAATGACCTTTTAAAATGACTGAAACCATCTCTGGCTGTCATCTTCGAACAATATGAGCTAATCTGGCAGTATCAAAGAAATTTGCACCTTGTTATCGCTGAAGAGATGCAAACTGCCTCTGTGGACTGCAGAGACCAAATTCAAAAGGAATTATACAAAGGCCATCTACATTTCATAAGCCAAGCCTGGCCACCAGAGTCTATTAGTCTGCTAGGACAAAGAGTCCTGAAACCTTCCTTTTGAATTCTTAATGTTTGGAACATTAACAATCTCAGGAATCCAGACAAAAGAACGTACGCCCTTTGTCAAAGCCAAAGTGGTGAGATGGTAGTCATGTGACATGACCCCCCCCCCTTCCCCCCAGCTGGGAGAAGCAGTTATACTGCCTTACTGTACTGCAAATCAGTCTACCACCTTCCGTCTACCAAGCAGCAGCTCAGAAAAGGGGCTCTGTCCAGGTTTGAATGCCTGCCCCCATCTACATTGTTTCTACCAGAACTTGTGAACATCTAGATCATCGCCTACAAGACTAATTCATCTCTGCATGCCTATCTCACTGTGGAAGTCAACTCTACTGGAAAAGTGAATTATCCAGCATCAGTTCAGCCTGCTGACCCCTGTGAAGGAATTCACAATTGGACTTTTGATTCTGGACTCTGGACTCGCATGAAACAATAAGTCTTTGCTCTGTGGTTTTTGTCCTGTTCATCTTTCTATCTCTATCCCTCTTTTATTGTATGAATGCCCAGGGGGCTACGTAGCCCACCACAGCATCCCCTGCCCCCCAGTGTTTTGTGTGTGTGCAAACAAACTAACCCCTTTGAGTTTGTCCTATCTTGAGTTCGCTGTGGGGTTATTAATAGAAATTGGATTGCACCAAAACTAAAAGGTTGGGAAATAGGCCACCGCTTGTAAAGGGGGAAATCAAAATTAAAACACCTTTCTGTTTATAGATAAGTGGTGAGAGGAGAAATCAGGGCTGTTTAAAATAAACCCCCTCCTGTCTGTAACACAAAAAACACAGATTTAAGGTGATGGCAAAAGAACCAGAGGTGAAATGAGGAACATTTTTTTCGCACAAGATGTTGTGATCTGGCATGCACTGCCTGAAAAGGCAGTGGAAGCAGCTTCAAGAGAAAGTGGATAAATATTTGAAGGCAATAAAGTTACAAAGGGAATGAGTAAGGGAGTGGAAAGCTCTAATTAAGATCTGGAATGGGTAAAATGAACTGAATCACCACTCTTGTTACTGTATTGTTCTGTGATATATTGCTTACATTTAATCATATGTCTTGTTCTAGACTGCTGAACTGCTAGAAACATTCAGCTTTTAACGAATCGATCCCTCCCCTTCCTAATTTAAATACCTCCATCAAAATATCCTAAAAGTCTCTTCGTTCCATCAAAAACCACCCCAATTCCATGGGCACCACTCACTCAAATTTGCCCAAGTGATAACTATCAGGAAAGACTAAATTGGCTGGGGTTCTTTTCTTAGAAAAACAAATACTAATGGGTGTCTTATTACAGATCATTAAACTTATGAAAAGGCTTGATATGGCACATGTATAGAAAATGTTTCTGTTGTGGAGAATCCAAACTTTTCCATAAATATAAGTTAGTTGGTAATAAATCCAATAAGGAGTTCAGGAGGAACTTCTTCAACCAGAGAAAGCTTAGAATGTGGCATTTGCTACCACATGGAGTAATTGAGGCAAGTCGAATAGATGCATTTAAGGAGAAGTTAGACTAGTACATGAGGGAGAAAGGAATAAAAGGATAGGATTAGATCATGTAGGGCGGAACTGTCCAGTCCCGTTGGTGGCCGGCGCCGTGGTGGGCATGAGCGGACAATATGGTGAGAAGGCCAAAAATCGGTTTCATGCTGTTGTGAAGCCAGTTTGCGATTGTCCACTCCGCCTGTCAATGGCGGGCCCCGTTTCCCGCCGTCCAACGTCAGGAACTTAATTTTAATGCATTTGCATCTCATTATTGTGACCTCATGCTAGAATCAACCTGCCATGTCAAATTTACCGCCCACGTCGGTGTGACTTCAGGACGATGTGCTTCACAACTGCCTTCAGAAGATGTGCGCCTGGCGAGCTGAACATAGACAGGAATTCAGAGGTGAGTGCTCACAACCTTACACAGCGCTCGCGAGCATCGCCCACAGGACATCAAGGAAGAGGCGCTGCGCATCCCGGGGGGCATAGACAAGTCGCTTTTTCCTGGCTGGCTTTCAGTGCCTGGGCAAAGGCTCCAGCGTGGGTGAGGCCAGCGGTCAGAGGGGGCGGGGGGGGGGGTTGCGGGGTGGTGGTAGTGGGGGTAAGGCAGCACACACTGAAGAAAGTGCACAAACACATTCCAGGGGACGGGAAGGGGGTGAGGGGGTTTGGTGAGGGAAATGGCCATGTGTTCGGAAAAGCTTGTCAAAATTAAGTATTCTTCTGCAGCTGAGACCATTTAGCAGCAGCTCCATTGACATGCTTGGAGTCGGGCCTCTGAAGCTTTTCTTCCCACTCAAGCAACGCAAAAGCATGAATGTGCCACTAAATGCCCCAGAACGCTTCACCCCTCAGGTGCAGACTGCAAATTAATGTGTGCTTTAGGGGGCAGCAGAACAATTGGCTAACTGGGTAAGTTATAGAATCCTCTTGTGAAAGGTGGCCGTGGTGCAGTCACTAGTGGATGGGTTCACAGCCCCTTGCAATGTCTTTATTAAGGTTAGGACCAGTATCCGTCATGGTTCAAGCTAACAGTGCAGCCTTGCAGTGCATGTTAGGAAAATGCCTGCGTCAGTCGAAACTGCCACCAATTGATCAAGTGGACTGGGGTGGAGCTGGGTGGGGTTTCAGACAGCCATGAAGCACACTATACACTTTCCATCCAAGTGGTGGGCAGCACTCTCCTGCATGCGTGAGGGGGCCTGCAGACTTAACCAAGAGAGGTTCTTAGGAGGATCCTGCAGGAGGACAACATTAGGATCATGGAGCCTGGTGATTTAGTGGTATGCCTCATGGCTTACAGGGAGCAGAGGAGGAGAAGAAGAAGAAGAGTGTGGCGGAGGCACCTGGCTCAGCAAAGGGAGGAGCACCTCCCTCAAGATGAAGGGGTAGAAGGGCCTGCTGCACACTCAGCTGAAGATCCACAGAGAGCCGTCGCCTGTAGCACTACACCCAGGGTTTATGGATGGCGCCTGTCACTCCTGCGGATGACAGAGAACCAGTCTCGCCGAAGACTGTGCATGTCTAGCAGACTGGTTGGTCACATATGCCACCTGCTGCAGAATTTGGCGCCACGGGGACATTGAGGACATCCATTGCCAGTGGCCATGAAAGTGACCACGGTGCTCAATTATTATGTCAGTGGCTCCTTCCAGGGCTCCACAGATGACCTGTGTAGGATCTCGCAAGCCTCCACCCACAAATGTATCCAGGAGGTTGCGAACGCCATCTTCACAAAGGCACAGAACTTTGTGCATTTCGCCCGGGATTTGGAAAGCCAGGAAGCAAAAGTGCTGGGATTTGTGCACATCTCAGGTTTTCCACAGGTACAGGGTGCCATCGACTGCACTCACATGGCACTTAGATCCCTGTGACAACAAACAGTCAACTACATTAACCGCAAGGGCTCCCAGCCGCTGAATGTTCAGTTGGTCTGCGATTAACACAAACACATCCCACAGGTCTGCACAAGATTCCCAGGGAGAATCCACGACTCCTACATCCTTAGAAAGTCTCAGATCCCTGACATCTTCCAGGGTCCACAGAGGGTGCAGGGATGGCTCCTCAGGAACAAGGGCTACCCACAGAGGACATGGTTGATGATACCCGTGCGGCAGCCTCAGACTGCAGCAGAGCAGTATAATGAGGTTCATGCAGCGACACAGACTTTGGTGAAGCAAACAATAGGAATCTTGAAAATGAGGTTCCAGTGCCTCGACAGGTCTGGTGGAGGACTACAACACAGTCACCAGAGGGTGTCACACATCATCATCGCTTGCTGCATGCTACACAACCTGGTACTGCAACGGGGGGAAGACCTGGTTGAGGAGGGGATGGAAGAGCTGAGGAGGATGTGAAAACTGATGAAGGTGATGAGGTCCTCGAAGATGAGGATCCCGGTGATGAGGCCACCGCACTGCCCAGGCTAGGCAGTCGAGCTCGGGAGGCCCTCAGAGCCACAAGATTTGTGAAGGATGATAACAAGATGCAGTCCTGACATCCTGACCTTGCATCTGTGAATGGTTGTTGACTCCTGTGTGGCTGATGGTAGTGCACATACCCTCAGCACTCAGGCTCATGTCATGGAAATGCAGCAGGGGCCCTAAAAGTCGCTAGATTCCAGGAGAATGATGATGACATGAGGACACTCCATAGATCTTCACATTGCTTCTGTGAATGTTTGACTCCTGTCTGGCTGAGGACAGCTCGCTTGTGCTCTGTGATCAGGATCATATCATGCGAGATGCAGCCGTGAAACTTCAAACGCACCTGATCCTTTGTCAGCCTTCAACACCTGACCCCTTCAGGAGCACAGCGTCACCAGTCACAAGTGCTGAAGAGATGGGGGACCAGCCCCACCTCAAAGGTGCTGAGAACACACAGAGAGAATGACGGAACTCTGTGGTGCCTGCCCACAACATTCTGGCAACAATGACAAGCACCATCGAGGTGTAGGCATCACTAATATGTACAGTGAGTGTGAAGCCAGACCATCATTTTGGTCTGAAGGTTACACAAAGAGGCCCAGGGCTGAGACACCTGCCTTTATCTTGTGCAGGAACCAAGGTTTCACATCTGAGTCACACGAACACTGCTCATAACAAGGAGCCATCGGCAAGGAGACATTCTTGGGAGTTTATTTACAATAGTGAACATTATGTACAAGTGATTACCCGAGCCCAGGCTGTGCAACTACATCTTCTTAACCTTCCTAACCCTGCCTCTGCTTCTTGGTGCTCCCGCAACATCCACAGTGGCCTGCTGACTGCGACGCCCTGTCTGTGATGACTTCAGCGTGAGTCCTCTAGAGGGCTGAGACCTGGAGGACTCCAGCCTGCTTTGGGTGTCCTGCTGTGGGCCAGCTGCATCCTCCTCGGCCTGTGGAGCTGGAGCTGCGGGGTCATAGGAAGAGGGGGTTTGGATCGGCCGGATGTTCCCAGAGTCACCTGGGTGGATGTCCCCAGGGTGTTGAGCTGCTAGTCATCCTCCCTGTGGGTGTCCAATGGGCCCTTGCTGACTCTTTGAGGAGATGGGGAAGCTGGAGTGAGATCGAGCTGCCCCGCACCCCTCTCGCGTTGATACAGTTGGAGGCCAACCATGGCGCCAGTAATGGAGTTCAGCCCGTGCAGCAGTGCAGGACCGATGTCCTGGACCAAAGTCTCCATGGTGGCTGCCATTCAACCAGTGTTGACCTTCGTGTGTCTGCATGCCAGCACTATCACTTCACACTGAAAGCGGACAGACTCCTCCATCGTCCCTTGCAATTTGAGGAGTGCACCAGATATCCCTTCCTAATGTTCCCTTGATTGGCTTTGCAGCTCCACAAACTGATTGAGGACCGAGTCCAGAGGCACATCATCTGACTTGGACTCAGCAGATTCCTTGCCTCCAGCAGTCATCCGAGTGCCAGCGATCTTGGGTGTCCCTGCCTCTGCCTGCTGTGGAACAGATTGTGTTCTGTGCTCACCAGATTGTGATCCCGAGGCTGCTCTACTTCTAGGTCCCACTGAGGTATGTGTCGCTGCACTGGTGGAGGGTGTGGGTAGGCCGTGGCAGGTCATCAATGATGCTGCCCTCAGGAACTTCATCTGAGGTGCTCTTGGTGCTAGAGTTGCAGCCAAGGTTGCCTGAGGGCAACGTGGCAGATGTTTCTAGGAGAGAAAGTGGAGATTATTAGTGCATGGCCGCCGCGGTACACACAGAACAGTGGAACTCAGAGTAGCATTTAGAGAGGGATGATGTGGAGCAGGATCCTCATGTGGATGCATGCCGCTGACCTCACTGTCACCGCAGGAATGGTCTACGTCCTCTCTGGCTAGCTCCAACGTGCGACTCTTGAACGGAGTTAGGACCTTGATGTCCGGCACTCCACCCCCGATCTGGGACCTCCATTGTTCATTGTGTGCCATCTTATCCTGCGTAAACACAGATGCAGAGAGTGTGAGCAAGGCTCATGCCCGGCCCAATGAGAAGGATGCAAGGTGTGTGTGTGTGTGTGTGTGTGTGCGTGTGTGCGTGCGTGCACACGTACTGAGTGGATGTGGTGAAGAGGAGATCTCCAGAGGAGATGAGGCCAGATGGAGATGTGAGGGTGTGTATGAGGGAGTGTGTGGTGATGTCCCTTGGGCTGGCATTGGGTGAGATGCCAGTGAATGTGTGATGGGCTTGAGAGAATGTGAGTTGAGAGTTATGAGATAGTTGACTTAACCTGGTGGCACAGGTGAGATCATTCATCCTTTTTCTGCACTGGATGGCCGACCTCTTGTGTGCAGTGTTGTCACTGACCACTTTTGCTACTCCCTCCCAAGCTGGAGTGGTGAGACTGATGGGCCTCCTGCAGCCAGAGTTGGGGTAGAGGACATCGTGGCAGGTCTCCACAGCATCCAAAAGGCGTCCCATGGATGTGTCAATGAACCAGGGGGCTGCACTCTTCTTGGCTTTTGGGGCCATGTCTTCACTGGAGCAGTCCTGGGCTGCAAGCATTGAAAAGTGCCACGTGGCTGCAGTTTAAATATGGCGCTTGGAGAAAGGAAGTGTAGAGACAACGGCATGGTGGGCAAATCGGAGCCCGGCTGCCAGTGAACTGGCGTGTTTCCCGTCACTACATAATTTATGAAGCAGGAAGGGGACGACACTGTGCAAGAATCCGCCATTGTGGCCGGTACCGCACTTAGTGCAAATCTGGGATGATTCCACCCATAGGGTGGGACGAGGCTCATATGGAGCATAAATACCACCAAAGACCAGTTGGGCTTAATGCCCTGTTTCAGTGCTGTAAATTCAATTTAAGTGGTCATCTTCATGTGAGCCTAGATGGTGAACATCAACAGGCTGGTTTAGTATGTGCTGAACTATAGATGGATCTGATCCTGTCCTCGCTTCCAGCATGAGTTGCTGGGCATTGATCTGCACTGGGACTGATTTAGTCTTCCTTACCTTACAGACATTGTAATCGCCCAACTGCCACCCCAGTTCAAATATGTAAACTCAGCACAGCGCAGGAATTGAATCTGGAACCTTCTATTCAATATGCTTTAGTTTCTTACTGCCTTTTGCTAACAGAGCTATCAGGGGAGCTCTTATGTGCTGATTGATGAACATAGGTATAATTATTGATATTTCTGAGATATGCCATTACTGAACCATCAGGTAAGGATTACACATTAATTTAGTGCATCCGTTCAATATTCACCATGATGAATACAGTACCTTTACAGCTTGGTCCTGCTTGCTCCACTTCAGAGGGTTCTCAAACTTGCACTGCCATCCTCCACAAGCCACAGAGCACTGGATGTGAGCAGGGATAACTAGTCACATGTTCTCTCCCACTTTGGTATTCAATTGGCACTCGCCTTCTACAGACTCCCTGGAAAAAAGCCACACATGTTTTAGATTGCACAATGGCAAAAGAACTGCTGCACTGTCAGAAGTGTTGTCTCTTGGCGGAGACATTAAACCGAAGTCCATCTTCCCTTTCAGAATCACTAGGTGTTATTTCAAAGAAGAGCAGGGAAGATCTCTGCATTATCCTGGCCAACAATTATCCCTCAACCACTATTACTAAATAAAACAGATTGTCATTATGGTCATTATTACATTGCTATTTGTGGACCTTGCTATGTTCAAATTGGCAATTGCATTTCCTACATTACAACAGTGACTGCACTTCATTGGCTGTAAAATGCTTTGGGACTTCCTGAGGTCATGAGAGGTGCTGTATAAATGCAAGTTCTTTCTTTTCTTTCTAACAAGATTAGATATTTCTCAAAATGCTCCCAAGTCTGAAAAACCCCAAATTGCTCTAGTCCCTCACAATTCAAATCTTTAACATTTTGGATCAGCCTCATGGCTCTTCTCTGTACACTGCCTCCAGTTCTTGAACATCTCCCATGTGATTAGTGACCAGACTGAACACATTGTCCATGATGTAATAAAACAGAAAATGCTGGAAAAGCTCAGCAAGTCTGGCAGCATCTGTGGAGAGAGAAACAGTTAAGGTTTTGAGTCCATATGACTGTTGTTCAGACTTGAAACGTTAACTCTGTTTCTCTCTCCACAAATGTGTTTATTTTAGACTTCCAGCATCTGCAGTATTTCCTTCTATTCAAGAAGCAGTTTGACCTGAGCACAGAACAGTTTGATTTCCTGAGACTTGAATTCTACTGACATGCACTATATTTCCACACATGAAAAGACCTATGTTGTTACTTGTGATTGGACATTCGTGAAGATTTTAAGTGCATGCTACCTAGTTGGTTGTTGTGTGCAGTTGTTCTAAAGCATAAAGAACAGAGCAAACTAAGTAGGTATTTGGGGATCTCCCTCTGTAATATGATATTAACATTTATATAGCAATTCAGATGAATGCACTTCTTTAAGTGAGTTGGGCTTAAAGATTTCAGGTCCGCAAATTTGTCTTGATATTGAGGATAATTTTTCCAATTTGCCCATGGAAAGCCACTCTGTATGGTAGCATATGTCAGAAATTTGGGGTGTATATAGTGTGTGATGAAACCATCTGTGATGTGCACCTGAATTTCCAACTATGCTCCTAGTCAAGGAGGCTCCCCACTAGCAGTGAAAAATCAAACAGATGCTTCTACTATATTTATTGAAGTATAGGAAGGAGTTGACCAAAGTGACCTGCTGAAATTGAGTGCAGATGGGTTCAGGGAGCATGTGCGGTCTGTGTTATCACACAATCACTACTTCCTACCCCTGGATTTGGTGCTATACTTAATGAGAACCTGGGGGAAATCAGTGAGTGCATGAAGTATGCAATGATCTGCTCTATAAGATGATCAATCTGTTCATAATGGATGTTGACGGGAAGGAAATATTTCACTGGTTGAGTTCAGCTCTGCCCAGCCACTTCTTCCTTAGCTTCACTTGTTTTATTGCTTTAATTTCCTGTCCCTGATTCTTATCCAGTGATTCCCTGCTGATAAGCGAACATCTGTGGATGTTGTGTATGGATAAGAATGAGCTCTTCTGTGATGCTTGCCAAGTTGAATAGCTTGGTGACACTGTGTTGGCTCCCAAGTGGCAATTGGTCAATTACATTCAGTGCAGGCATCTCACTGCCCCTCATTCCAAACTGTGTAGGAGCTGGATAAGAAAGCATGCACATTGTAACAGTGGATGAGGGGTATCTCTGAGTGATTTCTAGGTTCCCATTTTGATATTGTAGATGTGCTGACTGTGTGTTCTGGGGATTGTGAGCTTGGTACTAAAAGAAGGTGGGAGCAGATCCCTTTCCTTCATAACACAACTGCCTAACAGACAGGATGCATAATAATACATCCAGTTTGTGGTCCCTTTGCTGAGCCACAGATGCAACCCTTCACCTCCTCAGTTTATAGAAAACTTGTTCTTCATCCTTGTTGCCAGCTTAAGTTCAGCTGATCCTGCTGTACAGAGGCAGATGCTGTTTACGTTGTTTTTATTTATTCGCTCACGGGATGTGAGCGTCATTGGCAAGGCTGACATTTGTTGTTCAATCCTAATTGCCCTTGATGGTGGTAGTGAGGTGCCTTCTTGAACTGCTACGGTCTATGTGGTGTATACCTACAATGCTGGTAAGAAGGGCGTTCCAGGTTTTTGACCCAGCAGCAGTGAAGGAATGGCCATATAGATCCAAATCAGGATGGCGAGTAACTTGGAGGGGAACATGCAGGTAGTGGTGTTTCCATGCGTCTGCTGCCCTTGTCTTTCCAGTTGGTAGAGGTCGCTGTTTGGAAGGTGCTTGGTGAGTTGCTGCAGTGCATCTTGTAGATAGTACATACTACTGCCACTGTGCACTGGTAGTGGAGGGAGTGAATGCGTAAGGTGATGGTTTGGGTGCCAGTCAAGCAGACTGCTTTGTTCTGGATGGTGTTAAGCTTCTTGAGTGTTGTTGGAGCTGCACTCATCCAGGCAAGTGGAGAGTATTCCATCACACTCCTTGTAGTATACGGGTATATGGCATAGCAAAGGTTAATGTGGGACTGGAAAACAGCACTGCCCACAGTGTGATGTAAAGGGACACATGACATGAGGCTAGAGTCAGTTGCGGACTGGAGACCGGTGTAGAAGCAAGCATGGAGTTAACTCATAGCTTAGGCTATACCCTGTATGTATGTACACAGCTATGTGTTATCAATAAGCACTTAATGTTCAACCATACAAGACTCACGAAGAGGTTCTGAGACCTACCGAACATATACAACACTCCAGACTTGTACTTTGTCGATCAATATAAGCTAGCCACCAAGGAATCCAATAGGGAATTTAAAAGTACCTTCTTCACCCAGAGTATGAGAATATGGAATCACAGGGAGTGGTTGAAGTGAATAATATAGTTGCACTTAAGGAGAGGTTAGACAAGCATACAGGGAGAAGAGAATAGTGGGGTATGATGATAGATTTAGATGAGGAAAGATGGAAGGAGGGTCAAGTGGAGAATAAACACTGGCATGGACTAGTTGGGCCACATGGCCTTCAAACTTCAAAGAGACTTCAAATGGTTCCAACTTACTTACTGAATAGTTCCCCAGGAAATATTAGACAGAAAAATCCTAGTCTAACGCCTGGGACTAAATGCAACTGACATCCCCACCCAATCATTCACACTGACCACACCACCCCCAACTTCCCCCGACCCAAGCTGACTAGCCTCCATCACCCGACCCTCTGACACCCTCCCTGACCCGACCTGACTAGCTCCAACCACCCAACACCTGCCCCAACCTGACTACTCCCCCAACGCTCCCTCCTGACCCCCCCAAACTGACCTGACCACCCTACCTACCAACTTATCCAGCTGCCACACTACCCCCTTAGCCACTTACCTCACCCACCCCTTACCTACCCTAGCCACTTATCTTAGTCCTGCTACCCTCTTAGCCATTCACCTTCTTTCCGTAGTTTTTCAAAGCAACTTTGGGACATTTAAACTCTTTAATTATCAGAATACGGCAGCTAGCGCTGTAAGAAGGGGGCATGGTTTCTGTGCAGATTCCCTTTGCTAATGTCTCAGAGGTTTCCTGAGCTGAGTCAGTTTGGAAGGATTCTCCATTGGAAATTTGCCCAGAAAAATTGGAGGAAGGCAAGTGTGTAGTTTTTTGTCTGATCAGGGTTGGAAATAGGCGTTTCAACCCTGATGGAAAGATTTGGGCCACTGAAATAGCAGCTGTTCATGCCCGGATGCATCTCACTGGGCATGCAGGGTGTGGGTGAAAGTTTCTGCACTCAAAGGTCATCTGCAGGATGAGCAAATGTCTAAATAAAACAAATAAGATGACACACTGAGCAGAGAGGTCAACCCAGGCAAAGATTTTTCCCATCATTGAACCAGGTCTCCTCAGCATAAATTACAACAGCACATCAATGATATTTAGAAACATAGAAACATAAAACGTAGAAAATAGGAGCAGAAGTATGTCATTTGGCCTTTCAAGCCTGCTTCACCATTCAATATGATCATGATTGATCCTCTATCTCAACGCCATACTCCCGCTCTCTCCCCATACCCCTTGACACCTTTAGAGTCCAGAAATATATCTATTCCCTTCTTAAATATATTCAGTGACTAGGCTTTCATAGGTTCACCACCCTCTGACTGAAGACATTTCTCATCTCAGTCCTAAATGGCCTATCCCGTATCCTGAGACTGTGACCCCTTGTTCTATAACCCCCAGACATTCTTCTGTTTCAGTCTGTTAGGGACTTACATTTGTCTTCACTAATCTTTTTCTTTTTACATACTTATAGAAGCTTTTAGAACTTATAGTCTGCTTTTATGTTCCTTGCAAGTTTACTCTCATACTCTTATTTTTCCCTCTTAATCAATCTCTTGGTCCTCCTTTGCTGAATTCTAAACTGCTCCCAATCCTCAGGCTTGTTACTTTTTCTAGCAACTTTATATGACTCCTGTTTGGATCTAATACTATCCTTAATTTCTTTTGTTAGCCATGGTTGGGCTGCTTTTTATGTTGTGCTTTTGCACCAGAAAGAAATGTATAACTGTTGCAATGCATACATTCATTCCTTAAATACATTCATTCCTTAAATTGTCTATCCACCAGCATGCCTTTTACTGAATTTCCCCAATCTATCTTAGCCAACTCACGCCCCTTACCGTCGTAGTTTCCTTTGTTTAGATTTAGGAGCCTAGTTTCAGATCGGACTACTTCACTTTCCATCCTAATGAAGAATTCTATCATGTTATGGTCACTTTTCCCTAAACACAACAAGATTATTAATTAACCCCTTCTCATTGCATAATACCAAATCAAGGATAGCCTGTTCCCAGTCAGTTCCTCGACATACTGGTTTAAAAAAACCATCAGGAATTCACCTGCTACAGTATTTTTGCCTAGTCTATATGTAGATTAAAGTCACCCATGATTACTGTAGCACCCTTGTTACATGCATCTCTAATTTCCTGTTTAATGCCATCTTCTACCTTATTACTACTGTTTGGAGGCCTGTATACAACTCCCACTAATGTTTTCTGCCCCTTGTTGCTTCTTAGCTCCATCCAGACTGATTCTACATCTGGATTCTCTGAGCCAGTATCCTCTCTCACTATCGTATTGTTTTCATCCTAAACTAACATTGCCACCCCACCTCCTTTTCCTATTTGTCTGTCTGTCCTAAATATCGAGCACCCCTGGATATTCAGTTCCCAGCCTTGGTTACCCTGCAGCCATGTCTCTGTAATCACAATCATATCGAAACCATTTACATCTATTTGCGCTGTTAATTCATCTACTTTATTGCGAATGCTCTGTGCATTCAAATACAGTGCCTTTAGAATTGTCTTTTTAACATTTTTGCACTTTTTTTGTACTATGGTCCTATTTGCCTTCCACTTTTGCTTTCTACTTTTCTGTCTTTCATTCCTACCTTTGTTTCCCTCTCTTGTATTTCCCCGCTCAGGTTCCCATCCCACTGACAGTCTAGTTTAAACCCTCCCCCACAGAACTAGCCAATATCCCTGCGAGGATATTGGGCCCAATCCTGCTGGGATGCAACCTGTCCAGCTTGTACAGGTCCCATCTTCCCAGAATCGGCCCCAATGTCTCACGAATCTAAATCCCTCCCTTCTACAGCATCTCTCCAGCCACGCATTCATTTGGTCTACTCTCCTGTTCATGATCTTGCTAGCACATGGCACTGGAGTTATCCTGAGATTACCAGCTTTGAGGTCCTGCTTTTTAATTTATTTCTTAGCTCCCTATATTCTGCTTTCAGGGCTTTGTCCCTCTTTTTACCTATGTCGTTGGTACTGATATGGACCAAGACCTCTGGCTGTTTGCCCTCCCCTTCAGAATGTCCTGTAGTTGCTCAGTGATGTCCTTGACCCTGGCACCAGGGAGGCAACATACCATCCTGGTGTCACATCTGCGGTTGCAGAAATGTCTATCTCTTCCCCTTATGATAGAATCCCCATCACTATTGCTCACTCTTTTTTCTCCACCACCCCCACACCCCCCCTCCTTCACACCCCCAACCCGCCACACCTCCCACCTCCCCCTCCCGTGCAGCTGAACCACTCGTGGTGCCATGGACTTGGCTCTTACTGCATTCCCCTGAGAAACCATTGCAGAAAATGGAAAATCTGTTAGAGAGGGAGATGGGATTGACCCAGGGGATTCCTGCACTACCTGCTTAGTGTCTTTACTCTATCTGGCGGTCACCCATTTCCTTTCTACCTGTGCACTATTTACCTGCGGTGTGACCACCCCACTGTACATGGTATCCACAAAGATCTCATCCTTGTGGATGCTCCACAGTGACTTCATCTGCAGCTCCAACTCCAAAACGAGGATTTTGAGTAGCTGCAGCCGGAGCCACTTTCTGCACCCGTGGTCGCCCTGAGCACTGGAAGTGTCCCTGACTTCCCACATCACACAGGAAAGTACAGTAAACTCCCACCATTTGCACCCCCCTCCATCGCGATTTAACCGCATGAAACTTTTTGTGCATCAAATCACAGTTTGCGCCCCCGAAACCTCGCTCATCCACGGTTAAAAATGTAACAATCCCGATTTAAACAGCACACATGCACAAAGGTTAATAAAGAACATACTGTACCTTTTAAAATTCCATTAGAAACGCTGTTTGTCCTCTAAGAAAGCATGCATTCGCACTGCAAAATTCCCTTCACTTCGCATGTGCAGTCTCCATGTACATGTGGGTTGCTGAGATTTACGGGATTCTACAGTGGTACAGTATTTTGCAGTACAATTACAAGACAGGACAGCACTTTACTAAAAATGTGAGTCAGAGCCAAGCAGAAAACGGCCCAGGAAGATGATGACACTTGAACAAAAAGTCACAATCCTAGATAGACTGCAATATGGTGTAAGAGCTTCCATGCTGGCCAGGGAATACTCTGTGAATGGATTGACAATCAGGTACATTAGGGAGTCTGAAGGAAAGATAAGGGCCGTTGTTAGCATTTCTGGTAGTTGTACTCCATGATAACTTTTGTAAGCAGGAGAGATCCATACTTGTAGGAAATGGAGAAGTTACTCAACGTGTGGATTGAGCACCAGCATCAAAGGAGGACCCCAGTTAATGGTCCAATCATTTGAAACAAAGCCCTTGAATTGCACCAGAACATAAAGAGTAGTAAAGAGGGTAGTGCTGCTGACAATGAAGGTGGTGCAGAAGGTGCCTATCCTTCTATTTCCAAATAATTCTCAGCCAGCACAGGATGATTTGAGCATTTTAAAAAGTGTTTCGGGCTGCATAATGTGAAGTTAGGAGGGGAGGCTGCTTCCGTTGACCATGCAGCTGCAGGAGAGTTTCCCCAAGGTGCTGCAGGAATACACTGAGGAGAGAGACTACCAGGCAGAGCAGGTCTTCAATGGAGACAAAACTGGCCTGTTCTGGAAGAAGATATCAAGTAGGACCTACATTTCAAAAGAAGAAAAGACAGTTCCTGGGTTTAAAGCAGCAAAGGACAGGCTGACACTTCTGCTATGTGTCAATGTGGCTGGCTTTAAATGTAAACCAATGCTGATTTATAGGTCAGAAAACCCTCCAGCTTTCAAAGGGAAAAATAAATGTCATCTGTCAGTCTTTTGGAAGGCTAACAGCAATGCCTGGGTTACAGCACCCGTATTTGAAGACTGGTTTGCCAGTTGCTTTCTGCCAGAGGTCTGAAATTATCTGAGGGAAAATAACCTGTCTTTCAAAGTCCTACTAATCCTCAATAATGCGCTTGGGCATCCACACTCTCTCGCTGAGAACCACCCAGATGTTGAAATTTTGTTTTTATCCCCAAATACGACCTCACTTATCCAACCAATGGACCAGGGGCTCATTGCCTTATTCAATGCTTACTACACCTGACGAAGTTTCAGCCACATCCTTCATCTTCAGGAAGCAGACCCTTCAACCACAGTCTGTGATTGCTGGGTGGAATTCAACATCCTCACAGCAGTAGGCATAATTAAGGACTTACGGGATGAAGCCAGAGCTTCAACCATAAATGACTGCTGGAAAAAAGTTTGACCTGAGGCTGGGAATGATTTCACAGGGTTCTCCAATGTGGATACTGAAGTTGCCAAGATTGCTGATTTGGAAAAACAAGTTGGAGGGCAGGGATTTGAAGACATCACCACAGCTGAAGTGAATGAGTTGCTTCAATCTCATCAAGCGGAACTCTCTACGGAAGAATTGGTTGAACTGATGAGATTAAATAAACCTAAACAGGAGCAGGAGCAGGGAGAAGAGCCTTAAAAGGCTCAGTTCACAGCCAAGATGATGGCAGATCTCATAAGGTCAGCCAAAGATTTGAAAAAACAGGCAACAGACCATGGTACAAGCATGGAAAGAAGCATCGCTTTTTGTAGAGCCATTGACACAGCTATTTCTCCTCACAGAGAACTTTACAAAATTGAAAAACAAAAGGCAAAGCAGTCAACAATAACATCATTCTTATCATCAAAATCACCCACATCAACCAGCTGAATGTAGAGCCCAACATGAGACTGAAGCTCTTCAGCTTTAAACCAGACATCACCTCATTGGTGTCTTATCAAAAGTAGTGTTCTTCTTCCCTTTAATTTTGATGAGTTTTTTTTATGGTGGCAAATGAAAATAGGTTGGGTAGGACCAGTATGTTGTCCATGGGGTCTTCTGTTCTATTAAGTGGTATAGCACTGATATAGTGATAAAAATGGGAGATGTCAAAAATTGGAGGAGGGCAGAGACATTGCATGGGTCATAGGGCTGTTGGAGGTTAGTAGTGAGGGGTGAGGCAATATAGAGATTTGAAAACATGGATGAGAATTTTTATTTTAAGGTGTTGACAGAGTGGGAGCCATTGTAGGTCAGTGAGCATTAGAATAATCAATTCTGGAGATAACAAAAACATGACTGAGGGGTTCAACAGAAGTTGGGCTGAGGCAGGAATGGAGGTGGCTGACAATACAGAGGTGTAATTAATTATTTATAATGGATATGAAATGGTGTTGGTGGCTCAGCTCAAGATCAAGATCAAGGATATCAATGTTGTGAACAGCCTGGTTCAGCCTGAGAGGGAGGGGGGTAGTATTGAAGGCTAAGGAACAAAATTTGTAGTGGGGACCAAAGATAATAGCCTCAGTCTTCCCAGTACTTAATTGGGGGAAATTCTGGCTCATCCAGAACAGAATGTTGGTCAAGCAGTGTCATAACATACAGACATTGAAGGGGTCAACAGATGTCCTGCTGAGGTAGACCTGAGTGTCATCAGCATAAACAACATATTTTTGAAGAATGTTGCTGAGGGGCAACATTTAGATGAGAAATAGAAGAGGGACAAGTGATGAAGTCTTGGGGGACTCCAGATGTAATGATGCAGGGTTGGGAAGAGAAGCCATAGCAGGATATTCTCTGGCTACACCTGAATAAGGGAAGAAGGTGTTATGACCAGTCCCCAGGTGAGGTCCCCCAAATTTGTTAACTTCCCAATTATGGCTCCAATTTTATGTTCCCGGGTAAAGACGAATGAGCTGGCTCCCCTTCTTTACTTATTGGTCACAACAAGGCCAATTTAAAAGGGATCCCTTTCCCACTGTGGATACCTTTTCCCAGTCCAAATGTACTTATTTTGTAGAAGGCGCCAATTTAACCAGGCTTTCTTGAGTCAAAGAAAGAGTAAGTTTATTAGTTACTAAAACCCAAGAAAAATAATAAAAACTGATACACACAGATCAGAAATGACAAGTTAAGAGTCCAAATAAAAGTTAAAAATGATATGAACCAGTCTTTGGCTTGTCCATGAGGTGTAGATGGTGGTACTTCGCAGCCATTAACGTGGACAACTCTGATAGAGCTGACTTTGGCAGTTTCGTAGTTAATTTAGAGATACTTGGTTCTGCAGGGTGGCTGAAAGGCTGTCCTATTTCCTTTAGATTGTAGCTTCTGTTGAGCTTTGCCTCCAGCAACAGAGAGAGAGAGAGAGAGAGAGAGCAATCCTTTTGCCTGCAAGCTGCAGGGGGATGACTCTTATTCTTCTGCTTGTTGTCACACGCAGCACACTGCACTGCAGCTCACTTTTTAACCTATTTTCCCTGTGTATTCCATGAGGCGAAATAGTTGTCTTGCATCCATCTCAGAACTATTTACATATTCTGAGATATAAAGCAACAGGAGATGGATTTTTGGGTGATGTGCTAATCAGTCTTTTGTCTCTGCAATCACAAGCGATTAAAGTTCAGTCTTTTGCATCTTTCCTATCTCCCTTTCAAATGCCTCTGTTTGAATAAGACAATGATACCTTTTCAGGTGCGGCATTCCATGTTTCGCAGGACAGATCTGTCAATATAATCCACATAGGAATTTTCAGAAATGGTCACTTTACATTATCAGCCATCTTTTGCTCAATGCCTTTGCTTGTATTTCTTTAAAAACACACAGGGTTTCCTTAAAAAGTTCAATATACCTGCCAGTCTGCTTTTCATGACAAAGGGAACCAAGCAATAGCAGTTCCACCCAGCTGGATGACAGCATTGGAGTAGGATGGTATCATCAACCATGTAAAGGCTGCAGACTGGTTGAGTAGACTGAAGACAGTGCACCACGATCCAGGACAAAATAATTAACAACTTACTTATCTGTTTATTAAGAAGCATCTGGATCTTCTTCAGAAGAACTTTCTTAATGACAGAAAGACTTTAGTTCTGAGATGCCTGCAAGCTGCCAGACCTATTGTTACAAGGGAGATAGTGGTGTAGTGATAATGTTATGGGACTAGCAACCCAGAGGCCCAAACTAACGCTCTGGTAGTATGATTTCAAATCCCACCACAGCAGCTGGTGGAATTTAAATTCAATAAAGTTAACTGTAAGGGAGCGGTGGTATTGTCACTGGACTAGTATTCCAGGGTTATGCTCTCAGGACCCAGGTTCAATCCCACCACAGCAGATGGTGAAATTTGAATTTACATAAGAAATAGGAACAGGAGTAGACCATTTGGCTCTGCCATTCAATAAGATCAGGGCTGATCTTTTTGTGTTTCGATTTCCACGTTCCCATTTAATCCCGATAACCTTTGATTCCCTTGCCCAACAAGAATCTATTGTATATCAAATATTTAATGACCCCGCCTCCACCCCCTTCTGAGGCAGAGAATTCCAAAGTCGCACAACCCTCTGAGAGAAATAAATTCTCCTCATCTCTGTCCTAAAAGGGCATCCCCTAATTTTAAAACAGTGTCCCCTAGTTCTGGACTCACCCACAAGAGGAAACATCCTTTCAACGTCCACCTTGTCAAGGCCGTTTAGGATCTTGCATACTTCAATCAAATCACCCCTCACTCTTCTAAACTCCTGTGGAAACAAGCCCAGTCTGTCCAACCTTTCCTCATAAGACAACCCACTCATTCCAGGTATCAATCTAGTAAACCTTCTCTGAACCACCTCCAGTGCATTTACATCCTTCAAATAAGGAGACCAAAACTGCACACAGTTTTCGAAGTGTGGTCTCACCAATGCCCAGTATAACTGAAGCATAACATCCTTACTTTTATGTTCAATCCCTCTCGTAATGAAGAATAGCATTCCATTAGCCTTCTTAATTATTTGCTGTACCTGCATACTAACTTTTTGTGACTCATGTACTAGAACACCTAGATCCATCTGCACCTCAGAATTATGCAGCCATTCTCCATTTAAGTAATATTCTGTTTTTTTGTTCGTCCTGCCAAAGTGAACAACTTCACATTTTCCCACATTAAACTCCATTTTCCAGATCTTTGCCCACACACTCAACCTATTTATATCCATCTGCAACTTCCTCATGTCCTTTTCACAACATACTTTCCTACTTATCTTTGTGTCATCTTCAAATTTAGCTACCATGTCTTCACTCCCCTCATCTAAGTCATTGATATGAATCGTAAAAAGTTGAGGCCCCAGTACAGACCCTGTGGGACTCCACTCGTCACATCCTGCCAATCAGAAAAAGACCCAGTTGTGCATACTTTCTGCTTTCTGCCAGCCATCCAATCTTCTATCCATGCTAATATGTTACCCCCTACACCATGCGCTTTTATTTTCTGTAATAATCCTTGATGTGGCACCTTATCGAATGCCTTCTGGAAATCCAAGTACAGTACGTCCACTGCACATGTTACTTCTTCAAAAAACTCCAATAAATTGGTTAAACATGATTTTCCATTCACATAACCATGCTGACTCTTCCCTATTGCCTTGAGCTCTTCTAAGTGCCCAGCTATAACCTCCGTAATGATCGATTCTAATAACTTTCCCACGACAGACATCAAGCTAACTAGCCTATAGTTTCCTGTTTTCTACCTCCTGTCACGACACTTTTTCAGGTGCAACATTCCACGTTCTCTCAGGACAAGTTAGTCAGTATAATCCACATAGGAATTTTCCAGAAAGTGGTAACGTTACATTATCAGCCATCTTTTGCTCAGTGTCTTTGCTTGTATGTCTTTAAAAACACACAGGTTTTCCTTAAAAAGTTCAATATGCCTGTAAGCAATTCTAGGCTGCAATCTGCTTTTCATGACAATAAAGACAAATCAGCAGTTTTAGCCTGAACTATGAGGTCTGTTAGTGTGATGTTTACCATCAGTTAGAGAGACCAGGAATTGTGGTATCCCATTCTAGATGTAGCGCATAGACTAAATTGTAAAACAATTAGTTGTGTTGCCCAGAAACTGCTATCCTAGATTGGTGCATGCAGGATCAAATCTTGGTTTGTCAGAAGTATGCACTTGGCTATGGATACTGAGTTTTCCTTGAGCATGAATAGAAAGCATTAGAAGGGAACCCCAATCATATTAACTTGCATTAAAATTTCAATCGACTTCAACAGGTAGGCAGCAAAGTCCCCAGAGTATACTCCCACAAGTAGGCTATCAAGGCCAAATAAAGTCCCTGTACAATTCCAACAGAGTACAGCAGGTAGATTAACAATGCTAAATAAAAGCTTTCATATTGAATATCATTATATATACATGCATCTGGATTTAATCAGGAAAAAAATCTCAGACACTTTTCTGGATCTATCTTATCTTTAATTACTACAGAAATTTCTTTAAAAAAATCCCAAATGTGCAATTGACTTGTTTGAAGAGTGACTTATTCTCTGCTATATTCAGTTAATTCCACAAGTTCAGCATTTAGATTCTCTCAGATTCAGTGCTTCTACGAGTCCCAAGTAGAATTCCAGGATTTCCAGCAATCCCATACTTCCCGCTGCATCCTTTTTCCATTTATGCTTCTACACTGAAAAAAGCACCAAAATAGACAGAAAACAAGATTTTTTTTGCATTCAGTGCCAACACAGTTTCCTACTTCTGCTCACAGTCAATTTGATTTAGCCTCACTATCAAGAGCAACAGGAGCCTAACTGACTCGATTCAGAGGGGAGGAAAGGCAGTTGATGTGTTTTGGAAGCTGTGATACTTTTTACTTTGAAATATTCTGCGTTTATCCATCTTTGTTCAGATTTCCAGCATCCGCAGTATTTTGCTTTTATCTTGGTTTGAAGGGTACTGTCTAAAATGAATGACCTGAAGGACAGTGATGACTTTTCAGCTTGCCAGACCTCAATGTGCTAATAGCAGGGCAGGAGAGTATGATCTGACAGGACACAAAAACTGTAAACCTAATCAACTTACACTGAACTGAATGTTAAATGAAAATCCCAAAAGGCCTTTAATCCAAAAGCAAAATATTGAGAATGCAGGAAATCTGAATAATATATTAGTCAAACTTTAATTATAGCTCAACCACATTAATATGCAAGCTGAAAAAACAGGGTCAATAACACATTATCTGTCAGAAGAAGGCAGCTGGTAATCCAGGAAAAATCTTGGGATGCTATGGGATCAACAGAATAGAGTGGTGAAGTCTTGAGTTAAGATACCAATTAAACTACAACAAGTGACATTCATGATGAAGTAACTCCACTAAACTTTGAACCAACCATGAGCAAGGGATATAGACATGACTGGAAGAACCAGTCATCAAGATGTGCATATGAGAATCACAAAGGAAGTGTGGACACAAAGAATATAAGAACTAATACTGTACCAACATCTAACTCTGTCACTGCGGTCAGATAAGACAGATAGGTCCTAATCCAGTGGAAAGAGGGTGTCTAAAAAAATCAAAAGAATTTGAGTGATCACCAGTTTGGCAACTGGGCACTTGAAGACTTTGAGAAAGATTTTGTTCCTTATTTAATGACAGTAAATAAGGATAATCTTTGTGAGAGCTAGTGTGCCTGTGTTTCTGTTAGGCAAATTCAGATCCATGAACCTCACCCTTTAACACCCAATGTGGAGGTATGAAAGGCATAAATAATGCATACCAAGGCTAGCATCAAAGGTTTAAAATCCTAAACATGAAAATATATTTTATTCCCAATCGTGCACTTTTGACTGTTCTTCAATGATGCTGAGTTTGAGCCTTAAACCTGCCTGTTTTGCATAATAAAAACAAAAAATGGTGGAAACACTCAGCATCTGTGGAGAGAAAGAAAATTAATGTTTCAGATCGATGGCCCTTTATCAGAACTCAGAAAAGATAGAAATATGATAGGTTTTAAGCAAGTGAAAGGGGGAGGGGTAGGAGGAAGAACAAGAGAGGTCTGTGATAGGGTGCGGGGCAGTAAAGATTAAATGATAAAAGGTTTAATGGTACAAAAGCCAAAGGAAGTGGTTATGGATATGATAAAGAAACAAAAGATCTGTCCAGATGAATGGCTAGATCGCAGCCATCTGACTGTAAAGTGAAGATGTATAGAAAGAAACAAGAAAAAACTGAACCAGCAAATAAAAAGAAACAAAATGGAGGCAGAAGTTATGACTAAAGTTGTTGAATACAATATTGAGTCTAGAAGGCTGTAGAGTGCCAAGTCGAAAGAGGTTCTGTTCCTCAAGCTTGTTCCTTGAGCTTCATTAGAACACTGCTGCAGGCCAAGGACAGAAAGGTCAGAGTGGGTGCAAGGTGCAGATGTGAAATAACAAGCAACAGAAAGCTCAGGGTCATACTTATGGACTGAATGGAGGAGTTCCACATGACAGTCTGCATTTGTTCCAGTCTGCTTTTGGTCTCACCAATATAGAGCAGACCATGTTGTAAACAGAAAATATAGTATACTAAACTGTTAGGAAATAGATAAAAGCAAAATATTGCAGATGCTGGAAATCTGAAACAAAAACAGAAAATGCTGGAAAACTCAGCAGGTCTACAGCATCTGTGGAGAGAAAAACAGAGTTAATGTTTCGAGTCTCTATGACTCTTCTTCAGAACTCTGTTTTTCTGTTAGCTGTTAAACCTGCTGAGGTTTTCCAGCATTTTCTGTTTTTGTTAGGAAATAGTTATAGTTTAAGTAAGTTACATATGTATTTGGGTGTGTTAAGAATAAGGAGTATCTTTAATGTTTAAGTTTGATTTGTTTTTCTGTACTTGTCTGTTAAGAAAAGAAGTTGCGTTTTAGTTTCACTTTAAAAGGTGCCTGCATTCTAATGAGATTTTTACGACTCTTGAAGGGAGTAAAGCAAACAAAGTTAGATAAAACTGTGCTGTTGCCTAGCAACCAAAGGCCCTACAGAGAGAGAAGGATAGTTTGAAACAAAAACAGAATTACCTGGAAAAACTCAGCAGGTCTGGCAGCATCGGCGGAGAAGAAAAGAGTTGACATTTCGAGTCCTGTTCTGCTGAAGGGTCATGAGGACTCGAAACATCAACTCTTTTCTTCTCCGCCGATGCTGCCAGACCTGCTGAGTTTTTCCAGGTAATTCTGTTTTTGTTTTGGATTTCCAGCATCTGCAGTAGTTTTTTGTTTTTATGAAGGATAGTTTGAGTTCAGTTGGAAGCAGCTGCCAGACAGGCTGGACAGCAGAAGGACAGAAAGCAAGTCCCAAACTGCAGTTGAAGTCAGGATTCCAGAAAGACTGGATACTGGGAGACAGAACTGCAGAGAGAGCAGATTTCCCGAAAGAACTGAAAGGTCCCAAGGCCAAGGAATGAGACAAAAAGGAAGGGTCCAAAAAAGGCCTTCTAGTCAAAGGAAGAGCAGGAGTCTGGAAAAGGACCTATTCTGTGGAAGTGAAAGTAAGGAGCAGAGAGGAATGCTCCAAGCTTCAAGCTTAAAGGGAGAAAGCTACAGAATGCAGATTTAAAGCAATATTGGCATGCAAGAAGCCAGAAGGTCCAAGGAGACAACTAAAGGTCTCTAACTCTTTACTCTGGGCATGTGAAACAGTGGTGTTCTGTTGGCATGGCTGAGTCAGTGAGGGAGAGTGCATGGAAGAAAACTTGAATGCATGTGGCGATCCAGGGGAGAGGAGCATTGGAAGGAGAGTTTGAAACCCTATAGGCGGATCCTTGTGGAAGGCTACTGAGAGAAAGCATTGGTTTGGGAGAAGATTCCAGAGTGAGTTCTTCGAGAGTGGAGATTAGAAACCCCCAGATGAAAGACGGAGTTCAGTGAGACTGGTTGGCTCACCGTGTGACAAGGGGTTGATGCGAGATCTGTAGCATCTATTTGGGGTGGCATCAGTTGCTTGGTTTCAGAGTGTGGTATGCCTGACCACAGGTACCCCATTGGTTTACATGGACTGTGTACTTACTGTGAACATTAGAGTATAAGATAGCTTTTGTAACTTGTGTTATCCTTACAAATCTGTTTATATCTGTAAAGGTATCGTTGTGGTGAATTGAAATATAATTCACCTTTTCTGGTTTAATAAACTTTTAACAAACGAATAAAAAATTTATCAGCTGACTCTGTTCGGTAGCCACTCTCCATGTATCTAAACAAAAAAATAAAAGTTAGGATCGATCAAGCCGGGTTCCACCTTGGGATTTGGCTTGCTGAGTAGTAACATAAGCTGGGATCGTAAGAAAACCAAAGATATACGATGAAATTACTGTTTCATTTGCAAGGTGTGTTTGGGGCCATGGATGGTGTGAAGGGGTAAGTAAAGGGCAGGTGTTGCATAATCTGTGCTTGCATGGAAGAGTGGTGCAGAAAAGGAAGAGGTGTTTGGGGGAGTGAAGAGTGGACCAATGTATTGTGGAGGAAATGGTCCCTTCGGAATGCTGAAAGGGGAGGACAGGGAAATCAAGAATCTTTTGCATCCTTACTGGCCTGACAACCTCTCCTAATGAGATTAATGTGTACATTATCACATAATAATTTAGCATTATTTACACCCAAGACACTGGTATCCTTCTTTTACAATTAAGGGCTGAGTGAGTGATCAGTCCACACAGTTGATTCATGTTAATGAGTTCTTCTCAATTAATCAACTTCAAAGCTCACTTTCTCTAATTAGCATGTGGCTGCCTGGTGATCTTATTGTTCAGGTGTCCCCTGCTACCAGTTGTTCTGTATTATCCAGCAGCTATTGATACATTCTCCAACTCCATGTCATGAGAAAACAAAAACAAAAATACCTGGAAAAACTCAGCAGGTCTGGCAGCATCTGTGGAGAGGAGCACAGTTAACATTTCAAGTCCGCATGACTCTTCAACAGAACTAAGGAAAAATAGAAAAGGGGTGAAATATAAGCTGGTTTAAGGTGGGGGGGGGTGGGACGAGAAGAGCTGGATAGAGGGCCAGTGATAGGTGGAGATAACCAAAAGATGTCACAGACAAAAGGACAAAGAGGTGTTGAAGGTGGTGATATTATCTAAAGGAATGTGCTAATTAAGGGTAGAAAGCAGGACGAGCAAGGTACAGATAGCCCTAGTGGGGGTGGGTTGGGGTGAAGGAATCAAAAAAGGCTAAAAGGTAGAGATAAAACAATGGATGGAAATACATTTAAAAATAATGGAAATAGGTGGGAAAAGAAAAGACTTTATAAATTATTGGAAAAAACAAAAAGGAGGGGGAAAATCGGAAAGGGGGTGGGGATGGAGGAGAGAGTTCATGATCTAAAATTGTTGAACTCAATATTCAGTCCGGAAGGCTGTAAAGTGCCTAGTTGGAAGATGAGGTGCTGTTCTTCCAGTTTGCGTTGAGCTTCACTGGAACAATGCAGCAAGCCAAGGACGGACATGTGGGCATGAGAGCAGGGTGGAGTGTTGAAATGGCAAGCGACAGGGAGGTCAGGGTAATGCTTGCGGACAGACCGAAGGTGTTCTGCAAAGCGGTCACCCAGTCTGCGTTTGGTCTCTCCGATGTAGAGGAAACCGCATTGGGAGCAACGAATGCAGTAGACTAAGTTGAGGGTAGTGCAAGTGAAATGCTGCTTCACTTGAAATGAGTGTTTGGGCCCTTGGACGGTGAGGAGAGGGGAAGTAAAGGGGCAGGTGTTGCATCTTCTGCGGTTGCATGAAACCTTTTTTGATTCCTTCACCCCACCCCATCCCCACTAGGGCTATCTGTACCTTGCTCGTCCTGCTTTCTACCCTTAATTAGCACATTCCTTTAGATAATATCACCACCTTCAACATCTCTTTGTCCTTTTGTCTGTGACATCTTTTGGTTATCTCCACCTATCACTGGCCCTCTATCCAGCTCTTCTTGTCTCTCCCCCACCCCCCACCTTAAGCCAGCTTATATTTCACCCCTTTTCTATTTTTCCTTAGTTCTGTTGAAGAGTCATGTGGACTCGAAACGTTAACTGTGCTCCTCTCCACAGATGCTGCCAGACCTGCTGAGTTTTTCCAGGTATTTTTGTTTTTGTTTTGGATTTCCAGCATCCGCAGTTTTTTGCTTTTATCCACGTCATGAGGTTCTGTTATTCTATGCATTACTTTGAAGGGAAAGGGGACTCTCATCCTAGCTTCTTACAGCTAGAAATTGCTCCATGTGCTACATTTATCCCTATGGCAAATTAATAGACCTGCTATAACTTTGCTTTGTGTGAGTGCAGAGGCAGGATGGATAGAAGGCCCACCTCGGTTCTCTAACACAACAGCCCAGCTCCTAACATCATTTAAATGCCCCTACACCTCACCCCTCACCCCACCCCCCACACACACCCATACCACCCCACATTCCCCAATTCCACCCCATGCTCCCTGAGGTTCTACCATACCATCTCATTCCCCAAGCCACCTCAATGCCCCCAATGTATCCTCCATAGCCACTCCCCCAGTATGTTCTATCTACAGTTCTCAGGAGCCATGTAATACCAGTGGGAATTGTTTTAAAATCATTGGAAAACCATTAAACCTGTAGCAATCTAAGAAGACCTTGAAATCAAACTCACTATCATTGATATTGGGCAAAAAAACCCAAGGAAAAAAGTTGTAATCCTTTAAGTGCCTTTAAGGTTTGTAAACAAACAAGAAACCATATGAAAGACATAATCTGTAATTATAGCCTTGTGAAAGTTTCAATAGTTATTGGATCAATAAGACCACCTGCTGAGCTGAAGCTTTTGAAACCCAGCCATACATTCATAATGGAACAGCTGTCATAACAAAAGCACCACAAACAGAACAGATTCCATTTCAAAGCAGACTGCCTGTCAATCAAGGAGGGGCAGCATGTCCAGACCATTTTTTCAACCTTCAGAAGCAGGATTTTTTTTAAGCAGCCAGAACTGCCAGTCCAATTAAATCAGAGCACAAAAGCTTGACAGCAGAGGACACTTTTTTTTTTACACTTTTTAATATATTATGGTACTTACCCATTGGAAAAGTACTGAAATGCATTTGAACAATTACACAATAATGGTCAATATAAGGGTCAACTTACCTTTGCAAGACAGATCCCTATGATGAATCCCTGCATTAAAAACACATCTACATTACAACACAGCACCTAATAGTGACATTTTAAGGTGTCAAAACAATTTTACTTATCTTTCAGAATGTTTCTGATTCCTCAGCAGATTTTCTATTTTCTTCACAAACTCTCAAACCTGGTGGGCTTTTAATGGGCTCCCAAAACCTCGCACCACCAGACAAAAATGGTGTGTGAGGGGAAATTCGATTTTCATCCCCCATTTAAAACGGGAAATCTGACCTCGGGGGGGTGGGGGGGTCAGTTCGCATTTTGCACACTAGACATTCCTGACTTGCATAAAGTCCAGAGGAAAATGGCTCGGGGTTGGGAATGCGGAGGAAAACTGGATTTATTCCCAAAAAAATCCCAAGTGTGGCCATTTGTGCATCAAAATGTACCTCTGCACCCAGATGAAAAATTTGGCCCCAGAATCTAAAATTCAATTACTTTTATTGCAGATCGGATAAAAGGAAGATGATGTCATATTGCTAGCTGGAAACTTCATGAGTGTAAGTAAAGCCAGCCCTTTGTCCAAGTCAACCCAGAGTTTAATTAGATCCTGCCTTGGTATGTTTATAATGCCCTGCACTTACCTACTGTCTGCTCCCCTTTGAGTGTTAAGAACAAAGTGATGCATGCCAGCATATCCAAAGTAACCAAGGTTGTTAATTAATCGTAAGTATGAAAATAGTCCTTGACAAATATGATGACGCTTATTGAGCTGTGATAGATATCGCCTTTTATTTCTGTTTTATTTTAAAAATAAAATGAAAACTTGAGAAATAAAGAGACATGCTGTTAAAGCTTTTCACCTTGCACTCATCAGGACAGATACAAGAATGCCAAATTTCAAAGGGAACAACAATTTATACTGCATGAGAAAAGGGTGTTGATTGTCAAGTCAGCTCTGATTGGTTGAGGTGTTTCCATGGACAATGCACCAGGGAAGTATTCTTCAATCAGTCAGAACTTAAGTTAGAACCTGCCACTACATTTGAACACAAGAACACAGATGAGAAAAGCCAAATAGTCCACCTGATCCATTGATCATGGCTTACAATTGTTTCTTTAAAAACAAATGTGAGGTTTTTGTCTCCGCTACCCTACCTGGAGATCCATTGCATTTGCTGATCACATTTTGCATGAAGAATTTCTGACAGCAATCAATGTTCCTTCACATTTTCTTTCCAAAATTTTCAAATTTTCTGGTTCACTGGTGGTGACACTTTGCCTCTTATTGAAGCCTCCCCGCCTGGCTATACTTACCATCATCTGCCTTGCATAAAGCTCGTCTGGTACCTACTCCTCCTGTGAATACTTCACCTTATTCAACCCTTCTTCTTTAAAACAAAAGAGTGCAGCTTTGGAACTGAGTGCATACCTGGGAGTTTGGTGAGTGGGGAGTTTGGGTGAGGAGGGGAAGGAGGTGTTCCTTTTCTTTTGCTCTTTCTACCTTTTTCACCCTGCAGGAATAGGTTCTTATTCTACTACAGGGAAAGGAGCCGGCTGTTTGGTGAATATATGGTAAGTGGTTAAGGTCTGTTCCAGTCCTAAGGTTTATAATAGTAAACAAACTGGTTGTAAAGTTAATAAAGTATATAAAAAAGGAAAATAAATAAGTGGATAATATAATTAGACAATTAATTAAAACATGTCAAGGATGGCAGGACAGGTGATGTGTCAAGGCTGCAGCATGTGGCAGCTCCAGAATGCCAATGTGATCCAGGGTAAACACATCTGCACTAAGTGTTTGTTGCTCTGAGTCATTGAGCTGGAGGCTGAGCTGCAGACACTGCAACACATCAACGAGGGGGAAAGTTACCTAGATGCTTTGCACCAGGAGGCAGTCACACCACTTAGGATAGGGTCTTCTGATTGGGTCAATGGTCAGGGACAGGAGGGTGTGACTGCAAGTGAGGCAGGTAAGGGGTCTCAGAGGGAATGAGTGCAGGAGCCTCAGCCTTTGCTATTGTCCAATGAGTTTGAGGTTATCTCAGCTTGTTTGAATGAGAGTGGATGCAGGGTGGATGAGCAAACTGACCATGGCACCATGGTTCAAGAAGCCATTCAAGTCGGGGGTCGGGGAGACGACAAAAAGGAATGTAGTGGTAGTAGGGGATAGTATAGTTAGGGGGATTTGACACAGTTCTCTGCAGCAAAGACCGAGAGCCCAGACGGCTGTGTTGCCTGCCCAGTGCCAGGGTTTGGGACATTTGCTCAGGGCTGGAGAGGAACTTACAGTGGGAGGGGGCGGATCCAGTTGTTGTGGTCCATGTAGGTACCAACAAGACAGGAAGAACTAGGAAAGAGGTTCTGCATAGAGAGTATGAGGCACTATATTAAAAGGTAGAATTATTACCTGAGCAATGTGCAAATTGGAATACGGTAATAAAGTTAGAGAGATGAATGCATGGCTCAAAGACTGGTGTGGGAGAAGTGGCTTCATAGGGCACTGGCACCAGTACTGGGGAAAGCGGGGACTGTACCCTTCGGATGATCTACACCTGAACTGTGCTGGGACCAATGTTCTAGCGAGCCGCATAACTAGAGAAGTAGAGATGGCTTTAAACTAAATAGTTGGGGCAAACGATCAAATTTGGGAAGATGTGGTAAATCAAAGAGCAGAGAAAAAGCAAAAGAGAATGATATTAATATGGGAAATGATAAACAGACAGCGACAGGAAGGTCCAGAGAGTGCAGGGAGTACAAACCTTGGAGTAATTCAGCAGATAAGGCTGGAGGTTACAAAAATAATAAAAGGACAAAACTAAAAGTTCTGTATCTGAATGCACATATCATTCAAAATAAAACAGATGAACCGAAAGCACAAATAGAAATAAATAAGCACAATCTGATAGCCAATACAGAGCCATGGCTGTGGGGTGACATAGATGGGACGTGAATATTGAAGGGTATGTGACATTCAGGAAGGACAAGAAGCTAGGAAAAGGGGGTGGCTCTGTTAATTAATGATGGTATTAGCGTAATAGAGAGGGATGATCTAAGTTCAGAAAACCAGGATGTAGAAACGGTTTGGGTAGAGATGAGAAATGATAAAAGCAAGAAGTCAATTGTGGTTCTAATGCACATGCCCCCTAACAGTAACCACACAGTAGGATGGGGTTTAAGGTAGAAATAATGGGAGCTTGTCGGAAAGGTACAGCGATAATCATGGGGGGTTTTAATCTGCATATAGACTGGGAAAATCAGATGGGCAAAGGTAGCCTAGATGAGGAATTCGTAGAATGTTTTCAGGATAGTTTCTAAGAAAAGCATGTTCTGGCACCAACCAGAGAGCAGGCAATATTAGACCTGGTATTGTGCAACATGATAGGTTTAATTAATGACCTTACAGTGAAAGCAACCCTAGGTAGCAACTATCATAATATAACTGAATTTTACATTCAGTTTGAGGGAGAGGAGAGTGGGTCCAAGACTAGTATTTTAAACTTAAATAAAGATAATTATGAAGTCATGAAAGCTAGCTAAAATGAACTGGCAAATTAGATTAAGGGATAGGTCAATAGAGATGCAGTGGCAGACAGTTATGGGGATATTTCAGAATACACAGAATAGATACGTTGCAAAGAGAAATAAAAATTTGAAGGGGAGGACCCACCACCCATGGTTAACTAAAAAAATTAAAGATGGTATCAAACCTAAAGAAAAAGCCTAAAAAAAACAAAGATAGGTGGCAGGTCAGAAGACTGAACAGAATATAAAAAAACAGCAAAGGATGACCAAAATATTGGTAAGGAAGGAATAATTAGAGTGCAACAGAAAACTAGCTAGAAATGTAAAGACAGTAAGAGCTTCTATAGACATTTAAAAAAGACAAGAGTTTAAGTGTGTTGTTCCTATAGAAGGTGAATCTGGGGAATTAATAATGAAAAATAAGGAGATGACAGATATATTGAACTGGTATTTTGCATTCACTATAGAGGATACAAGTAAATCCCAGAAATAGCTGTAAATCAGGAAATGGGAGGGAGGGAGGAACTCAGGAAAATTACAATCACTAGGGAAGTGGTACTGAGTAAATTGTTGGGGCTGCAGGCTGATAAGTTCCTAGATCCTGATGGACTTCATCCTAGGATCTTGAAAGAAGTGGCTACAGAGATAGTTGATGTGTTGGTTTTAATTTTCCAAAATTCCGTAGATTCAGGGAAAGTTCCATTAGATTGGAAAATAGTGAATGTAACTCCGTTATTCAAAAAGGGAGAGAGACAGAAAGCAGGAAACTACAGGCTAATTAGTATAATATCTGTCATAAGGGAAATAGCAGAAGCTATTATTAAAGACGTTATAGCAGGGCACTCGGAAATATTCAGGGTAAGCAGGCAGAGTCAACATGGTTTTGTGAAAGAGAAATCATGTTTAACCAATTTATTGGAGTTCAAACAGTTGTTTGATAGTACAGAACTTGAGTATTGCTGAAAAAAGACATCTAAGCTTTTCATCTTGCACTCATCAGGACACCTCACAAGAATACCAATAAGGGGGAAAACAACCATTTATGCTGTATGTGAAGATAGTGTTGATTGGTTGGCAAGTAGCATTGCCATGGGGAATGTACCAGTGATGGTGACTGACAGTTAACTGCCAAGCATTGTTGAAATTCAAACCAGGCAGCTTGACTCTGATTGGTGAAGGCATTGCTCTGAGGAATGAATCAACGAATGGCTTTCACTTATTTTGTTTAGCTGAAACAGGCGTAATGTGTGTACATGTTCTTTCTGTCTGCAAAGAACAGGGCCCTGTGTATTAAATATGTAGCTTCCAGGACATGCAAATGCACCACACTGTGAGTCCGACTGACAATCTTAAATTGGTTGTCAACGTAATTCTTAGCACACTGAGGAATATTTAGGAAATGTTGTCCAATTGTGGAATCACGTCTAATGATGGACACTGTGTTTTGAGTTTTGCAAGCACTGGCTGGTCGGGTATGGTCTGTACCTTGCCTGTTATGAACAGTGGCTGGGACATGCTGTTTGATACGATCTGCCAGTCTTTGGGATGTACGACCTACATACCTACACTGGCACTGAAATTCATATACCACATTACTCATTTGTGTGATAGGTAGAATGTCTTTCTGGCTTGACGGCAGCATACTGTTAGTGGTCAATACCACTCGTTACGACTGCATAGTAGCAGCGTGAGATAGTTGCTTCACCTATTGCTTAAATTTTTTGAGATACCTTGCCCTTCCAGGGTAATTTGAGGTAGACTGGGCACTTTTCAGGGCCAAAAGTGATGGCCTTAGGCTCATTCATGAGTTTGAGTCATATACAGCATGAAATGATCTGATCAGGGTAATCATCATCCATGCAGGATACCTTTGATGCGCCCTATTTCAGCATCAAGTTTGCATGGTGAACAAATAGTTCGGGCCCTATTTACAAGATTGCCGATAAGACCAATCTTATAGCGTGTAAAACTGTAAGAATCCCAGCACGTGAATGACCAGTGAAGGTAGGCTTGCAGCAGACTGTGGTAGAGAACCCCCGGCAGATTTCTCAACTAGTATGTGAAGAGGATATAGATAGGTTAAGATAGACCTAGAAAATGGAGCATAATGCGGGAAAGTGTAAAATTGTCCATTTTGGCAGGAAAAATAAAAAAGCATATTATCTAAATGGTAAGAGATTGTAGAGTTCTGAGATGCAGGTTTAGTGAATAATTAGGAAAGCTAATGAAATGTTATAATTTATTGTGAGATGAATTGAATACAAAAATAGGGAGGTAATGCTTCAGTTATACAGGGCATTGATGAGACCACATCTGGAGTACTGTGTACAGTATTGACCTCCGTATTTAAGGAGGAATGTAATTGCATTGGAAACAGCTCAGAGAATGTTTACTAAACTAATACGTGGATTGGGCAGGTTGTCTTATGAGGAGAGATTGGACAGGCCAGGTTTGTATCTGCTGGAGTTTAGGAGAGTAAGCGGTGACTTGATTGAAACATGTAAGATCCTGAGGGGTCTTGACAGGGTTGCTGTGGACAGGATGTTTCCTCTTGTGGGAGAATTTAGTACTAGGGAGCCACTGTTTAAAAATAAGGTAATGTCCATTTAGGACAGAGATGAGGAGAATTTTTTTTTAAGTCTTTTGAACTCTCTTCATGAAAAGGTGGTGGAAGCAGAGTCTTTTAATATTTTTAAGGCAAAGGTAGATAGTTTTGTGATAAGCAAGGGGTGAAAGGTTATCGGGGGTAGGCAGGAATATGGACTTGAGGTTACAATCAGATCAACCATTATCTTATTGAATGGCAGAGCAGGGTCGAAGGGCTGAGTGGCCTACCCTGCTCCTAATTCGTATGTTCATATGTACTCCCCAGTCCCCTTTGCACCTCTAACCCATTTAGATTCTTATTTTCCAAGTAATATGTCACCTCCTTATTTTTCTAACTAGAATGTAATATCTTACATTCGCCTATATTGTTATTCATTTGCAAATTATATTCCCATTCTGCAAGTTTCTTAATGTTTTCTTGAAACGTATTGTAGTCCTCCTCAGAGTTGGCTATTCCTCCCAATCTGGTGTCTTCCGCAAATTTAGAAATTGTGCATATTGCATTATAAATAAGTGAACAATATGCATGTTAGCAATAGTGTATAAATATACAATACACATTAGAAATAGTGTATAACATGTACATTACACACGTTATAAATAACGGGCCATAACTTGTCATAGCAGCATCTAACAGCACTTGCCAATATTTAGATTTGTCCTTGCATATTTTGGTTTTAAAACGTTTGCATGTGGTAAGTTGATGAAAGTGCAAACTGATAATGTCACAGTGAGGGGAACAGTATATCAGGGTGAACAGAACAACAACTGTGTATCTCCTTAACCAATTAGAATTGAGGTCTGTGAATTTAACTGTCCAAAGACTGAGAAGAGGGTAGAAATTAACAGTGGGCGAATTTAGTTTCAAATCAAGTACAGAAAGAGAAATAACGGAAGGGCAGAAAGATTTGACTAGGAGAGCAAGAAACAGAGAAACAGAAAGGAAAACTAAAGAATAACACTTTAAATTTGATATTTTAAAAATTCTACAATTAAAACCTTAAAGAATGAGAATCCCCACCTGTGACAGTTAATTTTTAATAAAGGGATGCTTAGACTAAAATAGGAAATATGGTTGAATTTAGCATTCAGTTTGAGAGTGAGTAACTTGGGTCGGAAACAACTGTGCTAAACTTAAATAAGGGTAATTACAATGGAATGAGGGCAGAGTTGGCTGGAGTGGAGTGGGAAAGCAGTTTAGCAGAAAAGATGGTTGACGAACAATGGCAGATGTTTAAGAAAATAGTTCATGACTCTCAACAAAGATACATCCCGGTGAGAAAGAAGGGTTCTAGGAAGGGGATAAACCAAGCATGGTTAACCAAGGAAGTTAAGGATAGTATCAAATTGAAAGGAAAAACATACAATGTGGCAAAGGTTAGTGGTAAACCAGAAGATTGGGAAAGATTTAAAAACCAGCAAAAGATGGCCAAAAAAAAATAAAGGAGAAAATAAACTTTGAGATAAACTAGCAAGTAATATAAAAACGGACAGTAAGAGCTTCTTTAAATATATAAAAAGGAAGAGAGAGGCCAAAGTGGACATAGGCCCCTTAGAGAATGAGGCTGGGGAAATAATAATGGGGAACCAGGAAATGGCAGAGGAGTTGAACAAATACTTTGCTTCAGTCTTCACGGTAGAAGACAATGCTAAATAATCAAGGGGCAAAAGCGGGGGAGGAAATAAATAGAATAACTATCACTAGAGAAAAAGTACTAGGGAAACTCATGGGGCTAAAGGCTGATACATCCCCTGGACCTGATGGGTTGTACCCTAGGATATTGAAGGAAGTAGTTACAGAGATAGTGTTTGCACTGGTAATAATCTTCCAAGAATCCTTAGATTCTGGAAAAGTCCCAGGGGATTGGAAAACTGCCAATGTAACAACATTATTCAAAAAGGGAAGGAGACAAAAAACAGGTAACTATAGGCCAGTTAGCTTAATATCTGTCATTGGGAAAATGTTGGGGTCTATTATAAAGGATGTAATAGCAGAGCATTTAGAAATACATAATTGAATCAAGCAGAGTCAGCATGGCTTCATGAAGGGGAAATCATGCCTAACAAATTTATTAGAATTCTTTGAGAAGGTAACCAGAAGGATAGATAAAGGGGAACCAGTAGATGTAATATATTTTTATTTCCAAAAGGCGTTCAATAAGGTACCGCACATAAGGCTATACCCCCCATGGTGTTGGGGGTAGTATATTAGCATGGATAGAGTGTTGGCTAACTAATAGAAGACAGAGAGTTGGGATAAGGGGGGCATTTTCGGAATGGCAACCTGTAACTAGTGGAATGCCATAGGGATCTGTGCTAGGCCCTCAATTATTTACTGTATATATTAATGACTTAGATGAGGGAAGTGAATGTAATCTCGCCAAGTTTGCAGATGACACAAAAGTAGGTGGGAAGGCAAGTGGTGAGGATGACACAAGGAGTCTACAGAGGGATACAGACAGGTTAAGTGAGTGGGCAAAAACTTGGCAGGTGGAATATAATGTGGGAAAATGTGAGGTTATGGACTTTGGCAGTAAGAATAGAGGAGCTGAATATTATTTAAAAGGATAAGGACTGCAGAAGGCTGCAGCACAGAGGGATTTGGGAGTCCCTTGTGCATGAATCCCAGAAAACTAACATACAAGTTCAACAGATAATAGGGAAGGCAAATGTAATGTTGGTCTTTATTTCAAAGGGAATGGAGTATAAAAATAGGGAAGTCTTGCTGAAGCTATATAAGGCACTAGTCAGACCACATCTAGAATACTGTGAACAATTTTGGTCCCCTTATCTAAGGAAAGATATACTGGCATTGGAGGCAGTCCAGAGAAGGTTCACTAGGTTGATCCTGGGTATGGAGGGATTTTCTTATGAGGGGAGGTTGAGTAGATTGGGCTTATACTTATTGGAGTTTAGAAGAATGAGAGGCAACCTTATTGAAACATATAAGATTCTTAGGGGGCTTGACAGGGTAGATGCTGAGAGATTGTTTCCCCTTGTGGGAGTGTCCAGGACCAGAGGGCATAATCTCAGAGTAAGGGGGTGCCCATTTAAAATAGAGACGAGGAGGAATTTCTTCTCTCAGAGGGTAGTCAGATCTGTGGAATTTGTTTCCCCAGTGGGCTGCAGAGGTTGGGTCGTTTAGTATATTCAAGGCCGAGATAGATAGATTTTTAATCAATAAGGGAATCAAGGGTTATGGGGAAAAGGCAGGAAAGTGGAGTAGAGGATTATCAGATCAGCCATGATCTCATTGAATGGTGGAGCAGACTTGATGGGCCAAATGGCCTACTTCTGCTCCTAAGTCTTATGGTCTGTGGTGAGTTTAGTATGTACTTACCATGCAAATTCAGGAACTTCATGAGGCAGACAGCAAGATGCTGCTTACACAAAGCTAATGACACAATTGCACAACTCAAACAAAACAGCAACTTTCAGATATTTGAGTTTAACTGTGCATCTACTCTTTTCTGTACCATCTGAGCATAAATAATGGTGAGCCCCACTAGCCTTACTATTACTTTGACAGCTAAATCTGAGCCAGTGTATGTAATGTCATGAACATGTTAGAGTGTGCATTTCAGTGTAGAGAAAAGCTTGCATTTTTATAGCACCTTTCACGACTTCAGGATGTCACAGGATTTCCAGCAAATGAAATGTAATCTCACTGCACGAGAACATATAATTAACATGTTAGGGAGACTGTGGCCTAGTGGTAATGTCACTGGACTAGTAATCTGGACAAAAACAGAATTACCTGGAAAAACTCAGCAAGTCTGGCAGCATCGGCGGAGAAGAAAAGAGTCGACGTTTCGAGTCCTCATGACCCTTCAACAGAACTGAGTATAGTTAGGAGAGGGGTGAAATATAAACTGGTTTAAGGTGGGGGGGTGGGGGGGAGAAGTTGAGGGTGGGGTGGTTGTAGGGACAAGCAAGCAGTGATAGGAGCAGATAATCAAAAGATGTCACAGACAAAAGGAACAAAGAGGTGTTGAAGGTGGTGATATTATCTAAGAAAATGTGCTAATTAAGAATGGATGGCAGGACACTCAAGGTACAGCTCTAGTGGGGGTGGGGTGGAAAGACTGACAAGGTATTAGTTGTAGATTTAAAAATAATGGACATAGGTGGGAAAAGAAAAATCTATATAAATTATTGAAAAAGGGAAGGGGAAGAAACGGGGTGGGGATGGGGGGAGGGAGTTTAAGATCTAAAGTTGTTGAATTCAATATTCAGCCCGGAAGGCTGTAAAGTGCCTCGTTGGAAGATGAGGTGCTGTTCCTTCAGTTTGCGTTGGGCTTCACTGGAACAATGCAGCAAGCCAAGGACAGACATGTGGGCAAGAGAGCAGGGTGGAGTGTTAAAATGGCAAGCGACAGGGAGGTTTGGGTCTTTCTTGCGGACAGACTGCAGGTGTTCTGCAAAGCGGTCGCCCAGTTTGCGTTTGGTCTCTCCAATGTAGAGGAGACCGCATTGGGAGCAACGAATGCAGTAGACTAAGTTAGGGGAAATGCAAGTGAAATGCTGCTTCACTTGAAAGGAGTGTTTGGGCCCTTGGACGGTGAGGAGAGAGGAAGTGAAGGGGCAGGTGTTGCATCTTCTGCGTGGGCATGGGGAGGTGCCATAGGTGGGGGTTGAGGAGTGGGGGGTGATGGAGGAGTGGACCAGGGTGTCCCGGAGGGAACGATCCCTACGGAATGCCGCCAGGGGGGGTGAAGGGAAGATGTGTTTGGTGGTGGCATCATGCTGGAGTTGGCGGAAATGGCGGAGGATGATCCTTTGAATGCGGAGGCTGGAGGGGTGATAAGTGAGGACAAGGAGGACCCTATCATGTTTCTGGGAGGGAGGAGAAGGCGTGAGGGCGGATGCGCGGGAGATGGGCCGGACACGGTTGAGGGCCCTGTCAACGACCGTGGGTGGAAAACCTCGGTAAAGGAAGAAGGAGGACATGTCAGAGGAACTGTTTTTGAAGGTAGCGTCATCAGAACAGATGCGACGGAGGCGAAGGAACTGAGAGAATGGGATGGAGTCCTTACAGGAGGCGGAGTGTGAGGAGTTGTAGTCGAGGTAGCTGTGGGAGTCGGTAGGTTTGTAATGGATATTGGTGGACAGTCTATCATCAGAAATTGAGACAGAGAGGTCAAGGAAGGGAAGGGAAGTGTCAGAGATGGACCATGTGAAAATGATGGAGGGGTGGAGATTGGAAGCAAAATTAATAAATTTTTCCAAGTCCAGACGAGAGCATGAAGCTGCACCGAAGTAATCATCGATGTACCGGAGAAAGAGTTGTGGGAGGGGGCTGGAGTAGGACTGGAACAAGGAATGTTCCACATACCCCATAAAGAGACAGGCATAGCTGGGGCCCATGCGGGTACCCATAGCCACACCTTTTATTTGGAGGAAGTGAGAGGAGTTAAAGGAGAAATTGTTCAGTGTGAGAACAAGTTCAGCCAGACAGAGGAGAGTAGTGGTGGATGGGAATTGTTCGGGCCTCTGTTCAAGGAAGAAGCTAAGGGCCCTCAGACCATCCTGGTGGGGGATGGAGGTGTAGAGGGATTGGAAGTCCATGGTGAAGAGGAAGCGGTTGGGGCCAGGGAACTGGAAATTGTTGATGTGACGTAAGTGTCAGAGGAATCACGGATGTAGGTGGGAAGGGACTGGACAAGGGGAGAGAGAAGGGAGTCAAGATAACGAGAAATGAGTTCCGTGGGGCAGGACCAGGCTGACACGATCGGTCTGCCGGGACAGTTCTGTTTGTGGATTTTGGGTAGGAGGTAGAAGCGGGCCGTCCGAGGTTGGGCGACTATCAGGTTGGAAGCTGTGGGAGGAAGATCTCCAGAGGAGATGAGGTCAGTGACAGTCCTGGAAACAATGGCTTGATGTTCAGTGGTGGGGTCATGGTCCAGGGAGAGGTAGGAGGAAGTGTCTGTGTCCCTCTTTGATCCTTTTGTCTGTGACATCTTTTGATTATCTGCTCCTATCACTGCTTGCTTGTCCCTACAACCACCCCACCCTCAACTTCTCCCCCCCACCTTAAACCAGCTTATATTTCACCCCTCTCCTAACTATACTCAGTTCTGTTGAAGGGTTATGAGGACTCGAAACGTCGACTCTTCTTCTCCGCCGATGCTGCCAGACTTGCTGAGTTTTTCCAGGTAATTCTGTTTTTGTTTTGGATTTCCAGCATCCGCAGTAGTTTTTTGTAGTAATCTGGACACCCAGACTAATGTTCTGGGGGCACAGCTCCGAATCCCATTAGGGCTGGTGGAATTTAAACTAATTAAAACAAATCTGGAATTGAAAACTAGTCTCAGTAATGCAAACTATCACTGATTGTCATAAAAACCTACCTGGTTCATTTATCCTTAGGAAAGGAAATCTACCATCCTTACCTGGTCTGGCCTACGTGTGAATCCAGACCCACAGCAATATTAACTCTTAACTGCTCTCAAGGGCAATAGGGATGGGCAACAAATGCAGGCCTTACTAGCGTTGCCCATGAATGAACAATAAAACACCTTATTCATCGCGTTGCAAAACAGTGCACATGGAGACATGTCATAAATTAATATCGCAGGTTGCAACTATGTAAATTAGATACTCGACTCCGTGTACTTTAAACTCATATTGACAAACTCTACAGGTCAGTGCGGAAAGCGGACTGTCTTGTGAGTATATTGCTGTTACGAAATAAACAGGAAAACCCCATCCCCCGCCCTTTGCTGGCTGAGAGAGGTCGGCGAGAATCAGCTGAGAGCTCACATGATACCGATTCGGAGACAAACAGAAACGCACCATTTCATACTCTTGACCGCTGGCTGGTAAGGTATTGCTTTTCATTTTTGTTTTCAGGTTCAGTGAACGTTGCTGTGTTGGTTGCTCGTTGCTTGACGATCTGGAATCTGTCCCGTTGACAAGCAGCTCTAGGCAGCCGGGGATCAAGGCTGTATTCCAGCTTCCTATCTCCACTGGTCCGGGCTCGAATTCCTGTCCGGTTGCAGACTAATAAGTGGATTAATGAGTTGACTTGGATATCTTTATAGATCCAGGATCTTCGCTCAGAAATCTGTTACAGCAACATACGCCCTGCAGCAAAAGTAAACTCTGTCTTCCCAATGTGTTCATATCAGCTCTTTAACTTGTTTTTCCAGCCCTAAGGGTTTTTAACTCGAAAATCTCCTTTCCTGGCTTTAACCTCGCCTCTCTCTACCTTCGGTGCAGAGAGATCCCCAGAGAGTGTAGGTTTAAAATCAACAACAGGAGGAAGAGTTAAAGTTTACATTCTTGGGACGTTTTATATTTTTAATTCGGGTATCACACATATACATTTTTTTAAGAAAGCCAATCTAAAGAGGAACTTATCTGACAATAGAAAATTCTCTCATTGATCTCAAGATGGATCCAAGAGTAATTAGCCTCCAGTTGACCTCAGGATATGGTACCTTCAGACCTAAATTTTGACTGAAAGGGCAGGCCAGGGTTACACACAATTATTCCTTGGCAGCAAAATGCTACCTTTTGTGTGTGCTCCTGTTCTTATATGTAGTCTGACTGGAGACCTGCTACTAAGAGTGTTGTCCTATGATGAGAGGCTGAGTAAACTGGGTCTACATTCTCTGGAGCTGGAAGAAAAAAGAGGTGATCTTAATGAAACATTCAAGGTTATGAAGAGGTTTGACAGGGTGGATACTGATGCATTGTTTCCCCTGACAAGCAAATCTAGAACAAGGGGACACAGTTTCAGGATAAAGGGCTGATCATTTAGGTGTGCTTCTAACTGTGTTCCAATTACTGGAGATAACAAAAATACTCTGGCATGAACTCAGTGGACTGAATGGCCTCCTGTGTCATAATGAATCTATAAGTGAGATGAGGAGAGGTCTCTTCAGTCAAAGGGTTGTGAATCTTTAGAATTCTCTACCCTGGAGGATTGTGGATAGACTGAGAGAGACAGATTTTTGGTGTCTCAGGGAATCACAGAATATGGGGAGCGGGTGGTAAAGTGGAGTTGAAACCCAAGGTCAACTGTGATCATGCTGAATGGTGGAGCAGGCTTGACTTCTCCTATCATCCCCTGTTCCTATTTCTTATGTTCTTATGCTAACTCGACTTGAAGTGAAGTGAGATTGAAATGAGGAGGTGTGGGTGTGCCAATTATCCTGCAGGAACTGTCCAGGAGTTCAGTCTGTACTATCCTCTCACTATGTCCACTATGTCCCATTTGGGGCGGGTGGGGAGGGGGTGGTGGTAACTGATGTGAGAGGGGAAGTGGGTATAGAGTGGGTAGGAGTGTGGACACAATCATAAAACATCAAAGGCAATGGCAGGGTAAGGTGTGAATCAATATCACTCATTTTACATTATCACCCAAGGTCAAAATTGCCACCCCATCCCCAACCCCGCCCCCCTCACCCTCACCATATGCCAGTAAGAAGAGAAAATAATGAATGAGTGCTTTTGCTGTCTATCAATTTTCCAAATGATTTGGGTCTTAGGGACTTGGTTCCCTACTCTCACAGTAAGACTATTACACACTGGTTCAAGTGTATTTCTTACAATTACCACAAAGAGGCAAGAAGTAAGGGCTGCACTGATACTGGACTCAAGCCCTGGTGGCCATGTGTTGCCAGATTGTTGTATTTTTGCTGAAACAAGAAGCCAGAGTTCAGTCAGGTGTGAACAGTGGTGGGATTTGATGATTAAAGGTGAAAAAGCGACTGAATTTTGGCTGTTAGCTGAAAGGACCTAGTTAATGCGACGTTATTGAACATATCTACTTTGTATTCCTCTATTGCAGTGTTTGTTTCAAGTGCATTTAATTTATAAATAAATATTCAGAGTTAAATGAGAATTATTGGCCTTACTTTGTTGTACTTTTTGCCCTTGGAGATTTTTTTTTGCTCCTGATTTTTAGATCACTCTAATAGGTCAGTTCTGATTCCTGATGCTTTTGAAAGTATCGTAATTATCCTAGTCATCCAGGTAAGCTTTCAGTATTGTATCCAGGATAATGAGCAGAATTGCCTTTTGGTTGATTGTTTTCAATTATTGGAATTATACAATTTCAGGATCTTCCCCTGTTTTCAGTACACAATAGCATATTACAATTTGAATTATTATGAATTTGCTTAGAACCTGAATTATTCTGGTGCTGTTCTCTGAATACTCTACAATGTTGAATCAGTTTAGTTTTGAAGCAAGGATGTCCAAAACTATGTATGCAATTCCAAATGTTGCCTCGTCAATGATTTACATCAGGATAGAATAGCTTATTTTGACTTGTAATAAAATCCTCTTGAGATGGATTCTGGTGAATAATCAGCCCTGTCAATGACAGTTCCCTAATAACTAGATATTTTAAGTGAATGGTCAATAATTGTCCCCATATCTTTTTCTTTTATAATTTTTCAATGGAAAATCATCCATCTTTAAGTAAATTCTCTTTCTGTGTTTTATGAAACAGGTTGTTTTCCTGAAGAACATTATGCAGCCCAGAAAGTTGCTGTTGATAACCTGCATGCTGGTTCTCTTCCTTGAAGTCAGTAAGTATGGCAGGAAGTATAGAAAAGCAGTGTACTATTTAAATGAAGAGATTGCAGAACTGGGTGGTACTGAGGGATCTGGGTGTCCTAGTACATGAATCATCAAAAGTTAGTGTGCAGGTACAGCAATTGATTAGGAAAGCAAGTGAAATGTTGCCATTTATTGCAAGGGGAATGGAGTATAAAAGTAGGCAAGTTTTTACTGCAGCTGTACAGGGCATTGGTGAGACCACACCTGGAGTAATCTGTACAGTTTTGGTCTCTGTATTTGAGAAATGAGAATTGCATTAGAAGCAGTTCAGAGGTTTACTTGACTCATTCCTAGGATGAAGGGGTTTTCTTATGAAGAAAGGTTGAACTAGTTAGGCCTATACCCATTGCAGTTTAGATGAATGAGAAATGATCTTGTTGAAACATATAAAATTCTTAGGGGACTTGGTAGGGTGGATACCGGGTAGAAGTTTCCTCTTGTTGTGGAGTCTAGAGCTAGTGGACACAGTTTAATTTCAATATAATTCCAGTTTAATTCCAAGAATAAAAAGTCTCCCTTTTAAGACGGAGATGAGGAGAATTTTTTTTCTCTGAGGGAGGGTAGTTAGCCTGTGGAATTCTCTCCCCCAGAAACAGTGGAGGCTGGGTCATTGAATTTATTCAAGACTGAGATTGATAGATTTTTAAAAGACAATGGAGTCAGGGATTATGGGGGACAGACAGGAAAGTGGAGTTGAGACCACAGTCAGATCAGCCATGATCTTATTTAAAGATGGAGCAGGCTTGAAAGGCAAAATGGCCTACTCCTGCTCCTATCTTTCTATGTCCCTATAATTGGAATCTTTTGGTGGCCAGTCTGAGCTTTAATCTTGTGTAACAATCCTTGTTGGCTATTTTACTCAGTAGACTGGACACAGTCTAAATTACATTGAGTGAGGGTGGGGGAGGGGCAGTGATGTAAAATAAAGCTGCAATAACTTGAAGCATTTTCTGCATCCTGGCTCCGATCATGCTAATATGGAGGATGTATTGTCATTAATATTGAGTTGAGGTAGGAGGGGAGAATTCTCCCCATCAATGTCCCTTTAACAGAAGGGTAAGCTCCTTAATGGGACCCCAGAAGCCTGTCCTTGTGGTCAGGCACTAATTACTAATTCATTCCATTGATATCTGAATATAATTCTGTATGGGAGTTGCATCTTCCCAAACTGACCAGTGATTTTCAGTATTCTTAGACTTGCTACAGAATGCATGGCTGCTGCAATTTCTTTTATCAAAAGCCAGAGTGGCCTCTTTCAGATAGGGGTATCTCCAACTGTATCCCACTTTCAAACAATTGTAATTAACATGACCATTCTCTAATAAAGTTGCCACCCTTACAATCTAAGACGGACCAATGAGCCTCTTGGAACATTTCTCCCTATCTCTTTCTCCCCACCCCTCTCTCACCCTGGGCCTTCCCCTCTCCCCCTCTCCCGCCGCCCTCGGCCCTCCCCTCTCCCGCCCCACCCCCGGCCCTCCCCAGCCCCACTGCCCCCTCATCTCGCCAACCCCCCCCCACCCTCTCCCCAGCCCTGCCGCCCCCTCACCCCACCCCTGCCCCGCCAACCAGCCCTCCTCACCCCCTGCCTCTAACCCCCCGCAGCCCTCCATAGCCCTACAGCCCCTTTCCCTGGCCCTCCCCAACCCCGCTACCCCCACACCCTGGCCCTCCCCTCTTCCGTTGCCTCCCCCTTGGCCCGCCAGCCCACCCCCTACTCCACCAGCACACCCACCGGCCCTCCCCCACCCCTCCGGCCTCCTCTCGCCCTGCCCTGCACTCTCTTTCCTATCCTCCCTCATTTGCTCTCTTTGCACCCCCCCCACCAACCCCTCCAGCTCACACGTGCCCTCTGCGATGGTGGAACAGTGAGGCTGAGATTGGGAATAAAAAGTTTGTTGAACCAAATGATTCTATTTGAATTTCCTAAGCTTTCCAATGTTCTTGCTGATCTTGTGTATGAATTGCCACTCTTTGAAAGTATCTGCTTTCAGTCTCTGTCTAACACAGTTCTCTAATCTCTCACACAGTAATTAAGGGAAGCAAGAGGGACTGATAAGTGATTTTTGCTTTAAGAGGCATAATAATCACCTTGTAGGATGTTTTGCTCACAATGGGCGGGGGGAGGGGAAAGCTTTCTATTGTGTTGCAACCTTGAGTTTTGACCAAAAGCTATTATAAATTTTGCTGACTTCAGCAACATTCACTTTCTGCTGAGTTTGATATATAACTCCACAGACCAGGAAAGCAAATTGCTTAAGAGTGTCTGAGTCTAACAGAATTTTGTGGGAATTCTTCAATGTATTGTATTGCGTAATTATTAGTGGGGATCACTTATGTGTGCCTGGGAGATTACCTGAGTATTTTGAGTGTATAGTCCATATTCACCTGGTTTTGTTTTAAATCCCGCCATGATCTTGCCCCCTCCCTATTTCTGAAATTTCCTTGCCTTTTTGTGAGCTCTACTCTCCCAATTCTGGCCTCTTGTGGATCTCTGATTTTCATCGCTCCACCATTGTCTGCCTAGGCTGTAAGATGTGGAATTCCCTCCCTAAACTCTCTGAACCTCTAACTTTCACCCCTCTATTAAGATACACCTTAAAACCTATCTCTTCAACCCAATTTTTCAATCACCTGTTCTGATGTCTCCTTATGTGGCTCGGTGTTAAATTTTGTTTTGCTAACACTTCTGTGAAACAGCTTGGGTTGTTCTACTATGTTAAAGGTGTTATAAAAATGCAAGATTGTTGTTGGATTTCACAAGGACAACTCAACAATAACTTGCAATTATATAGCACTTGTTAATGTCCAAAAAACATCTTTGCACGCTTCAGAGACAAAGGGGAAAAATGGGTACTGATTCAAACAAGGAAAGATTGAATAAGGGAACAAAATGTTTGGTCAACAAGGTGGGAACATTTGCAACATGGGAGCAGGAGTAGGCCATTCAGCACCGAGCCCTCTCCGGCATTCAATTAGCTCATGGCTGATCATTTACCTCGACATCACTTCCCTGCGCTATCTCCATATCCGTTTATGTCATTAGTAATCAGAAAACTGTCGATTTCTGTTTTGAACATGCTCAACGATTGAGCTTCCACAGCCGCTGGGGTTGAGAATTCCAAAGATTCACCACCCTCTGAGTGAAGAAATTCCTCCTCATCTCAGTCTGAAATGTCCTGCCTCTTAATCTGAGACTGTGTCCCCTCGTTTTAGACTCACTAGCCAGGAGAAACGTTTTATCCACATCCACCCTGTCACGTGCTGTAAGAATTTTGTAAGTTTCAGTGAGGTCACCCTCATTACTTGAAACTCTGGGGGATATCGACCCAGTCTCCCCAATCTTTCCTCATAAAACAATCCTACCATCCCAGGCATTAATCTGGTGAACCTCTGTTGTATTCCCCTCTATGGCAAGTATATCCCTCCTTAGATAAGGGGACCAAAACTGTACACAATACTCCAGTTGAGGCCTCACCAAGGCTGTATACAACTGCAGTAAGACATCTTTACTCCTGTATTCAAATTTCCTTACAATGAAGGCCAACATACCATCCGCCTTCCTAATTGCTTGCTGCACCTGCATACTAGCTTTTAGTGACTCATGAACAAGGACACCCAGGTCCCTTTGGACACCCACACTTCCCAAACTCTCACCATTTAAGAAATATTCTGCCTTTCTGTTTTTCCTACCAAAGTGAATAACTTAACACTCATTCTCATTATATTCAATCTGCCATGTTCTAGCCTATTCACTTAACCTGTCCAAGTCCCCTTGAAGCCCCCTTGCATCCTTCTCACAACTTATGTTCCCACCCAGTTTGGTGTCATCAGCAAATTTGGAAATATTACAATTGGTCCCCGCATCCAAATCATTGATATAGATTGTGAACAGCTGTGGACCTAGCATTGATCCTTGCGGTATCCCACCAGTAACATGCTGCCATCCTGTGAATAATATTTTTGATGAAGGGCTATTGGTTCCTTGAAGTGTGGGCTCATTGCTGCCCGTCACCAGTACACCAGTAGCTGGTCTGATGCCCATAGTCACCGTGTGAACATCCAGAAATGCCCAGTACACTTGACATCGAGTCTTCAATGGGATATCATCAGGCAATTTACTGGCACAGCAAAGACAGAGAGGTCAGCACTGCAATTAGGTCAGGATGTCTTCCACTATTTATTTATTTGTTCTGCTTTCCATTTTCTGTAAAACGCGTCCACCATAGCTGTGCCTCGTCTGAAAGTTGTGGGATTTTCTGTTTACATAACTTATCTAAGACTGCTTTTTCCCTCTACTCTCACTGTCTATGGCCTACACATTCACACAGAAGCAGAGCCTCACAGCCACACACACATTCCTGATGAGTGCACAGCCGGGCACCAGTGCAGTTTAAACGGTACTTTGCAGCAAACCCAGACATGAGACGAGGAAAACTTCCAGTGGTGGAGAGCTTTGGGAACTGTAAGGTCAAAGTCACTTGGTCCCCCCAAGCAATGCTACACTCAGCACACGTCATGTCACAAACAGATGACTTTCGACTTATAGTTCCCAATCTCTCCACCACTGGAGGTTTTCCTCGTTTCATGTGTGTGCGTGCGCATGTGTGTGGCTGTGCACGCGGCTGTGTGTGTGTGTGTGTGTGTGTGGCTGCGTGTGGTGTGTGACTGTATGTGTACGTGTGTGTAGCTGTGTGGCTGCGCAGCTGCATGTGTGGTTGCACAACTGTGGTTGTGTGCTTGGCTGCGTGTGGGGCAATCTGAAGGAGACGTGCAGTGCAAGAACCTGGCCACACACAGCGAAGGAAAGTTTGAGGGAGTGTTGATATGTTATGTAGTAATTGATGGAAATTATTTGCTATTAAATCCATTAAAACTCCCCCTGATTGTGTCCTCTTCATTCTGTTTCAATCAGAGCTGAAGGCCAATCCAGGATCGATCATCACGTCCCTGAATGCACGTCTTCAGCGATCCACCCTCTTGGCTTTGCCGGCCCATCCCAGTGTCCATATTGCCCTACAATTATCAACAAAACACAGACTCCCGGATGAATGGGGATACCAACAGAGACTGAAAACTGAACTTGAAAGCAAATTGACCAGGTAATCATCCTCCCTGGCCCCATCCCAAAGCTTCAAATAGCTGGGCTCAGTCTAGCATCAAAAATACCACACCCTGGTCTCTTTCACTTGTACTTAGAGCTTCTGCGTACAAAGGGAAAAAGGTAGGGACGGGTGAGAGGCACACCTTTAACCAGGATTGTTCAATGTACCTAATGTAGAATCATATATTCATTGCAGAGAAAGGTTATTCGGCCCAACTGATTCATTCTGTGTTCCATCTGCTGCTGAAACTCTTATCCATGCCTTTGTTATCACTAGAGTTGACTATTCCAATATACTCCTGGCCAGCCGCTTACCTTGCACCTCCATAAACTTGATCCAAAACTCCGCTGTCAGTGTCCTAACTCAGAACAAGCCCTGTTCACCCTTTGCTCACTAGCTTAGATTGGCTCCCAGACCAACAGTGTCTTGATTTTTAAAGTTCCCAGCTTGCTTTCAAATCCCTCCATAGCCTCACCCCTCCCAATCCCTGTAACCTCCTCCAACAACCCTCAGATATTTGTCCTCCTCCAATTCAGGCCTCCTGAGTTTTCCTGATTTCCTCCTTTTCACCATTGGCGGATGTGTCTTCAGCCATCTAGGCCCAGGCTCTGGAATTGCTTCCCTAAACCTCCCCCCCGCTTTCTACCTGTCCTCATTAAAGATGTTCTTTAACCCCTACCTCTTTGACCAAACTTTTGGTCAGCTATCAAATAGCTTCCGATGTGGCTTGGTGTAAAATTTAGTTTAACAATTTCTCCTGTAAAGTGCTTTGGGGCATTTAACTACTTCAAAGGCTCTCTATATGCAAGTTTTTATTGTTACGATGCTCTGCATGAGCCCCTTCCCCCCGCTACTTCATCTAACCATATCAGCATATTGCTTTCCCCTCGTGTAATTTACCTAGATATCTATTACAGGTATCTCATAGTTATAGAGTCCTAGATGTCTACAGCACAGAAAAAGGCCCTTCAGCCCATCAAGTCTGCGTCGGTCAAACAAGCACCTAACTGTTCTAATCCCATTTTCCAGCACTAGGCCCATAGCCTTGTATGCCATGGCATCGCAAGTGCACATCCAAATACTTCTTAAATGTTATGAGGGTATCTGCCTCTACCACCCTTTCAGGCAGTGAGTTCCAGATTCCCACCACCCTCTGGGTGAAAAAATTCTCCCTCACATCCGCTCTAAACCTCCTGCCCCTTACCTTAAATCTATGCCCCCTGGTTATTTATTCCTCCACCAAGGGGAAAAGTTCCTTCCTGTCTACCCTATCTATACCCCTCATAATTTTATACACCTCAATCATGGTCCCCCTCAATCTCCTCTGCTATGCCATTCGCTTCAGCTACTGCATTTGGTAGAATTCTAACCTTACAAATCTAGGCTGACATGCCAATGTAGTACTGAGGTGCCGTCTTTTGGATGAGATGTTAACGCTAAGGCCCTGTCTGTCCTTTCAGGTGGATGTAAAAGATCCCATGGCGTTATTTTGAAGAAGAGCAGAGGAGAATCCCTAGTGTCCTGGCTAATATTTCTCCCTTGATCAACATCACTAGAAATAACGGATTATCTGGATATTATCTGATTGCTCCTTGTGGGCGCTTGCTGTGTGCAAAGCGGCTGCCACCTTTCTTACATTACAATAGTAACTGCACTTCAAAAACTACTTAATTGGCTGTAAAGCACTTTGGGATGTCCTTAGGTCATGAAAGGTACTATATAAATGTAAAACTTTTTCTTTTCTCTCTGGGTAAGGACACTTGTCCTGAATTCCCTATTGGATTTATTGGTGCTGAGCTTTTATTTACAGCTCCTAGTTTTGAATTCCCCACAAGTAGAAACATCATCTCTATGTCTACCTTATCGAACCTCTTCTTCATTTTAACGATGTCTATTACGTCATGCTTTGGCATCCTTGTTTTTAGAGAGAGATCCCCAAGTCAAACAATCCATCCTAGTAGATATGTAGCAGAAAATAAGAGGGTCACATTTCCCTGTGGGAATCCCTCATAAATTGTAACAATGTTCTTCTTCTGGCACTGCAAAAACATCAGGGTTCCCCAAAATAAGTTGTGTGGTAAGTTAGGATAGTTGACTTTGTCAGGAAAACTCACATGAAGCACTTTCTGCACAGAACAATATTCACAATCCCTGCCCCATCTCTACATATTTTGCTAAGGCTTGGTCTCCTCCAACCCTCTCCTCCTTGTCTCTTCTTCCCTACCCTACCTTACTCCTGTTCCTTATTCTCACCTCCACCTCCTCCTATTCCCCACTTCATGCATTCCGTTCCTCACCTCTTTCCTTCTCCCCCTCCCCTGCCTTCTTATGCCTCTCAAACACTCGTTCTCACTCGCTCACTCTTCCATGATTCTCTCCCTTAGCTGCCACAAAATAGTTGGTGTGGGACAGGAATATAGGCCAGGCTGAATAAGGATGGCAGATTTCTTTCTCTGAAGACATCGGTGACCAGTTTACTAGTGCCTAGTTTTGAATGCTGTGAGATTTGAGCTTTCATGCTTTGGATTATTAGTCCAAGCCTCTGGATTACTGCTCCAGTATCACAGAATGGTTCCGATCATCATGAGGCAGTGGGGCTGAGTAATTGGAATCTCACAGATGAAGTGTCTTTAAAGATTTGTGATTAACGATGAGGGGAAAGACTTAACAGACTTTCACGATTCACTCCCTTAGCCCCCCAGATTTGCAACCCTCCACAGGCCTGGTAGCCCTGTACCTGCTGGCTCTGCGAGCATCCTGCTATGACCTTTCCAGTCTACGCCATGCACTGCCGTATCTCAAAAACAAACTCCGAGCTGAAAAAAGACACATAAATGGTATGTACTTTCAGCCTTTTCGCAGATTTGTGGGGGGCAGGGGTTCTGTCTGGGTGTGTGTGTGTGTGTGTGTGTGTGGGTGGGGTTTCTGCATGGGTGACGGTTCTATGTACACAGGGGCATTAGGAGTTCTGTGTGTGTGGGGGTAGGTGGAAGTGTGTGTGTGTTGGGGTTCTGACTGTCTGTCTCTCTGCACTGGGGCTTGTACCCTGCTCTGCCACTAGGTGAATACTGTTCAGTGTGTTATAACTGCTGCCATCTGCTGATGGGGACAGGCTCTGCAGAATCAGTAAAAGTGCTGAAATTGGGCACGTTAAAAAACCTGCATTTCTTTCGGTGCTGCTTTTCCATTGCTGTCTCAGCTATATCTGGCTTTGCAAGTCAGGCTTTCTTTGTACAAACTGTCTAATTTCTGGGAATGCCACACTTAAAAATGTCACACATGCAAAGTGCATCTTAGAGAAAGAGACCTTCATTTATATAGCACCTTTCTGAACTGTAAGACCTCCCAGAGCGATTTACAGCCAATGCAGTACTTTTGAATTGTAGTCGCCATTATAGCGTAGTAAACGCACTGTCCAATTTGTGTGCAGCAAGTTCCCACAAACAGTATTGAAGTAAATAACTAGTTGTTGGCTGAAGGACAAATATTGGCCATAATACAAGATAAACCCCTCTGCATTTCTTTGAATAGTGCAATGGAATCTTTTACATCCATCTGAGAGTGCAGACAGGGCCTTAGCGTTAACATCTAATCTGAAAGACAGCACCTCCAACAGTGCAGCATTTCTTAGTTATGTGCTCAAGTGTATGGTGTGGGAATTTAACACACAAGCTTTTGACTTGGAGATAAGGGTACTACCACTGAGCCACAGCTGACACTGAGAGATTGGTCTTTATTGAGTTACCTGGAGTGGTCTAGAACACCACAGGAGACAGCTTACATTAACCAACCTCGACCAATTTTAGTCCACAGGTGACAGACAGCCAGAACAGAACTGGGGATCTCCATGGTGTTTAGGTTATTTGAACAGTTGTGCCTGTTCTTATACTAGAGACTTCAATCACCTAGAAAGATCAGGACAGCAGGCACTTAGGAAACTGTAACCTCCAAGTCATGCACTATCCCGACTTGGAAATATGTCACTGTTTCTTTTTCGTTGCTGGGTCAAGATACAGGAACTCCCTCCCCAACAGGATAGTGGGAGCACTTTCACCACATGCTCTGCAGTGGTTCAAGAAGACCCACAACCATCTTCTTAGGAACAGCTAGCAATGAGCAATAAATGCTGGCTTTGTTAGCGATGCCCATATACAGAGAATGAACTAAAAAAAGTTCCCCTCTGTCACCTACTGTTGGATGTTTATACAGAAGAAGCCTAGAGCTACTCCAGACCAGTCTGTGCAATGATGTCATGCCTCACTGCCACTCAGCACCTCCCCACCTGTATCTGGTGAATTAACATGCACGCCCATGCTAATGTTCAGTACTGAAATGGATGTGCAGGAGCACTGCCATACCCTCAGAAAAGGGGCCTTTGTGACTCTCTGATGCCAACAATTGGAATTGCTGCCTCATTGGAGTAAAATGGCAGTGAAGAGAGCAGGGCTACTCAGCAATCTTTCCTGTTACCTCCCTTCAGGAATTTGCCCAGCAAGAATCTTTTCCTCCTGAAGGCTGTTTTTCCTGAAAGCAGCAAGGGGCGGTGGGGTGACATGTTCCAAACTGTCAGGGAGAGATTTGTGAGCTTTACAAAATGGTCGCACTTTGACCTTTCGCCTCTGAGGCGTCTTCCTATTTATTGATTTTATTTACATTACTATTTTTAGGATGTTCAGTTGGTAGGAAGCTTTAAGAAGGTAAAAGGGGAGGTTGGGAGAGGATTCCCAAGTAAACTTGGAAATGAGTAGGGGTCAAGCAGCCTGTGCTGTAGCAAATGTACCAAGTGTGGTATTGTGTTAGAGCTTGCACTGTGCATATTGTAAATGTGTGGTGTTGTATGTTGAGGGTTTGTAACATATATAGTATTGTCTTAGAGCATGTGAGGGGATTTTAGGTGTTATTTTTGAGCATGTTGTGTTCCACAGTGTGTTATAGTGTAATTGGATATTGTCGTAGAGGTGTATATTCTGTTGTTGTATACCAGGATGTTATTGCATTTTAGAGGATGTTGTGAAGGCAGCCTTAATTGGTTCTCACTCTGCTTAATTGTATTTCAGCTGGGCCAGTCCAACAGGAACACTTACAAACCCTGAGTCCTGGTGGTTCAGCAGCTCTCCCACATCAGTCACTATTGATGTTGTTATACTAATCCCTGTTTCACCTTGTGATTGCAGATCATCATGTCCCTTTGACCAACTATTACCAGTACAGCCTGGGTGTGCTGGCACTGTGTGTGAGTAAAGTGCGGATGGATCACAGTGTCCTGTCGGGACTGAGGCCACATGAACACCACCATCACTGGATTGGTGGGCATTTTGTTTGACTTTCATTCTCCGATGTGTCATTTTTGAGGGCATAATAATTCATTTTGAGGTTTGTTCTTTTGCTGACTTCTTCCAAAATTAATTGGGTTAAAGAAAACTCTAAGCCGGATGGCCATAGACTTGAGTCCTGGTTTGTACTGAGTTGGCTGTTATTGGTTGAAGTGTTACAATTGGAATTTGTGCCCTAGGCGAGGGAGGTGGGGTTTCCCTCTTCCTGATCACTGTCAGAAAATGCCTGCATCAAAATGTGTGTGTCGAACTGTTGGGTAAGGAAAACTTCAGTGCTATCCCATGTAAATAGAAAGAAGTTTACATTTATAAAGCGGCTTTCATGACCTGGTATTGGTTGAAGGCTAAATATTGACCACGAGAACTCATCTACTCTTCTTCGAATAGTACCATGAGATCTTTACATCCACTTGAGAAGGCAGACAGAACCTCTGTTCTTATCTGACAGTGCAGCACTCCCTTGGAACTACACTGGAGTGTCAGCACAGTTTTTGTGCTCAAGTCTCTGGAATGGGACCTAAACCTCTAACCTTCTGATTCAAAGATGAGAGTGGTCCCCTGCACTGCCTTGTCCACACATGACGGAGAGAGACATCAATGAGAACTAGTAGGGCAACAAAGTCCTGGAAAATAATGCATTGGCAAGGTCAGCACCGTCAAGTGATAAACAATTCCCAAGAATCACTGACATTATTATATTTACTGCTGAGCAGTTTCTGTCAGTAAATTTAAAGAGCAAAAGGACCTGAGTGTGGCTGAGGGCTGTCTCCTGGGGTTCAGCATTGAATGGGGTTAGATTTCACACCCTCCTTCACTAAATGTACATTCATAGCTGTCATTAATCACTCACAAAGAAAGAAAACACCTGCTTTCATATAATGTCATATACCTTTCAGAAACATCCCAAGGCACATTGGCAGTAATTTTAACAATAATGTAAATCAGATGATACCCAATAAATGCTCATTATATGTCTCTCTGGATTTTATAAACTTCAATTGAAGCCATTTTGCACGTAAAGGATCCAACCAACATAAATGAGAGGAACAACTGGCTGATTTGTGTCCTTGTGGGGTTCCTTGAGGAAGGAACTTTTGCCAGGACACTGGAAGAACTCTCTGTTCATCGTCCAGTTCTGCCGTGGGTTCTTGAACATTAACTGGAACCACTGAAGCAGGTAGATTTGAACTTTAACTGCTTATCTGGAAGATGGCACTACTGACAGTGCAGCACTCCCTCAGTAATGCACTGCAGTGTCAGCCTTGGTTAAATGTTCAAGTCTTGGGAGTAGTGTATGAACTCACAGTGCTACTGAATGAGCCAGACTGACACCAATACAACTGCAACACACAGTTGAAGGGGGCTAATGACTTCAGGATGGGCACAATTCGAATTTGCCCCTCATCTTATACACAAAATCCCTGATAAAGGTGAGACAGCTACTTGTTTTTATTGGTTAAATAAATGGCTAACCTGGCTCTGTTTTAACAATAGACACGGAAGCAATGATGGTTTTGGCGCTTAAGTGTATCCATGAATCTAAAGTGCCTAATAGCAATACCTGGATGTACAGTAATGAGAAAAGAAAAAAGGTACAGACAGCAATGAACAAGCTGATAAAAAAGATACAGAATCGGCAAGCAGAGGATGGCAAAATCGGGAACATTTACAGCACAGCAGTGGCCTTGCAGGTATCCCGTTAAAAGGCTTTGACCTCCTATATGTGACATGCAAAAGTTCTGAGATCCAACAAGTCTAACAGCAGAATGATAATGGTGCAGAATCTGTGGCCTGTATACGTTAACCCACTGACTAGTGAGGTCATGAATGGCATTCTTTGTGACTGGAACCATGGTGCATTGTCTCTCCTTGTTGTCCAACTCATTCAATCACACCACCTTCCTCCAACACCTCTCCATTGTTCAACTTGGTGGGATTGCCTTCACAATTGGTTTCCCTTAAACCCACCTGGATGCAACCAGAGCATTTGAACTAATGATTTCTCATTGGGATTTCCCCCAAGGATTCATCTATTGCCCCCTCCTTTCCCTCATTTGCCTGCTTTTCCTTGGTGACATCATCCAAGGGGTCAGTTTCTACACATATGTTGACATCCAGTTCTTACCTGTCCACCATCTCATCCTTCGCTGCCCTTCTGCTGTCAGGCTACTCATCTGACATCCAGACCTGGACGAGCATCGTGTGTCTTCAGCTAAATGTTGAGAACTGTTAACTTTTTCCATCCACCCAGCATAAACTCTGCACCCTCAGCACAAGCTCCAACCTGCTCCCCTGAGCACTGTCTCAGGAAAATAAGATTGTTTGCGAGCTCCAACTATTATTCAACCCTGAGCTGAATTTCTGTCTCCATGTCCTCTCCATTACCAAGACTGACCCCTTCAACCTCAATAACAATACCTGTCTTAGCCCATCTGTCACTGAAACCCTCATCTATGCTTTTAATGTGTCCAAACTCAACTATTCCAGTGTTTTCCTCTGGCTTCCATTCCTCCATCTTCAAAACTGTTGAGCTAAAGAACAGGTGAAGACATGGCTGTGCACGTGGGAAGGGGTGCATTACGAGGACATTTTGGTTCAGGAGGCACTCGCAACCCTTAGGTTAGACAGTGATTTAGATTTGGTTAATGGTCAGGAACTAATTGACTCAAGCAAGTAAGGAGACCACAGATAACAGTGGTGGAGGAGATCAGCCTTTACTATTGTCCAACAGTTTAGAAGATTCACTACTGGTGTAGATGAGAATAAAGACGAGAGGAAGGATGAGTAAATGGACCATTGGTACAGGAGACCATTCTAGTGGGGGACGTGAAAAAGAATATGTTAGTAATAGGGGGCGGTATACTAACTGGGATAGATACTATTCTCTGCAACCGTGATTAGGAGTCTGAAGGTTGTGTTATCTGCTCTCTGTCAGGATTAAGGACATCTGCTCTTGGCTGGAGAAGGAGGTAGAGGATCTGGTTGTCATGGTCCACATAGGAACCAAAGAAATAGGTAGAACTAGGAATGGGATTCTGCTAAGGGAGTTCAAAGAGCTAGGGTACAAATTTGAAAAAAGAACCCCAGAGATAATTCTTCCTAGGCAGTCCCTTAGGTTCAAGGATGGCTTGCTTCCACTCTGGCTTGATGGATTTTGAGATGGTTGACAAGTCCAATGTGCGATCTGCAGACTCTGCCTGATCCTTGCACATGAATCACAAAGTTGATATGTAGGTATAGCAAGCATTAGAAAAGTATTTTAGCCTATACTGCACGGGGGTTAAAGTATGAGAGTATTAAGTCCTGCTACAATTATATAGGGCTTTAGAGTCATAGGCCGGGATTTTCCCTTTGGTGACTTGGGGGTGGGGCCCGCTCGCCGAGGGGAAAATGACATGGGGAGGAATCCCCAACATCATCCCGGTCCATTTAAATCTTCAGGAAGGCGGGCGGACAGCGAAATCAGCTGTCCGCCCGCCGACCTGTCAATGGCCGATTAAGACCATTGACAGGCTCATTAAGATAGTTAAATGCCCTGCCCAACCAACCTTAAGGCTGGCAGGCAGGCCGGGAGCCCCAGCGGCCTGTAGATTATAAATGAAACTTCATCCACTGGTGGAATGAAGTTTCGTTACCGTTTTGTAAAAATTTAATAAATTTTATGAGTTTGTTATCAACATGTCCCATCTCGTGTGACATTGTCACATGAGGGGGACATGTTAATAATTTTAAAATGTCTCTATTTTTAGAGTTTACTTACCTTTCACTAAACTCCCTGAGACAGGACTTTGCCTCAGGGAGCAGTGCACTCTTTCGCGCACACGCGTGAAAGAGCGCACTTTGACAGTTGGGGATTCCCTCTCTCTCCCCCCCCCGGAACAGGAAGCACATAGCACTTCCTGTCAGGCAGGCCGCTGGGCGGGCCTTAATTGGCCCACCCACTCAAAATGGCAGCAGGCCCCGGTTCGCGCGGGGTTCGGCTGCCCGCCTGCTGCCGAGCTGGTGGGTCCCGCCCGCCAGCCAAGGGCTAAATTCTGCCCATAGAGTCATAGGGGTCTACAGCACAGAAAAAGGCCCTCGGCCCATTGAGTCTGTGCCGGTCAAATAAGTAGTATTCTAATCCCATTTTCCAGCACTAGGCCCATAGCCTTGTATGCCATGGCATCGCAAGTGCACATCCAAATACTTCTTAAATGTTATGAGGGTTTCTGCCTCTGCCACACTTTTAGGCAGTGAGTTCCATATTCCCACCATCCTCTGGGTGAAAAAATTTTTCCTCACATCCCCTCTAAGCATCCTGCCCCTTACCTTAAATCTATGTCCCCTGGTTATATCACCAAGGGAAAAAGTTCCTTCCTGTCTACCCTATCTATGCCCCTCATAATTTTACACACCTCAATTATGTCCCCCCTCGATCCCCTCTGCTCCAAGGAAAATAACCCCAGTCTATCCAATCTCTCATAACTAAAACTCTCCAGCCCAGGCAACATCCTGGTAAATCTCCTCTGCACTCTCTCTAGTGCAATCACATCCTTTCTATAATGCAGATTCCAGAACTGCATGTAATATTCTGGCTGTGGCCTAACCAGTGTTTTATACAGTTCCAGCATAACCACCCTGCTCTTATAATCTATGCCTTGGCTAATAAAGGCAAGTATCCCATATGCCTTCTTAACCACCTTATCTACCTGTCCTGCTACCTTAAGGGACTGGTGGACATGCACACCAAGGTCCCTCTGATCCTCGGTACTCCCCAGGGCCCTACCATTCATCGTGTATTCCCATGCCTTGTTTGTCTTGACCAAGTGCATCACCTCACACTCTTCCGGATTAAATTCCATTTGCCACTGATCAGCCCATCTGACCAGCCCGTCTATCTCCTCCTGTAATCTAAGGCTATCCTCCTCACTATTTACCAGCCCACCAATTTTCCTGTCACCCGCGAACTTACTGATCAACCCTCCTACATTCAAGTCTAAATTGTTTATATACACTACAAGCAGCGAGGGACCCAACACCGATCCCTGTGGAACCCCACTGGACACAGGCATCCAGTCACAAAAACACCCCTCGACCAACACCCTCTGCTTCCTGCCACTCAGCCAATTCTGGATCCAATTTGCCAAATTGCCTTGGATCTCGGGCTCTTACCTTTGTTATCAGTCTCCCATGTGGGTCCTTATCAAAAGCCTTGCTGAAGTCCAAGTAGACTACATCAAATGCATTGCCCTCATCTACACACCTGGTCACCTCTTCGAAAAATTCAATCAAATTGGTCAGACATGACCTCCCCTTAACAAAACCATGCTGACTGTCCTTGATTAGTCCCTGCCTCTCCAAGTGTAGATTAATTCTGTTCCTCAGAATTGCTTCCAATAGTTTCCCCACCACTGAGGATAGACTGACTGGCCTGTAGTTCCCTGGTTTTTCCCTTCCTCCCTTCTTGAATAATGGTACCACACTGGCTGTCCTCCAGTCCCCTGGCACCTCTCCTGTGGCCAGAGAGCTATTGAAAATTATTGCCAGCGCCCCTGCTATCTCCTCCCTTGCCTCACTCAACAGCCTGGGAGACATTTCATCTGGGCTGGGAAATTTATCTACTTTTAAGCCTGCCAGACCACTTAGAACCTCCTCCCTTTCTATGCTAATTTCTTTAATTATATCACAGTCTTTCTGCCTGATTTCCATACCCATGTCGTCCCCCTTGCTTGTGAACACCGACACAAGGTACTCATTTAGAACCCTACCTACATCTTGCGGCTCCATACACAAATTACCACTATGGTCCTTATTGGGCCCTACTCTTTCCCTAGTTATCCTCTTACTCTTAATGTAATTGTAAAATAACTTTGGATTTTCCTTTATTTTACCTGCTAATGCTTTTTCATGCCCCTTTTTTGCTCTCCTAATTCCCTTTTTAAGTTCCCTCCCGACACATTCTATACTCCTCTAGGGCTTCCGCTGTTTTGAGCCCTTGGTATCTGCCATAAACCTCCCATTTTCTCTTTATCCAATCCTGTATATCTCTCGACATCCAGGGTTCCCTGGATTTGTTGGTCCCACCTTTATCTTCACTGGAATTTGTTGGCCCTGTACTCTCCCTGTTTCCTTCTTGAATGAGTCCCACTGCTCCGACGCAGATTTACCTAAAAGTAGCTGCTCCCAGTCCACTCTGGCCAAATCATACCTGATCTTATTAAAATCGACCTTCCCCCAATTTAGAACTCTGATTTCTGGCCCATCCTTGCCCTTTTCCATTACAACCTTGAATCTAATGGAGTTATGATCACTATCTACAAAATGTTCCCCCACTGATACCTCTACCAATTGTCCAGCCTCATTCCTTAAAATTAAGTCCAGGAACCCCCGTCTCTTGTAGGACCTTCTGCGTACTAGCTTAAAAAGCTCTCCTGGATGCATTTTAAGAATTCCGCTCCCTCTAAACCTATCACACTATGACTAACCCAGTTAATGTTGGGGAAGTTGAAATCCCCCACTATTACTACCCTATTATTTTTACACTTCTCTGAAATTTGCCTACAAATCTGCTCTTCTATTTCTCTCTGACTGTTTGGGGGCCTATAGTACACTCCCAACAATGTGATTGCTCCTTTTTTATTTTTAAATTTTACCCATATGACTTCATTTGAGGAGCCTTCTAAGATGTCATCTCGCCTTACTGCCGTAATTGATTCCCTGATCAATATTGCAATACCCCCTCTTCATTTACCTCCTTCCCTGTCTCGCCTGAAGACCCTATATCCTGGAATATTGAGCTGCCAATCCTGCCCCTTTCTCAACCATGTCTCTGAGACAGCAATGACTTCCATGTGTTAATTTGTGCCCTCAACTCATCTGCCTTATTCGTCAGACCCCTTGCATTAAAATAAATACCATCCAACCTTGCCAAACTCCCTTGGGCTGAACTGACCTATAATTTCTATGCCTTCCAGACTCATTTGCTCTCTCCTCTGATTTTGGCTGTGCATATCCCCCTGCTGAACCTCCTCTCAGGATCCCACCTTCCTGCCAAGTTAGTTTAAACCCTCCCCAACAGCACTAGCAAACCTCCCTGCAAGGATGTTGGTCCCATTCTGGTTCAGGTGCAACCCGTCCGCCTTGTACAGGTCCCACCACCCCCAAAAACGGTCCCAATGTCCCAGAAATCTAAAGCCCTCCCTTCTGCACCACATGTCCAGCCACTGGTTCATCTGGACTAACCTCCTATTTCTATACTCACTAGCGTGTGGCACCAGAAATAATCCAGAGATTAACTTTTGAGGTCCTGCTTTTCAATCTGCTTCCTAGCTCCCTAAATTCTGTTTGCAGGACCTCATCCCTCTTTCTAACTATGTTGTTGGTACCAATATATACCATGATCTCTGTCTGTTTGCCCTCCCCCTTTAGAATGCCCTGCAGCCACTCAGTGACATCCTTGACCCTGGCACCAGGGAGGCAACATACCAACCTGGAGTCACATCTCCGGCCGCAGAAACGCCTGTCTGTTCCTCTTACTATTGAGTCTCCTACCACTATTGCTCTTTCCCTCCTCCCTACCCCCCGCCTTCCACTGTGCAGCTGAGCCACTCACAGTGCCAATGAGCGTGGCTGCACTGCCCAAAGGAACTGTCACTCTCACCGTTTTTCAACACAGAGAAACAGTTCTCAAGTGAGATGCACCATGGGGATTTCCTGACTACCTGCCTGACACCTTTCTTCCAACTGATGGTCACCTATTCCTTCTCTGTCTGCACTTCCGTAAGCTGTGGGGTGACCACGTCTAAAAACGTGCTATCCACGAAACTCTCAGCCTCGCGGATGCACCTCAGTGCCTCCAGCTGCCGCTCAAGCTCCAAAACTCGGAGCTCAAGTAGCTGCAGCTGGTGGCACTTGCTGCACACGTGGTCGGTCAGAGTGCGAGGAGCATCTAGGACTTCCCACATGTTGCATGCAGTACATAACACGGGACTGAGCTGCCCTGCCATGCCTCTAGTTGAAAAAAACCCTTTATTTTAAGTTAAATACAGTTAAAAAAAAGTTAAATTATTTATGTACTTTAAATAAAATCTAGAACTCTTACCTTTCCTTAGCTTAATCTATTTTAAGCTGGAGAAAAACACTTACCCACTACTCACCAATCAGCTCTCACCTTTGTGCTGACATCACTTTTTGAAGTTTCCCTGCACTCACGCTGGTTCTGATCTCTCCGCCGCTCTCTCGTGCTGTCTTGTGATGTCACTCTTGTTATTTTCAACAAGAACTGACTGCAGGACATTCCTCCCAGACTGCTTCACTGCGATGCTGACTACAGGACACTCTTCCCAGAGTGTGGAGACCTCACCTGGAGTGCTGTGCACAGTTTTAGTCTCCTTACCTGAGGAAGGATATACTTGCAATGAAAGTTCACTAGACTGATTCCTGGAATGAGAGGTTTTTCCTATGAGGAGAGATTAGGTAAATGGGCCTGTAGAAGTTCACCCATGATCTTATTGGGTGGGATTTTCCAGTCCTGCCAGTGATGGGCATTGCTACCAGTGCGGCAGCAAAATTTGGAGAGCAGCCAAAAGTCAGTTGATTTTCAAATTTTCCCGTCCTACCTGCCATGATGTCTGCCACTGGTGGGAGCAGAAAATCCCACCCATTAAGTGGAGGAGCAGACTTGATGAACCAGATGGCGGTCTCCTGCTCCTATTTCTTATGTTCCTATATTCTAAATTGCAGCTCATCCTAAACTCCACTTTATTTTTAATAGCTTTCATTTATGGGATTTTACATAAAATTTACAACATAGAAAGGGACCATTCGACCCAGCAGGCTCACATAAGATTTTATGCTGCAGCCAAGCCTTTTTTCATCTGACCCTATCAGCAGGCTCTTCTATTCCTTTCTCCCTCATGTACTTAACTAGCTTCCCCTAAAACTGTGCAATTGGCCTCAGCTATTCCATGTGGTAGAAGGTTTCCCATTTTAATCACACTGAGTGAAGTTTGCTTGCTGAACTGTTGTCTCCAGGTTAAGTAACACTTTGATTTTAGAATTCTTATCCTTGTTTTCAAATCCCTCCATGGTCTCAGCCCTACCTATCTCTGTTATCTCCTCCAGTTCCACAACACTTCAGGATATTTATGCTCCTCTAATTCTGGTTTCTTTAACATCCCTGATTTTAATTGCTCCACCATTGGCAGCTATTCTTTCAGCTGTCTTAGCTCCGAGCTCTTTCTGCCTCGCTGCCTCTTTTACTGCCTTTTAAGACGTTGCTTTAAAACCTACCTCTTTGACCAAGCTTTTGGTCATCTTCCCTAATATCTCTTTACATAGATTGGTGTCCTATTTTGCTTTATGAAGCTCCTGTGATGTGCCTTTGGAAGTTTTACAACATTAAAGGTGCTACATAAATACAAATAGTGCTTGGTTAATTGGGGACTATCTTATATTTCAGGCACCTTGCCCTTTTTTTACTCCATCACAAGTGGAATAATCTTCTTTACATCTATCAAACCCCTTTGAAATTTTAAAGACCTCTATTAGCTTACCCCAAATTTGTTAATCGCTAATTAACTCACTGCAACAGCCATGTTAGGTAGAATGGACAAGCATCACCAGGTGATGAGCATAACCTTACATGGCCTGTAACAATTTTGAGTTTGCTCTAGATTCCCTCTTAGATTCTGTGTCGCTGGTTTCTCCAGTGTCACATATGATCAGTTTATCCCGACTGCCAAATACTGAGCGCTATGCTAGCACGATCTGGAGCTATATCAGTGGGACATCTTGTTAATGGAACCCTTTGTTATATGAACTAGAGACCATTATCTTCCATATAACTTTGTGCTTTACTCCTCCAGTTTTCTGAAAGGCAGACTGATCAACACTGAACAAATGTAAATCAACACGTTGGCTTATCTTGCAGCTTTCAGATGAATAAAATGGATGATATTTAATCGTATTCAACTTAATTCGGTGTTGCTTCCTTAGCAGGCAAAATATCTTGTTTTTTGGTCATGAGTTCAAGCTGTATTGTAAATAAGACATGCCTGGATTTCTCCCTCAATTGATTTTCCCGATACTTCCTCACGCTAAATCTTCATTTGCCCTTTTGTTCCCTTTCTCGGCAGAAAGTTAACGGCTTGACCACTAACCCTCCCTCAGCTCTCATTGTCTTGGGGATAGCCAGTAGGGCTGCAATTAAATGTCTGTAGGATCCCTAGAAATGAAAAGGCTTCCTGACACATTTGGGACAATTTCCTAACTTGCCAGAGAGGCTAGGGGGAAGTGAGGGGCCTGCAGGATCGGGTGAATCGCCGGTTTTACAATTGATCTTATGTGTTTCCTCAAATTGCCCCACTGAGCCCGAATAATCTGTAAGAAATTTTAACACTGTTTGAAGCCAGAGTGATTTGTGAGGGAACACTGCAACCCAGTTTATCTGGCTCCATTACACGTCCCAGCACTTCTGTTAAGTGAACTAAATTTTAATTTAATAGCATTTTAATATGAATTATACCAATAATTTTTTGTGATTAAAATAGTCAGGATCCCAAAATGTGACATGCATCCTTAGACCAGCAATCTGGTCCACTGAGACCCCAGGTGGCTGAGCTATTGGTTTGAGACCATGTTCTCTGAGACAGAAAATTCTCCTTATACATATATGCCTTGATCGAAAACTGTCAAGAGCTGGCATACAGCCGAATAGGGATGGCTTAATTCAACCGTTTGATTTGTTCTGCAAATAATCAATTGAGTCAAAAGGGAGTTTTAGCTTGGTGAAAAATGGGGCTGTCTCTTCAATCCATCACTATCAAAAATCTTTCATAATTTGGAATGAATAGCTAAAGAAGAATCTGTTTCCAGTGGCAGCAGTGTTGATAACTAGAGGACATAGATTGAAGATAATCGGTGAAAAATCAGGGAACCTGAAAAGGTAGTAGACGCAAATTCAATAGTAGCTTTCAGAAGAATATTGATTATATATTTGGAAAGAAAACTTGCAGGGCTATGGGGAAAGACCAGCAGTTTAGAACTTCATGGATAGCTCCTTGAAAGAGCCAGTGCAGATATGATGGGCTGAATAGCCTGTTTCTATGAATGCAGAATGAGGTGGGGAGGCTGCCATCTCATCTTTAGCTTATGCATTAGCTGTCTTCGATGCCTGTATAAACTAACATGGAGTCACATAATTTCTCATGGCAGAGGTTGAACTACTGGGTACTTCCATCAGAGAAGTTGACTGACCATTCCATTCCCGGGCAAATATGTTCAACAGCCTAGATTCAGTTCCTTTTGTTTCATCAATGTGGAAATGAGCATGTTAAGATTGTGCGGGATACAATCTATCTTGTACATAGATTTTGAGTTTTGAATGCTGGTTTAAGTTCAATATTCTTAGAAGTTGTTATGACCGATGCAGTTGGTAAAGCGGAGTTATTTAAAAATCCCAGAGGGAAACTTTAAACAACTGTCATAACCTATAATTTTAAGTATTATGTTTGAGATGTGACTCTAAATTCAGGAATCAGACCACCAGTTCTCGAGGCTTTACATTAAACTAATTGAAGCATTTTATTAATTTACACAGGTTAAAATATATATACACATGGCTACAAATTACTACTATCATAACTTTTAACAAATACCCAAACTAATTTCTGTTAAGGCAACAGCAACCCATAAACTTAACCTAACACCAGGCAAAGCATTTTTACGTTACGAATTCAAAATGAGGTTCTTTTCACTGTGGAGCCAGGTGGAGGCTTACAGCTGCCTTTTGATCTTACATTGCCTCTGCTGAAGTTATACCAATTGATTGATTTCAAATTCTCATTGTCTCACCAGCCTCTTTGAACTTCACCTTTTAACAATGAAAACCTGTTCATAGTACCAATTTTATTAGTAATATAAACATATGGCTTGGTATCTGCTAGATAAGTGTCAAGTTTTCACCCCACTCCTTGAATGCTGTATTCAAAAAATGCAAGTGCACTCTACCTCTCTGTTTACATCTCAAACTAGTACATATCAAAGCACCCGGACTATCTGACTTTAATCCAATTAAGACACACCCGCAGGCTAAACCTCTATTTTAAAAGAAAAATATTTTCCAAAATATTATATACATTAATAGCTTCATGACAGAAGTGTTGGTAAAGTGTTGTGCATTTTATTGTTTTGATAAACTGAGAATGTCTGGGTTAAATGTTTTAAATTAATTAAATCTGTTCTTTTGATATCTTGCTATAGTTTAATTTCTACTTTTAACAAATCTGGTGCATTAGTAGCTGCATTGATTGTAGCCTATGTCACATGGTCTGATCAAGTTGATATCCAAAGGAATTGGACATATTCCTGGAGGTGTCATTGTATGATCTCCAAGTACCCTGTTCCCATACTCTGCCATTGGTTGCCACGCTCCTCTATCCTTGTGGCATTTCACCTTCCCACCCCAATTGAAAAGCGAATGGAATCTCTGTTATATCATTGGATGATTCTTGATAGTCAAGTCAAACAGCCTTTTATCGCATCAGATAAAAGTGTTCAAAGAAAGCGTTTGTGAATGCACCTATGACTTTTTCCCCCTGGGTTACTTGCAGCAGTGTCCTGAGATTAATCTTTATTTCCTGGGGACTCAACCCTGGAGGGTTGGCAACCTTAATCACAAGTGGACTCATGTAATTCCCAATGATCAATTTACATTAATAAGTGGGTTTGTTAACAGCCTGGGTGGCACTACAATGCCCAGTATTCTGTGGGTAATGTCAAATGTTGGTGCCTGTGGTTCATGTAGAACAGCAGCTTGCTTACTGGAGTGTTCCTGGACATTGAGCTCAAAGTTCTAAAGGGCCCAGAAATTCTAACACTGATGTTCCAAAGCATGTGTTCTTTATTCTGTCCATTTTCCAGTATATGCTGTTGGTATCCTGCTGTTCTCCTGGGCTGTCATTACACCCCAACTCTTGCGCCCCACTGATCCCAGTGTATTATTTAAATAATGGCTGTTACCCAGAACAAATCCTCACCTGTAAATTATACAAGTGGTGTTAACACTGAACATTAATAATCTGTTGCTTTTAGGCTCTGTTGGCTATGGGAGATAACGAAAGATGGTTAAAGGGAAAAGAGAAACTGCTGATTGAGGCCCAAAATGGAACCTTTAATAATCCAATGGCACTGTCTCAACTATTACCTGTTCTATATCAAAAAACCTACCTGGATATTGGCCAGATAGACTGCAGGAATGAGAATGGTAAGCAAAGGATGAGATCTTACTAAGATAAGCTATTATTGCTAAGCTGCTAAGAAAGCAAGGTGAATCACTGTAGTGAATTGTTGCTTAGCTGGAGAGGGAGGACAGCAAGCTGCCAAGGTAACGTATTACATGGATTTGTTTAAAAAGAAAGGAGCTTGAGGACTGATCCTCCCTCTTCACAGCCACAAAGTAGAGTTTAGCCATTGCTTCTGTTATATTGTTATTATTGCAATATGGTTTAGGAACTATACGTTCCTGCTTATGTATATGTAAGTATCCAGGCTGCCCTACAGCCTGTGTATGGAACTAACAATGTACCAGTCCACAGTACAGGATGTGATCTGAGAAATGTGTTTGATGAAGCTCCTGCATTTGTATTTAAAAGTGTGATTATTTTAAACTTCTGAGAACTACAAGACATAACATGGTGGCAGCAGGTGTCCGTGAGTAAAACCTGAGCATTATAAATGAAATAAATGCTGATTTTTTTTTTAATTCTTGCATGGGATGTGGGTGTCACTGGTAAGGCCAGCATTTGTTGCCCATCCCTAATTGCCCTAAAACTGACTTTCTCGGTCATTGTAGAGGGCAGTTAAGAGTTGACCACATTCCTGTGGGTCTGGAGTCGCATGTAGGCCAGAGCGGGTAAGGACAGCAGGTTTCCTTCCCTAAAGGACATTAGTGAACCAGATGGGTTTTTATGACAATCAATGATGCTAAGGGTATCCAATGTAACCATCAAGTTACCTGGCTTGTACTTAATGTCACAATCATAATCATGAATCTTTATCAAGAGACATTGCAATCTTGGTGCTGCACTGGTCAATGGTTTTCACCAAATCATCTCCAGTGGATAGTGATCGGTCTCTACCAAAAATCTTTTGCCAAATAGGCGTGAAAATGCATGACTCCAAATGCTAAAGCTAATGTTTCCCACGTGATGTTGGACAAAGCTTTAGAAGTAAATGCAATCGGTTTGCTTTTTTGTAGCATGCATGTTTCCAGACCTTTCTGTCTCAAGGGTAGCTGTCTCCCTAGGATCGTCAAATTACAATATTGATGTTTCTGATAATGACAGTTTCAGAGCTTCGAAGAGGTATTGGTGGTCGTGGTTGCTATTACTGAGACTAGTTTCCGATTCCAGATTTATAAATTGAGTTTAAATTCCACCAGCTGCCATGGTGGGATTTGAATTCGTGTCCCAGAGAATTAGCCTGGGACTCTGGATTAATAGATAACTAGTCCAGTGACATTGGCCCCATTTAGATTAGATTGAGAAAATTAGATACCTAATACTTTCTGTTGAATCCTGATGCAAAGTTGTTGTCCCAATTGTAAACTTGGCAATTCTATGCCTGCATTTCTATCGTGCACATTGGTCATTTCCACTTGCAGTTTTAAAAGTTGTTGTCTAGTTTCTGAGAGAGTAGAATGGGTAAGAGTAGGTAAATTGGTACGTGTTGGTCTTCCAAACATGAGCTCTGTTGATGATGGAATAGTTGCACTTAAAGGCTTTGCTCTCAGGTGTAACATTGTAATGTGTAGATCTTGCTTGGCCTATCTACATTTGAGAATTAGGGATTTCGCAGTGCAAATTATTTGTTCAGGTAGGCCATTAGATCTAGGGTAATGAGGAGAAATAGTAGGGTGGACAAAATTCCACTTCTCTCTCTCATCCTAAAATAGCTTACCAATAAATTGCAGGCCATTGTCCATAATGATCTCTCTAGGTACACCAAATAAACGGAAAATAGCACTAGGAATGTGTGCGACAGTTATGCTTGACGTATGGTGCAATTGTCAAATAATGGGATACTTGATAAAGTGGTCAATGATGACCATGAACTCAGTCCATGGACATGAAAGAGATTGGATGTGACTTCGAACCAAGGATAGTGAGGAACTTCATGTGGAGTCAATGTCACTAATGTCATTGACGACTTCAATGCCATTGTTCATACCCGGCCAATAGACTGTGTCTCATGTAAGTCTAAAGACAAAAAACTGCGGATGCTGGAGCTTATATTTCACCTCTCTTCTATTTTTCCTTAGTTCTGTTGAAGAGTCATATGGACTCGAAACGTTAACTGTATTCCTCTCCGCAGATGCTGTCAGACCTGCTGAGTTTTTCCAGGTATCTTTATTTTTGTTTTTCTCTTGTAAGTCTTCTTACCCAAGCAATGCCCACGTGTGAGTGATGAAGTTGTTGAAGGATATCAGGTCATAAACATTCCGTATGATGACCTGCCTGGCTTTAAAAATGACTCCCTGGGAGATGCCTAACTCATCCCAGTTGATCCAAAATGGTCTCACATGTTCGTGCACAGGCTAAATTGAATCAGACCATCTTTCTGTGATGGTTTCCCACAGTTTCTGCAGTGTAGAATCTTTTGCCATTTATTCTTGTAGCTGCTGGCATTTGTGTTGCGCAATATGCACCACATCAATTTGGAGAACATCATCGAGTTCGATGTCAATGAAGTCAACTTGTAGATCCAAGGATATATCTTCTATTTTTGCTGGGTTAGGTAATTGGCTAAGAGTATCCAAAGTTACCTGGCTTGTACCTAATCTCACAGTCATAATCTTGAATCTTTATCAAGAGTCGTGACAATCTTGGCACTGCACTAGTCAATGGTTTTCACCAAATCATCTTTAGTGGATTGTGGTCGATCTCTACCACAAATCTTTTGCCAAATAATTAGGTATGAAAATGCATGACTCAAACGCTAAAGCTAATGTTTCCCGCTCAATGTTGAAGCAGTTTGATTGCGTTATGGATAGAGATTTTGAAGCAAATGCCATCGGTTTGCTTTTTTGTAGTATGCATGCTCCCAGACTTTTCTATCTCCAGGGTAGCTGCCTCCCTAGGATCGTCAAGTTGCAATGTTGATGTTTCTGATAATGACTGTTTCAGTGCTTCAGAGAGGTATTGGTGGTCTTCATGCCAGAGGAAAGGCAGCTCCTTTCTCAACAATTCCCTTAGCGAGGACAATTTTTGAGCAAAATTGGGAATGTATGCAGACAAGAAATTAAAGAGGCCTAGACATCTTCGAAGATCGCCCTTATCTTGAGGAGTTGGCATGGTCTCAATATCCTCTACTTTACTTGGATCGGGATGTCTGCCAGAACTGGAGTAAATAGAACTGAAGAAATTGACCTGCTGCATGTTGATGACACATTTCCCCTCTAGTGATGGCATGCTGCTATCCCTTAAAGGCATGTTACAACAAGAACTACCAAATCCAAGAGATGGGGGAATATCCTACCACCTCTGAGATCCTTGCATAATGTTTTTGAGAAAAGAAAACAAGCTATAAAAGACTAAGGTGTTCAATTTATTTATAACACTCTATTGTTAATTTTCTTTTAGTATAGATATAATATAAAAAAGTTAATGATTGGAAGTTATATTAATATATAGGGGCATTTTTTTAAAGAAAGAGGGATGTTATATTGTTATATTATTCCAGTATGATTTAGGAACTATATGTTCATGTGTATGTATACATAAGCATCCAGAGTGCCACATCGCTCACTAGTGCACTTCAGTCTGTATATCAAACTAACAATGTATCAGTCCACAGCACATGGTGAGATCTGAGAAATGCATTTGATGAAGGGTTGGAGTTTTAAAGTGTGATTATTTTAAACTTCTGTGAGTCACAAGGTATAATTTCATCCCGCCTAATGATGACAGAAACAAGATCAGTGTTGAGGGGTGGTGGTGGTTGGGGGGTGGGAGGTGAGGTGCGATGCAGGTGGGGAAAAACCCACAAGTCCAAACATGGTCTCTGTGTGGTTACATTTCAATAATACGGCCTGAATAACTGCTTCCCTCATTGAACAGGTGGCCTGAAGCAGATACTCTCGAAAGCAGAGACCACTGACAACAGTACTGAGCCTAACTCAAACCATCAGACATGGTTTGTTGATCTCACTGTGAAAAACTTAAACAGGACTTTCAGTCGCACAGTCAAGGTGCCACTTCTTGACCAGATGTCTCTCCTTGGAGTATTGAAGGAAGCACAAAATGTTGACAAAAATTTCAAGTAAGATCAGAATTTCCTGAATGTTTCAATGCCTTGCATAGTATTTGCAGCACAGAAACAGGCCATTTGCCAGAACAAGTCTATGCCAGTATTTATGCATCCCACAGGCCTGCTCCTGTTCTATTTCACCTAATCCCCTCAACATATCGCTCCCATTATTTTATTCCTAGTGTATTTATCTGGTGTCCCTTTTAAATACATATATATTAATCACTTCAGCTAGTTCTTGGGTTACTGTGTTTCACTGTCTGGATTAAGAAGTTTCTCCTAAATTCTCTATTGGATCTATTAGTGATTGCCCTATATTTCATGGCCCCTAGTTCTGGCCTGCTTTGAAAGCAAAAACTATTCTCAACGTACATCTACCGTATCAAACCCTTTTGTAATTTTGAAGACCTCTAACAGGTCGCCTTTCAGCCTTCTCCAGTCTGTTTAATGTTTCCTAGTAGGTATATCTGGTATCATTCTTTTGCACCTTCTCCAGTGCCTCTGTATCATTTTATAACATGGAGACTAGAGCTCCAAGTCCAGATAACAAAGATTCTATACAATTTTAACACCACTCTACTTTTTGATTCTGTCCCTCAAGTAATGAACCCCAGTGTGTTAAATGCCTTTTATGGTCTTGTTAACCTACATCTCCACTTTAGTCATTTGTGTATTTGCACCCCCAGAATCCTCTGCTTCTCTACTACACTTAGCCACTTATTTCCCTCCTTATTTTTCCCACCAAAATGCATTACTTCAATTAACTATATTGAAGCTCATTTGCCAAATACATGCCCATTCTGCAAGTTTACTAAGCTGTATTTTGTTGCAGTCCTCCTCATAAACCACATTCCCCAACTTGGTTTCGTCTGCAAATTTTAAAATTGTACTTCTGATTTCTGAATCCAAATCATTTATAAAAAAGTATTGAACAGCAGTGGTCCTAGTGCTGATCCTACACTCTGTTTTGTAGCCAGCTTGCTATTAATACTGTTACTTGTCCCTTGACTCCACATGAGGAGGAAGCCCTTTCCTGCCATTTTGGATCTTAAAGTTACTAATGTGCAGAAGTTAATGGACACTGTGCATGGGGTAGAAGGATATATAGAGAATACACACTAGTAAACAGCTGGGTTTATATATAATATACACACAGTGGAGAACAGGGTATCTCAAGGATATCTTCTCTCTCAACTCCATTTTCCCAACTGCTCCCTTTTTCTTCCCCTGTATTCCCTAAGAGATCAAAATCTGTTTCTCTCTGTCTTAAATCTACTCAGCAATGGAGCATTTACCATCTTCTGAGATAGAGAATTCCAAAGATTCACAGCCCTCTAAGTGAAGAAATTTCTCCTCATCTCATTCCTAAATGATCAACTCCTTATCCTGAGACTGTGCCCTCATATTCTAGATTCCCCAGCCAGGGGAAACAACCTGTCAATGTCTACACCATCAAGCCCCTTCAGAATCTTGAATGTTTCAATCAACCTCTCAACCTTCTAAACTTCAGAGAGTATATGCCAATTTACTCAGCCTTTCATCATAGGACAACTGTCTCCACCCAGGAACCAATCTATTGAACCTTCGCAGAGCCACCTCAAAGGCAGATATACCCTTCCTTAAGTATGGAGACCAAAACTCTAATAATACACCAGGTTTGGTTTCACCAAAGCCTTATGCAATTGTAGCAAGGCTTCCTTACCCTTGTACTCCGGTCCTTTTGCAATAAAGGCCAAGATGCCATTTGCCCTCATAATTGCTTGCTGTACCTGCCTGCTAACTTATATCATGCTTTTCTATTCTTACTACCAAAGTGAATAAGCTCACACTTCCTCACATTTTACCTGTTTTCCACTGAGTTAACCTGTCTTTATCTCTTTGCAGCCACTTTATGTCCTCCTCGTAGGTAGAATTTCCACCGAGCTTTGTATCGTCAACAGACTTGGATATGTTACTCTCAGTCCCTTTATCTAAGCCATTAATATAGAATGTAAATATCTGAGGTCCTAGCACTGATCTTTGTAACTCTTTCGAGTTATCAACAGATCTCATGTAACTCTTTCGAGTACATTCACAGTTCTTGGGTTTTTTTTTCCGGGAGTGGGACATGAACCCACAACCTTCTGACTCAAAGGCGAGGGTGCTATGAACTGAGCCACAGCTGACACCTCTCACTGATCTTTGTAGCACTCCACTAGTTAGCCTAACTGGTTTCCTGTCCAATCATCATTAACCAAACATCTATCCATGCTGATGTTTACTCCCAACTTCATGAGCCTTTATCTTGTATTAACCCTTTCTTTCGCACCTTATCAAAGCCTTTTTGAAATCCAAGTCTGCCTACATCCACTGGCTCTCCTTTATCTACCTTACCAGTAACATCCTCAAAAAGCTAATAAATTTGTCAAACATAATTTCCCTTTTGTAAAACCATTGTTGATTTTCTGATCATTCTATGATTTTCTAAGTGACATTGTTATGACACCCTGAATAACAAATTCCAGCATTTTCCTGATGATTGATGTCAGGCTAACTGTAGTTCACAGTTTTCTCTCTCCCTGTCTTGAAATGTGTTACATTTGTTAACTTCCAATCTGATGGGACTGTTCCAGAATCTAAGGAATTTGGCAACATTATAGCCAGTGCATCCCCTATCTCTGCAGGTACCTCTTTTAGAACCCTAGGATGTAGGCGATCAGGTCCTGGGGATTTGTTAGCTCTTAGTCCTTTACGTTTTTCTAAGGCTTTTTCTCTGCTGATACCTTAAGTTCCTCACTCTTATTAGTCTTTTGGTTATACTGGTATATAATTTTTATTTCGTATTTATGTATGTGTATTTCCTGGTATGCAATTTGTATCTTTTACTGTGAATGCAGACACAAAATATTTACTTAGCACCTCTGCCGTTTCCTCATTCCCCATGATGATTTCTCTTGTCTGCTTCTAGGGAACCAAGTGGCTTTCCATAAAAACTCCTAAAATCTGTTTTTGTGTTCCTGGCTAGTTTACTCTCATTCTAATTTTTCCTTTTAAATCAACTTTTTGGTCGTCCTTTGCTAGTTTTTAAAACTCACCCAATCCTCAGCTTATTACTATTATTTGCAACATTATAAGCCTCTTCTTTTAACATAGTACTACCCTAACTTCCCTAGTAAGATATGGATGAATCTTTCTCACTGAGTTTTTGTTTTAATGGCATGTGTTTTTGTTGAACATTTTCAATAGTTTCTTTAAATATTTCCCACTGTTTATTTATCACCATATCTTTCAATTTAGCCATCCAATCAACCTTAGCTAGCTCTCTCCTCATAGCTATGTAGTTGGCTATATGTTAAAGATTCTTGTTTTGGCCTTGAATATGTCACTGTCAGACCCAATACAGAATTCAATTGTATTATGCTCACTTTGTCCCAGAGAATCTTTTACTTTGAGGTCACTAATTAACCCTGCCTGGGAGTATTGCACAATACTAGATTTAAAATAGCTTTGTCCCTGGTTGGTTCTACAATGTATTGTTCTAGGAAACTGTTGTAAAAGCAATCTACAAACTGAACTTCCAGACTACCTTTGCCGATTTGATTTATCCAGTCTATGTGGAGATTAAAGTCTGCCTTTGTTACAAGCTCTAATTATTTCTTGCTTAATGCAACAGTGTAAGGCATTTAAGCAGGGTTAGAAGATACTAAACCAAGGTATACAGATGTAATTCAGTCCCCATGTCCTTGTATTTATGTTTCTGTTATAAATTTTGATGTCCAAATATATAATGGAAACTACCCGTGGAAACCTGCCAGGCAGCAATTAGCTTTGTGAGCTGGCAGCATGGTGCCCCCATTGGCAAAGGGTGGCATTACAGTATGGCAAGATTTTAGAGGCTTAAGTCTCCAAATGCAAACTTTAATGAAAACATCAAAGCACACAAAAGGCAAATTGATGGAAAATTTTAATCGTGTAAAATAAGTGTTTAAAAATTGGTTATTTTGGACTTCTGAAATTCTGACCTTGGTACACCATCTCATCTGTAAATTGGCATGACTAACAGTGCAGCACTCCCTGAATCTTTACTGAAGGCTTGCTGGGTAAACCTCCAGGAGCGGAAGTTCTGAGGAGCTTCACCCAAGTATGCATCATCACATATATGCGCTGTAAGTTGTTTGCAGACTGCTCAACTATTAAATAATCACACAGAGCCTAACCACAGTTGGTAGTCACACCAGTCCCTATGCAAAGAGGCCACTGTCTAGTTATTAGGACCAGTAACCCTGGTCCTTTTTTTTCACTTTGCCTAAGTAAGTGGCACTGAATTTAATTCTAGCACACTCACCACTACATTGGCAGAGAATAGCCAACCTAGTGCAAACCTGTGCCCATCTGATATGTAAAGCTAATACATGATGCATTTACCCACTGGATTATGTAGAGAGTCTTAATTAAATTCGGCACTGTTCTTTGCGACTCTGATGCTGATGATTTCTCAGTCTTTGCTCTTTCAGGAGAGGAACTTGTCAATTGATGGAGCTGAATTCCTGATTCAGTAACAGTTAAAACATTTGCTTCCTTCCCACTACCTGTAGCTTTGAGACCAAGCAGACTCTTTGGGGACCTTTCCTGACCTCAGTATACCACCTAAAGGCACAAGATAATTCAAGGTCCTATTGGCGTCTGATTACAGGAGAGAACACCCCACTTAAACAAGGTGAGAAGTAATTTGGGCCAGTGATAACTGGCTCAATCTAGTGGTAAACTTGACAGTAAGAGTAACATTGCGTACAAGAATAGGTCATTTTGCCTCTTCAAGCCTGCTTCACCATTCCTTTAGATCATGGCTGATCTGCACATTAACTCCATATCCCTTACTATGATGACCTAACAAAAATCTGTTTCAGGCTTAAAAGTTCCAATTATTCCAGCAGCTACAGCCCTTTACAGGGAGAGCATTCAAAATTTCCACTACTCTTTGTATGGAAAGAGCCCTTTGTGATTTCCCTCCTGAAGGTTCTAGCTCAAATTTGAAGATTATGTCTCTTTGTTGTAGATTCCTCCACCAGAGGAAACAATTTCTGTATCTACCCAATAAAATTAATTCTATCATTTTAAACATGGCAATCAGGTCACCTGATTTCCTATACTAAAGGGAATACAAGTCAATGCATGCAATCTGCCCTCGTGGATTTAATGCTTTAAGCCTGGTATCATTCGGATGCAAGTGTGTCTTCATTTCCAAGAGTAACAGCAGAGAGAGAAGTTTTCACTGATGGGGAAAAACAGGCATCATATATGTGTTATACGTGTATATATATGTGTGTGTGTGCATATCCATGTGTGCATATGTGTGTATATATATGATACAAAAAATGGGTGTAGAAAAATAAACAGATGCATAGATGCAGAAATGAACATGTGCCTATACCGATGAAGACGTGACATATGTTGCAAATACAAACTTTGCACTCACAGATACAAACAATACACATACATAAAGATGGACATGAATGCAAATGTATGTATATTTGAGTATGCATATATGTATCAATAAACTTTATTAAAGCAACTCAGCCTGTCACTATCTTGTTGGATTGTTTTTGATTTCCTGTTGTCTTCCCATCTTTCCCCATCAGCTGTTATGCTGAGTTTTGATTCCATGATCTTGCATTATCCCAGCAGGGAAATGCGCTATAATGAGTATGGGATTTGCAAAGTCACCCCTGTATTTCCACAAGCAAGCGCTTGATAATGGGAGCGCTGCTGCCCAGTCTGATTGCTGATATTGCATGCATATTCCAGCAGGAATCGCTATTCAACAAATGGAATTCTGACTTTTTTCCACCCTTTCCTGTTGTGGTGCAGAGGCCACCTCGAATGTTCTAACATGCTGCCTCAGCACAGACCAGTGAGAATTTCCCTGTTTTTAATGCCATAGGATCATTTCTGCCCACCTGGGGGAGCAGACAGGGTCCCTGTTTAATATCTCATTTGAAAGACCTCCAACAAAGTAGCATTGAAGTGACAGCCTGGATTTAGTATTCAAGGCTGTAAATAAATATGTCCTTTTTAATATAGCTCTGAAAGTGGACCAACCCACAAGCATGGGAAATTGTATTTTGTGATATACATATTGTACATTAATAACTTCTGAATGGCGGATTATCTTGTCCCTCACTGCCGCTCAAACAGGGGCCATTTATTTTTATTCATGCTGTGTTTTCATCTTCTCTTTGCAGGGATTCAGGATTATCTCCCGAAGCCAGGAGAACACATCCTCCTGCAGCTCAGTAAGTTCTAGCAGTGCAAATTGAGCTCCTGTCCTCCACCTCAGTTGTCCACACACCTGTGTCCAGTTTGCTCAGTGACTGATGAATAATTCAGAGCCCTAAATAGCAAGTTAAGCAATCAAGAATTTTTAAAGTAAAAGAAAACATAATCATTAGTCTTTTTTCACCCTGACATAACAGCAGGCCCTATATCTCAAGCAAGCAATGACACTGGCACTCCCAAGAAGGAGGGTGACTAACCACCCCCTGCTGCAACTGCAGGTTGGGTAAGTGTCTGATTTATCAAGTCTTGTTGGCAAAGATCCCAGCAATTGACCTTCAATACTATCACATCATGAGTTACAGTCTTTTTAAGTTCATCCATTGCTGCCACAGACAGTTAATGTGGGTGAAGCCTCCCTCCATGTTTCATCTGTACTAAGGAATGTGCAGCCAACCAACTTGAACAACTAGTTTCTCTCAGACTTACCACACTTTAAATAAATTATTGTGTGCCCTACTTTTCTGGAAGTGAAGACTTGCTGGGATACAGTGCAACTTGGTCATAAAGCATCTCAAACAGTGCCGTAGAGAACACAGCTTCATGAGGTTTTTGGGAAAATGTAATGATGTTGACCAACAGATGAGACAGTGCTTAGAAGTAGAGTTAAAAGCCAAGACGGCTGAAAGCAGAGAATATGCAGCCAAATGCAGCGCTGCCTTAAATCGTCTTGCGAGTAACTTTCCTCTCAGTTGGTGCATCCAAAATACTGGACTTTGAACTGATCTCTTAAACTCTGGTGCAGCAATCTGGACATTTATAGACCTCGATGTCAGCTGTGTTGATTTTTAGAAATTTGTTTGATAATTTATTTCTGTCAAGAAGAGGGACAAAAGTATCCTGAGGAGAAACAAGAACTGGCACAGTTACATTTAGTGAGAAAAAGACTAAGGAGGTGTTAGTGTGAGGGAAGGTCAAATTAAGATACTTGTTCCCTTTGTGCAAGCAGCTTGCTTTTACCTCATCTAAATGGTCGTTCTTTACTTGGGAGTCTAGATAGCAAGCGTCTGCAGGTATTGAACTGCAGGGTGCATCACCTCCAAGAAAGATATTGTCCTCACCCAGAAATAACAGATGAATTTTACAGCAAGAGCCCATGTTTAGTGATTCATAGTGAATTCCCAGACTGAAGTTAAATTTTGTTTCTGGTCAAGAGCATTGCGACCAATTATTACACTCCTAGTGCTACATAACTTAGCACAGATCAGTGATTGAACTCAAGATCTCTAGCCTGCATGGCTCATAAGATACTCTTGAATATGTTATCATTTCCCCACCAGACCTGGAAGTCTCACTCTGACATGGCAAAGTTGTACTGATGCTGCTTGACTGATTTTTTTTTCAGTAGCCTGCTGTTAGGTTAATATTGGCAAATGGGTAAATAAACCTGATTAATAAATGAACTTCTAGTAACCATAAGAGGCCCTGTGGTACAGTGGGTAGTGTCCCTGCCTTTGAGCCAGAAGCTCCAGGTTCGAGTTCCATCCCAGGACTTGTTGGCCAAGGAAGGTGCATTTATAACGCAGCCAAACAGGATGAGTATGAACCTGCAAATCCTTCCAACATACACCAGTGGCAGGCAGGAAGAGCGGGAGAGAGTCTTGGTCAGCCATGTAATGGAATGAAAGTTGGGGCCTTGACCATCACTGTCCATAGCTCCAGACTACAACATGCATGTAAAAGTGCATGTTGCCACAGCAGTTCCTGAGTGAACTGTAACACACCACCACGTCTAGTTACATGGTGCTGATTGCATGTTGTCAGAGGCAGGAGATTGAGGCTGATGGGAAATTGCTCCAAACTTTGTCTCAGCATAGCCTGAGGTGCTGCAAACTGTTGTTACATGCCTTTTTCATTGTTGCTAAATATTGTAATCATGATGTTTTATAAAATTTAATTATTAAAAGCATTCGTCAACCTCTGCCGCCTTTTGTTTATATTGCTCTGTTCATGCACATGTTCCACAGCTTATAGCATATTGCTGTCACTTTGTTCCCCTGTTCCTGCATTGACCTGTGTTGCCATCCAGGCCATTACAGTGGTAGTGTAGCCTGCTTGACAGGACTAGGTGACTTTGGACCTATGCAAAAGCGAAATACTACTGATGCTGGAAATCTGAGATATAAACAAAACGCTGGAAATACTCAGCAGTTCAGGCAGCATCTTTGGAGAGAGAAACATCAGGTTGATGTTTCATCACATCTCTGGATGTATGGTACCCAGACCTCTCCAACACTGTGGTTTATCTTGTGCTATGTCTGGGACTGTTGTAGATTTATCAGCCACTATGATTAGTGAATAACTCCATTTTGGTTATGTAATACAGCTCCTAGGTTGGTAAGAGGTGAAGTAACTTTGGTCTTCTCTTCACTAGCAATTCCTGTGTTCCTAATGTATGATCGCCATCATGCTTATTTCACAGAGCCTTAAGTCTGTTAAACATATTACCTCCAACAGACCTGCTACTTCTTAGAATCTTCCGGCTTTTAAAACCCTGGTTTGATTTAACTTGTCATGTCTCCTACTCTACTCAACTTTCATGGTGGCTTGAGCCATGGACTTTGCTCAACTGCCTGGGTTTATTAAACTTCAAGAAAAAAAGCTTGCAGCACACCTACAAAGTGCCATAGCAACCAGTTCTGGTGGTTTTTACTGATCTTACCATTTTGTGTGTGATGCTCTGATTATTGACTATTTCTGTCTACCTGACCATGACCACTTCTGCAAATGTGAGATCATTTTAAAACTGATGCTGGTATCTGAACTCACATCAAGTCTCATTGTCCCATCACCCCTGAGCTCACTGGCTATATTGACTCCTGGTCCAAAAATGTTCATCTTTGTGTTAAAATTCCTCTACACCTCACCCTTCCCTTTCACTGCAGCCTCATCCAGCCCCACAGACCCCAAAGATCTCTTTGCCCCTCCAAATCTGGTCCCTTGTGCACTCCCGATTTCTATTGCTCCACCATCAGTGGCTGTTCCTTCAACTGCCTAAGCCCCAAGCTCTGGAATTTCCTCCCTAAGCTTCTCCTCCTCTCTACCTCTCTCTCCTCCATTAAGATGCCCCTTAAAACCTACCCCCTTGACCAAGATCTCTCCAAATATCTTTATATGGCTCAGTGTCAAGAATATTGTTTGATGGTCATTTCTGTGACACAGCTTGGGATATTTTATAACATTAAGGGTGCTGTATAAATACAGTCAATAGTTAATGTTATTTAAGGACTTTACAATGCTTATTGCACTGCTACTAGCTTACCATCTTCAGCTACAATATAGAGCTCCCCAACAGAAAAGTACCAAAAGCAATAGGCTCCTAAGTCTCAGTCTGTATTTTGTGCTTGTGATTCTGAAGAGTGGCTTGAATGCATGACCTTTTGACTCAAGGTAAGAGTTAGGGTTAGGGTGACACACAAACACAATAATTTAGGTATGTTTATATGTGCACATATATCATGAGAGAGAATCAATTCACTGTTCATCATAATGAATATTTGTTAAGGGGAATGGAACACACTCGATTTTTTGCCATCTGTCTCTCCAAGGTAAGGTGCAGAACGCAGAATAAAGCTCCCTATCCTCATTGCTGTTATTATACTCTTATCATAAGATCATAAGAAATAGGAGCAGGAGTAGGCCATGTGGCCCACCAAGCCTGTTTCGCAATCCAATGAGATCATGGCTTGTGGCTTCAACTCCATGTCCCTGCTTGCTCCCATAACCCTTGATCCCTTTGAAGATCAAAATCAGTCTAACTCAGCCTTGAATATATTCATTGACCCAGCCTCCATGGCTCTCTGGGGAAGAGAATTTCAAAGACTAATGACCCTTTGAGAGAAGAAATTCCTCCTCATTTCTGTCTTATAGGAGATCCCTTATTTTGAGGCTGTGCTACCTGGTTCTAGATTCCCCCAGGATGGACACAAGCTTTCAGCATCTACTCTGTCGAGCCCCCTTAGAAGCTTGTATGTTTAATAAAATCACGCCTCATTTCTTCTAAACCCCGATGAGTATAGGCTGGATCTGCTAAACTTTTCCTCATAAGACAACCCCTTCAGCCCAGTTAACCTCTGAACTGCTTCCAATGCAGTTATCCCTCCCTCATAGGGTTGCCAACTGTGATTAAATATATTCCTGGAGGTTTCAGCATATGCCTTGCCCAACGCTTCCACTATTAGCCATAACATCCATCCTTGTGGTGTACTGCCTTGCTAGGCCAAATGGAAAGCAAGAAGACTCATTACCCATATGGATGATGCTTGCCAGCCAAACAGCCCTTTCTTCCCATTCTCAATATTATTATATCTGGTAAAGAGAAATTTTCAAAGAAAATAACAAAAAAAATCTTTATTTTAATGTCCTGATGATTTTTCTCCAAGGTTGCACACAGCAGTATCCTAGAGATTGATCTTCAATTCCTGGAGACTCCGGGCCAATCCTGGAGGGTTGGCAACCCTATTCCTTAAGTAAAGGGAGCAAAACTCCAAAACTGTACACAATACTCTAGGCGTGGTCTCATCAATGCCCTGAACGCTGTAGCAAGACTTCCCTACTTTTATATTCCATCTCCTTTGCAATAAAGGCCAACATTTCATTTGTCTTCCTAATTACTTGCCATACCTGCACGCTAACATTTTGGATCCTCTCAGATCCCTCTGTAACTCAGCATTCTGCAGTCTCTATTTAAATAATATTCTGCTTTTCTAGTCTTCCTGCCAAAGTGGACAACACACATTTTCCTGCATTACACTCCATCTGCCAAATTTTTGCCCGCTCCCTTAGCCTATCTATAGCTCTTTGGAGACATAGGAACAGGAGAAGGCCATTCAGCCCATTGAGCCTGCTCCCCCATTCAATACGAACAGCCCATTCATGGCTGATCGAACACTTCAATGCCTTTTACCCACGCTATCCCCATAACCCTTTACCTTATTCTTAATCAGAAATCTATCAATCTCTAGTTTAAACATACCCAATGACTGAGTTTTCACAGCCTTAAGATACAAAAGAGACACCTCTTTTGTATCCTCTTCACAACTTACTTTCCTATCTATCTTTGTATCATCAACAAATCTGGCTATAATAAAGTCTGTTCCTTCATCTAAGTCATTAATATAGACAATATAAATACTTGTTGTTCATTGCAAACCCTTGCCTTTCTCAGGCAGGTGATTTAGGCCAATTAATACTGAATTGGAACACAATTGTGCTTGTATAAATGCAAATTTTTATTTCCAAGCACATATCTGTGCCCATTATAAAATGGATTGAGTTGAGTATGTTCAAGGCTGAGCTGGTCTCCTGGGGAATTCACAGATGTGGGAAAGTAGCCTTGAAGCAGTAGATCAGCCCTGATTGTGTTGAGTGGTGGAGTAGATTCAAGGGGCCATTTTATTTACTTCTGTTCCTATTTCTTCTGTTCTTATGACTGGCTAATTTATTTTATATTTGTTTTTAATGGATGGTAGAGGTGATTCACATCCCAGCTATCTGGGCAACATTTCAACCCAAGTCCCATACATGAAAGGCCATATACATTTATAAAAGCCTCCACTCAATGTGCCTCACAAAGACTTGCCAGCAGAAGTGAGATTAACAGTAGAATAAGCGATGAGTTGAACTGGGGGTTATTTCTGCGCACTGTATGTGCTGCACCACTCCAGTATGCTTGTACAATTGTTAATTTCAGGAGTCGATCAATACCCCCAAGGTTCGGGCTTGACTTTCCTATAAGACTATTGGGATGGGCTGATGAAATTGGCTTTTGAAGGTGGCACAAAATCACAGATAGTGAATCGACAGACTCTTCTCATACCTTCCACCTTCATTGAAGTCACGAGAAAGGAAATCGGCAGGGTTTTATAAAGCAGCCCACACTGCATAAACCCAGGTGTTGGCCAATTGTATTATCCAATCAAAACACAGCTCCAGAGTTCAGGAGTTGGGTGAGTGTTGAAAAGTTGCCTTGGTTGGACTTTGAGCCCGACTAAATGACATTCAGAGTGAAAATGAACAACCAATGGTTAAATACATAGTTATGCACTAAAGGATACGGACCCTGTCAGGCTCAGGTTTATCCCCCATCTATTTGTTCTCAGGACAATTAAACAACTAATGGGAAGAGGAGGCTGCACAAACATCCACATCCTCAATGATGGTGGAACCCAGCTTACCATTGCAGAAGACAAGGCAGAAACATTTGCAACCAGCTTCAGCTAGAAATGCTATCGCAGCCTCCTCCTGAAGTCCCCAGCATCACAGATGCCAGCCTTCTGTCTTGATTCAGAATCGCTCCTTGTGTTGAGTGAGCAGGGATGATTGATGCCATTTTCTTGAACTACACCAGGTGTCTGCGCACCTGGAATAGTTCCGTCAGTTTGTTCACGGTGTAATATAGAACTGAGTCACAAAGATCGCAAGCCTGGTTCTTGATCCTTACTGAATTAACTTAAGAAATGAAAAAAAATTGTATTTATAAAGCATATTTCACAATATTAGGGCATCCCAAACAGCTTTACAGCCAGTTAGTTTGGAAGTGTAGTCACTGTTGCAGGAAATGCAGTAGCCAATTTGTGCACAGTAAAATCCCCCAAATAGCAATGTAATAGTGACTATGTGAGGGAACTAATACCTCACACTGTATATTTTTTACTAAAGATATATAGATGTGTTCATGGTTATTTCTAAAATTTTAAAAACTGGACAAAGACTTATTAAAATTGGTTGAATCTATGTCTGCCTGTGACCCTTGAACAAAAGGAGCACCTGACAGTATAAAGGAAACTCACACCTTGTTATCTCTGAGGGGACACTAATGACCCCCTGCTGTTTAAATTAACACACCTCCTGTCTGTAACAGAAATTGGGAGCTCAAGTCCAGGATCAACCATTTAAATTTGAGCATAGTCCAAGTAGACATGAGCCAAATCTGAGATAAAAGACCATAAGACCATAAGACATAGGAGCAGAAATTAGGCCATTCAGCCCATCGGGTCTGCTCCGCCATTCAATCATGGCTGATAAGTTTCTCAACCCCATTCTCCCACCTTCTACCCGTAACCTTTGATCCCCTTACCAATCAAGAACCTATTTCGGTCTTAAATACACTCAATGACCTGGCCTCCACAGCCTTCTGTGGCAATGAATTCCATAGATTCACCACACTCTGGCTAAAGAAGTTTCTCCTCATCTCTGTTCTAAAAGGTCTTCCCTTTACTTTGAGGCTGTGCCCTCGGGTCCTAGTCTCTCCTACTAATGGAAACATCTTCCCCACGTCCACTCTATCCAGGCCTCTCAGTATTCTGTAAGTTTCAATCAGGTCCCCCCTCATCCTTCTAAACTCCATCGAGTATAGACCCAGAGTCCTCAAACGTTCCTCGTATGTTAAGCCTTTCATTCCTGGGATCATTCTCGTGAACCTCCTCTGGACCCTCTCCAGGGCCAACACATCCTTCCTGAGATACAGGGCTCATAATTGCTCACAATATTCTAAATGTGGTCTGACCAGAGCCTTATAAAGCCTCAGCAGCACTTCCCTGCTTTTATATTCTAGTCCTCTCGAAATAAATGCCAACATTGCATTTGCCTTCCTAACTACCGACTCAACCTGCAAGTTAACCTTACGAGAATCCTGGACTAGGACTCCCAAGTCCCTTTGCACTCCAGATTTCTGAATTCTCTCCCCATTTAGAAAATAGTCTATGCCTCTATTCTTCCTACCAAAGTGCATGACCTCACACTTCCCCACGTTGTATTCCATCTGCCACTTCTTTGCCCATTCTCCTAACCTGTCCAAATCCTTCTGCAGCTTCCCCGCCTCCTCAATACTACCTGTCCCTCCACCTATCTTTGTATCATCTGCAAACTTAGCCAGGATGCCCTCAGTTCCTTCGTCTAGGTCATTAATGTATAAAGTGAAAAGTTGTGGTCCCAACACTGACCCCTGCGGAACTCCACTAGTCACCGGCCGCCATCCTGAGAAGGTCCCCCTTATCCCCACTCTCTGCCTCCTGCCAGACAGCCAATCTTCTATCCATGCTAGTACCTTGCCTCTAACACCATGGGCTCTTATCTTACTGAGCAGCCTCCTGTGCGGCACCTTGTCAAAGGCCTTCTGGAAGTCCAAGTAGATAACATCCATTGGCTCTCCTTTGTCTAACCTACTCGTTACCTCCTTAAAGAATTCTAACAGATTTGTCAGACATGAACTCCCCTTGATGAAACCATTCTGACTTTGCCCGATTTTACCATGCACTTCCAAGTATTCTGAAATCTCATCCTTAATAATGGACTCTAAAATCTTACCAACGACCGAGGTCAGGCTAATCGGCCTGTAATTTCCCATCTTTTGCCTCACTCCCTTCTTAAACAGGGGGGTTACATTAGCGATTTTCCAGTCCTCTGGGACCCTCCCTGACTCCAGTGATTCCTGAAAGATCGCCACTAATGCCTCCACTATCTCTTCAGCTATCTCCTTCAGAACTCTGGGGTGTAATCCATCTGGTCCAGGTGATTTATCCACCTTCAGACCTTTCAGTTTTCCTAGCACCTTCTCCTTGGTAATGGCCACCATACTCACCTCTGCCCCCCGACTCTCTTGAACTTTAGGGATGTCACTCGTGTCTTCCACTGTGAAGACTGACGCAAAGTACCTATTCAGTTCTTCCGCCATTTCTTTGTTCCCCACTACAACTTCTCCAGCGTCATTTTCCAGCGGCCCAATGTCCACTTTTGCCTCTCTCTTACCCTTTATATATCTAAAAAAACTCTTGCAATCTTCTTTTATATTACTGGCTAGTTTACCCTCATATTTAATCTTCTCCCTCCTTATTTCTTTTTTAGTTGTCCTCTGTTGGTCTTTGTAGGCTTCCCAATCCCCTGGTTTCCCACTGCTCTTCGCCGCATTATATGCTTTCTCTTTAGCTTTTATGCTGTCCCTGACTTCCCTTGTCAGCCATGGTTGCCTCGTCCTCCCTTTAGTATGCTTCTTCTTCCTAGGGATGAATTTTTGCTGTGTCTCCCAAATTAGTCCCAGAAACTCCTGCGATTGCTGTTCCACTGTCTTTCCTGCTAGGCTCATCTCCCAGTCAATTCTGGCCAGCTCCTCCCTCATGTCTCTGTAGCTGCCTTTAGTCAACTGTAATACCGTTACATCTGATTCCAGCTTTTTCCTCTCAAATTGCAGGGCAAATTCTATCATATTATGGTCACTTCCTCCTAAGGGTTCCTTCACCTTAAGCTCCCTTATCAAATCTGCCTCATTACACATCACTAAATCTAGAATTGCCTGTTCCCTAGTGGGCTCCACCACAAGCTGCTCCAAAAACCCATCTCGTAAAAGAGTCAATAGGAAGCGAAGAGGAAAAACTCAGTGCCTGGAATGAATTTTAAATCACAGTAACTTACTACAGAAAATTCCTCCTCCCTAACACTAGGAAAATGGCAACTTTTGATGACCAGATGTGGGTCCAGCAAGGGAATGTGAGCTTTGAGACATTAGCCACTCTTAGCACAAAACAATTGAAAGCTGTAGCTAGGGAGGTACAGTTAAAATTGCCCAGTATCGTGAAGAGAAACAACCTGATCCAGTTGTTAGTAGAACATTTGGATCTCACGTTACTGATAGAGCAGTTAGATGTAGAGCTCAATCATGACTCTGAATCCCCCCCCCACTAGCCAACTTCGAGCTGGAAAAGCTCAGAATACAGCTAGAATTTAAGGATAGGGAAAGTGAGAGAGAAAGGGAAGCTCGAGCGAAAGAAAGAAAGGGAAAGAGAGAGCAAGAAAGAGAGAGAGTGCAAAAGAACAGGAAAAGGAAAGGAAATTCCAACTCCAAAATTGAAATTGGACCTAGCAACTCAAAGGGAAAGAGAGGCCAGACATCTGGAAGCTGCGAGGGAAAATCTCTCTCTATCTTACAGCAACCCCTATCTCTTGTCATGAAAAGTCGATTACAGCTACGAATTACTTACAGGAATATTGAACTTTTTAAGGAAGCCGTTTGGTCTTAAAGGAATACAAGCAAGGACAGGGAGTAAAAGATGGCTGATAATGTGAAGTGACCACTTCCGACCTTAGCATGCACCCGCTGACCAAAATATCGCACAAGTGCGGGATGACGTTGGGACGCTCACCCGATGTCATCTCGCGTGATTTCACACCGGACCGGGTTGGGCGCGCACCCGCCTGATCGGTGTAAAATTCTGCCCAGTGTGTGCTGGTGTGCTGTGAGCATGAGAGCAAGCAAAAAAACAAGCTAGTCACCCTCTGCAGCTTTCTCCCTCTCTCTCTCTGTTACTGGAGGCAAAGCTCAGCAGAAGTGACAAGCTAAAGGAAATATGGCAGCCTTTAAGCCACCCTGCAGAACCCAGTGTCTCCAAACTAACTGGGTAACTACCAAAGTCAGCTCTACTGGAATCACTCAACTTCACAGTCACAGCATACCACCATCCACACCTCAAGGACAAACCAAAGTCTGATTCATATTATTTTTAACTTTTATTTGGACTCTTAGCTTCTCATTTCTGATCTGTGTGCATGTGTGTTGCATTTTTATTATTTTTCTTGAGTTTTAATAACTAATAAACTTACTCTTTCTTTGACTCAAGAAAGCCTGGTTAAATTAGCTCCTTCCAAAAGATAAATACATTTGGATGGGAAAAGGTATCCAAAGGGGTGAAGGGATTCCTTTTAAATTAACCTTGTTGCGACTAACCGAAACGGTTGAATAAAGAGGGGGAGTCGGCTCATTCCTCCTTACCCAGGAGCATAACAAAATCGGGGGTCCGTTCGGGAAGTTAACAAATTGGGGGACCTCACCCGGGGACCGGTTGTAACACTTTCTAACCCTGAACCACTCTCTGAGACCCTCAAGTATGCTAGATTCACTCCCAAATTTGAAGAGAGTGATGTGGAGTCATTTTTTTGCCACTTTTGGGGAAAGTAGCAGGACAGCTAAAATGGCCATTGGAGATCTGGACATTTTTAATTCAAGGGCAGCTGTCAGGGAGAGCCCAAGCGGTCTGCTCCATGCTGCCTCCAGATGTATCCTTGAATTATGAGCAGACCAAGGCTGCCAACCTAAGTGCCAATGAGTTAGTCCTGGGGGCATATCGCCAGCAATTCTGGAATGCTCGTAAGAAGCCCACACAAACTGACACCAAGTTCGAAAGGCTGAAGCAAATCGCGTTCGACTGATGCATAAGATCCCTAAGAATCCCATGTACTTATGAGGGGTTACCTGAGTTGGTATTGTTGGAGGGATTCAAAAATTTCTTACCCTCCAACCTACGGGTGCACCTAGAGGAGCAGAGAACCCTCACCGCTAGGGGTGCAGCTGTCACAGGAGGCAGCTACGATCTCACCCATAGGCCTGGGAACTCGGGCAGACCCTTCCCAACCCACTGCCATGAGCATCGGAAAGATAAGATTATCTAGATAGGAGAGACACCCACCCCAGAGAAGAAAGCACAAAGGAGGGTGCGAGAAGCCCCCCCACAGCCCGAAAGGAGAACCCCCAGAGACCAGGTTGTTCCCATTGCAGTAAAATAGGCCATTCCAGGCCTGAGTGCTGGAGATTGTGAGGAAAGCCTGTTGGCCTAATAGGGCTTCATATGAATAGTCCCCTAGAGGACTCCCCAATGTCTAGTGCAGCAGAGCAGGCAGAGACTCTCACTACAGAAACTTACCCTTTTGGGGGCATGGTACTACATGTGTCTAAGCTAGACAAACTTCCAGAGAACTTCCTTTCAGGAACAGTAGCCCCCTACCCATCCCAAGGCATGAGCAAGTCCGTGGTACTGCTCTGGGACACAGGGGGCCACTCAGTCCTTAATGTTGGAGGGAAACCTAAGCCTACCCCCACGTCCTTCCTGAAGGCCAAAGCCCTGGTCAGTGGAGTGGGAGAGGGATCTGTGTTTTTCCCCCCTCCATAGGGTCCACCTAGAGTGTGACCCTGTTTCAGGTCCTTTTACAGTAGGAATTGTCCCTAAACTACGAGTAGCAGGGATCAATTTCCTCCTTGGAATTGATTTGGCTGGCAGCAAAGTATTAGCTAACGAAAGAAAAGAGGCCAACATCAACCAATCTGCAGGACAGCAGAAAGCTTGGGAAAGTCCAGAAGCCCAAAAGAATGAAATAGCGTCCATAAACATTGAACGAGGGCTGCTCGAATGTAACAAGGTGGAAGACAGGCCAGTAAAATTTAAAAAAAGGTCCAGGAAGAGCTAATGGAATTTAAAATAGACTCTCAGAATACCCCAGAATTAAACAGGGACCAGGAAAGTCCCTGGGCAGGGGGAGACATAGTGAGGGAGATGCCCCATGTAGTCGAAGAGCCTGAAGGAAGGGAGGTTTTAAACCAGGAAAGGAAAAGATTAAGCAATTGCCTGAAGTATGGCTGGCAGAACCATTCTTTCCAAATTTAAAAAAGACAAAGGGAGTCCCCAAACTTACAAGCAAATAGGGAGTGAGATGCCTCACCCTATTGAAAAGCCACAAGGGGGTATAACAGAGCTACACCTCCACTTGAGGGCAGAAGTATTCCAGGGACATGGAACAAGTTAGGAGAGCGACCCTCCCAATCCAAAGGCCCTGGCCGAGATGCCATTGATTGACCAGTAGCTTTATGGCGAATTTAAATGGGGACTTGGAAAGCTCCCACATTGGCACAGAAAGCGTGGGGTGATGCCTTACTTAGTTGAAAAGCCACCAGGAGGTACAGCGAGGGCCGACCATCCACCAGAGGGCAGTAGTGTTCCAAAAGACAGAGAGCCTACCACCCAACTGACCAGCAGAGGGATCCTAACCAGATTGGTCCCCATATTTACCCACATTAATGCAGAATCATGAGGTGACCTGACAGCATTGCCCACTGCAAACTGCCAGTGTTACAGTACTGTAGCCCTCCTATCATCCAGGCCCAGAAAGGCTGGTCCAAGTTCAGGAGCAGACTGCCCGCCTGTTGCTGTGCCAACCTAAAGCATCTAGCAACAGAAGCTGGAACACTCTAGCTGTGCTGGCACTCGAGTCGGACTCTGGACCGGAATACCTGAAAGAGGCCAACGTCCCATTAAAACACCCCAATCTCCTGACCCTCAACCTAACCACAGTCCCTGTGTTTGAACAACTGAACTCACACGTTACCAAGGAGGACAGGGAAGAGCTAAGCAGGACAAGAGCTGCTCAGCCCTATGATCAAAAGATCTGGCACTCATAGAGTGAGAGGCCCAGCATTCTCCTGCAGATAGCCCGGAGCAGCTTGACCGTCATTCAACCCCTGAGGGCTAACCACCCTCTAAAACCCCCAAGCCCTTTAGAGGACATTTAATCAGGAGTTGGACAGGCTGTGCCCTGAAACCAATGGCTCTGCTTATGCCTGATCCCCAACAGAGCAAAATTCAGAACTCTAGCCCAAAATGGACTCGCCCATAAGGACAGATTTGAATCTTACCAGGTCACCTAACCCTTCCACCTTCCAGGACAATGTTCTTGCTGAGCAACTAACCCAGATTTTAACCTCCAAAAAAAGGGAAATGCAGCAGGGAACTGCCATTGTCCCTGCTAGTTGTGTGTCTGATGTGCCCGTGTGGATGAGAGAATGAATATGTATCTCTTTACTTCCTTTTCCTCCTTCAAAAAACCACATTAAAAAAAGAAATATAATTCATTCTTTTTCTCCGACACCACGAGGACCGTGAAGGGACTAAGAGCTCACACTGTATATTTTTTTAAAATAAAATATATATATAGGTTTCCTCATTAAATTTTTAAAAACTGCACTAAGACCTTTTAAAATAGCTGAATCTAAGGCTTGAAAGGAAGAGATTGGTGAGACCAAACGCAAACTGGGCGACCGCTTTGCAGAACACCTGCGGTCTGTCCGCAAGAAAGACCCAAACCTCCCTGTCGCTTGCCATTTTAACACTCCACCCTGCTCTCTCGCCCACATATCTGTCCTTGGCTTGCTGCATTGTTCCGGTGAAGCCCAACGCAAACTGGAGGAACAGCACCTCATCTTCCGACTAGGCATTTTACAGCCTTCCGGGCTGAATATTGAGTTCAACAACTTTAGATCTTAAACTCCCTCCCCCATCCCCACCTCCTTTTCATTTCTTCCCCCTCCCTTTTGTTTTTTTCAATAATTTATATAGATTTTTCTTTTCCCACCTATTTCCATTATTTTTAAATCTATAACTGTAATACCCTGTCAGTCTTTCCACCCCACCCCCACTAGAGCTGTACCTTGAGTGTCCTGCCATCCATTCTTAATTAGCACATTCTCTTAGATAATATCACCACCTTCAACACCTCTTTGTTCCTTTTGTCTGTGACATCTTTTGATTATCTGCTCCTATCACTGCTTGCTTGTCCCTACAACGCCCCCCCCCCCCCCAACCTTAAACCAGCCTACATTTCACCCCTCTCCTAACTTCACTCAGTTCTGCTGAAGGGTCATGAGGACTCGAAACATCAACTCTTTTCTTCTCCGCCGATGCTGCCAGACCTGCTGAATTTTTCCAGGTAATTCTGTTTTTGTATTGAAAGGAAGGTTGTGGGTCTCTTTGCCCTAGCAGATGAGTAGACTCTGGTTGGCCAACCTGGGTTATGAAATGCAGATGGCCTTTGTACAGCTCTCTTTGAATTTGGCCCGTCCATCCAACAGTGGGTCTGTCTGCAACCCTCGAACAAAAGTCCTGGCAGTAACAGGAAATTTGCACCTCATTATCTCTGAACAGACACTAATGTCCCCAGTGTGGGATGCACAGGCCAAATTCAAAGAGAGCTGTACAAAGGCCATCTGCATTTCATAACCTAGGTTAGCCAACCAGAGTACTCATCTGCTAGAGCAAAGGGACCCACAACCTTCCTTTCAAGCCTTAATGGTTGGAACCTCTTGGGGACTCAAGTGATGTGAACCTTTAGCTGATGGAATCACTTATATTGCCTTGCAGTACTGCGAACTCAGTCTACCATTTTACCATCTAACTAGGAGCATCACAGAAAAGGAGCCCTGCCCAGTTGAATACCTGGCCCGATCTACACTGTTTCTGCTGGAAATTCTGTACCATCGCCTACAAAATTGATTAATCTCTACATACCTTTTTCATTGTGTGAAGTCAACTCTATCGGAAAAGTGAGTTATACAGCATCAGTTTTCAGCGTGCCAAGCTCTGTGAAGGAATACCTCATTGGACTTTGATTCTGGACTCTGGGACCCATGAGAAACAATATTTCTCTTTTCTGTGGTCTCTGCATTGTAAATCTTTCTTTCCTCTATCCCTCCTTTACTGGATGAATGCAAAAGGAGGCAACATTGCAACCTTCCTTCTGCATCAGAGTGTGCGCAAATAAATTAACCCTTTGAGGGCATCCTATCTTGTGTTTGCTGTGGGGTTATCAAAAGAAATTGGACCACACAAAAACAGAGGGGCTGGGAAATATGCCACCACTTATAAAGGGGGAAGCAAATCAAAAACACCTTTCTGTTTATGGGTGGATGGTGAGAGGAGAAATTAAAGCTGTTTAAATTAATCCCCATCCTGTCTGTAACAACTAGATAATCTGTTTTTAGGTGTTGGTTGAGGGACACCAGGGGAAAATTCCCTGCTCTTCTTTGAAATAGTTTCGTATGACTTTTTTTTACTCATTCATGGGATGTGGGGGTCACTGGCTGGGCCAGCATTCATTGCCTATCCCTAGTTGCCCTTGAGAAGGTGATGGTGAGCTGCCTTCTTGAACCGCTGCAGTCCATGTGGTGTAGGTACACCCACAGTGCTGTTAGGAAGGGAGTTCCAGGATTTTAACCCAGTGACAATGAAGGAACGGCGATATAGTTCCAAGTCAGGATGGTGAGTGGCTTGGAGGGGAATTTCCAGGTGGTGGTGTTCCCATCTATCTGATGCCTTTGTCCTTCTAGATAGTAGTGGTTGTGAGTTAGGAAGGTGCTGTCTAAGGAGCCTTGGTGAATTCTTGCAGTGCATCTCATAGATGGTACACACTGCTGCTACTGTGCGTTGGTGGCAGAGGGAGTGAACATTTGTGGATGTGGTGCCAATAAAGCGGGCTGCTTTGTCCTGGGCAGCGTCAAGCTTCTTGAGAGTTGTGGGAGCTGCACTCATCCAGACAAGTGGGGGTATTCCATCACACTCCTGATGCCTTGTAGATGGTGGGGATTCAGGAGGTGAGTTACTCGTTGCACGGTTCCTAGCCTCTGACCTGCTCTTGCAGCCACAGTATTTATATGGCTAGTCCAGTTCAGTTTCTGGTCAACGGTAACTCCCAGGATGTTGATAGTGGGGGATTCAGAGATGGTAATGCCATTGAAGATCAAGAGGAGATGGTTGGATTCTCTCTTGTTGGAGATGGTCATTGCCTGACAGCTGTGTGGCATGAATGTTACTTGCCACTTGTCAGCCCAAGCCTGGATATTGTCCATGTCTTGCTGCATTTGGACATGGGCTGCTTCAGTATCTGAGTATCTTCAGTATCGTGAATGGTGCTGAACATTGGCAATCATCAGCGAACATCCCCACTTCTGGCCTTATGATGGAAAGAAGGTAACTGATGAAGCAGCTGAAGATGGTTGGGCCTAGGATACTACCCTAAGGAACTCCTGCAGTGATGCCTTGGAGCTGAGATGACTGACCTCCAACAACCACAACCATCTTCCTTTGTGCTGGGTATGACTCCAGCCAGTGGAGAGTTTTCCCCCTGATTCCCATTGACTCCAGTTTTGCTAGGGCTCCTTGAAGCCACACTCAGTCAAATGCTGCCTCGATGCTAAGGGCAGTCACTCTTACCTCACCTCGGGAGTTCAGCTCTTCTGTCCATGTTTGAACCAAGGCTGAGGTCAGAGGCGGAGTCGCCCTGGTGGGACCCAAACTGAGTATCAGTGAGCAGGTTATTGCTAAGCAGGTGCCACTTGATAGCACTGTTGATGAGCCCTTCCATTACTTGTCTGATGATTGAGTGTAGATTGATGGGGCGGTAATTGACCAGGTTGGATTTGTCCTGCTTTTTGTGTACAGGACATCCTTGAGCAATTTTCCACTTAGCCGGGTAGATGCCAATGTTGTAGCTATACTGGAACAGATTGGCTAGAGGCGCGGCAAGTTCTGAAGCACAAGTCTTAGTACTATTGCTGGAATATTGTCAGGGCCCATAGCCTTTGCAGTATCCAGTGCCTTCAAACCTTTCTTGATATCACGTGGAGCGAATCGAATTGGCTGAAGACTGGCATCTGTGATTCTGGGGACCTCCGAAGGAGGCCGAGATGGATCATCCACTCGGCACTTCTGGCTGAAGATTGTAGCAAATGCTTCAGCCTTATCTTTTGCACTGATGTGCTGGGCTCTCCCATCATTGAGGATGGGGATATTTGTGGAGTCCCCTCCTCCAATGAGTTGTTTAATTGTCCACCACCATTCACAACTGGATGTGGCAAGACCGCAGACTTAGATCTGATCCGTTAGTTGTGGGATCACTTAGCTCTGTCTATCACTTGCTGCTCATGTTGTTTGGCACGCAAGTAGTCCTGTTTTATAGCTTCACCAGGTTGACACCTCATTTTTAGGTATGCCTGGTGCTGCTCCAGGCATACCCTCCTGCAGTCTTCATTGAACCAGGGTTGATCCCCTGGCTTGATGGTAATGGTAGAGTGGGGGACATGCCGGGGCATGAGGTTACAGATTGTGTTCGAGTACAATTCTGCTGCTGCTGATGGCCCACAGCGCCTCATGGATGCCCAGTCCTGAGTTGCTAAACCTGTTCAAAATCTATCCCATATTACACAGTGGTAGTGCCACACAACCTGATAGGGGGTATCCTCGATGCGAAGGCGAGACTTTGTCTCCGAATGACTGTGCGGTGGTCACTCCTACTGATACTATCATGTGCAGATGCATCTGCGGCAGGCAGGTTGGTGGGGATGAGGTCAAGTATGTTTTTCCCTCTTGTTGGTTCCCTCACCACCTGCCGCAGACCCATTCTAGCAGCTATGTCATTTAGGACTCAGCCAGCTCGGTCAGTAGTGGTGCTACCAAGCCACTCTTGGTGATGGACATTGAAATCTCCCACCCAGAGTAAATTCTGCACCCTTGTCACCCTCAGTGCTTCCCACAAGTGCTGTTCAGCATGGAGGAGCACTGATTCATCAGCTAAGGGAGGGCGGTATATGGTAATCAGCAGGAGGTTTCCTTACTCATGTTTGGCCTGATGTCATGAGACTTCATGGGGTCGGGAGTTCATGTTGAGGACTCCCAGGATAACTCCCTCCCGACTGTATACCGCTGTGTCGCCACCTCTGCTGAGCCTGTCCTACTGGTGGGACAGACATACCCAGGGATGGTGATGGTGCTGTCTGGGACATTATCTATAAGGTATGATTTGGTGAGTATGAAAATGTCAGGCTGTTGCTTGACTAGCCTGTGAGGCAGCTCTCCCAATTTTGGCACTAGCCCCCCAGATGTTGGTAAGGAGGACCAGAAAGTGAACAGACTCTGCTTAATGCCTTATTCGAAACATGGCACCTCCAACAGTACAGCACTTCCTCAGTATCACCTGGATTTTGCACTCTGGAGTGGGACTTGAACTCATGACCTTCTGACTCAGAGGCAAGACTGCAAACACTGAGCCGAGGTTGAATAGGCTGTCACTGTTCCCTCGCTGGACTCGTGTGATGTACATGAGGGCAGCTGGCCTGGGAAAGAAAGCCAGAGTATTCATGGAAAGGGAGAATCTGGTGGATGGGTGGGGGTGGGGAGTTGGGAGGAAAGGTTAAAAAAAATGTGGAAGTATCTGGAAAGCTGTCTCTCAGTGGCTATAGGGTAGGGTTGCCAACTCAGGTTGGAGATATCCCTGGAGGATTCGTCATGTGCCATCCTGCCTCCAACCACCCCGCCCAGTCAAACAGGCATTTTAAAAAAATAAATCTCTAATATTCTTATAATAAATGATCACGTTCAAATAAATGGGAAATAAACACTATTTTAATGTCCCTATGATTTTTCTCCCTGGATAGTATATTCAGATACCTAATCTTTAATTCCTGGAGACTCCTGGACAATCCTGGAGAGCTGTCAGCCCTGCTGAAGAACATTGAATATAACTTTTTCAAGAAGAGGTTTATGAGTTTGTATGGGAGGGTGGTTGGGTGGGGGCGGGGGGAGGGGACGGAGGGTTATGTTGCTGCTATTTGAGTCCTCAAGGCCTCAAGTCTTTAACAAGCCCAGGTGAGAAGCACACAGCACACAAGTGACAACTGACATGGTAAGTCGCATGGTAAGTTCTAAGACTAGAAAGGAGGTTCTGCTGAAAGAATTGGAACAGTTAGGAGCTAAATTCAAAAGCAGAACCTCCATGGTAATAATCTTGGGACTACTACATGAGCCACGGGCAAACTGGCATAGATAAATAAAGTCAAGGAGTTAAATGCATGGCTCAGAGATTGGTGTGGGAGGAAAGGGTTTCAGTTCATGGGGCACTGGCACCAGTACTGGGGTAGAAGGGAGCTCTTCCAGTGGGATGGGCTTCACTTGAACCGTGCTGGTACCAGTGTCCTGGTGAATCAAATAACTAGGGCTGCAGAGAGGGCTTTAAACTAAATAGAGGGGGTGAAGGTTCTGGAGAGGGGATACGTAAGCTTACAAAGCAAAAGGATATGGCAGCCTTGCAGGGCAGCTATTTAGGTAATGATACCCAGAGTGTGACAGGAAGGGACAGAGTGTACACAAACATTAACAAAGCAGTAAATAGGGTCAAAGGGGGAAAAATGGTAAAAAAGCCAAATTATTGGCTCTTTACTTAAATGCACGTAGTATTCAGAACAAAACAAATGAATTAACGGCACAAATAGAGGTTAATGGGTGTGATTTATAGTCATTACTGAGACGTGGTTACAAGGATATCAAAGCTGGGAACTAAACATTCAGGACAGGCAGAAAGGAAAGGGTGGTGGGGTAGCTTTGTTAGTACGAGATGGAATAAGTATGATAGCAAGAAAGGATCTTTGGATCAGTAGATGTAGAATCCATATGGGTGGAGGTAAGAAATAACAAGGGGAAGAAGACACTGCTGGGAGTAGACTATAGGCCCCCGAACAGTAGCTACACTGTAGGACAGAGAATGAATCAGGAGATAATGAGGGCATGTAAAAAAGGCAGTACATTAATTATGGGTGACTTTAACCTTCATGTAGATTGGGAAAATCAAATTGGCAGAGGTAGCCATGAGCAAGAATCCATAGAGTGTATTCGGGAGAGTTTTCTACAACAATATAAATATAAAAGAGGAGAAGGTGTTGCATTATTAGTTAAAGAGTCAGTTATTGCAGTAAGGAGATATGATATCTTGGAGGGGGCATCGAATGAAGCTTTGTGGGTAGAGTTTAGGAATAAAAAAGGGGCAGCCACATTGTTAGGTGTTTATTATAAAGCCCCCAGATAGTCAGTGGGAAATTGAGGAGCAAATATGTGCAGAATTTGTGAGGCGTGTAAAAGAAATTACAATAGGGTAATTATATTAGATGATTTCAAGTTTCCCAACATTAATTGGGATAGACATAGTGTTAAGGGCTTGGATGGAGTGGATTTTTTGAAATGTGTACAGGAGAACTTTTTAGGTCAATATGTAGAGGGTCCAACAAGGGACGGTGCAGTGCTGGACTAATTCTGGGAAATGAAGCCGGACAGGTGGCTGAGGTGGTGGTGGAGGACCATTTTAGTGATGGCGACATTTTATAGTAACAAAATGAATCAATATGCTATCCCATTCATCGGATCTGATGCTTCTGTAGTCAAACGCACACAGTGTTACCTGCATGAGAACTTACAGGAAAGTCCTGTCCAGTATGGTGCACATGCTGCTGTCGGTGGAATCGTCTCAGCCAGATAGCTGGGTTTTTTTTCTGGTGTTTCACAAAGTTTAGATTGGGGAGAAACCTCCTAATCAAATACCCAGAGTTTTTCTCATTTGGATATAGCAAGTTGCAAAAACATGTTTTGGATTGAGGGAGAGTGGATTTTAATAAAATAAGGCAGGATCTGGCCAAGGTAGACTGGGAACAGCTACTTGTGAAGAAATCTACAGAAGAGCAGTGGGGAGCGTTCAAAAAGGAAATGGGGAGGGTACAGACTCAACGTGTTCCCTCTAGGGTGATAGGGAGGAGTAACAAGCCCAGAGAACCATGGATGACCAGAGATATTCAGGAAATGATGAGAAGGAAAAGAGAGGCTTTTAGCAGGTACAAGGGGAGCAAATCAGCGGAGGCATTAGTGGAGTACAGAAAATGCAGGGAGGAGCTTAAGAAAGCAATTAGGAGAGCAAAGAGGGGATATGAGAAAGCTCTGGCTGGTCAAAGTAGGAAAAATCCCAAGATATTCTACAAGTATATCAATGGGAAGGGGATAACCAGGGAAAGAGTAGGGCCCATTGCAGACCAAGGGAGAAATCTATGGGTGGAGCCAGAGGACATTGATAGAGTGTTGAACGAATACTTCACATCCATCTTCACCCAAGAGAATGAGGATGAAGGTATGGAACTCAGGGATAGAGACTGCAAGGTTCTTGAGCAAATTGATATAGGGAATGACAAAGTATTGGAGGTGTTGGCAGGCTTAAAAGTGGACAAATCTCCACGTCCAGATGATTTGTGTCCCAGACTGCTGAGGGAGGCAAGGGAGGAGATCGCAGGGGCTCTGACTCAAATTTTTAATTCCTCTCTGGCGACGGGGGAGGTGCCAGAGGACTGGAGAACAGCTAACGTGGTTCCGCTATTTATGAAGGGTTGTAGAGATAAGGCAGGGAACTACAGACCAGTGAGTCTCACGTCAGTGGTAGGGAAACTATTGGAGAAAATTCTGAAGGAGAGAATCCATCTCCACTTGGAGAAGCAAGGTTTGATCAGGAATAGTCAGCATGGCTTTGTCAGAGGGAGGTCATGCCTAACAAATTTGATTGAATATTTTGAGGAGGTGACCAGGTGTGTAGATGAGGGTAGTGTAGTTGATGTAGTTTATATGGATTTCAGCAAAGCCTTTGACAAGATCCGACATGGGAGACTTATGAAGAAGGCAAATGCACATGGGATACAGGGTAATTTGATAAGGTGGATTCGAAATTGGCTTAGCTGTAGGAGACAGAAGGATGCTTCAGTGACTGGAAGCCAGTGTCCAGTGGCGTACCATAGGGATCTGTGCTGGGTCCCCTATTATTTGTCATTTATATAAACGACATCGATGACTATGTGGGGGCTAGGATTACTAAGTTTGCAGATGACACAAAGATTGGCCGGGTGGTTAACAATGAGGTTGAGTGTCTTGGGCTACAGGAAGATTTTGACGGGATGGTCAAATGGGCAGATAAGTGGCAGATGGAATTTAACCCTGAAAAGTGTGAGGTGATACACTTTGGAAGGAGTAATTTGATGAAGAAGTATTCATTGAATGACATGACACTAAGAAGTTCTGAGGAACAAAGGGACCTTGGCGTGTGTGTCCATGGATCTCTGAAGGCGGAGGGGCATGTTAGTGGGGTCGTGAAAAAGGCATTTGGGACACTTGCCTGTATCAATCGAGGCATAGATTACAAAAGCAGGGAGATCATGCTGGAGTTGTATAGAACCTTGGTGAGGCCACAGCTGGAGTACTGTGTGCAGTTCTGGTCGCCACATTATAGGAAGGATGTGATTGCACTGGAGGGGGTGCAGAGGAGATTCACCAGGATGTTGCCTGGGACGAAACATTTAAGTTATGAAGAGAGGTTGGATAGATTTGGGTTGTTTCCATTGGAGCAGAGAAGAGTGAGGGGTGACCTGTTCGAGGTGTACAAGATTATGAGGGGGGTGGACAAGATAGATAGGGAGCAGCTGTTCCCCTTAGTTAAAGGGTCAGTCACGAGGGGACACAAGTTCAATGTTAGGGGCAGAAGGTTTAGGGGGGGATGGTGAGGGAAAATTTTTTTACCCAGAGGGTGGTGACAGTCTGGAATGCGCTGCCTGGAAGGGTGGTGGAGGCTGGTTGACTCACATCCTTTAAAAAGTACCGGGATGAGCATTTGGCACATCATAACATTCAAGGCTATGGGTCAAGTGCTGGTAAATGGGATTAGGTAGGTAGACCAGGTGTTTCTCATGTGTCGATGCAGACTCGATGGGCCGAAGGGCCTCTTCTGCACTGTGTGATTCTGTGATTCTGTGAATATGTTGTGGTTCCAACCAGGATCAGGCTATTTTGGATCTGGTCATGTGTAATGAGGCAGGTTTAAAAATGACCTCAGAGTAAAAGATCCCATAGAAAACAGTGACCATAAAATTTAGCATTCGGTTTGAGAGTGAGAAACTTGGGTTGGAAACAACTGCGCTAAACTTAAATAAGGGTAATTATAAAGGAATAAGGGCAGAGTTGGCTGGAGCAAACTGGGATAGGATTTTAGCAGAAAAAATGGTTGGTGAACAATGGCAGCCATTTAAGAAAATAGTTCATGACTCACAACAAAGATATATCCCAGTGACAAAGAAGGATTCTAGGAAGGGGATAAACATAGCATGGAAAATTAAATTAATCAAATTAAAAGAAAAAGCATACAATGTGACAAAAAATAGTGGTAAGCCAGAGGATTGGGAAAGTTTTAAAAGCCAACAAAAGATGACCCAAAAAGTAATTAAGAGGAAGAAAATAAACTTTGAGGGTAAACTAGCAAGTAATATAAAAACAGACGGTAAGAGCTTCTTTAAATATAAAAAAAAAGGAAGAGTGGCCAAAGTGAACATAGGCCTCTTACAGAATGAGGCTGGGGAAATAATAATGGGGAACCAGGAAATGGCAGAGGAGTTGAATAAATACAGTCTTTATGGTAGAAGACATTAATAGCATTCCAATACTAAATAATCAAGGGACAAAAGAGGGGGAGGAAATAAATACAATAACTATCACTAGAGAAAAATTACTAGGGAAACTAATGGGGCTAAAGGTCAATAAGTCCCCTGGACCTGATGATTTGCTTCCTAGGATATTAAAGGAAGTAGCTACACAAATAGTGGATGCACTGGTAGTAAACTTCCAAGAATCCTTAGATTCTGGAAAAGTCCCAGAGGATTGGAAAACTGCCAATATAACACTCTTATTCAAAAAGGGAGGGAGACAAAAAACTGGTAACTAGGCCAGTTAGTTTAACATCTGTCATTGGGAAAATGTTAGAGTCTATTATAAAGCATGTAATAGTAGAGCATTTAGAATTACATAATCTAATCAAGCAGAGTCAGCATGGCTTTATGAAGGGGAACTCATGCTTGACAAATTGATTAGAATTCTTTGAGGGGGTATCTAGCAGGATAGATAAAGGGGAACCAGTAGATGTAATATATTTTGATTTCAAAAGGCATTCGATAAGGTGCCGCACGTAAGGCTACTTGATGACATAAGAGCCCATGGAGTCGGGGGTAGTATATTAGCATGGATGGAGGATTGGCTAACTAATAGAAGACAGAGATTTGGGATAAGGGGGAATTTTCAGGATGGCAAATTGTAACTAGTGAAGTGCCACAGGGATCAGTGCTGGGGCCTTAATTGTTTACAATATATATTAATGAATTATATAAGGGAAGTGAATGCATTATCGCCAAATTTGCAGATGATACAAAAATAGGTGGGAAGGCAAGTGGTGAGAATGACACCAGGAGTCTACAGAGGGATATAGACAGGTTAAGTGAGTGGGCAAAAAAGTGGCAGATGGAATATAATGTGGGAAAATGTGAGGTTATGCACTTTGGCAGGAAGAATAGAGGAGCTTAGTATTATTTAAATGGAGAAAGACTGCAGAAGGCTGCAGCACAGAGGGATTTGGGAGTCCTTGTGCAGGAATCCCAAAAAGCTAACACACAAGTTCAACAGGTAATAGGGAAGGCAAATGGAATGTTGGTCTTTATTTCAAAGGGAATGGAGTATAAAAATAGGGAAATCTTGCTGAAACTATACAAGGCACTAGTTAGACTACACCTAGAATACTGTGAACAGTTTTGGTCCCCTTATCTAAGGAAAGATATACTGACATTGGATGCAGTCCAGAGAAGGTTCACTAGGTTGATCCCGGGTGTGGAGGGATTTTCTTATGAGGAGAGGTTGAATAGGTTGGGCCTGTATTAATTGGAGTTTAGAAGAATGAGAGGCAACCTTATTGAAACTTATCAAATTTTTAGGGGGCTTGACAGGGTAGATGCTGAAAGATGTTTCCCCTTGTGGTAGAGTCTAGGACTAGAGGGTGTAATCTCAGAGTAAGGGGGCGCCCATTTGAAACAGAGATGAGGAGGAATTTCTTCTCTCAGAGGATAGTCAATGTGTGGAATTCTTTACCGCAGAGGGCTGTAGAGGCTGGATCATTAAGTATCTTCAAGGCTGAGATAGACAGATTTTTAATCAGTAAGGGAATCAAAGGTTATGGAGAAAAGGCAGGAACGTGGAGGACAGGATTATCAGGTCAGCCACAATCTCATTGAATGGCGGAGCAGAATTGATGGGCCGAATGGCCTACTCCTGCTCCTATCGTCTTATGGTCCCTGTGCAACCTTGATCTGGCCTGGGCCCTAACAGTTACATAGGCTGATTATTTGACTATATGCCTGACTCATAAGATGAGCATAGAGTCTTGTTTATACAGGGTCACAGGCAGTAGTCAGCACTTGCAATTGAGAGCACAGGCAATAGTGAACATCTAACATGGAGGCTGTACTTTTATCCTCCAGCCTCTCACACGGTGATGTCACAGTGATGTCACTATGTAGCTTCTTAAAGGTACATGTCATTGTCTTCATTGTCTTGCGTACAATATCACAACCATGATCATGTGGAAAGCTAGCTGGGGTGAGTATACTTCTGAAGGAATAGGTGGACAAGCGGCAGATGAAATGTAATGCAGAGAAGTGTGAAGTGATTCATTTTTGTGGGAAGTACAGGGAGGGATAATATAAAATAAAGGATACAAATTTAAAGGGATGCAAGAACAGAGTGAGCTGGGAGAATATGTGCACAAATCATTGAATGTGAAAGGGAAGGTTGAGAGTGCAGTTAAGAAAGCATTTGGGATCTTGAGCTTTATAAATAGGGGCCAGAATACAAATACAAGGAAGGTTTGATAAATCTGCATAAAATGACCAACTGGAGTCTTACATCCATTTCTGGGCACTACACTTTGGGAAAATATGAATGCTTTAGAGAGGGAAAAGCTCAGCAGGTCTAACAGCATCTGTGGAGAGAAAAACAGAGTTAACGTTTCAAGTCTGTATGACTCTTCCAGGAATGTCTACCTTGAAGAAATACTGCTCTTCTCTACGATAGGATTTCCGCTTGTCTCTTTTGCCCTGTTCACCATCAGCACCTCCTTTAGCCAGTACCACTACCATTAACACCCCTTTGTCCTTGTGTCCATGACATCTCTGTCCATCTCTCCTTTGCCCCCACCTATCACTGGCCTTCCATCCAGCTTCACCTGCTCCAACCTCCCTTAAACAGTATAAATTTCATCACATTTTTACTTCTCTTTAGCTCTGAAGAAGAGCTATACATTAACTCTGTTTCTCTCTCCACAGATGCTGTCAAACCTGCTGAGTTTTTCCAGCATTTTTTCAGATTTCCAGCATCCGCAGTATTTTGCTTTTATCTTTACTTCTGCACTCAAATTCTCTTGCAATAAAAGCCAACCTACCATAGAATTGGATCATTATCTGAAGAGGAAACATTTTAAGGCTACAAGGAAAAGGCAGGAGAGCGGCACCAGGTGGGTTGCTCTTGCAGGGAGCCAGCATGGGCATGACGGGCTGAATATCCTCCTTCTGTGCTGTAACTATTCTATGATCCTATGGATGGAAGAGACTGCACCTCCTTGCAGCCAGCAGCAGAGGGCACTAGGGTATGCTGAAGCTCAGTCCAGAAGCTGCAATGAGTGGTCACAGGGCTCGGGGCTGAAGGAGGGAGAGTCCGCTGTGTGTTTGGACAGTTGCAGGCACTTGGTGTGTGTCCTGGGACATTTACCCTCCCTGATGAATTTGGGTATTTGTTTGTTAGGAGTCCATTAAAGACTTGTTTGGATCCTCAAGCGGGAACCATCTGGAAAATCCCACAGCACAGTAAACACAACCCATTCTGATATCATTAAGCCTCTTTGTTTCTTTGTCTTCTTTAATTCCACTGAGCCATGCATAGCTGAGGGTACAGGCAAGCTTAGTCCTGTAGCTTCCCCTCGGTATCAAGGTGCCTAGCCCCCCACAGAGCAGCGCTAATAAGATCAGCAGCATGTTGGGCAGAATTTTACATTCCCTTGCCGGTGGGTTTGCAGGCCAAGGAGGGGCCAGTAAAATTCCTCGGATGGTTTTCCCGCCAGCCTCCCACCCACCCTGACCACTCTGCAGTTTTGTGGTGGGGTGGGTGAAGCCTAGGCTGGCACCCCCCCCACCCTTGCCCCAATTGAGACTCTTGAGTGGCCAGTTAATGACCCGTTTTCCACCCGACCTCAATTTTCAGGCTGACAGGAGGAGTTCAGGGGCAAGGGGAAGCCCAGAAAGTGACCCTGTTCAGGCCTCGGGCAAGGAGTGGGGGGGGGGTTATGGGGCAGCTCCATCACCATCTTCCTTTCAGCCTCGGGCAAACCCACCCACTCCACACCCACCAGAAGGTCTGGTCCCTGCGGCTGCCCCCTCCCGTCCGACCTCTCCGCCAACACCCCCCAACCACCTGCCCATCCCCCCACTGGGCTCCACCTCCCCTCCCCACCCTGAGACCACCCCCCCACCCCACACTTGCCTGGTAGGACTTGTGGGACTTAGACCCTGGGGCCTGTTTGCAGTCACAGCCCTGTCCACTGTAACCTCTGGTGCTGCTCGGACTGGAGAGCAGCTCCCTGAGGTGGGGCTTCCTCCTGAGTGAGGGGCGGAATTCCCACCTCCAGTCAGTTAACACTTGCTGGAGCGCTGAGTGGCTGTGAGGCAGCCAGTGTCAGCGGGAGATCACTCACCCGTCAACGGCTCAGAGGGCAGGTAGGGAATCCCCGCCATTCTAAAAATCCAAACCGCGGGAGGGAGCAGAAGTCCAATCACTTGGTGCAACTGTGTCCTTGTGCCCTCCAGCCAACTTGCCGATCCTCACTGTGAGCAGGGATGGTATCAGGCCAGCAGGCTGAAAGTCCCACCACATTCACACCCTGTGCTGAGGAACCAGTTGGGTCGTTTAACATTTATTTGCCTTCATATGAATCTTGGTGGGCAGAAGTTACTGCACGTGGCCTCCATTTCTTTATGCATTCTTGGGACGTGGGTGTCACTGATAAGGTCAGCTTTTGTTTCTCGTCCCTAACTGCCCTCGAGAAGGTGAGACAAGCTGCCTTCTTGAACCTCAACAGCCCAAGTGGTGTAGGTTCACCCACAGAACTGCTTGGGACAGAATTCTAGGATTTTGACTCAGCGACAGTGAAGGAACTGTGATATTGTTCCAAGTCAGGCTGGTGTGTTGTTTGGAAGGGAACTTGCTGATGATGGTGTTCCCATCTATCTGCTGCCCTTTTCCTGCTAGGTGGTAGATGTTGTACATTTGAAAGGGGATGTTGATATTCCTGGTTAAGTTGCTGCAGAGCATCTTATAGATGGTACACATTGCTGCTACTGTGTGTCAATGGTGGGGGGAGTGGATATTAAGGTAGTGGATATGGTGTCATCAAGCAGGCTGCTTTTTCCTGGGTGGCATTGAGCTTCTTGAGTGTTGTGGGAGCCGCACTCATCCATGCAAGTGGGGAGTATTCCATCACACTCCTGACTTGTGCCCAGTAGATGGTGGACAGGATTTGGGGAGCCAGGAGGTGAGTTACTCGTCACAGGCTTCCTAGCCTCTGACCTGCTCTTGTAGCCACAGTACTTATATGGCTAGTCCAGTTCAGTTTCTGGTCAATGGTAACCCCCAGGATGTTATTAGTGGGGGATTCAGTGATGGTAATGCCATTGAACATCAGGGAGCAATGGTTAGATTCTCTCTTGTTGGAGATGGTCATTGCCTGGAACATGTATGCCATCAATGTCAGTGGCCCCTTATCAATACATGCTTGTATGTTGTCCAGGTCTTGCTGCATGTGGGCATGTACTGCTTCAGTACCTGAGGAGTTGTGAATGGCACGGAAGGGGGAACATCCCTATTTCTGACCTTATGATGGAAAGAAGGTCATTGACGAAGCAGCTGAAGATGGTTGAAGACACTACCCTGAGGAACTCCTGCAGTGATGTCCTGGAGCTGAGATGACTGACCTCCAACAGCCACAACCATCTTCCCTTGTGCTAAGTATGTCTCCAACCAGTGGAGAATTTTCCCTCTAATTCCCATTGACTTTGATTCTACCAGGGCTCCTTGACGCCACACTCAGTCAAATGCTGCCTCAATGTCAAAGCCAGGCACTCTCACCCCCCACTCTCACCTCACATCAGTTAATTCACTTCACCCCTGTGCTCACTAATCCTGTTCTGTCAATGCCTCCATTTTAAACTCATCATCTTGTGTTTGAACCCATTCATGCCGTTGCTTCTACCTATCTCAGCAACCCCCTCCAGCCCTACAATGCTCCAAGATCTCTGTGTTCCTTCATCTGGCCTCCTGTGCATCCATATAACCAATCTGCATGTGCCAGCATTGATGATAAATGGTGTTTAAATGTGGGCAACCATCACAGCATGCCAGATGCAGCCTTCACCCAGTTAGCTGTGGTTCAGTGCATTGAGCTCTTGTTTCTGAGTCAGAAGGTTGTGGTATTAAGCCCCACTCCAGAGAGTTGAACTAAAGATCTGGGTTGTCATTTCAGTGCAGTGCTGAGGGACTACTGCACTGTCAGAGGTTCTGCCTTTTGGCTAAGACATAAACACAGTTGCAGGTAGATATAAAAGATCCTAAGGTGCTGTTTGAGGAGGAGCAGGGGAGTTTTACCTGATGACCTGGCCAATATTTATCCCTCACCCAACAGATTCTCGCTGGACTGTTCGTGGGTCCTTTCTGTGTGCAAATTGACTTTGAGTTTTGTACATTACAATGTTTGATTGATTACACTTTAAAAGTACTTCATTGGTTTCAGAATGTCTTGAGATTGTGAGTGGAGCTACATAAATGCAAGTTCTTTCTTTAATATTTAATTATTATATTCTTATACCTTTGTAGAAAGACCTTGCTCCTTCTGTCTGTAATATATTGTGAGTAAAATGACAGCACAGTGGACTGTTAGATATTCCTGTTGTACATCATAATCTATTGACCTGTGGACCATAGTGACAACATTTCAAAATACTTTTAAAGTTATAAACGTTGTTTTTTTGATCCACATTTACACTCTGAGTTAAATGGCACCATATTTCAGAGCCTGACCTATCCACTGAGGCATTATCTACCCCAGAGTGCAGTGCAGAGAGGAGCAGTGAAATGGATTCTCCCATCCCCGCCCACCATGTAAAACAATGTGACCTTAAGAAGTGACTTTACCAGGATACATTTCATGATGCTACAAGGGTAATTTGGTTTGTAAGTTATTGAAATATTCACAATTTCCCTTCCTGAAGTAAGGATTATCAGGAGTTAAAAACCTGTAACAGCATTTCTTGTTGGAGTCTTTTTGGCAAGATGCTCTGGGTAGTGGCAAATGATGACCCATTTCAGACTGGTAATACACTGGGCCACTCAGTCAGAACACTGACCCTTACTCATGTTGTGCCGTGTGCATGCCTGTATCTTTTTGAATCTGCCTCTTGGGAAGTTTGTCATTATTAAAGGCAGTTTATAAATTCAAGTTATGTGTCTTTATCTGTGTGTGTCTCTATGTGTATACATGAATGTTCAGAGGCGGAGCAGACTCAATAGTCAGTGTGGTCTACGTCTGTCCCTAGTTCTTGTGTGCGGGATATATACGTCAGGTGTGTGTTGGGTATGTACATCAGGTGTGTGTGGGATATGTACATCAGGTGTGTGTGGGATATGTACATCAGTCATGGATGTGATATGTACATCAGGTGTGTGTGGGATATGTAAGTCAGGTGTGTGTGGGATATGTGCATCAGTCATGGACGGGATATGTACATCAGGTGTGTGTGGGATATGTACATCAGGCCATGTATGGGATATGTACATCAGTCATGGATGGGATATGTACATCAGGTGTGTGTGGGATATGGACGTCAGGTATGTGTGGGATATGTACATCAGGTGTGTGTGGAATATCTATGTCAGGTGTGTGTGGGACATGTACATCAGGTATGTGTGGGATATGTATGTCAGGCATGTGTAGGGCATCTATGTCAGGTGTGTGAGGGATATGTATATCAGGCGTGTGTGGGATATGTACATCAAGTGTGTGTGGGGCATGCATATCAGGTGTGTGTGGGTGATGTACATCAGGTGTGTGTGGGACATGCACATCAGGCGTGCGTGGGATAGGTACATCAGGTGTGAGTGGGGTATGTACATCAGGTGTGTGTGGAATATCTATGTCAGGTATGTGTGGGATATGTACATCAGGTGTGTGTGGGGCATGCATATCAGGTGTGTGTGGGTGATGTACATCAGGTGTGTGTGGGACATGCACATCAGGCGTGCGTGGGATAGGTACATCAGGTGTGAGTGGGGTATGTACGTCAGATGTGTGTGGAATATCTATGTCAGGTATGTGTGGGATATGTACATCAGGCGTGTGTGTGACATGCACATCAGTGTGTGTGGGATATCTATGTCAGGTGTGTGTGAGGTATGTACGTCAGGCATGTGTGGAATATGTATGTCAGGCATGTGTGGAATATGTACGTCAGCGTGTGGGATATGTATGTCAGGCATGCGTGGGATATGAACGTCATATGTGTGTGGGATATGTACATCAGGTGTATATGGGGTATGTAAGTCAGGTGTGTGTGGGATTTGTATGTCAGGCTTGTGTGGGATATGTCGCCAGGTATGTGTGGGATATGTACTTCAGCCCTGTGTGGGAGATATCTATGTCAGGCATGTATGGGATATGTACATCAGGTGTGTGTGGGATATGTACATCAAGCATGTGTGGAATATGTACATCAGGCGTGTGTGGGATATCTCTGTCAGGTGTGTGTGAGTTTTTGTGTGTGTACGAATGTACAGGGTGTGTGAGATGTATACCTGTGGTGTGTGTAGGCATGTGGATTATGTACGTATGTTGAGTTGCTGTATGTGAGGTTTTGTGTGCGTCCGAATGTACAGGGCATGTGTGGTATGTGGGCGATGCGTGTGTGTGAGTGTGCAGTGGTTTGTGGAGAGGGGACGTTTGCCTGACCTGCACTAATGCGTATATGTGCACACACAAGGTGCATATACGTGAGTACAGTCCAGCACTTTACCCGACAGCAGGATAAGTTATTGCGTCAATCCCTGGAATCTTATTTTGCTCCAAGTAGCTGTCAGCTTAGCCACAAAACAGCCCCAACGCTTCAAAGGTAAAGGTATTGCACGAGTGTGAGGTAATGCAGGATGTTCCTGAGGCCTGCAATGAGTTACAGATCCTTTTTCAGTCACTGGCTAACAGTCACTGGAGAGGGGCTGGCGAGACTTGCATTTGTGTAGCGCCTTTCATGACCGCAAGCGTTCCATAACGTTTTGTGGAGGGGGGTGAGATATTTTTGAAGCCCAGTTACTGTTGAGGTACGGCAGCCAACTTAAGCACGGCAAGATCCAAGGAGCAGAATCCCAATGAGGATCAGAACAAAAATAAAAATCACAAGTGAAAAATACCAAAGTGAGGAGGACGCAGCGTAAATAGACGAGCGCATTAAACGCAGCCTCACAGGTCCCGGGGTGTCTGTCCCCGTGCAGTCACAGGAAAGATGTTCAGAAAACACGGGTTGGAAAGGGGCCCGCCATTCACAGAGAGTTTCACAGTAAGAAGTTGAGCTGAAGTATTGAGAGCGTGGCCCCTTTGTGAGCCTGGGAAGATGGGTGTCCTGAATGAGTGACAGTACAAAAGCTAGCACCGCACTTCAAAAAGGAAAGGCACATTTCTTCGAGTGAACCTAACCCTTTGACCCCTGTTCTGCTTGTACAGGCCCAGCATTGGTATTTGCAATGCTTCAAATTCCTGTTCACTCGATCAGGCTGGGAAACACAGCCCTCCAGTCTCTCATTAAGAATCCACACTGAGGTATTACAGAGTTTTAAATTACACCCCATGCTCTTCATGTGTTTCTCTTTTTCATCCAGGTCTGGTCCCCTGTTCTCCCCCACTTTTCAATGACTCCCTGATCTCTATCCCTACTCCTCCCCCGAAGCCAAGCAGTGCCAAGCCTCTCTGCTCCTTGACAACCAGTGCCCCTACCCCTCCCCTCCCCCCCCACCATCCCAGCTCGCCCCATCACACCTCCCCATCATCTACTCCATCACCTCTCCACCTCCCCATCACCATATCCCCACCACATCACCCCACCCCATACCCCATCACCCCTCCCCATCACTCAAACCCCCTGCCCCATACCCCAGCACCCAAACCCCCACCCCACACCCCATCACCCCTCCCCATCACCCAAACCCCCACCCCTCACCCCATCACCCAAATCCCCACCTCACACCCCATCACCCCTCCCCCTCACCCAAACCACGCCCCCATACCCCATTGCCCCTCCCCATCACCCCACCCAATCACTTCATCTCCCCATCACCATCATTATACCTTCCTCCACATTTCCCCACCCAAACTCTCACCCCTCACCCCATCACCTCTCCCCATCAGCCCATCCCTCACCCCATCCCCCACCTCTCACCATACCCCACCACCCCCCACCATACCCCATCACCCCCAATCCATCTTCCCTTCCCATCTCCATACTACCCCACCCAATCACCCATTCCTCACCCCCATTCCCCACCCGATCACCCATTCCAATCCCCCACCCCAAACCCAACCACTCCTCACCCCCAACTATCTGACAAGCCAACTGAGAACTCAACATGTGGGAAAATCGCAGTGTTTAGCTTGCGCCCCGGCAGGCTCTGAGGTCCAGTGGATCCCACACTACGGCTCTGTGTGTTGGAGGGTAACTATCTAAAGTGTCTCAGGCTTCTATGATTATTGCCTGTGCTGTGTGTGAGTGGATTGTGGATGACTTTATCTGTGCTGAGTGAGCTGTTCACAGGTGAGCTGTCAATCCAGGGTTCAGCATTGACCTCAGAACCTCCCAGGCCAGAGAGCAGAAATAATGGCCAAGGTTTATCATTCCTGGTCCCTACAAAACCCAGGCATATGTTAAGAAATTATTAAGTCTCTTGGGTGAGGTACAGCGGGGTGACTGATTCTATACACCAACAACACATGGCATCTCTCAGGCGTCAGCCGCAGGCCTCTGAGTCAGAAGGTCAAGGCTTCAAGCCCCATCTAAAGACTCGAGCACAAAATCTAAGCTGCTATTCCACCGTTGGAGGTTCAATCTTCTAGATGATACCTTAACGGACGCCTCACCTGCTCCCAGGCGGACATAAAAGACCCCATGGCCAGTACTTAGGAAGAAAAGCAGTGGAATTTACCATAACACCTTGGCCAATATCTGTTTTTCAACAACCTTCACCTAAAAAAAGATGATCTGGTCTTTGTTTGTGTGATCGTGCTGTGCATGAATTGGCTGTCAAATTTCCAACATTACAACAATGATTACACCTCTAAAAGTCTATCTAAATAACTGTAAAGTGCTTTGGATCATCCTGAGATCACAAAAGGTGGTATATAAATGCAAGTTTCTTTTTCTAAGGATGGCATGGCGAAGATTTGGGAAACAGCTCAAATTTTGGTAACGAGTAACTGGAGCGGTTAAATTGCACTGGCAAGCCCTACCTGTGGTTTGTTGGCTGGGCTGTTGTAAAAGATTCTCCCCTTCCCCCTGGAACTTTTCTACCCCACCCCGCCACTGCCCCCACTTAATACACTGAAACTACCAACAGTCACCATGGTGACTAAACTGGACTGAAGCCGATTTTAAATCCTCGGTCATCTTTTCTGCCCACCTCACTGAGTGAGCTGCCATCCATTAACTATTGCTAAAGGGGCACAAAAGAAGCCCCGTGTTATTCAAATAATATATGGATGCAAATGGAATGTGTAGTGATCAGGTAACCAGCAGCCTTGGGCCCAACAGCAGGACAGACGTTTTGTTGTAGAATCTGATAAGGAACCTGAGGAATGTGAGGAATGTGCTAATGAATGAGGAGATTAGAACAGGACCTACAGCCTAGCCTGAACCATCAGGAACTATCCGAGTCCACAATCCTGCCTTATTGCTATCAGGATCTGAAAATCCAGCTACAGCCACATCCAGCCAATAACTTAGGTACTGGAGTCCAGTCAAACAGCAGAATATTGCTGCAGGTGATGAGGCTCCAGAGCACTAAGAAATGGGCTTTTAGTTTACTGAAACTACTCCAACACCAAAGCTGAGGACAGAGACCTCCCATCAGTAATCCTGACTCCTTGTTTCTGACCTAAAAGTCTCATTATCAAGTTTTACTTATCTTCCCCAGTGATTCATGCAGGGGTGCAGATCCCTTATACATACAGGTTCATGATCCCTCAGGAATACAGATCCCTCAGTTATACGGGAATACAGATCTCTTATTCATACAGGGTTACATATCCCTCAGTCGTAAAGGGATACAAACTCCCAATACCTGGTTTGGTTCAGTTGACTGATTTGAGATGGAACACCTTAGGGGCACTACAATAGTCTCAGCTTCTGTGGGCTAGGGAAGAAGATGGGGAAAAGATCATTGAACATTGAGACTATCCCATGGCCCAAGTGTAGATCTTGGATGTGGACAGGATTGTGCTCAGATGTAGCAGTCCCCATGGTAACACATCCTTATTGTTCAAGCTCACAGATAAAGAATGGGCCACTTGGCGCCTGCTGTGACCTCCACAGGATCAGTCAGGGGCTTCAAGAGAAAAGATAACAATAAAAGTTAGTCATGCTGCTTTCAGTCAGTCAGAGAGTCATAGGAATGGAAATACTCTCCAGGGACATTGTAAAGAGCTCAGAGTTCCTCTGCTAGCTCACTGGTAACATTAACTACCCAATATGCTGCTTACAGTTTTTAAATTTATTTGTAATTGCAGATATATCCAGCAGAGGGAGTGAGGCAGGGAGTTAACACGAGGAGATGTGGAGTTAGGAATATTGGTATTGTGTTTTATGCCTTGGAGATATGCAGAGATGACACACCAGTTTCTATGTCTGGACAGGAGCTTTATTTACAATGTTTCTAAAACATCTGCTCTCATGCTTCCAGCTTCTTGTTTTCAGTTTAGTTTCTGTTTCTCAGTAATCGCATCCGGGCTTCACTAATAGCACATAGTGAACAGTTAATGGACACACATAATCAAATAGCAAATAATTGAACAGTTGAATGCAACATCCTTTTCCCCCTTGTAAAACCAGAAGACCTTATTTTAAATTAATCCATCATACACATTGAACATATGTAGATTGAGTCATTTCTTAGATATCAACGTGTCCATTTTCTCTAAGTACAGAAATAGTCTTTGAGATATGAATGTGTTGATGACAGCGTTAAGATCTATGAGCTAGAGATTGTAGTTCTGCGCGATCAGCTCGATGAGGTGTATGATTAACATGGTTGTTCATTAGAAATGAAAATATAACCTCGTGACCACTGTACTCAAACATAATGGACTACTCACTATCTAGCCCCTTGCATTCCACTTTGTTTTGTCATCTAACAGATAAGCGTTGGTACCGAGCAACTGCTTGATCTACTTTGGTCCTGATGGGAGATGATCTAAGTTTGTGGTTGTGATTTGGCCATTTGATGTGAAGCTAATTTTCACTTAAAATCATGGTTCCGTTCCACCTGTTTGCTTGTCGAAGTACACTTATGCTTTACCTTCTAGTTTTGTGATTTCTTCTGCTTTTGCTCTTACATTCTCATTGGATAGCGGCAATGGCTTAAGAATGGTCAGCAGTATGCAGAAGTTACAACAGGCCATAAGTTCAGCCAGTGTCTTTCCGGTCAGAGAGTGTGGGGTGGATTGATATGTGCGAAGTACGATATGAATGGATTGTTCAAACACTTTCCCCTCCGACATGTTTACTTTCAGACTGTCCTTGATCACCCGTCGAATTGTTTGATGCCATTATTTGAATGCGGGTTGTGTCGTGATGTCAGATGGTGGTGAATCAGTAGCTTGCTAGGAACTGACTGGAAACAAATTGTCTGTAGTGATAGTCTCTGGCAAACACCATTTTATAAACAACTTGTCTAATATGTCAATGACCAAATGACCATGGAATTTATTGGATCCATTTCCGGCCATTTGCTATGTAGATCATGAGCAACAAGCAAAAATCATTGATTGCCTGCACCCCTCCAAAAATATCTACTTAAAGTTGTTTTCATGGTTTTGTTGGCCATGAGGTTGGCATAGAGGTGCAGGACACAATTTAACAGATTTTTCACTGAGTGTACAAGCTATGCAGTTTCTAATGAACTTTTTTATGTGGCAATCTATTTTTGACCACCAGGCTTCTTCACGGGAACATTGTTTCATCATAACAAGGCCCACATGTCCTTCATGGGCAAGATATAACATATGTTGTTCTAGTGCTTGTAGGATAACCACTTGAGTTCCGTGTGCGATACAGTTGTCATCAAAGAAATCAAGCTCATTGTGTACTCTGGAGTATGAGACCAGTTCTTCCTCTATTTTGTGAGGCTACTTGGTTTTTAGATACCAGTTTAGTTCCTGGAGTATGCTATCTACTGTAGATTCTGTCTTCAATTCCTCTCATGTAACAAGATTCGCGATCCATGTGAAATCACCGTGATCAAGTAGTCTTCAATGTCACAAGTCACTTCACTATTGCTTATGCTGTCTGTGATTTTAGTGCAGCTAAGCATGTCAGCTACTTGGCCGCGTGATCCTGCAAGATACTTGATCTTGAAGTTACGCTGATGAAGACAATCTGACTATCTGTAGATGCGTGGATGTCGATGACTAGATCCTGATGTGGCTAATAATGTAAGTCAGTGCTTGATGATCAGTGTGGAGAGTGAACTCTCTACCACAGAGACGTGTACCAATGTTCAAAGCGTCGATGAAGGCGAGTGCTTCCTGCTCTCCAGTAGAACATTTGTGTTCAGTTTCCAACAATGGGCGTGGTTTCCTTTGACGTGCTGTGAGAGTACAGCTTCAATCACATTTCCTGATGCATCTGTTATACTTTACCACATGTGGGATGAAAGTTATTTTTCACCTTTAATATGTCAAATGCTGTTTGCTATGTTGTTGTCCATTTCTGTTGTGTATCTTTGCACAGTAGCTTTCGAAGAGGTTCCGTGATCTCTGTGTACTTAGGAACAAATTTATGACAAAAGCTGGTAGTATTGGGGGACAATGCCACTCTTTCATGTCAGACGAAGTCAGGAGCACATGAATGGCTTTGATGTTGTTGTGCGTAGGCTTTACTGCATCTGCTGTACCCTAGGAAGTCAACCTCGGATGCCGCAAATGCGCACTTGTCTCTGTTGAGCATCAAACTGTGTTGTGTGAGTCGAATGAGCACCACTGATAACTGCCGATGATTCTCTACTTTATCCTTTCCATGGACAACAACATCATCAAGTAGGCTGAGCGTCACCTCAACGTGTGACAAGACTGAAGATAAAATATTCTGGAATGCACTAAGTGCTGAACTTAGTCCATAGGACAGTCTGCAGTACTGAAACACACCTTCATGAGTAAGAAAAGCTGTAAGATACTGGGTTTGCTCTGCTCGTGGTATCTGAAGATAGCTCCGTTGCCTATCGAGCTTAGTGAAGGCGGTAGCGTCACGAAATGATGCCGATTGTTCTTGGGTTGTAGGAAGTGTATACTCGAATGATAACTTTGTTGACCACCTTAAGCTCAATGCTTACTCTAAGTTTGCCATTTTTGCATTGTGTAACGACTAGGTTCGATATCCATGGTGATGAGAGTTGCCTCGCTCAATGATACCGCTGCTTTGAGTTGTTTCAACGACTGTGACACTTTGGCACAGGTTTCAAAAGGCAACCATCTGAAATTTTGTGAAACTGACAAAATTGACATACTGATGTGAGAACTGTAACAACACCCCTGATTCTCTCCAAATCCAGTCAATAAGGAAGGACACTGGCATGTATGGTCAGTGTCATGGATCACATTAATGTGGGCCCCGGTAGGGTCTTCCCGTTTGAAACCAATCTAACAGGTGTACCCCCTGTTTCTGCCGTTGGTTACATAGAATGTGAACCTGCCTAGGGTGCTGTTTCTGTAGCGTGCTGGAACTGCGATTGTTCCCAAAACTGGAATAAACTTGAAAAATATCTGTCGCAGGAGTGAAAGTTATGAAAAATACCGATGGTGGAGATTGTTGCTTAATTTAGATACTTCTGCACAAACATCGATAAGGAGCAACACTCGCATGCCCACAATCTCAACTGAGCATCCCTGAAAATGTCCTGGTGCTTTACCATCTGGGATGATATACACATGCTGCACCTCACCCTCAGAAGTAGATTCTTCCATGTGTCGAATCAGTGAGGTTCTCTCCTTCAATGACCTGTACACTTTTACAAAGTGATTCCATTTTAAGCATGAGTTATACTTTTACCTTCCAGCTGGACATGGTGTTGTGAATCGATAGGTACCTCCACAACATAGGCATATTTTTCATGGTGTCTGACCATGATGGGCTCTCTGGCATCTCTGATAGAACGTATATCATTCGATCATCACACTTATCTTTGGCCCAAAGTATTTTCCAAGAGCACTTACTGCTGGATCATATGTAGGCAAGTCTCCTGTGAGCTGATTGAATATTCACTGGCCTTCTGCTTCGAGACAATGTACGAGTACCACCTTCTTCTGGATCACTGCTACATCTTGTCTGTCCGTTCACGTAGCAAGCAAGTAGGTCTTGAACCCCAAAATCCATCAATCCCGCAGGTAGATCTTCCAGTGAAGAAAGGGAAGGTGCAGGTGCTGGAGCTGGTAAATTTAAACTATCCTCCATCTCACTGCCAATTGTTGTGCTTTATGCCTCGGAGATATGCAGAGATGACACACCCAGTTTCTATGTCTGGGAATGCTAGAAATCTGAAATCTGAAATTTATTTCCAGAATCTGCAGTAAGTTGTTTTGTTTTACTGTCTAATTCACTACCGCTTCAATTCCAGAAATGCTCAGCTTGAAGAAGTTGTGTTCTCTCTATCAGGATTGTCTTTTGCCCCTTTTACCTTGTTCACATGCTTTCATTGCTTTCTGTTTCCTGCCCGGTAGTCGATTGGGCTCTACAGAAATTTGCTTTTACAGCCACATCTCTTTACTCATTGGAACATAACCCACAATGCCATTTTCTCAATCAGCTGTTGATGGATCTTCTAAAACTAGGAATATGGGGATAGAGTGGGCAAGTAAATTTGAGGTACGAGATCAGCCATGATCATATCGAATGGCGGATTAGACTCAAGGGGCTGAATGGCATACTTGTGCTCCTTTTATTGATGTTCTTGTGTAACCATTTACTCCACCTCGAGACCCATCTTTAGTTTTCTTGCTTTCCCCATTACTAACTCCTTTTGCCTTTCACCTCCATCCTTTTATCATTAATCTCTCCTGCCTCCCCACGGGGTTGGTGGCAGCGTCTGGCATCCCATTGCCCCGACGGGACCAGAGGAACTAAGACTAAGTAAGTGGACCTGCCTCCCATCACAAAGCTGCCCTTTTGTTTTACCTCCCTCCTCCCTTTTTCCTCGCCATTAAACCGCTAAGTTCCTAACATCTCCCAGTTCCGATGAAAGATCATTGACCTGAAACTTTAACTCTTGTGTTTTTCTCTCTGCAGATGCTGCCTGCCTTGATGAATAATTCCAGTATTTTCTGTTTTCGTTCCAGAAAACACTTTCCTTCCAGTCGGGCAAGTGCAACTTGTACTGTGGTTCTCCCCATCTTATTTAACATTCCGAGGAGCTTGGTAATCACAAGCAAATGTTCCTCAATGAGAAAAGCCTCAACCACCAGAGTTAATCTGATGAAACCGGTGGATAATAATTTAACATCACGGAAACCTGCCCAGTTTTATTCCATATGTGACATCCCTGAGGAACCATCACATTCCACAGAGTAAGAAAGACAGATAGACTGACTTTCATGAAGCACTTTATTAGAACTCTCAGCAAAGGCTCAGTTTACTTGAAAGTACAGTGACTGTTGCTATGTGGCAAAACATATTGCGCACAGCAAGAGCCCACGCGTGGCAATAAGGTGAACCACCAATTTTAGTACATGCGAACATACAAACATATGAATTAGGAGCAGGGGTAGGCCATTCGGCCCTCAAGCCTGTTCTGCCATTTGATAGGATGATGGCTGATCTGATTGTGGCCTCTACCCCGCATTCCGCCTACCCCCGGGAACCTTTCACTCCTTTGATAGTAAAGAATCTATCTACCTTTGCCTTAAAGATATTCAATGGCCCTCCCTCCACCGCTCTCCAGGGAAGAGAGTTCCAAAGGCTCACGACTCTCTGAGAGAAAACGTTTCCTCTCATCTCCATCAAACAGGAGACCCCTTATTTTTAAACTGTGTTCCTGAGTTCTAGTCCCTCCCACAAGAGGAAACACCCTCCCAGCATCCACCCTGTCAAATCCCCTCAGGATCTTATACATGTCAATAAGATCACTCCTTGTTCTTCTAAACTCCAATCTGTCCAACCTTTCCTCATAAGATAAAATCCCATCCCAGGTACCAGTCGTGAACCTCCTCTGAACTGGTTCTAATATATTTAAAGCCTTTCTTAAATAAGGAGACAAAAACTGTACACAGTACTCTAGATGTGGTCTCACCAATGCCCTGTATAACCGTAGCAAGTAGTAGTGCAGCAATTGTAGTAGTGTGGTTGAAGGAGGAATGATGACAGAACAAAAGGTTGTTCTAGGTACATCATTTTTGGCTCCTCTCCAACCTGAGCAACACCTATTCACCCTAACTTTAACCCTTTATCTCCTGTCCAGTAGCCAAACTCCTGTGAAAGATGTTTCCTCTTGCATCAGGGGTAGAAATTTGACATGAATGGTATTGCGATCAGCCTCCCATTACATGCACAGCTTCATACCTATTGCAATCAATTGAATTTAATATCGAGCAGACTGTACAGCGGGCGTCGATTCGTTTTTGCTCATTTTACACTTTCCTCAAATTCGAATTTCTCCCCCTGTATGCCTGAACTCTTCAATAAGCTTCCTGTGAGACATCTCATCAAATGCCCTCTGTAAATCAAATACATCTTCTGTATTGCTTTCATCTATCCAATCAGTTCTTCTAAAGACTCCGTTATATTTGTCGGACAGAACTTCCCTTTAATAAATATATAGAGTCTCCAGTACAATTTGCTTAAACGTTTGTTTTTACAAACACCATGCTGCTGACTGAATTCTCCATATTTTCTGTAGAGGTTTAGCCTGGACAGCTGAGTGCAGCCTCTCTGTCTTTAGTGATATCTGTGTAATTAGACAGGTGGATGAGGGGCCTTGGGGCAGTTGTGACTTACCTCAAAATTTCCACCTGCCTTTCTGGCGCCTTATTACATTACCTTTACCTTTACCGTATCGCATTACCTTTACCGTATCGCATTACCTTTACCTTTACCGTATTGCATTATCTTTACCTTTACCGTATCGCATTACCTTTACCGTATTGCATTACCTTTACCTTTACCGTATTGCATTATCTTTACCTTTACCGTATCGCATTACCTTTACCTTTACCGTATTGCATTACCTTTACCGTATTGCATAACCTTTACTGTTACCACATTGCATTACCTTTACCGTTACCATATTGCATTACCTTTACCTTTACTGTATTGCATTATCTTCATTTTTTTCCCCCTGACCTAACACCAAGGTAACCGAACCACATTTCCAACGCTGCCGGACCTGCTGAGTGATTCCAGCATTTTCTGCTCTTTATTTCAGTATCATTCTCCATCACTCCATCCTCATTGAAAGTTATGGCTTCAAGTCCCACTGCAGAGACATGGGGCTGGACGGCTGCTTTGTGACTGGCGCAGACATGATGGGCTGCATGGCCTCCTTCCGTGCTATAAATTTCTACAGAGTTTGGAAGGACACTGAGGTGGGAATGGTGGCAGGCGGGCCCAGAATTACCCAGTGCCAGCCGTCGCCCCGGTTTGCCAGCATCTTCCCATTTCCAGATCATTTTGAAGGAGACAGGGCAGGCGGAGTGACTACCTGCCTGCAAGCAATGGGTACTTTGTTAACATAAAGGCCTACTGAGGCCAATGGTCGAAAGCCAACTGGAGTTTTCCAGTCAGCCTGTGGGGGCACCCCCGTGCATCCAGAGCTCAGCAGATGCCTGGAGATTGCCCCTCATGGGGGCCTAGCGCTCCAGGATCCTTTTGAGGCCTTCTCCGCACCACCATATCTGCATGGCCACAGCCTCGGGCCATGTTAGCTGTGAGCGGAGTGGGAAGTTTGGAATTTGGGGACAATGGGAAGGAGGTGCTTCTTTTTGGTTTTAACACATGTATTGAATTGTGTCCAAGGTATCTTGGACAATTCACACTGCCAGTGAAGTGGTGCTGGTAAAATCCAAGACCAAAAGAACAAGATCAGGGAGAGACATTTGATTTCTTGGGCGCGTAAATAAGAAATCATGATTTGGAAAGTCTGATGCTGATGGGAAAGATCGATGGAAAAAGAGATCGAGGTAGACAAAGAATAATCTTCCTGGAGAGCCTTGCAAACTGAATGAATGTACCACCAACAAAGATAATCCACACCTCCAGAGCAAGGTGGACATGGAGGTCCATGGTCGCCAATGCCCTCTTAGAGCGTGGTACCTGAAGACAAAGATTGGTTTGTGTAAACTTGAGGTGAAAAGTAAAGCAGCAGATTTAAACAGTGAGTGTTTATTGGGTTTTTTTTTGTGGCTCATGTTTCTGTGTTTTGGTGTTAGCCCCAACAACACAAGAAAGAGTACGTAAAATGTCCTGTTTAGGGATCGCAAGGGTTATAATATCTGGAACATTGAACCATGTGCAAATTGGCACAGGGTAAACAGATTAGGGAGGTTAACATGTAGCTGAAGTAGTGATGCCAGAAAGAGGGTAGCAGAGAGACCTGCTGAGTTTTTCCAGGTATTTTTATTTTTGTAGCAAAGCATTAACTCTGTTTCTCTCTCCAAAGATGCTGCCTGACCTGCTGAGTATTTCCAGCATTGTCTGTTTTTAGTGCAAATAATAACCCTGAAACAGATGAAGCAAGGGAAGAGAGTAAAATAATAGTCAGCAATTGTGCGTCAGACACTGCAGATAAAGGGAAAAGTTTAAACATATACAGTAATTAAATCAGGAGCGAGAAATAGGAAATATGAAGAAAAAAGAAACATATGAGAGCAGAAGGACAAGTTTGGATGTATGGTCAGAATGTTTTTTTATACAAACACACAGAGTATAAGGAATTAATTGAAAGAATGCAGCTGCAAATTCAATTTGGAAGGTACAACATGGTAGCTGTTACTGAGACTGGCTGCAAGGTGCTCAGGATTGGGAACTGAATATACCAAGTTATCAGGTCTACAAGGGGAGGAGGTCTTGTGGTGCAGTGGTAGTGCCCAGACCTCAGAAGCTCTGGGTTCAAGTCCCGCTCCAGGACTTGATGGACATAGAAAGTATGTTCATAATGTGGCCAAACAGGTTGATTATCAGCCTGCAAAAACCTTCCAATATGTCTGATGGCAGGTGGTAAGCACAGGAGAGTTTCCTGGTCAGCCGTACTACAAGGTCCAGTCAATGTTTGGGATCTTTATTTCTGACTAGTGACTGACCACGCTGGGTATGAGGCATTTGGTATAAGCAGTAGCAAGTTTATTAAGTTGGAGCACAAATAATATAACAACATGGTACTTAGCAAGGCAGTATCACAACCTGTTCTCATGAACACCAGCTCTGGACTCTCCAGTTAATCAGATCAGTTCTTGTTGACCATAGTCTATCTTCTCTTCTCTTGGTTGCTTGTTGAGGGTCACAAGACTCTTCTTCTTATACCCTTTTTGAGTCTAGCTTGTGCTGTACGAGGTGACTGATTAATTTACCCTTGAGTAGGGTGAAACCTCATCTTAGCCAACCTGATTAGTTTACCATTATTTTATTATTCACCTGATTAGCTTACCATTATTTCATTATTGTCCATTAGTGTATTGTTAACTTACATGTCTCTCATGCATGGTGTTTTTGTTTATTAAGCAGGAGACCCTTTAGCTAATGTAGTTAACATAACACAGTTCTTTATCTTTGCTATTGTCTTATTATAGAGTTCAGCAGATGAAAATGCTTCCAATCAGCCAAAGTTCAGAATACTCCCTGACCCAAGCATTTACAACAGCTTGACATTCCTTTCCACCATTCCCCCATATATTTGAATCTTACATCGACTAAATTATTAAAAGTAATGCGTTGCTTCCTGGCATTTTCCGAATTCATGCTTCCATACTAACCTACAATACTGCAGAAGGCAAGGGAAAATGACTGCACTGCTTTGCCAAGCATAATCATGGACCAACCCAATGGAAGTCCATTGTCACCAGTCCCCTTTTAGGGCGTGGTACCTGATGGAGGAGGAAGGTCTGCAGGAAGGAGAGGAAAATGGTAGAGGGAAAGGAATAGACTTAGTGAATAAAGATGAAGCAACTTCTATGATATAATGTGAGGTAAGCAAGAATCGGAGATCTCATGCTTCAATTCATAAATTGAATTAAATTAAGAATCAGAAAAATATTTAAAGCTGTTGTGGGAGTTGTATTTGGGTTTCTGGTGGCAGCTGTGGCAGGATATATAAATGCAGGGATTAGAAAGCGTGTAGTAAATGCAGGGTGCCTTTAATGGGGGATTTTAATTTTGGTATAGATTGGGATAAGCAGAAAAACTCATGGAGTGAAATTTCCCCCCCATCGGGGTGGGGTTGTGCGGGGACAGGCGTGGACCCGATCGGGTCCGTGCTGCCATTTTACGTGGGCAGGCCAATTAAGGCCCACCCAGCGTGACATGCACCTGGAAGCGCTGAGCGCTCCCTGTGCGGGCGGCAGGGGGAGGGGGGATTCCCTGAGTCTGGAGTGCGCTCTTTCACGCACTTGAGTGCCTCAGGGAGATAAGTTTTAAAAATTTTAATAAAGAAGAAAAAAAACTTAAGACATGTCCCCTCATGTGACAGTGTCACATGAGCTGAGACATGTCAATGAACTTTAATGAAAAAATTTATTTAATTTATAAACCCTTCAGGAAACCTCATCCGGCCCGTTGATGAGGTTCCATGAAAAACGCGAAGGCCGCCTAGGCTCTTCACCTGCCCGCCAACTTTAAGGTTGGACGGGCAGCTTTCTCAATAGCCTTAATTGGTTAATTAATGGCCTTTGGCAGTTTGGCGGGCGCACAGCCAAGTTGGCTGCACGCCCGCCGAACTGAAAATGTAAATGACGCGTGGTGACGCACGCTCAACGTCACCCTGCGTCATTTTACGCCTCGACAAGCGGGCCCCGCCTCAACTCGCCAAGCCGAAAATTCTCCCACATGTCACAGAGATAGCACATTTCTTGAATGTGTTCAGGATAGTTTTCTGTAACAATATGTCCTGGAACTGACAAGGGGCATGCCATATTAGATTAAGTAATGAGCAAATAACCAGATTTTTAAATAGCCTAACAGTGCATGAACATTTACCCAATAACAACCATAATATGATAGATTTCAATGTTGTATTTGATAGGGAGAAATGTGAAGCAACTATTCAGATCCAAGATTTAAGAAAGGCTGACTTCAATGTAACTAAGTTAGTAAACTGGGCAAACCTGTTAATGGGTAAAATGACAGAAGATCAGTGGGAGGAGTTCAAAAAAGAATTTAATTTGCTGCAGAACTAGTTTATACCCTTGAGGGGCAAGAGCTCAACTTGCCAAAGCATAACAGTCATGAACAACTAAAGAGTAAGAGACAACATAAAAGTAAAAGAAAAGCAGACCAAGATGCAATAAATCGTGCAGATCCTAGCGGATGGGAGAGACACGAAGAATAGTAAAGGGTAACAAAATAGATAGGAAGAGCTACGGAAAGAAATATGAGAAGTATCAAAACAACACAGAACTTTTACAATTATTAGGGAAAAAAACGTGGTTACCAGCAATATGGGCCCATTAAAAACTGGCAATGGTAATATTATAGATGAAAATAAGGAAATGGTGGACATGCTTTGTGTCAGTGTTCACAGTGGAGGATGAGGATAGCATGCCAGACACACCAAAGAAATTATTATTGAATTGGGGATTCAGTAAAATGAAGCTAAGCAAATTAACAGAAATGAAGAAAACAATGGCACTGAAGAGTGACAAATCCTCAGGACCAAATGCTTTCCATTCCTAGGTTTTGAAGGAGTTGATGAGAACATTGCAGATGCCCTAACTATAAGTTTCAAAACTTCTCTTAACCCAAGAGCCATTTCTTTAGATTTCAAAGTTGCATGGGGTCACTCCGCTATTTAAGAACAGTGAGAGAGGGAAGGCAGAGAATTATAGACCAGTTAGCCTCTAACATCTGTTGCTGGGGAATTACTAGAGTCTATAATTAAGGAAAGGGTCACTGGACACCACAAAACTTTTCAGGTGATAGAGGGAGCCAGCATGGACTTGTAAAGTGTAGGTCGTGCCTGGCGAATCTGATTGAATTCTTTGAAGAGGTGAGAGGATTTCTCGGTCTCAGTTGCTGCTGCCCAAAGGCACTTCTGTCCCAACACTGGTGTCCAACGAACTTCACGCATTTGTTGTCTGTGTGAAGATCTTGACTAGGGACTCCCAGGTTCACAGCCCCGTCCCTATCGCCAGTTCTCCAATGCCAAAGGACTTGGCAAATGGACCCTTGGAGAAGTCTGTGCGTGACTTTGTTTAATGTGAGGACCTTGGGACGCCATCATTGTCCACACAATCTTGACAGGATGGTGATCAGCTTTCAGTGACATGTCAAACCATGATGACCGGGACCATCTTGCTGCTGCAGTCTTCTTCCACCTTTGCTGCTGGTGATTCACACAGTCTTCCTTTGCCTGCATTGAGGACTTTTTAGGCTGCAGTTTGCCTGGCATCCCTCCACTTCTGAGAGCAGCGAAAATGGGCAGGTACTCTTATTGACAGTGTGTGAGTAGTGGTGTCCTGCAAGAGTCTGTATTGGGGCAACTATTCATTGCATTCAACAACAACTGAGATGATGCAATACAGACAGACACATAGCTACATTTTTCAATGATATAAAAACAGCATTGTAAGCCACATCGATGGAAGTATTACATTACTAAGAGAGATTGATAGATTAAATGAATGATCAAAACTGTATCAAAGAGATTTCAACATAAGCAAATGTGAGGTCATCCAATTTCGACTTAAAAAAAGGATACAACAGAATACTTTCTAAATAGTGAATAATAGAAACTGTAAAGGTCTAAAGAGGCCTGGGATCCAGGAAGACAGATCATTAAAATGTCATGGACATTGTACAGAAAATAATCAAAAAAGCCAATGGATTTCTGGCCTTTAGAGGGCAAGACTATAAGGGTTAGAAGCCATGCTCCATCTATACAAAGCCCTGGTTAGACCACACCTGGAGCACTGTGAGTAGTTCTGGGCAGCACATCTTTGAAAGGACATATTGACCCAGCAGAATAATACGTGAACTCCAAGAGTTAATTACAAGGGGAAATTACATAAACTAGGTTTGTGTTCCTGGAATTTAGAAGATTAAAGGTTTATTTGAAAGAAATTTTCAAGATATTAAGGGGAACTGGGGATAAACAGAGATAAATTATCTCTGCTGGTTGAATCTAGATCTAAGGGACATATAACCTAAAATGTACCTTGGCCTTTCAGGAGTGAAGTTGGAAAAAATTTGGAACTCTCTTCCCCAAACAGCTGGGTCAATTGTTAATTTTAAATCTGAGGTTCATGGATTTCTGCAAACCAGGTATATGGAGTGATGTCACACACCAGCTACCTGATCAGTCATGTGACAAACCAGGATTTGGGGTGGTGACACGTTTCCCCTTAATGAAGCCCCTCCTGTCTGGCTATACTTGCCCCATCAAAGTCATTGTGGTGATGGCGTGATGCTTATCACGCCATCATACCTTGGTCTGACACCCCCACCCCCTACTCCTCTGGCACTTTCTACTCCTTTGAACACCTCACCTTGCTCCATTCCTCTTGCTTCTCATTCAAAATCATCATTCTCTACCACCCTCCCAAGTGTGATAAAATTTTCCCCACTTCATGGCTTTCCTCCCTTAGCCTCTGCACTGAACAGCTTCTCATTCTTGGTGATTTCAACTTCCAAGTCAACCCATCTTTCTCTCCTCTGAGTTCACTGCCCTCTTCCTCCTCAAACTCTCCCTCCATGTGAACTTCCCAACCCGTATTCACGGCCACTCTTTGACTTTCCCATCTAATGTGACCTTGCTATTCCCACCCTCTCAATCACAGATACAGACATCTCTGATCACTTCCTTGTATCCATTCACGCCCTCCTTCCATGCCCCAACCCTATCTCCTTCGGTATCCGTCTCTGACATCTATAAATCTCAACTGTCTGGCTTTTGGCCCTCTTGTTCGCTATCACATTTCTACAGGTACAGATTTGCTCAACCACAACCTCACCTCCATCTTTCATCCCTTAATTCCCAATAAAACCATTGCTGTCTCTCACCCTGTCTGTCGCCCCAGGTATGGCCCTCAGCTCCATTCCCTTGAGTCCATGGGACACAGACTTGAAAGGTTTTGCCAGGTAACTGGTTTAGCCATTCACGCCAGAACAGGCTGGACCACTTAAAACATTATCAGGTCCGGCTCTCATCTGCTAAAAGTGCTCACTATTCCAGGATCACCCTGGAATGCAAAGATAACCCTCAGTTTCTTTTCTCTACTGCAAACTGCTGTTAAATCCCTCTCCCTCACTCCCAATAATAAGTGGAAATAGCTCATGAACCTCTTTGTCACTAAGATCAAGACCATCCAACTAGCTGCCTCTACTATGTCACTTCCACTAGTCTACCTGGTCAAACTTCCTCTCATACTTTCCCCTACCTTAGCCCTGAACTCACATCTTTCTCTAGTGTCTCCCCTATTTCCTCTCATTCCCTCTCTGAGCTCAACTTATCTATGAGACCCACCTCCTATTCCTGCTAAACTGCCAACCACCCAACTTCCATTCATGGTCCCATGTTAGCCGATATTGTTAGCAGTACTGTCTGTTTAGGTGCTGTCCCTCTCTCCTTTAAATTTGCCAGAATCACCCCTCTCCTCAAAAAAAACTAGCCCATGATCTCATCGTTCTTGCAAATTGCTGCACCATCTCCAACATCACTTCCTTCTCCAAAGTCCTTGAATATGTTGTCACCTCCCAAGTCCATGCCATGTTTCCCAGAACTCTACATTTGAATCCCTCCATTCAGGTTTCTGCCCCTGCAGCAGTACCAAATCCACTCTTATCAAAGCCATTAATGATATCCTATGTGACTGTGACAAAGATAACCTTTCTCTCTTTGCCTTTCCCAACCTGACTTCAGCCTTTGACACAGATGTTTACACCATCCTCCTCCAATGCATCTCCACCGTTGTCCAGCTGGGTGGGACTGCCTTCACCTGGTTCCATTCCTGTCTATCTAATCATAGCCAGAGAATCACTTTCAATGGCTTCTCTTCTTGCTCCTCCACTGTTACCTCTGGTGTCCCGCAAGGACCTAACCTTGGCCCCTTCCCATTTCTACATCTACATGCTTCCCTCTGGCGACATCATCCAAAAACAAAGCATTAGTTTTTTCATGTATGCCGACAACACCCAGCTCTACCTTGCATCTCTCTCGAGTCTTCCACTATTGCTAAATTATCAGACTTTTTATTCGACATCTAGTACTGAATGAGCAGAAATTTCATCCAATTAAATATTGGGAAGACTGAAGCCATTGTTTTTGGTCCCCACTCCAAACTCTATTCCCAAACTACCAACTCCATCCCTCTCCCTGGCAACTGTCTGAGCCTAAACCAAACTGTTGCAACCATGGTGTCATACTTGACCCTGAGATGAGCCTCCATCAACACATTTGTTTCATCACTGTTCATCACTGCTTCATCGTCTACCTCCACCCACATCATCCAACCTTGCCCCTGTCTTAGCTCATCTGCTGATGAAATCCTCATTCATGTTACCTCTACATTCGACAATCCCAATGCACTCCTGGCTGATCTCCACATTCCATAAACTTGAGGTCATCCAAAACACTGCTGCCCATTTCTTAACTCACATCAAGTTCCGTTTCCCTATCACCCCTGTGCTCACTGAGCTACATTGGCTCTGAGTCAAGCAACATCTCGATATTAAAATTCTCATCCTTGTTTTCAAATCCCTCCCTGGCCTTGCCCCTCCCTATCTCTGTAATCTCCTCCAACCTCGCAACCCTCTGAGATATCTACTCTTTTCTAATTCTGGCCTCTTGAGCATCCCTGATTTTAATCACTCCATCATTGGTGGCTGTTCCTCCAGCTGCCTGGGCCCCAAGTTCTGGAATACCCTCCCTAAACTTATCTGCCTCTCTACCCCATTTTCCTCCTTTAGGACACTCATTAAAACCAACCTCTTTGATCAAGCATTTGGTCATCTGACCTAATATCTCCTTATGTGGCTCGGTGTTTTATAATGCTCTTGTAAAATGCCATGGGATGTTTTATTACATTAAAGGTGCTATATGAATATAAGGAGTTTTGTTGTCATTGATAATCTTAGTGAACAGTGGAATAGATTGAGGAGCTAAATATCCTACTTCCAATTTCCAATTGTGGTGCTCATCTGGTGACTCTGGATAAATACTTTTACGATCCTTGGCCAGACCCCAGAACGGGTGGAGATCCATTTAGGGACCAATAATATTTTGATTAAAGTAAGTAAAGTTCAAGATTGACACTCACTAAGTGAGTAAAGCCACAAGATTCCATGGGTTTTGGACAAACAAAAAGAAACTTTGCTGTGCAAGCTCAAAAAGATAAAACAATTTATAAAATCTGTCTTATACTTTAACATTTAGAGTAAGTATGAGGCACATGTGAATTAATAGATGGACTGTTGTAGGACACACCATATTACACAATGGATGACAGATGCGACCAGAACAGATTCCATGGATTTCTCAACAACTCACCCAAATGTTTGTCACGTTGTGAGCCAACCAATCTCAGTAAAAACGTTGTCTTTCTCACGAGGGTTTCCAATCTCTACATTTGAAGATCTCACCTTAGAATTCGCTCCAAAAGTCGCTCCCCCTCTGACAGCTTCAACGACAACCCACCTCATAGGGTTTCAATCTCACCTTCTGAGATTCCTTTCCCTTGGATTTCTGAGTACACTCAAGCTTCACTTTCCAAGTACAATGTTAGATCTTCAGCCATGCCAAGCAGAACACCATGGCTCCACAGGCGTACCTTTGTCCCAACGGCCCACAGCACAGGGTCACCAACCTTCAGCTGCCTGCTCTGATTTTCAGGGCTCCTCTTGTGCCCACTTCACTCAAAGTCTTCTCCCTCTAGCTCTTTCTTGAATTCAGAGTCTATTACTCTGCTCCTTTCTTTATCTTCACCTAAAGGGACCTATTCCTGTCCCCTGGCTTTGTCCCTTACCTGGGATTACCTTTTGGGACCTTCCCCCTGTCCCTTTCCTGTGTCCTGCTCCCTGGGACACCTGCAAGATAATGGTGCTCCGCTCCAGGTCACCTGACCTGCATTTTCGCATTGTCCTGTTTCTTTTCTTCTGCGCAGGTGTGCAGGGCTGGTTCCTGGCCTGGAGAGCAGAAAAAATCCGAATTGCACCTGTGCGGCCATTTCCTGGCCAGCGCATGCGCGGAAGGTCTGAGGTTTGTCAGGAACCGGGGTTCCTGACCTATGAACTAAAGAAGGTGAGTTTAGGTTTTATCACAATGCACACCACAATCTGGTACTGAGCCAATTAGTTCTCATTTGAGTCCGTTAATCTCAGTCACAGCAGTTATGAGGGCTGTTCAATTAACCTCAGCACCTCCTTAGCCAAGGATAAGACAAAGAAAGTCAGTCAGGGTTCCTGCTCCTGATCACCACTTCCCATTGGCTACTTCTGAGGAATGAGTGGACGATAAGATTGGGCTCATCTGTGACGTAGCCCATGCACAAATAATCTGATGCTGATTGTGTGGGCTCACACACACAGAAAGAATGGGCACTCGGTTGGGGTATTAGAGCTTTGCAGCCCTCAGTTCTGTTCCCAGCCCCAGTCACTGTCTTCCAAAATGTCACACCTGATGCATGTGAAGTGTCAAAAAAAGGAAGAGCCTGCATTTACGTAGCACCTTTCATGACCTCAGGACATCCTGACACACTTTATGGTCAACTAAGTACTTTTGAAATCTAATCACTGAAAATCAAGATTAAAGACTGGTTTGAATCTCATGTTTTTGAGACAGTAACAAATCACAACTGAGTGACTTTATTAAGGGAAATAAATACTTAAAAAACAAAGCCAGGCCCTTCCTGCTGGTTTTCCCTGACTTCCATAATCTTGTTTCTTCCGAAGGGTGGGGAGCTGGGGATTAAAAGCTGCTGCGGTTTAAATCAGTGATTCTCAAGCTTGGGCCAGTGGATCATTGGGGGTCTGGAAAGACTTTCCAGGAGCCTCCCCCCGCCCCCGAGCAGAGGCAGCCAAATGGGTGGATTATATGGCCGACTGCCCATGGTCAGGGAAGCACCATGGTCAAAAGGAAGCGAATGAGTGCCAGCTAGAGTTGGGCTTGGCAGAGCAGAGTGCAGCTTCCTTGTGTATGGCACAAAATGGGCTGGCTGTCTCTGCTAGGAGGGAAGAGTGCATGAAGGGGTGTGGAGATAATCAGGTAGACACACAGCTACCGAAGCTGGCGGTGGGCACCCAGGCAAGTTCAGCTTTGTTCAAGAGGGGCATAGATAAATATTTAGTTACTACATACTTAAATTCAAAGAAAAGGCACCAAAAATAAGTTCAGATCCCATCTTAACATGGAGAGTGATTTACAAGTGCCATTGTCAAACATCACTCGGAGGATAGACAGATTCTGTAGTGAGAACTGGACACACCTGTCTAACTGATACATGTAAGTAAACACCTATTTTCTCAAAAGTATTAGTAAAACACACTTTGCATGCAATATTTTCATATTATGGGTATTATATAGTGATACCAGTGCTGCAGGAGTTCTACAGTGTCACAGACTCCGACTTTCAGAAAAGACATTAAACTGAGGCCCTGTCTGCCCTCCCAGGTGGATGTAAAAGATCCCATGGCACTATTTTGAAGAAGAGCAGGGGAGTTCCCCCCAATGCCCTGAGCCAATAATTATTCTTCATCAAGCATCTAGAAACAGATTTGTGGGATCTCTCTGTGTGCGGATTGGCTGCTGATTTTCTCATTGAAGTATACAAAGTTCTAAAGGGGCTTGACAGGATAGATACTGAGAGGTTGTTTTGCCTGGCTGGGGAATCTAGAACACAGGGGCACAGTCTTAGGGTGTGGCTGATTATTTTGAACTGCGATGAGGAGAAATCTCTTCACTCAAAGAGCTTTGGAATTCTCTATCCCAGAGGGTTGTGGATGAATGAATATGTTTAAGACTGACATAGATTTTTAGTCTCTCAGGGAATCAAGGGATATGGGGAACGGGAAGTGGAGTTGAAGCTTAAATCAGCCAGGATCATATTAAGTGGTGGGGCAGGCTTGACGAGCCCTATGGTTTATTCCTGCTCCACTCTCATGTGTTCTTATTAGAATTTAGATGGGGGAGTCCATAATTATTGCTCTGAGATTGGGTCCTTCTGCCTTGGACTCTATAGGTGTGGGACTTGGTTCTTAGACAGACTGTAAACATACTGTGGTATCTGCTTAACACTTGTTTTTTGGTGCTACATCTAAACAGGTTACAGAGTAGGCACATAGCTCTTAAGCATAATTCCAACTCTCTCTCTCTCAAGAGTCTAATACATCACTGACTAGTGTCAGTGGTACATCATCATTCATGTCATATATTAGCATATCCCATCTGTTAAGCCTTTATGCTACACCTCCCCACAAGTATTCTATCCTATTTTTTAACAACAACATGACACTATGGCTGGAATTTTCCAGCCCCTCATGCCGGTGGGATCTTCCGTTCCCGCTGATATGAATGGAGGTTTCAATGGTTCATCGGCCCCACCACGGGAACCCACTGCCAGGGGGGCTGGAAAATTCTGGCCTTTGTCTTTAGCTATTTACATTGCATTTCTGTAACTCCCTCTTTATCCCTCAGTATTCTCGGCCCTTAGGGAAGGAGGCTTAGAGACATGAGAGTCTGGTCTGACATCTGCAGAATAGGACAACATTTTATCAGCATTGCTGTCAGCATTGTTGGAAAGCTGAGTGTAGGTTTCAGAATGACTGTACTGCAAGGATAATGAAGACTTCCCAATGAAAGACTGATCCAAAAGGGAAGACTGAAGAGAATCGATCTTTGAACTCTCTGGGACTAGAAGAGGAGAACCCAGGACACTGTGAGGAACTTGGTCCCTCGAAGGACTCTGGGAAGGAGCTTCAGAAGAAGAATGATCTTGGGAAGACTTTCACAGGTGTATCATGGGCTGCTGTATCAAAGACTGAAAAGGCAATGAAGATCTGAGATTCCAATGAGTGTAGATGATTTTAGAAAAAACAATAAACTTCCTGTAAGACTGTCAGGAGAAGAAGATGATTTCCCAGTGATTTTTTGGGAGAACCATCTACCTTCTGTATCTCTGTATGAGATTGCTCCACTATGGGCAATGGGAAGAATTACTGAGAATTTAGAGACAAGACATCGTGATCTTCTGAATTGAGAGGTCTGGGATAAGATTGCTGTACAGGATTCTGCATCTTTAGAAGTGATAAAGATCCTGCTGAGGCTTCTGTGCTAATCACCAACTCTCAGGAGAAGACGACTTTCAGCTGGGGCTGAACTATGGGTGCCAACTGACTTTCACCCTGCAAAGGTACCAGCTCTTGAGCAGTGTGATACTCTCTGGACTCAAGCAAGGTATCTTCTGTGGAAGACTCTTCATGGACAACAGGTGATGAAGTAGGCAAAACATCGCTACATTCTGAATGCTGCTCAGCCACTAAAAACACAGCTGATTCTTCTAAAAAGGCAACAGAAATGCCAGGAGGTGAATCCATCAATGGGAAAGATGAATCACCCTCTAGGACCTCAACCTCCAAGGGGCCACTCAGTACTGCAAGGGATTCTTCCTCATTACTCTCAAGGAAGAGCCAATTCAAGTCCAGCAGGTCTTCATTGGGATGGTCACCACCTGCTGCAGTGTCTTCTGTATCCTCCATCTCTGGCCTTTTGTGAAGAATTGAGATTTATAACAACCTTGTCTGTGAAAGAAAGGAACTTACTGCTGAGCGTATAAACTTCCTCAGCTTCTGAAGACTGAAATTTCCACTGCTTCTATATAATAGGATGAAGATTGTTGCATGAAAGACAGTGAGTCGTTCAAACAATGAGCATCATCTGGATTTTCTAAGATCCCTAGAAGTATGCCAACATCGCCCCTCAATAAGGATGTACGTTGATTGTGAAGAACATAGGGAGAATCAACAATCTGTTGCCCTTTGTAGCTAATAGTAGAAATAATCCTACCTTTGATTGGAAGGTCTATGCTGCCCTGACCTTGTAACTTGATGTCTGATGGATAAAGGGTCATTGGCTGAAGCCATTGAGATCATCTGCTATTTTATTAACAGAAGCTCCAGTATCCATATTGTTGATGTTGGATTTTTGCGTCACAATGCAGGCATCTCAAAATAGCTGCCAATGTGGAATTTCCCGCCCTTTAGTTTGTTTGGTGGGCTTTCGTATGGGTGGAGCTGCTGCCCGTGGGAATAGCCAATCTATGGAATCATGTGAAGCCTCAGCGTCGCCACGAGCCACAGCCTGATTCGCCGTTCGGAGTTGGGGCCGCATTGCACGCTGAACCGCCTGCTTGATAATGGGGTTCTGTGGTGGATGAAGAAAGGTATCAAAGGCTTTAATAATACAATCAAAATCCGCGTGGACTCCTGCACAGCCTGCCTTTAGATAACATCGTCTGCTTCTCGACCTACTGCATAAAGAAAAGAATGAACTTGGAGCATTGTCTCTTCTCATTTAGACCTGACACTGCTCGGTGCCAGAGAAAATGGCATTTCCATAACCAACTGCTGACCTTTCTACAGGCCTGTGAGGCAGTCAGACAGGAAGGGCAAGGGCAGAGACTGCTCACTAGGTACAGTCATCATTACCTCTCTCCTTCTGCCGCTGCAATTTCTCGAGCTGCTTTCAAAGGTTTCTTCACTCTGTGGTTCCTTTGATAACACCAATGGGGCTTTTACATCGATGTCTCCACTGCTGCCACCATGTTCTGAGATTGGGTCCTTCTGTCTTGGAATCTAGGCTTGGGACCTGGTTCTTAGACAGACTGTACACATACTCTGGTACCTGCTTAACACTTGTTATTGGTACTACTTCTAAACAGGTTACAGAGTGGCCATGTAGCTCTTAAGCATAATTCCAACCTCTCTCTCTCTCTCTCTTGGAGTGAGTCAACAAATGATTGACTAGTGTCTCTGATACATCATTGTACATGTCATACATTAGCATATCCATTTGAAAAGGTTTCCTTCATCATATAACGTTTGAGAACCACTGGTCTGGATCATCAGGCCAACAAGCCAGAGTTTCTAGTGAAGGGATGTATTAATGCTTCAGGATTTTTTTTACAATGGACAAACATCGCTCAACAACAGCATTAAGCTTGTGATTGTCTTCAAGGTGCAACTGTTTCCATCACAGAGGTGATACAATCAAAGCCATCTGCTCACCAGGTCAAACACCGAGCAGGCACCTGGGTTTCCCATGATGGGTTTCTGGTGCCTGCAAGGGTCTCGTTCGTTGTGGTGGTCTGCTGCACTCTCTGTAACATGGGGCTCCAGAGAGGTGTAGACCATGAGGGCAGTGAGGCCCTTGAAGGAGACAGCTCTTTGCAAGAAGAGGGGGAGGAGGATGTAGAAGAGGAGAAGGAGGGGGAGGATACAGAACACACGGAGGTGCTGCAGCTACACAGGGAGGTGTCCAGGCAGCACGAGCCTCAAAGGTTTTGTCAGTGAGCCATGAACACCAGGGATCATTTGATTCAGGAACAACCCAACAAAGCTCAGGATAAATGGGATGGTTTGGAACACCCCCTGAGCAGCCTGTGCTAACACTTTCATTGAAAATGCAGCCTGTAACATGTAAACTCTTACTGTCAGTGAGGGCTAAACACCTGTCCGGAGGTTTCACCGTCACTATTGAGGAAACCTTGATCTCCTTCGCTGCCTCAAAACTCTTTCCCTGTCCGCTACCATAAACGGAGTCTCACACACGTGTGGCTTCATGTCATTATTTACATTGTGCTCAGAAAGGAAAACAGTGTGCAGGCACAGCAAGAGGTCACCCCAGTGACCCACTCAGTGCTCTGCATGATGCAGTGGCTTCCCCGCATGGCCACTTCTACGTGGAGCTTCCCATGTGCCCTTGGAGGAGGTGGAGGCAGCCTGCTCACTTGTCTCTCCTTGTGTCTGAAATGCATGCGGCAGTCATCCTTGTCATGGCAGTGCCCGGTGGGTGGGGTTTGGGAGGTGGGGAGGCCTCTTCAGAGACTGATGCACCTCATTCATTGCAGATGCGGCCTCCAACAGAGGGCCCAGCCACACAGATTCTCCCACTGTCGGAGGGGTCAGATAGACCAATGATGCTGAAGGCATCTCATGAGGGGTGGTACTCTCATCCTCTTCAGTGATATCCCCAGTCCTTCAGATGGCTGGAGGGGAACTGCTTCAGGCTGTTTAGTGTGACTGCCCCTGTCAATGCACAGTTCCCACATGCACCCCGAGTGCTGCCGTGTATGGCTCTCCACGAGGTTGACCAATCTTTCCATTAAGGAGTTGATGCACTGATAGCCACATGAGGGAGAAGATGGTGGTGCAGTTGTAATGCTCTGGGGACATGAGTTCAAATCCCACCATGGCAGCTGGTGGAATTTACATTCAATTAATAAATCTGGAATATAAAGCTAGTCTCAGTAATTGTGACAATGAAGCCATCATCGATTGTTGTAAAAGCCCATGGGCAACAAATGCTGGCCTTGCCAGTGATACCCACATTCCATGAAAGAATTTTAAAAAAGCGCTGTGTCGTGGTGGTGCACATGAGCTGCATGGGCTCCTCCAATACCAGCCCACAACCCCGCACTACCTCAGGGAACTCTGACATGTGGGAACACATCTGCTGCTGCTGGTGTAGGTAGAGCCTACCCTTTCCTGCCAAACCCATCTCCATATCAATTAAGGGGTCACCCCTGTGAAATTTTCTGCTCCCCCCACTCACTACTGCCCTCCCACCCTGGGCTTGGGTTCGGGAGCCAGGAATGATCACAACTTCCAATTCCCAGCCCAAGAGTGAAAATTCAGCCCTCAGTTCTCTAACATTTAGAATCATGACAAAGATCTTGTTCTGTTAAAGATTTACCATATCAATCAGATGTTACAACATGACACAGAGGGCATAAATAACAAACGTAAAAATAACCTCATTGTACCGGCTCCCGAAAGAAAGGAAAAGCACAAATACAAAATGGTTTGAAGTTTGTACCGAGAATAGAAGTAGTGCTGAGATTAGTGATGGTTTGTAAAACTATTTTTATTCATTTATGGGACTTGAGTGTGATGGAATACTCTCTACTTGCTTGGATGAGTGCGTCTCCAACAACACTCAAGAAGCTCGACACTATCCAAGACAAAGCAGCTTGCTTGATCGGCACCTCATCACCACCAAGGCCAGCGTTTGTTGCCCATCACTAATTGGCCTTAAGAAGATGCTGGTGAGCTTCTTTCCTGAACTGCTGCAGTCCGTGTGGTGAAGGTTCTCCCACAGAGTGCTGTTTGGGAGGAAGTTCCAGGATTTTGATTCAGCTACAGTGAAGGAATGGTGATATATTTCTAAGTCAGGATGGTGTATCATTGGGATGTGGTGGCGCTCCCTTAACTTTGCTGCCCTTGTTCTCCTAGCTGGTAGGGATTGTGGCTATGGAAGGTGTTGTCGAAAATAGTGGGGGCTTCAATAATGGTAATACCATTGACTGTCAAAGGGAAGTAGTTCGCTTATCTCTTGTTGGAGGTGGTCATCAGTTTGGCACTTGTGCTGCAAATTGCAGCAGTGCATCTTGTAGATGATACATACTGCAGCCATGTTGCACTGGTGGAGGAGGGAGCAAATGTTGAAGGTGGTGGATGAGATGCCGATCAAGCAGGCTGCTTTGTCCTGGATGGTGTCGAGCTTCTTGAGTGTTATTGGAGCTGCACTCATCCAGGTGAGTGGAGAGTATTCCATCACACTCCTGACTTATGTCTTGTAGAGATCTTGGTGTACAGGCTTTGGGGAATCAGGAGGTGAGTTACTCACCTCAGAATTCCCAGCCTCTGACCTGCTCTTGCAGTACTTACATAGCTGGTCCAGTTCAGCTTCTGGTCAATGGTAACCCCCAGGGTGTTGATGGGGGCGAATTTAACAATGGTGATATCTTTGAATGTTGGAGATGGCTAGATTCTCTCTTGTTGGAGATGGTCATTGCCTGGCATTTGTGTGGCACAAATGGTACTTGTCACTTATCAGCCCAAGCCTGAAGGCATCCCAGGCCTTGCAGTATATGGACATGGACTGCTTCAGTGCTTGAGGAGTTATAAATGGTACCAAACACGGTGCAATCATCAGCAAACATCTCTACTGTTATCCTATGATGGAAGGAAGGTCATTGATGAAGCAGGTGAAGATGGTTGAGCCTAGGACGCTACCCTGAGGAACTCCTGCAGTGATGTCCTGGGACTAAGATGGTTGACCTCCAACAACCACAACCATCTTCCTTTGTGCTAGGTATGACTCCAATCAGTGGAGAGCTTTCCCCCTGATTCCCATTGACTCCAGTTTTGCTAGGGCTTCTTGATGCCACACTCGGTCAAATGCTGCCTTGATGTCACTCACCTCATCTCTGGAATTCAGTGGTTTTGTCCATGTTTTACCAAGGCTGTAATGAGGTCCAGAGCTGAGTGACCCTAATGGAACCCAAACCAAGTATTGGTGATATAAAAACAGAAAGTGCTGGAAAAACTCAGCAGGTATGGTGGCCTCTGTGGAGACAGACAGAGTTAATGTTTCAAGTCCATTAGGTCTCTTCTTCAGAATTGAAGAAGCCTTGGTGAGTAAGTTGTTACTGGGTAAGTGCCGCTTGATAGCACTGACGACAATGCCTTCCATCACTTTGCTGATGATCGCGAGTAGACTGATGGGGCAGTAATTGACTGGGTTGGATTTGTCCTGCTTTTTATGCACAGGACATACCTGGACAATTATAGACTTTCTCAGGTAGATGCCAGTCTTGTTGAGCAGCTTGGTTAGAGGTGCAGCTAGTTCTGGAGTACAATGGTGTTGGGAATGAGACGGAGTTGAGAATGAGGATGTGAAGCAGTGAATTACAATGTGTGTAAAGAATGTTAATGATTGTGCAGATACATTTCTTTGAAAAACATTCCCCATTGCTGGTTTCAAATGCTGTCTCCTATGGGAAAAGAGGTAAAATTTCCATCTCTGAGTTTTATGGATTAAAGAGGCCCCAGGTTCGATGCCCAGTTTGAGATTTCAACAGGGGCAGTAGTAGAGAAACCACATGTCGGACAAGTGTCCCTGGAGTAGGGAGGGGTAATCACCCTGGTTCCTGTTAATGATTGGAAATATATATGAGTAGGCATTGATCGAGGGCGAGATCAGGCTCAGTTGTGAAGGCCTCCTTAGTTGATCAGCCTGCTGCTACTTACTGTCAATAGGCTCCTTGGTGAGATAAAAAAAGGATCACCATTTGTGGAACCAGACACCAAGTGTAGCAGTCACTCCTCAAAGTGAGAAGGCAATGGAGCAATAAACACCAATCCACACATATATCCAATAGACAGTCAATGTTTAATGTCGAACTCAGATTGAATCTGATTCTTTGTTGCTGTTAACAGTGACAATCACAATGAGATGAAGTTGTGTATAATCCTGCACCTGATCAAGTCAATGCACTGGGTCAGAAACATGCTACTGTACAATCCTACTGCATGGCTCCCAAATGGATCGACTCAACACACCAACCCTCTTTTGCAATCGGCCATGTTATTCAGACTCTGAGTGTGTCCATTTTAGTTAACGTTCACATGCAGAACAGCATAAAGAGCCTTTGAAACACCTAGAGAGAAATGAACATCTAAACTGATTTTCAGCATTACACCTTGTTCTAATTTGCCCCCTCCTTGACCCATCTTCCTTTTTAAATTACATAATTTATGGATATATGTGAAAAACAGACTATTCCACCACAGATGGCATCACTGTTGAACCTGACCCTGGTCCCAGTGGAAGCAGAGTTTCTAACAGGACAGCAATCAGAAGCAAGCACCATTGACTTTACACCATTTTATACCCAATTTGCAGCCTTCCCCACCATCCACACACACACCCACGCACATAAAAACACCCACATCAACACAAACACAAACCCACACACACAAACGCACACACATAAAAACACCCACACCCACAAACCCACACACACATAAAAACATTCACACCCACACACACACAAAAACACCCACACACCCACAAACACGTAAAAACACACACACCCACATACACACAAACCGACTCATAAAAACACACACATCCACATTCACACCCACATACACATACACCCAAATGCACAACCACACCCACACACATTCACAGCCCCACATACACACCTACATACACACACCCACATACACACCCACCCACATGCACATCTACATACACACACGTGCCCACACCCACACACTCATCCACAACCACTCACACACACACTCAAACACACACCCACTCACACTCATTCACATCTACACACATTCATCAACATCCACTCACTCACACACACATCCACACACACCCTCACACCCATTTACACACACACCCTCACATACACCCACTCACATACAAACACCCACACACACCCATACACCCACACACATATCCACACTCGCACATGCACTCACTCACATTACACACACAAACACTCACACACACCCACACACATACCACACACACACACACATGCGCCATACACACACACGCCCATCCACACACTCACATTCACCCACACACAGACACACATGCACTCACACACTCCCCGGCACAGATCAGCTAATTGAACACAAACTAGATTTGAATTAGGATCTTCCATGAGGCTTAGTATTACACCAGGCAGTGCCTCTTACCTCAGTGAAGGAGTAGACATTGACAAAGAAGTTTGAGAAGATCATGGATTGCAGGAATACAAGAGCAACAGAAGGAATGCCTGAATATAATGAGTGTCCCTGGATTATATCTTTCATTTTTCTACCAATCGTTTCCTGTAGCTTAAATTGAATGAATCGAGCAAGCTTTAAATATCTAGCGACCACATGTAGGAATACATTAATGCTCTGGCTGACCTGGGAGGGATGGAGCTGTCACTGGATGCAAAAAGGGAAACTGCTCCATTCCTCAGGAATGCTATCCCTCCCCCTCCCCCCACCACATCCACACACTCACTACAGATCCATTCTCACATGAGGCTTTCTGATACACTACACATCTGTATTAGATGTGACACTCAGAACAACCAGCAGTTCCTTCAGTCTTAAGAGTAACGTCCTGAGTGAAATGAAGTTTAAATAAAAAAGGCATGTTTTCACTCCAAACATTTTGCTCGAAGACCTTTTTGCGAACAGAATGCTCATTGTGGTCGGCAGGTTTCACTGTTGATCTAACTGAGGTTTAATTGCCCACATCTAGTTTCTAACCTGTGGCACATGTATCTCAGGAATGGGACTCTGGTTGAAAGGACAAAGGGTGCAGGAAGAAAACAATTAATGAGGAAATTGGGCTTGCGAGTGTAATTGACTCCAATTCACAAGCCCAGAGAAATAGGCCCTATTCATCTGGGAGAGGCTGAGGGGAGGCCCTTTTGTTCCACTCCCTTTCTTCCCAGTAGCACAGAGTTTTAAGCTTTCACAGTACCTGATCAAATGGAGTCAAAGGGCAAAGGAGTTGTTGATGAATGAGAAACTTCCTCTGACATGACCTTTGGTAACCAGGGAACATCAAACAATGGCTCTTCTTATTCAAATTCCTTTCCATTATGCGAGCGGGCTGAGTGAGAATGTTTCGGAATCTTTAGGATTGCTGGGAAGGATGGGAATTGGTGCTGATCCGACACTCTCAGCTGTCTCTCTCTCTCTCTCTTTCTGCAAGTGCTCACTCCCATTGCCCTGATATGTGTGTGCATATGTGTGTGTGTGTGTGTCAGGATACTAGTGGGGAGATTTGGGGTATAGTGAGTGAGCAGCGATAGGTGTCTGATGAGCTTTGTCATCACTACTGACATGGAGTCTCCAGCAATTAAAGATTAATCTCCTTGCTGTGACCAACCCTGGGAGAAAAATCCATGGTGGCGGGGGTGGGGTGGGGGGTGGTGGTGGTGGTGGTGGTGGTGGTGGGTAGGCATTAGGATAAAACTGTTTTCTTTGTTTATCAATAATGAAAATATCGGAGACTGGATGAAGCGTGTTTAACTGGCCAGGGTGATTGGAGACGGGGGGGGTGGGGGGGGGGTCATGTGATGAAACGTCCAGGAATACATTCAACCAGCATTGGCAACCATATTTGTCATGCAGCTGATTGCTTTGGCATGAGGGTGGAGGTTGGGGGGAAGGGTTACATTTTCTGTTAATCTAGCCTTCAAAACGGGACCTGATAACAAACTCAGGAGGAACTTCTTTATCCAGAGAGTGGTTAGCATGTGGCTAGAGTCCTATGCACAGTTCTGGTCTCCATATTTACAAGCAGGATATAGAGGCACTGGAGAAGGTGCAGAAAAGGTTTTCATGAATGATACCAGAACTCAGAGGTTATACATATCAAGAAACGTTGAACAGGCAAAGGCACTGAAGGCTGAGGGGTGACGTGAGGAAGGTCTTTAAATATAGGAATGGTGTGACACAGTAGACAGAGTAAGTGTTTCTGCTTGTGAGGGAGTCCAAAACTAAGGGTCATTAAATATAAGATAGTGATTAATAAATCCAATAAGGAATTCAGGAGAAACTTCTTTTGAGAGTGTTAGAATGTGGAACTTGCTACCACTTATGAGTATTTGAGGTGGAAAGTACAGGTGAATTTAAGGGGAGGCTTGAACATAAACACGAGAGAGAAAGCACTTTAAGGATATATTGGTATGGTTAGATAGACAGTGTAGGATGAGGCCTGTGGCAAAGACCAGGAGGGCCAAATGGCCTGTTTCTGTGTTGTATTTCAATGTCATTTTATCAGTTCCCTTTAGCCATTAGAGCCATAGCCCCAAACACACTCTGTCAGTGTGAAGCACTCATCAAGTGAAAAGCTAAATAGTGGCTTTCTCTTTATTCTTTTGTCAGACTAGCCTCCAAACTTTTCTCTCCACCCCATTCCCCCTTTACCCAGCTTTGAAGTGTCAGATGTGGCTCAGTTGGTAGCACTCCCGTCTCGGGGTTCAAGTCCCACTCAGGGCTTAAGTGCAAAGATCAGGCTGATACTACAATGCAGTACTGAAGGAATGCTGCATTGTCAGAGGTGCTGCCTTTTGGATGAGAGGTTGCTCTGCCTGCTCTGGTGTATGTTAAAGATCTCATTTTAACCGTCAATCAGCATCACAGAAACAGATTACCTGGTCATTACTACATTTGGGGGAGTTTGCTGTGTGCAAATTGCCTCATCCTGCATTTCCTACATTACAATAACTTCAAAAAGGACTTCATTGGCAGAAGAGCTTTGAGGTTGTGAAAAGCGCTATATAAATGCAAGCCTTTCTTGAAGGTGTTAAATCTTGCTGGGGTCTCTGCTAGCTCTCCAGTAGATCACCTCCTGTACTTCAGAGGGTGCCAGCAAGGGCTCTTCAGTTTCTGGCCCTGATCCCTGCATTTCCCAGCAGGAATCACTGTGTAACATCAGAGTAGGAACTCCAGTTGTTTTTTTTGTTAATCCCCTCCTAAACCCAAGGCCACTGGAGCCAATTGTATCAACGTCCTACCCTCCCCAACCCATGTCCTCTCCTCACCCACCAATCCGAGGTTAGCCAACTCATCACAGACCAGAGCTCGAAGCTGGCACTTTCTGCTCTTTACACTTACATTTTATGCCACAGAATTAAGGGGGGGATGGTGGTGTAGTGGTAATGTCACTGGACTAGTAATCCAGCGACTCAGGCTAATGCTGTGGGGAACATGGGTTCAAATCCTATTGTGGCACCATGAAAGTTGAATTTAGTTAACAAATCTGGAATATAAAGCTAGTCTCAGTGATAGTGACCATGAAACTATCATCAATTGTTGTAAAAACCCATCTGGTTCACCAATGTCCTTTAGGGAAGGAAATCTGCCACCCTTACCTGGTCTGGCCTACATATGACTCTAAACCCCACAGCAATGTGGCTGACTCTCAACTGCCCTCTGAAATGACCCTAGTAATGGCAATTAGGCATGGGCAACAAATGCCAGTGATGCCCACACCCCATGAATGAGTAAAAAAAGTGTAATTAGCCATGGTGGATGGGGGAAAGCTGTTAATTGGTCTTGGTTGAGGATTGAATGATGCTCATGGGAGTGGAATTGTTTTTTGCATTGCTGTACAGTGGAAGGAAGTTGAATTAAGGGGGTACATTTCATGCTGTGATATCTACAGCTGGTGTGGATTTCACATCACCCAACAAGCAACAATATGGAAATAGTTCATTGCTAATTTTTTCTGAATTTGCGAGGATTCACAACCACTCTACTGTGACCTCAGAGAGAAATCTCAGTTCGAGTTGACCATTAACTTCTTCAGATCAAATCTGCATTTAAATTAGACCATCCACCAAGCTCAGACAGAATGAAAGCAAAGCTGTGGTGACATGGGTGCATTGGCAGATTATTTGCTAACACCCATTCCAACAACTTGCTTTGATGTTAAAGCGTAAATGTAGTAAAACGTCCAAGACACTTCAGAAGAGCGTATTCCCTCAAATTCCCACAGTGGATTCTCATGTGCAGCTAATTGCTCCCCCTTTCCTCTCAATTCAGTCTCAAGGTGTGCAAGGCTGGCATTTATTGTCCATCCTAAGTTAGCCTTGATCGGTTCGATGCCAACTGAATAGTCACTTCTGAAGGCAGTTAAAAGTAAACCATATTGGTGTGGGACTGGAGTCACCTATAGGCCAGACTGTGTAAAATGAAAGGAAAGACTTGCCATTATATAGTGCCTTTCACAACCTCAGCATCTCAGAGCGCTTTACAGCCAATGACGTGCTTTTTGAAAAGGTAGGAAATGCAGCAGTCAATTTGAGCACAGTAAACTCCCACAAACAGCAATGTGATAAGGCCCATTTTCTGTGATATTGTTGAGGGATAAGTATTGGCCAAGACACTGGGGTGAACTCCCCTGCTCTTCTTCGAAATAGTGAGACTTTCTACATCCACCTGGCTGAGGTGAAGTGTTCCTCACCACAGGCCCAGTATCCAGCCAGCAGCCTTCCAGAGTTTATTTACCTCAGGGCTGCACTAGGCGTGAAACTGGGTGGCATGTACCACACCAGGCCCAACTGACTTCAAGGAAGTCGGACACGTTTGACATGGCTGCTGGCCTGTGATGAGATGGTGTCCCGCTAATGGTTATTCCAGTATTACTCCCAGCATTAACCCACCGAGTCATTAGTGGCATCAGTGTGTGTGTGTGTGTGTTCAGAGTAAAGTCAGGTGGAGCCAGTGAAAGAAAGTTCTAATTCTCCAATTAAACTCAGTATGTGTTGATCAGACAGAGACTCCTGTTACAGTGAAATTATTTTCCACTTACAATGAAAATTGGAAGTGTTAATCTTGCCTTGTTTATTATCGTAAAGGGACAGCTAAAGAAGGCATGCAGATCAATAGAACGGGCGCCTCCAGTCAGAAAGCACTCATTCAGTGTTTCTGTAAAAGACTGAATCTCTTCATCACTCCTTTGAAAAGGAGCTGTTGACGTTCAGTGACAGGAAAGTGCCTCGGGATTGCATTCCTTTCTCCAAACTATGCAGCTCGTCCCAGGTCAGCCTGCTAATCAGGAGGGGGCAGGGGATTCACCACCTTCTCTGGGGTCAGAGGGGAGGGGAGTGGGGGGGAGATCGCGAGTTAGTGCAAGAGTGTAAACAGGCAGGAGTGACTCGGCAACCTGTCTTTACATCTCATCTGATTGTAAGTCAACGGGAATTAAAAGCGGGAGTGTTGTGAAGTGGGGGGGGGGGGGGGGTGTCAATTTGCTGAGCTGCTGATTCACTGTGGCCTGGTTTACACTATCACACACAGTCAAAATCTACTCCCACAGACTCCGAATCACTTTGAATGAATTTCTAACATTGCTTCAAGTCTGGAGTTTGCTCTTCTCTTTCTTTTTTATTGCCCCCGTTTTGTTTTCAAACCCAAGAGGTCCCCCCTCTTTCCCTCGCCCCGATCCACATTCTGAAAGCAGAAGCTCTTAAAGGGCTGTCGCCCTCTCGGGGTGTGCTGGGGCTGCCCTCTAGCACCTTGCCGTCCATTGTGCGTGAGCCGGATGATCCGCCAGCTATTCCACTGCAGAGGGCAGCACACGTCCGACTCTCGCCCCACTGGGTCAGCAGGACGCTCGCTGAGTGTTTCCCTTCTTCACATCCGAGGTTGCTGAGGCCGACTGGACACTGAGTTCAGTTTGCCACCCCACCCTCCCGACTGAGAACAGCTGTGACAGGACAGAACAGGAGTCAAACATGGTGGATGATGCCCTGCACCAGACATCTGGCTGGATCCTAACGCCAAATTAGCAAAATGAAGAGGAAGCGACTGCAAACGCTGGAGGTCTGACCTGGGCAGCAGCAGAAGAGAGATATTAACAGATTAGGGCACATTGAGTATGGATTACAGTCCAAATATGTCCTAAAGGCGCTGAGCAGTCTGCTGTGTGCTTCACATTTTCTGTTTGTATTTCCCAATAAAAATCAAAAGGCGTGCATTTATATAGCGCCTTTCACGTTAGGGTGTCCCAAGGCGTGTTACAGCCAAGGAAGTAATTTTTGAAATGTGGTCACAGCAGTAACACATTTGGCAATGGTTTACAGTGGGGAGGGAGTAGCTCTGAGAGTTCTGAACAATGACCCCATGAAGTCTCATGGTATCAGGTCAAACATGGAGAAGGACACCCGCTGCTGATTACCACCTACCACCCCCCCTCACCCCATCCCTTCAGCGGATGAATCAGTATTCCTCTATGTTGAACACCACTTAGAAGAATCACTCTGGGTAGCAAGGGCACAGAATGTACTCTTGGTGGGGGAATTCAATGTCCATCACCAATAGGGTCTTTGTCGCACCACTAATGACTGAGCTGGGCGAGTCCAGAAGGACATATAGCCTGCAGCAGGTGGTGAGACAGAGCCAACAAGAAGCAGAAATCTAATTGATCTTGTCCTCACCAATCTACCTGTTGCAGCTGCATCTGTCCATGTTCTGTATTTGTAACAGTGACCACTGCACAGTACTAACCCCCAGACAATGCAGCACTCCCTCAGGATGACCCCTCAGAGAGCACAGCGCTCCCTCAGGGCGACCCCTCAGACAGTGCAGCATTCCCTCAGTATTACACCTCAGACAATGCAACGCTTCCTTAGTAATGCCCCTCTGACAGTGCAGCACTCCCTCATTACTACACCTCTGACAGTGCCGCACTTCCTCAGTATTGACCCCCTGATAATGCCAAACTCCCTCAGCACTGATCCTCAGACAGTGCAGCACCCCCTCAGTACTGACCCTCTGACAGTGCCGCACTTCCTCAGTATTGACCCCCTGATAATGCCAAACTCCCTCAGCACTGATCCTCAGACAGTGCAGCACCCCCTCAGTACTGACCCTCAGACCGTGCAGCACTCCTTCCGCACTGACTCTCTGACCGAGCAGCACCCTGTCAGTACTAACCCTCTGACAGTGCAGCACTTTCTCAGTACTGACCCTCTGATAGTGCAGCAATCTTAGTACTGACCCTCTTACAGTGCAGCACTCCCTCAGCACTGCCCCTCTGACAGTGCAGCACTTTCTCAGCACTGCCCCTCTGATAGTGCAGCACTCTGTCAGTGCTGGCCCTCAGACAGTGCAGCACTCTGTCAGTACTGACCTTCTGACAGTGCAGCACTCTTGGTACTGACCCTCTGACAGTGCAGCACTCTTTCGGTACTGATCGTCTGACAGTGCAGCACTCTTTCAGTGCTGGCCTTCTGACAGTGCAGCACTCTGTCAGTACTGACCCTCAGACAGCGCAGCAGTCTTTCGGTGCTGACCCTCTGACAGTGCAGCACTCCCTCACTAGTACACTTGTGTGCCAGCCTCACATATATATAGCGCTTTGCTCTGACATTGTTTGTGCTCGCTACCAGTAGTCATTTTGTAGATCTCACTTCACTCAGTGTGTTTAGAAATTGCTCCGGTTCCTTCTCAAACTAGTGAATTTACTGTAAACTGTAATAACCTGTTGAAATATTAATTTAATATGTTTTTTAAATGGAGCTTTAACACTTATTTTAAAGCAGCAGGTACTTCAGACTCCATCCTGATATTGACCAGCCTTAAACATAGCATTAAATTAGCATTAGAACCTAGGAAGCATTTAGGACAAGATCAGTGTTATTGATATTATACACACAGACTGCAAAATCGCCCAGGGTTCTCCTGTAGTCTCCTGCTGCAGAATCTGGGGAGACACAGCAAGAGTTACCATTTCAAACCGTCTTTGTCTGCTGTCCCGGAAGAACTATTGCAGGAGTCTAGAAAATTCCCAGAGTTTCAGGGCTATGTGGCATATCAGCACACACCCACAGGTGAATAGGTACACAGAAGAAAGACACACAAAAACAAATAGACGCACACTGACACATTGATACAGAATGATGCATACATGCAGACACAGCTCCCCTTAAAATCTTGAAAATTTCAATCACTCTCCAATCTTCTAAATTCGAGGCAATACAACCTTATTTTGTGTAATCTTTCCTTGTGATTTAACCTTCAGAGTCCAGGTATCATTATGGTAAGTCTACAATGCATTCCCACCATGGCTATATTTCTTATGCTGCCCTTGATTTGCTCACATTACTTCAGAAGTGGTTTAACCAGGGGTGAAGCATGACCTTCTTTCCCATTGTATTCAAGTCCTTTAGATAGAAAGGCCAGAATTCAGTAGGCATTTTGAATTGTTTTTGTACCTGTTCATGGCATTCTAATGTTGAATGCATCTGAACCCCAAAGTCTCTCTGGACCTTTACTGTTTCTAGCTTTTCACCATTTAGAAAGTACCCTGTTCTATCCTTTATGTGTCCAAAGTGGATTTGCCCACATTGAAATCTATTTGCCATAGTTTTTACCCATTCTGTTCATCTATTGAGATCTCTTTGTAATTTCATGCTTCCGTCTACGCTGCTTACAATTCCACCTATAATTGTGTCATTGGCAAGTTTATGTGGCTTTGTATCCCATTACCTAATTTGTTAATAAATAATGCATAGTTGTGACTTCAACACAGATCATTGTTGGTCACAACTAGTTACATCCTGCCAATTAGAGTACCAGCCCATTATTTTTATTCTCTGTCTCCTGTCACTCAGCCTAATTCTTAACCAGGTCAATAACTTGCCTTCAATTCCGTGAGCTTCAACTTTAGCGAACAGTTTCTTATGAGAGACTTTATCAAATGTTTTCTGGAAGTCCACATCAATAACATCTGTGGACATTCCCCCTGTCCATTTCTTTAGACACCTCTTCAAAAATTCAATCTGGTTCATCAGGCTTAACCCACTGTTTACATGCCATGCTGACTCTCTCTGATCAGCTGGAAATTTTCAAAGTGTTTCAGTCCATCCTTTCCTTAATTATAGATGCAAGTAATTTCCCAACAACAAATGTTAACTGGTCTATAAATCCTTAGTTTCCCTCTTTTACCTTTCCTAACTGGCCGAGTGACATGTGCAAATTGCCAATCTAAAGGAACAGTTTTAAACTTCAGAGCAATTTGGAAGATCATAGTTTGGGTATCTGCAATGTTCTCACCTAATTCCTTTAAAACCCTGGGATGGAAACCAAATGGTCCTGGGGATTTGTTAATCTTTAGTGCCATTATTTTCTTCATTACTATTATTTTGCTTATGCAACTTTGATAAGTTCCTGATTCAATATTAGTTTCCTTGGGGTGTCTGGCTTGCTGACCTCTTCCTCAATTGTAAACACTGAGGCAAAGTAATGATTCAATATGTCCACCATCTCCCTATTTTCATTAGCAATATCACCATTATCAGTCTTTAAGGGGCCTGCATTGCTCATGTTTCTTTTTCCTAATATGAACGTAAAAGTTTTTTGATCTTAATATCCTTTGCAAGTTTCTTTTCATACTCCCTTTTTGTTGCTCTTACTGCCTGTTTTGATACCCTTTTTGCTTATTCACCAGGATTTTTTTTTTTTGCGTTATTGTATGTTTTTCCTTTTAGTTTTATCTGGTTCTCACCTCTTTAGTTGTCCGTGGCTATATGTTTTGGCAAGTAGAACTCTTGCCCCATAGGGATATGAACGGATTCTATACTACATTAATTTGTTTTAACTCCTCCCACTGATCTTCTATTGTTTTACCCATTAACAGATTTGTCCAGTTTACTTTGGACAGTGTCTATCACATAGCATTGACATCAGCCTTACCTAAATCTAGAACATTGGTGGCTGTTTTGCATTTCTCCCTTTTAAACACTACATTGAACTCAATCATATTATGATCACTATTAGTTAAATGTTCATGCACCATTAGGCTTTTCACTAAATTTGGCTCATCACTCATTGCTGAATCTATTCCGGCCTGCCCTCTTGTTGGTTCTCGGACATATTGTTGTAAATAATTATCCTGGTCACATTCAAGAATTTCATTACCTTCCTGACATGTGCTAGGCTGCTTATCCCAATCTATATGAAAGTGTAAGCCCCCTCATTAATACCACTCTGCCTTTTGCCACATGCTTGGCTTATCTCTGAATTTATACAATCTACCAGTTCAGAGTTACTACCAGCAGGATTATGTACAACTATAGTCATAAATTCTTTTCTAATTCTTAATTCTATTTATAAAATCTCCACTGTCTGCTTGCCCTTCATTGTATTCTCCCCTTTCATTGAAGTCATTTCATCCTTAATCACTAAGGCCTCCTCCTCTATATTCCTCCCCCTCTACATTTTCTCTATCTTTCCTGTAGACCCTATAACCTGGCATAATTAAAGCTGAAATAAAAACAGAAAATGCTGGGAAAACTAGCAGGCCTGGTAGCATCTGTGGAGAGAGAAACAGAGTTAAAGTTTTGAGTCTGTTTGGCTCTTCTTCAGAGCTGAAGTGAGGTAGAAATGTGATGGGTTTTATACTGTTTAAGAGGGGATGGAGCAGGTGGAGCAAAATAGAAGGTCAGGGATAGGTGGGAGTTCAGGAGAGATTTGACAAAGATGTCATGGATACAAGATAAAGGGAGTGTGAATGGTAGTGTTAAAGACTAAAGAAGGTGCTGATAGTGGCATAAAGGTAACATAGCAGAATGTGTTAATAGCAGAACAAGGGTCAGCGCTCTGTGAAATCAAGACATATGGACAGTGATCATTGTATCATAAGGCTTATAGGATGAAGGTGGAAAATTACATTAGTCAATCCAGAGTAAGAATAATCAACTGCTGCAGAGCGGACTTCCATGGGGCAAGAACAGAGCTGGGCAAGATAGACTGGAACCAAAGGTTGGCGGGAAAAACAGCAGCTGAACAATGGGTTACCTTCAAAGAGCAGATGATTTGGGCACAGTTAAGGTATGTTCCTTCAAAAGGGAAGGGTAGGACAAACAAATCCAGAGCTCCCTGGATGACAAAGGGGATAGAAGAAAAAACGTGCTTACAACATGTGTCAGGTAGCAAATACAATGGAAAAACAAGCTGAACACAGAAGGTTCAGAAGGGATGTGAAAAAGCAAATACGAGAAGCAAAGAAGGATTATGAAAAAAGACTGGCAGCTAACATCAGTAGTAAAAGGATGGTAAAAGGAGGAGCAGGGGCGATTAGGGACCAAAAAGGGGATTTACACATAGAGGCAAGAGACATGGCTGAGGTATTAAATGAATATTTTGCATCTGTCTTTACCTATGAGGCAGATGCTGCCCAGGCCATGGTGACAGAGGAGGAAACTCAGTCACTAGAAGGTTTAAAATTGATAAGGAGGAGGTATTGGATAAGCTGTCAGTTCTCAAAGTTGATAAGGCACTGGGACCGGATGAGATGCATCCAAGAATATTGAAGGAAGTGAGAGTGGAAATTGCAGAGGTACTGGCAATAATCTTTCAATGTTCCTTGGATTTGGGGGAGATGTCGGAGGACTGGAGAATTGCAAACATTACACCCTTGTTCAAAAAAGTTGTAAAGATCTGCCCTGCAATTATAGACCAGTCAGTTTAACTTTGGTGGTGGGGAAACTTCTAGAAACAATTATTCGGGATAAATTAATAGTCACATGGAAAAATGTGGATTGATTCGGAAGAGTCAGCATGGATTTGTTAAAGGAAAATCATGTCTAACTAACTTGCTGGAGTGTTTTGAAGAGGTAACAGAGATGGTTTATGAGGGCAAGGTCATTGATGTGGTGTATATGAACTTCCAAAGGCGTTTGATACAGTGCCACACAATAGACTTGTGAGGAAAGTTATAGCTCATGAAATAAAAGGGACAGTAGCAACATGGATACAAAATTGGCTGAGGGATAGGAAACAGAGAGTAATGGTTAATGGGTATTTTTCGGGCTGGAAGAAGGTTTGTAGTCGAGTTCCCCAGGGGTTGGTATTGGGACCCTTGCTTTTCCTTATATATATAAATGATCTGGATCTTGGTGTGCAGGGGACAATTTCAAAGTTTGCAGATGACAAAAAACTTGGGAGAATTGTAAAGTGTTAGGAGGACAGTGTAGAACTTCAAAAGGACATTGACACATTGGTGGAGTGGGCAGATAGGTGGCACATGAAGTTCAATGCGGAGAAGTGTGAGGTGATACACTTTGGTACAAAGAACATGGAGAGACAGTATAAAATAAAGGATACTATTCTAAAGATACTATTCTGTAGGAGCAGAGATACCTGGGTGTATATGTACATAAGTCAGTAAAGATGGCAGGACAGGTAGAGAGAGCTGTTTCTAAAGCATACAGTATTCTAAGCTTCATTAATAGGGGCACAGAGCACAAGAGCAAGGAGGTTATGATGAACTTATATTAAACTCTGGTTAGACCTTAGCTGGAGTATTGTGTACAGTTAAAGGCGCCACACTATAGGAACGATGTGAATGCATTGGAGAGAGTACAGAAGAGGTTAACGAGAATGCTTCCAGGGATGAGACACTTCAGTTATGAGGAAAGATTGGAGAAGTTGGGAATGTGTTTCTTGGAGAGGAGAAGGCTAAGAAGAGACTTGATAGAAGTTTTCAAAATCATGAGGCGTCTGGACAGAGTAGATAGGGAGAAACTGTCCTCACTCATAAATGGGATTGAGAACCAGAGGGCACAGTTTTAAAGTGTTTTGCAAAAAAAGCAAACATGAGGTTTTTCGCACAGCAAGTAGCTAGAGTTTGGAATGCACTGCCTGAAAGTGTGGTGGAGGCAGGTTCAATTGAGGCATTCAGGTGGGCATTGGATGATTATCTAAATAGAAACAATGTGCAGGGTTACAGGGAAAAGGCAGGAGATTGGCACTAAGTTAAAATGCTCAGAGAGCCGATGTAGACACGATGGGTCGAATGGCCTCCTTCTACACCGTAAGAATTCTGTGATTCTGTGAAGTGACAGACAGCTCTGTTGAGGGGGTGTTGGGGAAAACAATTAGATTAAATAAGGGGTCAAGAGGGAGGAGAAAGTTCATGGTCTGAAGTTGTTGAACTCAGTGTTAAGTCTGGAAGGCTGTAAAGTGCCTTATCGGAAGATGAGGTGCTGTTCCTTCAGTTTGCATTGGGTTTCACTGGAACATTGCAGCAGGCCAAGGACGGACATGTGGGCAAGAGAGCAGGGTGGTGTGTTGAAATGGCAAGCAACAGGAAGGTCTGGGTCATGCCTGTGGATTGAGCGAAGGTGTTCCGCAAAGCGGTCACCCAGTCTGCGTTTAGTCTCGCCAGTGTGGTGGGGACCACATTGGGAGTAGCGAATGCAGTAGACCAAATTAAAGGAGGTGCAAGTGAAGCGCTGCTTCACCTAAAGGAGTGTTTGGGGCCTTGGACGGTGAGAAGGGAGGAGGTAAAGGGGCTGGTGTTACACCTTCTGCGGTTGCATGGGAAGATGCCTTGGGAAGGGGATGAGGTGTTGGGGGTGATGGAGGAGTGGACCACGGTGTCCCGGAGGGAACAGTGCCTCCAGAATGCCGATAGTGGGGATGAAGGGAAGATGTGTTTGGTGGTGGCATCATGCTGGAGTTGGCGGAAATGGTGGAGGATGATCCTTTGAATGCGGAGGGTGCTGGGGTGAAAAGTGAGGACAAGGGGGACCCTATCATGGTTCTGGGAGGGAGGGGAAGGGGTGTGGGCAGAGGCGCGGGTCGGACACGGTTGAGGGCCCTGTCAAACCACAGTGGGGAAGGAATCTTCGGTTAAGGAAAAATGAAGACATGTCAGGAACGCCGTTTTGAAGGTAGCATCATCAGAACAGATGCGACGGAGGCGAAGGAACTGAGAGAATGGGATGGAGTCCTTACAGGAAACGGGGTTTGAGGAGCTGTAGTCAAGGGAGCTGTGGGAGTCGGTGGGCTTGTAATGAATATTGGTGGACAGTCTATCACCAGAAATTGAGACAGAGAGGTCAAGGAAGGGAAGGGAAGTGTCGAAGATGGACCGTATGAAGGTGAGAGAGGGGTGGAAATTGGAAGCAAAACCGATAAATTTTTCCAGGTCCAGACGAGAGCAAGAAGCGGCACCGATACAATCATCGATGTACCAGAGAAAGAGTTGTGGGAGGAGGCCTGAGTAGGACTGGAGCAAGGTATGTTCCACATACCACATAAAGAGACAGGCATAACTGGGACACATGCAGATACCCATAGCCACACCTTTTATTTGGAGGAAGTGAGACAAGTTGAAGGAGAAATTGTTCAGTGAGAGAACAAGTTCAGCCAGACGGAGGAGAGTGGTGGTGGATGGGGATTGTTCAGGCCTCTGTTCAAGGAAGAAGTGGAAGAGCCCTCAGACCATCCCAGTGGGGGATGGAGGTGTAGAGGGATTAGACGTCCATGGTGAAGAGGAGGTGGTTGGGGCCAGGGAACTGGAAATTGTTGATATGATGTAGGGCATCAGAGGAATCATGAATGTAGGTGGGAAGAGACTGGACAAGGGGAGAGAGAATGGAGTCAAGATAGCAAGAAATGAGTTCCGTGGGGCAGGAACAGGCTGACACGATGAGTCCACCACCTAAATAAAAGTTAGAACCAAATAACTAAGTATACTACTTGGAGGCAAATTCAAAGACACAACATGCTAGAAATGTTTAGAGCCAATCTGCAACTCCTGCACCCCTCCTCCCACCCCACCCCCCATTACCCTTCTGACCCAGGGTTACCTCATTTCCCCATGTCCCCGCACCCCACAGATCCTTTATCCAATCTACCTGCTGCTTCTCGGTGACATTATCCGAAGACATAGCATTAGTTTTCACATGTGTGCTGATGACACTCAGCTATACCTCACCACCACCTCTCTCACCTAGTGTCAGCCATGGATCAGTTGGTAGCACTTTCACCACTGAGTCAGAGGTTACATACGAACATAGGAACAAGGAGCAGGAGTAGGCCATTCAGCCCCTCGAGCCTGCTCCACCATTTAATATGATCATGGCTGATCTGATAGTAACCTGAAATTTGCATCCCATCTATCCCGATAACCTATCACCCCCTTGCTTACCAAGAATCTATCTACCTCTGCCTTAAAAATATTCAAAGACTCTGCTTCCACCACCTTTTGACGAAGAGAGTTCCAAAGACTCACGATCCCCTGGGAGAAAAATTTTCACCTCATCTCTGTTTTAAATGAGCGACCCCTTATTTTTAAACAGTGACTCCTAATTCTAGATTCTTCCACAAGAGGGGACATCCTCTCCACATCCACCCTGTCAAGACCCCTCAGGATCTTATATGTTTCAATCAAGCCACCTCTCACTCTTCTAAACTCCAGTGGATATGAGCCTAGTCTACCTTCATGAGACAACCCACCCATTCCAGGTATTAGTCTGGTAAACCTTCTCTGAACTGCTTCCAACGCATTTACATCCTTCCTTAAATAAGGTGACCAAAACTGTGCACAATACTCCAAATGTGGCCTCACCAGTGCCCTGTACAACTGAAGCATAACCTCCCTACTTTTCTATTCAATTCCCCTCACAATAAATGATAACATTCTATTAGCTTTCCTAATTACTTGCTGTACCTGCATACTAACCTTTTGTGATTCATGCACTAGGACACCCAACTCCCTCTGCATCTCGAGCTCTGCAATCTCTCACCGTTTAGATAATATGCTTCTCTTTTATTCTTCCTGCCACAATGGACAATTACGAATTTTTCCACATTTTACTCCATCTGCCAGACCTTTGCCAATTCACTTAAACTATCTATATCTGTTTGTAGCCTCCTTATGTTCTCTTCACAACTTACTTTCCTACCTTTGTGTCATTAGAAAATTTGGCAAACCATCCCATCCACCCTTTCAACCAAGTCATTTATATAAATTGCATAAAGTTGAGGTCCCAGCACTGATCCCTGTGGCACACCACTCGTTACACCTGAAGAAGACTGATTTATGCCTACTCTCTGCTTCCTATTAGCCAGCCAATCTTCTATCCATGTCAAAATGTCACCTTCATACTATGAGCTTTTATTTTCCACAATAGCCTTTGATGTGGCACTTTATCAAATGCCTCTGGAAATCTGATGGGTTGAAGTCCGAATCCTGGGCTTGAGCACCACAATCCAGGCTGATACTCTAGTACAGTGCTGAAGACGTGCTGCACTGTCAGCAGAATTGTAATCTTTCACATGGGACATTAAACCGAGGCCGTGTTTGTCCCTGTTTGGATGTAAAGGATCCCATGGCACCATATCGAAGAAGGATCCCCAGTGTCTTGGCCAATATTTATCCCTTAATCAACATCACAGAAACATATTATTTGGTCATTATCACATCGCTGTCTGTGGGAACTTGTTTGCAAATTACCTGCCACATTTCTTACGTTGCAACAATGACTACACTTCAAAAAGTACTTCATTGGCTGTAAAGTGCTTCAGGAGGTCCAGTGGCTGTTAAAGGGATTATATAAATACATGGCCTGAATTTTCAGCCTGGCAGGCGGACGCAATCGGCGGGCCGGGGAGCGGTCAGGAAATGGACCGCTGACCACGATCGGCCCCCGACTGTGATTTCACCCTGGCTGTCCAATTAACGGCCACCCAGCGTGATGTGTGTGCTGAAAAGCTCAGCGCTGTGGGGGTGGGGGGTGGGAGCGGGCAATGACATCAACACAGGCGTGGGCCAGCGCTGACAGAAAGCTCCCTGAAGGCAGAGAGCTGCCTCAGGGGGCTGAAGACCTGAAACCCAGGAAATAAAGCTCCTAAAATCAGGAAAGAAACGTCCAAGTATCACAATCAGGCACCTGAACATATAGATTACAAAAATTCTGTCCACAGATTTCTATTTTTATTTTACTTAAATAACGGAAACGTCATCCCGTCCTTGGATGAGGTTTGATGAAAAATATAAAGGCCGTCTGGCTGATTCGCCCGTCCACCAACCGTAAGGTTGGATGGGCTACGCAAAATGACAGACAATTGCACCGCTAATGGGCTTAATTGCCCTCATAATTGTCAGCGGGCGTGCTTCCGACTTTTGCATGCACCTGCAGACCAAAATATCGCACAATTTCATGCCCGATCGGGTTGGGCGTGTGCCCGCCCAATCAGCGCAAAACTCAGCCCCATGTCTTTCATTATTTCTTCATTTATCCAACCATGGGATGATCAAGTACTTCTTCCAATTAAATATTGGGAAGACCAAAGCCATTACCTTGGGTGCCCACTACAAACTCCATTCCCTAGTGACTGGCTCTGTTCCTTTCCCTGGCAACTGTCGGAGGCTGAACCAAACTGTTCACAACCTTGATTTCACATTTAATCTCGCTTTGCGTTTCCAACCATCTACCGGTGCCATCACTAACACCGCCTAACTCCACCACCGCAACATCACCAGGCTCTGCCATGCCTGGCCTCATCTGCTGCTGCAACCTTCACCCATATCTATGGTACCTCAAAATTTGACTATTCCAATGCACTCCTGGCTCGTCTCCCATATTCTACCCTCCGTAAACTTGAGGTCATCAAAAACTCTGCTGTCTGTGACCCTACTTGTGCCAAGTCCCTATCACCTATCTCCACTATGCTCACTGACTAACATTGGCTCCTGGCCATAGCAAGCAGAGACTTTGTTTTAAAATTCTTTTACTTGTTTTGAAATCCCTCCATGGCCCCTCCTCTCCTTAACTCTGAAACCTGCTCCAATTCCACAGACCTCCAAAACATCGATGCTCGTCTAATTCTAGCCTCGTGGGAATCCCTGATTTTAATCACTCCATCATTGGTGGCCATTCCTTCAGCTGCCTCGTTCCCAAGCTCTGGAATTCCCTTTTTTTCATCCTCTCCACCACTTTCCTCCTTTAAGATGTTGCTTAAATCTTACCTTTTTGAACAAGCTTTTGGCCAATAACCCTAATTTCGCCTCATGTGGCTCAGTGTCAAATTTTAATTTAGAACGCTCCTGTAAAGCGCCTTGGGATGTATGATTATATTAAAGGCGCTATATAAATACAAGTTGTTTTGTTGTTGTTATGGTTAGGGGCAATAATCTCCATGGTTACAGGCAATAACCTCCATGGTTAGGGGGCAATAATCTCCATGGTTAAGGGAATAATCTCCATGAGTAGGGGTAAGAACAGAGCTGGGCCGGATAGACTGGAACCAAAGGTTAAGCATTGTGCTCGGGACTTCAGGGAGGGTGCCTCCAGATTCCTCTCCAGAGGTTTCTTTGGGGCTTGATTAGAGGCCCTGGGTCATGGACTCTGTTGGCTGTTTGGCAGATGTGCCTGCGAAAGCAAGGCAGCGGCCTGTGAAAGAGCACATATCACTCACAGCATGGTTGTCTGGTGGATGTTGCGCTGCTGGACCCTCACTTGGTAGAGCAGCGCCGACCTCACCGTCAGCACAGGACTGGCCCCGGTCATTACCGGCCAGCTGGATGGCTCTGTTTTCAAAGTCCGTGAGGATCTTGATTTTGGGCATTCCGCCACCAATCTGCAACCTCTCTCTTTAGTTCTGTGCCAGCTTGTCCTGCATGGATAGAGATGGAGAGAGTAAGCAGGATGCCTTCCAGGCCAGATGATAAGTAGGCCTGACCTATATGGGTGGTGAGTGGCCCCATGGATGGGGCGAGGACAATGATGGTGAATGTGAGAGAGTGAATGGTGATGTCCCATGAACCGGCAGTGAGTGAGGGCCCTGTGGATGTGTGATGTGTTTATGAGTGTGTGAGTTGAGAGTGATGAGGAGAGTGACTTACCCTGGCGGAAGGGAGGAGATCATTCATCCTCTTGCAGTACTGGGTGGCTTTCCACTCCTGAAGGGCGTTGGCGCTGACCACCCCTGCCCCTCACCACCTCCCAAGCAGATTGGTCATATTGCTGCCCATCCTGCGTCCAGAGTGGTAGTACAAGGTGGGCTGCCAGGGCATCTAGCAGTCACTCGGGGGACCCGTCGTTGAAGCGGGGGGGCTGTGGTCTTTTTCCCTTTGCTGGCCATGTCTCCCAGGCAGCGGTGGAGAGCTGGAAGCAATGAGCACTGTGCTTGCGGCTGGACCTTAAGCATGGCGCCCGGCGTGATGCAGTGGCGGGGTGATGGCCGGCAGGTGAATGAGGGTCCACCCGTCATGGAAATGGCATTTTTCCCAGGAGTGCATAAATAATGAAGCAGGTTTGGGATGATATGGCGTGAAAACCTGTCACTGTGGCTGGCGGGTAAAACGTGGCTTTAGTGCAAATCTGGGAAAATTCCACCCATAGTGTCCATGATTTGGGGCAATAATCTCCGTGGTTAGGGGAATAATCTCCATAGTTAGGGGGTAATAATCTCCATGGCTAGAGGTCAATAATCTCCATGGTTAGGGGGCAATAATCTCCATGGTTATCAGGCAAAAATCTCCATGGTTATGGGGCAATAATCTCCATGGTTAGGGGACAATAATCTCCATGGTTAGGGGGCAATAATCCCCATGGTTATCAGGCAAAAATCTCCATGGTTATGGGGCAATAATCTCCATGGTTAGGGGACAATAATCTCCATGGTTAGGGGGCAATAATCCCCATGGTTAGGGGCAATAATCTCCATGGTTATCAGGCAATAATCTCCATGGTTATGGGGCAATAATCTCCATGGATATCAGGCAATAATCTCCATGGTTAGGGGGCAATGATCCCCATGGTTAGGGGGCAATAATCTCCATGGTTAGGGGGCAATGATCCCATGGTTAGGGGGCAATAATCTCCGTGGTTAGAGGGCAATGATCCCCATGGTTATCAGGCAATAATCTCCATGGTTATTAGGCAATAATCTCCATGGTTAGGGGGCAACAATCTCCATGATTAGGGGAATAATTTCCATCATTAGAGGGCAATGATCTTCATTGTTAGGGGGCAAGAGGCAAACTGACTCTCTGATCTCCATGTATGTAGTCTGTCACTTTATACTTCACTTTATACAGACAGTACCCATAACCTCTGTCCTACCCTCATTCTCTGCCTCTATTGGGTTTTATATGCATATCTTTTTGATGTGTGTTTTTCTACCTGCTTCTCCCTATTATACAATAGGGCTCACTCTCAGATGGGGGAACCACTGATGTGAGTTCTGTTCAATCAGGGAATCAAACGTACTTGTCCCTCTCTTTGCCTGTTTGTCATCCTCTTTCTGCCTCTCTTGCTATCTGTCCATTCCACATTCTGGTTCTCTGTCTCTCTTGTCTTGTCGGTGTCTCTCTTTTTCACTCAGTATCTCACTCTGTCCCTATGCCACTTTTTGAATCTGTGTCTCTCCACATCTACCATTTCTCACCCGCCAATTTTCGCAGTCGAGGAAGGGATGATCTCGGGCTGGCCAATCGATTTACACCCTGCTCAAATTCTGGCTCCAATGGTGTGTAAATAAAACTGAGCAGGGTGTAAATTGGGGTCTCTGACCCGAACATACCCAGTTCTGGCTGGTGAATTAGATTAAAACCAGGGCTGTCTGTCAGTCCTTTTCTTTCTCTCTCTCTCTTTGCACAGTGTATCAGTCTGCATCCGAGTATTCTTCTGTCTCGCACTCAATCTGTATCAGCTTCCCTATATATCTTTTCTGTTACATTTTCTGTTCCCAATCTCCTTCTTCCGCCTCTACTTGTGGGCAGAATGTTATGTCCTGTGGGTGGGTGCGGGCGCGAGAGTCAGCAGCGCGCCCGCTGACAATTAAGAGGCCTATTAAGGCCATTAATCAATTAATTTAATCCTATTTTTCACTGCCTGCCCAACCTTATGGTTGACGGGTGGATGAATAAGCCCCAATTCTTGAGGGAGCCTCATCCACGGGCGGGATGTGGTTTCCAACCGTAATTAATTTAAAAAAATTAAAATATTGAAACGTCATTTTTAATATGTCCCTGTTCATGTGACTGAGTCACATGTGGGGAGATGTTTCCCTTATTTTTAAAATCTTTATTTTTGATTGTAAAACTCTTCAGCTCCCTGAGGCAGCTCTGTGCCCTCAGGGAGCTTTCAGTGCGCGCTCCCCCGTGCATGCGCCGACTTCAGCGCTCGCGCTCCTCCCACCCCCCCCCACCCCGGCAGGGTTGAGGCTCTCAGTGCACCTTTCGTGAAGTTGCCGTCCGAGCCCGATCGCGGGTGGTGGTCCACTGCACGGGCGTTCCCAGGCCCGCCCGCCGTGCCTTCCCGACGAAGGGAATACCCTGCCCCCTGTGTTTTTCTCTTTGTAACTCTCCATATCAGTTTCCCCATTGCCTGTTGATCCTCTGATGAGTGCATGTGTCCTCCCCTCTCTCTGTATTGCTGTTTGATTTTGGGAACTAAATAGTGTCGCTGGGAATGAGATGGTCCTGTCAGCAATATGTCCACAGTCAGTAACTGCTTCCTTCAAGATCATTTTCTGTCGGAAGTCGGGAATTAATCCTATCCATGGAGCGGAAATTGGGAAGGGAAGGAGAACATAGCCCAAAACAGTAGAAAGAAAAGACAAATTTCAATTTAACACCACGTAAGTCTATTTTCAGACCTATATTAAAGGCCTAGCTACCTCTGTTTTAGATTTCTGTCGGCATTTAGTTGTGCTACATTGATTTTTTATAACTTTAGATCAGTGTTTGTGCTTTAGGTTCTTTTCTCTTTTACGCTCCACACATGAAAGGGTTTTTTTATATAAGTGGTCTGTGAAAACAAGGCCAGTAAAAGCCGTACCACCCACTCCCAAAGAATGCCACGCATGCAATTAGGAGCTCGCTCACAGGCAGGGGTTAGAGTTCAAAGGGAAGCCTGAGTTTGCCTCCTCCCCGCCTCTGACAAACACAAACCCATTTACGGCCACCAAAGTCATCAATACTTATCAATAGCAAACTGCACGAATCAATGGAAAACCTAGGCAGGGTGGGGGAGGGAAGCTGTCAGGAATCTGGCAAGGGAAGGGCTGGGCCATCCCAGAGGTGGCAGCCTCATCCATTCAGCAAGGTGGGGGTGGGGAGAAGAATCACTTGCATGTACACACAATGACCTCCCAAAGCTTCAACGCTGAATATATAAAACCTACCTCCCCCACTCCCTACTCCTTGAAAAAGAAGTTTGTCAGCCCCAGGGGAAGAGAGGATGTGAGAGTGGAGGGAAGGGGCTGCAATTCATTCACAGAAAGGCTTGGACAGAGGACTGGGTCATTCAAATACAGACGAGAGAAAACAAAACGTCAAAATAATCTGTGTAAGAAAAATATTTACCAAGAGCCACCACCTCACACCCCCTACCGCTCCTCAACACCCTCCCCATCACACCTCACCCCTCCCCCACCCCCAACCACTCCTGATGTCTGAGCTGAACTGGCCAGAAAAAAAGAAGAGACCCACATTTATGTAGCACCTTTCACAACTTCAGGCTGCCCCCACAGCAGTTTACAGGCAAAAGATGATCAGACATTCATTTGTTAGAAGCTTCCTGGAGGCTACAATTGCCATCCTTCTAGGATTGCCCTGGAGTCTCCAGGCATTAATGATTAACCTGGACATTACTGCAAACTACCCAAGGGGATAAATCTGGGAACGGTTGGGATTCTGCATTACAGAAACTGCACACTTCCTTCATTTGCTGTGAACACTTCTGTTCATTAGTCGTACCAATATTAAGATGTAGGAGCAGAAGTAGGCCATTCAGCCCATCAAGTCTGCTCTGCCATTCAACGAGATCATGGCTGATCTAATAATCCTCAACTCCACTTTCCTGCCTTTTCCCCATAGCCCTTGATTCCCTTACTGATTAAAAATCTGTCTATCTCAGCCTTGAATATACTTAACGATCCAGCCTCTACAGCCCTCTGCAGTAAAGAATTCCACAGATTCACTACCCTCTGAGAGAAGAAATTCCTCCTCATCTCTGTCTTAAATGAGTGACTCCTTACTACTGAGATTATGCCCTCTGGCCCTAGACTCTCCCACAAGGGGAAACAACCTCTCAGCATCTACCCCGTCAGGCCCCCTAAGAATCTTATATGTTTCAATAAGGTCGCCTCTCATTTTTCTAAACTCCAGTGAATACAGACCCAACCTACTCAACCTCTCCTCATAAGAAAATCCCTCCATATCAAGGATCAACCTAGTGAACCTTCTCTGGACTGCCTCCAATGCCAGTATACCTTTCCTTAGATAAGGGGACCAAAATTGTTCACAGTATTCTAGATGTGGTCTGACTAGTGCCTTATATAGCTTCAGCAAGACTTCCCTATTTTTATACTCCATTCCCTTTGAAATAAAGGCCAACATTCCATTTACCTTCCCTTTTACCTGCTGAACTTGTATGTTAGCTTTTTGGGATTCATGCACAAGGACTCCCAAATCCCTCTGTGCTGCAGCTTTCTGCAGTCTTTCCCCATTTAAATAATATTCAGCTCCTCTATTCTTATGCCAAAGTGCATAGCCTCACATTTTCCCACATTATATCCCATCTACCAAGTTTTTGCCCATTCACTTAACCTGTCTATATCCCTGTGTAGACTCCTTGTATCATCCTCACCACTTCCCTTCCCACCAATTTTTGTATTATTATTCAAATTTGGTGATACTCCCTTCATCTAAGTCATTAATGTATATTGTAAATAACTGAGACCCCAGCAGTGATCCCTGTGCCACTTCACTAGTTACAGGTTGCCAGCCTGAAAATGCCCCCCATATCCCAACTCTCTGGGCTGAATTTTGCTGTCGGTGTGCAGGGGGCGGGGCCCACTCGCCAACATGTAAAATGACCCGGGATGATGTCAGGGGGTTCCCCCTGACATCACCGCACCCCATTTAAATCTTCAGGAAGGTGGGGGCGCAGCAAAGTCAGCTGCAGGCCCGCCGACCTGTCAATGACCAATTGAGACCAACTGTCAGCGATCTCCTTGAGGCAGCACTTAGCCTCAGGGTGATATGCGCTCTTTCGTGTGCATGCGCAAAAGAGCGCACTCTCGCTTTTGGGGAATTCCCCTCCTCCCGCCCGCACAGGAAGCGCATAGCACTTCCCGCCGGACATCGCGCTGGGCGGGCCTTAATTGGCCCGCCCACGTAAAATGGCGGCGGGGCCCGCTTCTCCGGCGGGGATCAGCTCCCCGCCTGCCGGAGATTGGGTTGGGCCCATCCGCCCGACAGACAGAAAATTCTGCCCTCTGTCTTCTATTACTTAGCCAATCCTCTATCCATGCTAATATACTGCCCCCAACACAATGGGCTCTTATCTTATTAAGTAGCCTTATGTGCGGTACCTTATCGAATACCTTTTGGAAATCCAAATATATTACATCTACTGGTTCCCCTTTAACTATCCTGCTAGTTACCTCCTCAAAGAATTCTAATAAATTTGTCAGGCATAATTTCCCCTTCATGAAGCCATGCTGACTCTGCTTGATTAGATTATGTAATTCTAAATGCTCTGCTATTACATGGACCCTAACATTTTCCCAATGACAGATGTTAAGCTAGCTGGTCTATAGTTACCTGTTTTTTGTCTCCCTCCCTTTTTGAATAAGGGTGTTACATTGGCAGTTTGGACTTTTCCAGAATCTAAGTATTCTGGGAAGATTATTACCAGTGCATCCACTATCTCTGTAGTTACTTCCTTTAATATCCTAGGATGCAACCCATCAGGTCCAGGGGACTTACCGGCCTTTAGCCCCATTAGTTTCCCTAGTACTTTTTCTCTAGTGATAATTATTGTATTTATTTCCTCCCCCTCTTTTGCCCCTTGATTATTTAGTATTTTTGGAATGCTATTCGTGCCTTCTACCGTGAAGACTGATGCAAAGTATTTATTCAACTCCTCTGCTATTTCCTGGTTCCCCATTATTATTTCCTCAGCCTCATTCTGTAAGGGGCCCAATTTCACTTTGGCCTCTCTCTTCCTTTTTATATATTTAAAGAAACTCTTACCATTTTATATTACTTGCTAGTTTACCTCAAAGTTTATTTTCTCCCTCTTTATTATTTTATTGGTCATCTTTTGTTGGTTTTTTAAAACTTTTCCAATCCTCTGGCTTACCACTAATCTTTGCCACATTGTATGTTTTTTCTTTCAATTTGATACTATCCTTAATTTCCTTGGTTAACCATGGTTGGTTTATCCCCTTCGTAGAATCCTTCTTTCTCACTGTGATATATCTTTGTTATGAGTCATGAACTATTTTCTTAAACATCCGCTATTGTTCATCAACCATCTTTTCTGCTAAGCTCCTTTCCCAGTTTGCTCCAGCAAACTCTGCCCTCATTCCTTTGTTTAGCACAGCTGTTTCCGACCCAAGTTTCTCACTCTCAAACCGAATGCTAAATTCCACCATGTTATGGTCATTGTTTCCTATGGGATCTTTCACTCTGAGATCATTTATTAAACCTGTCTTATTACACAATTACCAGATCCAAAATAGCCTGATCCCTGGTTGGATCCACAACATATTGATCTAGGAAACTGTCCCGAATACACTTTATGAATTCTTGCTCATGGCTTCCTCTGCCAATTTGATTTTCCCAATCTACATGAAGATTAAAGTTGCCCATGATTAATATACTACCTTTTTTACATGCCCTCATTATTCCCTGATTCATTCTAAGCTGTACAGTGTAGCTACTGTTAGGGGACCTATTGATTACTCCCACCAATGTCTTCTTCCTCTTGTTATTTCTTACCTCCACCCATATGGATTCTACATCTTCCAATCCAAGATCATTTCTTGCTAACATACTTATTCCATCTCATACTAACAAAGCTACCCCACCACCCTTTCCTTCCTGCCTATCGTTTCGAAAAGTCACATACCCCTGAATACTGATCTCCTTGTAACCAAGTCTCAATGTAATGGCTATAAGGCCATACCCATTAACCTCTATTTGTGCTGTTAATTCATTTATTTTGTTCCGAATACTACATGCATTTAAATGAAGAGCCATTAATTTTGCCTTTTTACCATTTTTTCCCCCTTTGACCCTATTTGCTGCTGTTTATGTTTGTACACTCTGTCCCCTCCTATCACACTCTGGGTATCATTACCTAACTAGCTGCCCTGCAAGGCTGCCATATCCTTTTGCTTTGTAAGCTTACGTATCCCCTCTCCAGAACCTTCACCCCCTCTATTTAGTTTAAAGCCCTCTCTGCAGCCCTAGTTATTTGATTCGCCAGGACACTGGTTCCAGCACGGTTCAAGTGGAGCCCGTCCCACTGGAACAGCTCCCTTCTACCCCAGTACTGATGCCAGTGCCCCATGAACTGAAACCCATTCCTCCTACACTAATCTCTGAGCCACGCATTTAACTCCTTGACTTTATTTACCCTATGCCAGTTTGCCTATGTCTCAGGTAGTAACCCCAAGATTATTACCATGGCGGTTCTGCTTTTTACTTTAGCTCATAACTGTTCCAATTCTTTCAGCAGAACCTCCTTTCTAGTCCTATCAATGTCATTGGTATCAACACGGAAAATGACAGTTGGATCCCTCCCCTCCCACTCCAACTTCCTCTCCAGCCCTGAGGAGATGTCCTTAACCCTGGCACCGGGCAGGCAACACAGCCTCCAGGACTCACGCACATGGCTGCAGAGAACAGTATCTATCCCCCTAATTATACTGTGCCCTACCACTACTACATTCCCATTTCCTCTCCCCACTTGCATGGCTCCCTGTACCATGGTGCTGTGGTCAGTTCACTCATCCTCCCTGCAGTCCCTACTCTCATCCACACAGCTTGCAAGAACCTCGTAACCTTTGTATAGTTGCAGAGGTGGAGATTCCTCGAACGCTACCCCCTGGATCCCCATACCTGCCTCACCTGCAGTCACTCCCTCCTGTCTCTGATCACAGACCATATTCAAATGATCTAACCTGTGGGGTGTGACCACCTCCTGGAGCAAAGTGTCCAGGTAACTTTTCCCCTCCCTGATGTGACACAATGTCTGCAGCTCAGACTCCAGCTCCTTCAACTCAGATCCGAAGTTCCTCGAGCCACTTACTACAGGTGTGTTTGCTCTGGATCACCTTGGTGTCCGGCAGCTCCCACATGCTGCAGCAGCAACATATCACCTGTCCTGCCATTGCTATCATATTTAATTTAATCAAATTAAATTAATTAATTAATTACTCTAGTATCCTGGCTCTTTACACTTTATTGTAATTATTTTTACACCAGTTTCGATCCCATGCTTAACAAGCTATTTTTAACAATAAGAGAAAAAAAATAGAGACCTAAATACAAACTAGAATCCTTACTTTTACTTTAAAGCCTAGAAATACTCACCAATCAGCTGCTCTCCACGCTGTTTTTTCTCTCGCGCTCTCTAATGGCCTCTCACCTCTCTCTCTGCACTCTTTAATGATCTCTCACCTCCCTCTCCGCACTCTTTGATGGCCTCTCGTCTGCCTATCCATGCTCTTTAATGGCCTCCTGCCTCTTTCTCTCTCTGCATTCTTTAATGTCCTCTCACCTCTCCCTCTCTGCGCTCTTTAATGGCCTCTAGCCTCCCTCTCTGTGGTCTTTAGTGGCCTCTCGCCTCTCTCTCTCCGTGTTCTTTAATGGCTTCTCACCTCTCTCTCCGCGCTCTTTAATGGCCTCTCACCTCTCTCTCCATGTTATTTAATGGCCTCCTGCCTCTCACTCCATGTTCTTTAATGGCCTCTCGTCTCTGTCTCCGTGCTCTTTAATGGCCTCTCTCCCCTCTCCTCGTTCTTTAATGGCCTCTCGCCTCTCTGTCCATGCTCTTTACTAACCTCTCGCTTCTCTCCCCATGCTCTTTAATGGCCTCTCGCCTCTCTCTCTCTCTCTCTGTGCTCATTAATGGTCACTCGGTTCGCTCTCTCCACGCTTTTATGTCTTGGGTAAATTAATTCGTTGGCCAACTGAACTCTAACTGCACACCTTCCTATGTTCTCACCAATTACTGCTTGCAATCAATAATGGGGAGAGACTGATGTATGAATAAACAGTGATAGTTTATTGAAACATAGAGCAGAGTACCAGATCATATGTGCTCACTCAGAAACCTCCAGAACCAGACTTATAGTTCCCAGTTGCCCACACTGTACAGTGATTCATCAGCACTGTCACATGATCAGTACATTTGCATTCTCTTAAAGGGTCAAGGTACCTCACTTTACCACATCCCTCCCCCTTTACTTAAAAGTACAGCTTAAAACACATCAACAATTTACACAATAACTATTTACTCAGGAGGCTTTCTCGGACGTGTTGAGCGTCTCAGTTCAACAACCTCGGCTGGTTTTTCCGAGACCTCCATTTCAGGGGACAGTTGTCCACTGGGTTTCTCAGTGGAAATTGACAGGTTTGTCTCCCCGACCCCCTTGGGTCTCACAGGCCCTATCGGTGCTTTCGAATTGTGTGACCTGTCCTGTACATGCGGCACAGACTCAAGCGTAGATGAAGACAGCGTTTCTTCTTGTGGGACTAGTGTTCTTTTGCAGAGATGATCCACGTGTCATCTAATTATTCGGCTGTTTATCGATACCTTATAGGAGAGGGGTCCAGTTACTGCACTCACCTAACAGCCAATTGGGCCCTACTCCAAAGTTCTTCGCGAGGACCACATCTCCCACCGTGAAAGTTCTTTCACGACCATGACCATCATGCCTGGTCTTCTGCGCCTCTTGGCTCTTCTCCACCCTCCCCTTTAAACTCGGCTGGATACGGGTCAGGCGGGTGCGGAGACAGCTCTTCATTAGTAGCTCTGCAGGGGCAATGCCGGTCGTCATGTGTGGCATGGTCCAGTATGTGAACAAGAACTGGGGCAATCTCGTGCCGATGGAATCCCCTTCTGTCTTTTCCATCCCGGATTTAAAGGTTTGGACTGCCTGCTCAGCCATGCCGTTCGATGCTGAGTGGTAGGGTGAGGTTTTGATATGGGTAATGCTATTAAGGGTCGTGAACCTGTGGAGCTCCCAGCTGGTAAAAGCGGTCCCATTTTCACTGCAAAACTCTGCCACAAATGGTCTGTGGTGGCAGCCGACGTGGGCGACCGGACTTCATAGACGTCCATCTATTTGGAATGGGACTCAATCATTAAAAGGAACATTGTGCCCAAAAAGGGTCCCATGTAATCGACGTGGAGGTGCACCCATGGCTGTCCTGGGCATTCCCATGGGTGCAATGGAGCTAAGGTGGGCAGCTTTTACAAACTGCTGGCATTGAGGGCAACTTTTGACCAGGGTTTCAATATCCATGTCCACCACAAATAGCTGCATGTGAGCATGTTCATTCTGCTAATGCCCGGGTGAGCGCTATGTAGCTCGGCTAATAACAGCCTTCGCCCCCTCGAGGGCACCATGACCCTTGCTTCCCAGAGTAATATGCCATCCTGGCAGGAAAGTTCATATTTGTGATCAGAATAAGGCTTCATCTCCTCGGATTTAGATCCACCTGACCAACCATTCAAGACCTGCTCCCGGACGTCCGACAATAGTGGGTCCCGGCTTGTCCACCCACGGATTTGTCTGGTCTGAACAGGGGAGGAATCCAGAAAATTTAGCACTAAGACCAGTTCCTGGGGAATCGGAGCCTCCCCGTTATTAGCTGGCAGGGGAAGGCGGCTTAGAGCGTTGGCATGTGCGATTTGACTACCCGAACGGTGAACAAAAGTGTATTCGTAGGCGGCTAATATTAGTGCCAATCTCTGGATGTGAGCCGATGCGATAGGTGGTATCACTTTATCTTCTCCAAATAACCCCTGTAGGGGCTTGAGGTCAGTTATAATATAGCAATGGTGACCGTGGAGATATTAATTAAATTTCCGGATGCCAAACACAATAGATAAACCCTCCTTTTCAATTTGGGAATAGCATCGCTTTGCGACACTGAGTGTGCAAGATGTATAACCAATGGGTCGTTCGGAACCATCTGCCATCTGATGTGAAAGGACAGCCCCTATTCCATAAGGGGACACGTCACATGTTAAAATGAATCCCTTCTTGGGATCAAAGTGGACCAACAAGGCCGATGATCTGAACAATTGTTTCACTTTCAGGAAGGCGTCCTGGTGCGGGGCTTGCCAACTCCAGTTCTGGTTCTTCTTAAGCAAGCCGTACAATGGGGCCAGCACAGTCGAGAGGTTTGGGAGGAATCGGCCGTAGTAGTTTACCATACCTAAAGAGGCCTTAAACTCTGTGGTATTTCTTGGGGCAGGTGTCTCGCGAATGGCCTGGACTTCTTCTTCCACAGGATGCAGGCCCTGCGCATCAACCTTGTGGCCCAAGCAAACTACCTCCTTAGCTTCGAACAGACACTCCTCTCATTTTAAATGTACCCCCACTTGTGCGAAGCGTTTGAGCACCTCTTCCAAATTTACTAAGTGTTCATCGTTAGTCAGTCCTGTGACCAATACGTCATCCAAGTAAATGACAACATGGGGCAATACTTGGACCAAGTTTTCCATCATTCTTTGGAAAATAGCACATGCTGAGGAGAGGGGTAGATGTGTGTATTGATACCATCCTCAGTGCGATTTAATGGTGATGAATTCCCTAGAGTCCCTTTCCAACTCTACCTGCTGGTAGGCATGGCTCATGTCTAATTTCGAACATGTGGTGCCCCCTGCCAACTTCAAATACAATTCCTCAATCTTGGGTATGGGGTGTCTATCAAGTTTGGCCATTTTATTGGCATTTAGTTTATAGTCACTGCATAAATGCACGCTTTGGTCCGGCTTCAGTACAGGTACAATGGGTGCCGACCACTTCAGAAAATGGCATTGGCTGTAGGATGCCCAATTTTTTCAGTCTGTCCAGTTCGGTTCAATAATAATAATAAAAACAAAAAGCTAAAAGCTACTGCGGATGCTGGAAATCCAAAACAAAAACAGAATTACCTGGAAAAACTCAGCAGGTCTGGCAGCATCGGCTGAGAAGAAATCAGTTAACGTTTCGAGCCTTCATGGCCCTTCGGCAGAACTGAAGCATAGTTAGAAGAAGGGAGAAATATAAATTGGTTTAAGGTGGGGTGGGGGGGTGGGGGTGGTGGGGGGAGAGAGAGACATTGAGGGTGTGGTGATTGTGGAGATGAGCAGATAATCAAAAGATGTCACAAAGGAGATATGGCTGTGAAAGCGGGTTTTAGTAAACACCTTGTCAAACACCAGGAGAGAAATGGAAAGCAATGAAGGTGAGCAGGGCAGAAGAGACAGTCGGAAATCCTGTCGGCGGACAGAACCGTACTTCTTCAAAGAGGGCATTTCTTGAAGAGGGGTGGCAGTCAATTAAACACAAAGATAAAAACAAAAAGCTAAAAGCTACTGCGGATGCTGGAAATCCGGTTTCAACTTTGTCCTGTAGCGTATAAGGGACTGGTCTGGCTCTTATAAATGTGGAGGTTGCATTTGGGTCTACATGGATTCTGGCCTGTAGCCCTTGAATCCTTCCTAACTGGTTGCTGAAAACAGAAGCATACTTTTGCAACAAAATACTGTAAGCCTTACGTTTTAATTTGAAAAATTTCGGCCCATCTCAATTTAATCTTTTTGAGCCCATTGCAGCCTATTAAGCTGGGGCCCTCTCCAGCTACCACTAACAAGGGCAACCTTTCAGATTGATCTCCATACGTCACCGAGACTTCACATAACCCTTTCAGTCTTATTTCTTTGCCCACATAGGTTCTCAGCTTTGTGTCCGAAACTTCTACCTTCAAAAGATGGGTTCCTTTACTCAGTTATCGAAATGTATGCTCTCCAATGACGGACATCGACACACCCGTATCAACTTCCATCTTAATGGGTTGTCCATTAACTGAAATAACTACTTGGATTGACTCGGTTCTACCCACTTTGAGGTTATATAATGAATGGATGCCTGATTCTATTTCTCTGGCTCTACCGTGAGGCATATTGCATGATTTTTCCTTCTGCCTTTATAGTGTTGTTTTACCCTTTCTCTGCAGTGCCACCTTATGTGGCCATAGCAGTGGCAAAAAAAGCACTCGACTTGTTTGAGTTGTCGTTCGCTCACTGGAGGCCTGGATGTATTTCTCTTATTCATTAGCTGGGTTTTCACTGCAGTATCATTATTTCTCAATGGTCTGAAGCTAGAGAGCATTTCCCGCCTTTCCATGGAGTCCGAAGTTTTCGTGCCTTTTGTTGCCGGATTGTCCTGTTCGACCAGATGGATGGCGCAATTTTGTGTATCTTTTATAACTTTGGAATTTCTAACAGCACTCTCCATCGTGGTAGCTAATTCTAATGCCTTATTGAAGTCCAGACTAGGTTTGGCTATCAAATGTCTTTGGATAGTATCATCTCCAATCCTGCATATCAGTCGGTCTCTCAACACATCACTAATGGATGTTCCGAATTCGCAATGCTTAGTTAATGCCTTTAAAACGGCCACATAGTCAGCTATGGTCTCCTCTGGAAGCCTGTTCCTTGAATTGAACTTGAAGCGCTGCATAGTAACTGAGGGCTTTGGTCTCAGATGGCTCTGTACAATTTATATTAACTCGTTGTAAGTCTTTGAGTCTGGGGCGCTAGGTGACATAAGGCTGGGAATCAGCCTGTATGTTTTGCTCCCACATGAGGCCAAAAGAATCGCCCTCTTCTTCTCCTCCCCTGTGATATCGTTAGCAGTAAAAAAGAACGCTAGGCATTCGACATACTGAGACCAGTCATCTGAAATGGGGTCAAATGGATCGCCGTGCCCGAACTGCGGCATTGTGAACGAGTGCAAGGGGGCTGCGCTTCCAATAGGCTTTCCCGGTAATGATGAATTTAGGTGTTTGGCTTACCACAGAGTTGCCCTCTGTCTGGGGTCTCTTCTTGCCTTTCAGCAAGGTTGCCCTTTCTCTAGGGTCTCTCATAATTTTCTGCCCATAGCCATTTTTCATGTATTTACCAGTTTAAATGTATTGCCGCTTTAAGAGCAGTCACCTTTTTTTTTAACCTTGTCTCTGCAGCTGTTGGCTTTTCTCTGCTGGGTCTCGCACTCTTTTTGAGTTTTGGCAGGATCCTCATGATCACTATTCTGCAGGGGTTTTTTTTTTTAAATTTCAAATTGCAGCAGTGCTTCCTGCTCTGATTGCCGGCTGTCACCTATTTTATAAGGTAAGTACAGATGCTCTTTCCAATGCTTTGTTCACCCATCTTGAAATTTATTTTCTTTTGTTCTTTATCCTCGTCACCACTTTTATGTCTTGGGTAAATGAGTTCACTGGCCAACCGAACTCTAACTGCACGCTTTCCTATGTTCTCATCAATTGCTGCTTGCAATCAATAATGGGGAGAGACTGATGTAAGAATAGACAGTGATAGTTTATTGAGACATAGGGCAGAGCACCAGATCATGCATGCTCACTCAAGGACCTCCAGAACTAGACTTACAGTTCCCAGTTGCCCATGCTGTACAGTGATTCATCAGTGCTGTCACATGATCAGGGACTGGGTACCGCACTTTCCCACAGCGCTCTTTAATGGCCTCTCCCTCTGCGCTCTTTATTAGCTTCTCGCCTCTCTCTCCGTGCTCTTTAATAGCCTCTCACTTCTCTCTCTCCGTGCTCTTCAGCACTCTTTAATGTCCTCTCGCCTCTCTCTCCACGCTCTTTAATGGCCTCTCCCCTCTCTCTCCGCGCTCTTTAATGGCCTCCCGCCTCTCTCTCCGCGCTCTTTAATGTCCTCTCATCTCTCTCTCCGCGCTCTTTAATGGCCTCTCGCCTCTCTCTCCGCACTCTTTAATGTCCTCCCGCCTCTCTCTCTGCGCTCTTTAATGTCCTCCCGCCTCTCTCTCTGCGCTCTTTAATGTCCTCCCGCCTCTCTCTCTGCGCTCTTTAATGTCCTCCCGCCTCTCTCTGTGCTCTTTAATGTCCTCCCACCTCTCTTTCCATGCTCTTTAATAGCTTCTCGCCTCTATCTCCGCGCTCTTTAATGGCCTCTTGCCTCTCTGCGCTCTTTAACGGCCTCTCGCCTCTCTCTCTCTCTGCACTCTTTAATGTCCTCTCACCTCTCTCTCTGCGCTCTTTAATAGCCTCTCGCCTCTCTCTCCGCGCTCTTTAATGTCCTCTCATCTCTCTCTCTGCGCTCTTTAATGGCCTCTCGCCTCTCTCTCCGCACTCTTTAATGTTCTCCCACCTCTCTCTCTGTGCTCTTTGATGTCCTCTCACCTCTCTCTCCGCACTCTTTAATGTCCTCCCGTCTCTCTCTCTGCGCTCTTTAATGTCCTCCCGCCTCTCTCTCTGCGCTCTTTAATGTCCTCTCATCTCTCTCTCCGCACTCTTTAATGTCCTCTCACCTCTCTCTCTGCGCTCTTTAATAGTCTCTCGCCTCTCTCTCTGCGCTCTTTAATGTCCTCCCGCCTCTCTCTCTGCGCTCTTTAATGTCCTCCCGCCTCTCTCCATGCTCTTTAATGTCCTCCCGCCTCTCTCTGTGCTCTTTAATGTCCTCCCACCTCTCTTTCCATGCTCTTTAATAGCTTCTCGCCTCTATCTCCGCGCTCTTTAACGGCCTCTCGCCTCTCTCTCTCTCTGCGCTCTTTAATGGCCTTTAATTGGAGATCGGTGGGGGCGAAAAGGCTGTTTGACTGGATGGGGTGGGTGGAAGAAGGAGGTCACATGGCTGACCCTCAAGGAACACGACCCAACAAAGAGTTGGCAACCTTAATGGAGCCCAGTGCACAATATGCAAGGGGAGAATTCGTATTACTGAATGAACAAAGGTCTGTCTCCAAATAATGGCGCAATATGGAGTGATGATTCACAACAGAGAGGAGGAACACACCACTCGATGCAAAATCACAGATTATAAAGTTAGCATTCACCATTACAAGAGTTCAAAAATCTTCAAATAATATCCTTAACGGTATATGAAGGATGTATAGCCTTTCTACAGTACAGCACAACAACTTGTGTTTAATGCAGAAAAATGTCCCAAAACATTTCACAGAGGAGAAGCCAACAATAACATGCATTTATATTGTACCACACAGACTCGATGGGCTGAATGGTCTCCTTCAGAGCCGTAAGTGACCCTGACTCTTTAGCATAGTAAAACATTCCAAGACGCTTCATTGGAGGGTAAACAAATAAATATTGACACTGAACCAAAGTAGACTTTAAGGTGAAGGACTAAAAATTTGGTCGAGGAGCATCTTGAAAGAAGAGAGAGGTTGAGAGTCAGAGATGTTCAGGGAGGGAGTTGGAAAGTTTAAGGATTGACGTGGCTGAAGATATGGCCACCACAAGCGGACGGAAGGAAGTGGGACATGTACAAGAGGCCAGAGTTGGAGCAATGCAGAGATTCTGGAAGGTTGTATGGCTGGAGGAGATTACAGTGATAGGTGATGGAACAATCAAACCTTCTTCCTCAGTCACTTCCTAAAGCAGATCAGGTCTGATTTCCTGAGGTGAATCCAGTTAAGTTGGTTGGGCTGCACCCCACATGGAACCCCACTCAATATTGAGACATAGGTGTGACTCCACTTGAAAAAAATTGACACTTGAGGTTTAGTGGAAGAAAGAGAGGCTTGGGGAGGAATTTTACATTTCTCCGCCAGTGGGTTTGTAGATGGGGGGTTTTGGCCGTAAAATTTGTCGGATGGCTTACCCACTGGGCTCTTGCCCATTCTGACCCCTCTGCAATTTCACGGTAGGACAGGCGAGGCCTAGGCTGCCCGCACCGCCCCCCCAGCCATTGTCTCAATTGAGGCTCTTAAGTGGCCAATTAATGACCACTTAACAGCCATTTACAGTCAGGCTCAATTTTCAAGCTGGAGTGAGGAGTTCAGGGGCGGGGGGAAGCCTGCTCAGGCCTCAAACAGAAAGGAGGGAGGTGGGGTGTACTTCCATCAACATTGTCCTTTCAGCATCAGGCACTCCCTGCAAAAGGTCTGGGCCCTGCGGATTCTCCTTCCCCCTCCGACCACTCCACCAACACTCCCACCCTCCTCTGCCCATCCCTCTGGACCTCACTTCCCCTCCTGGCCCTGACACCCCCTTCTTACCTGGTCCTGATCTTTTCGGTAGCTCTCTGATGTGGTACTTCCTCCTGAGTGAGGGATAGAAGTCCCATCTCCAGTCAATTAACACTCGTTGGAGCGTCAAAAAGCTGCCTGGCAGCCAGTAGCGGCAGCAAGGCCTCCAACTCCTCGGATGGCGAGAAGGGAAACTCTGCCATCGGAAGAATCCTGGCTTTGCATTTATATAGTGCCTTTCACAGCTTCAGAGAGCCCTAAAGTGTTTTACAGCCAATTAAGCACTTTCAAAGTGTTATAATGTGTGAAATGCAGCAGCCAATTTGAGTACAGCTAGCTCTCACAAGCAGCTGTGTGATAATAAGTAGATAATCTGTTTTTTGTGTTGGTTGAGGGATAAATATTGGCCAGGACACTGTGGAGGACACCCCGCCCCCTTCCACCATCTTTCTTCAAAATAGCACCATGGAATCTTGTACACCCACCTTAATGTCTCACGCCAAAGGCAGCATTCCCAACAGTGCAGCACTCCTTGGAATGTCAGCCTGTATTTAGTGCTCAAGCCTCCAGAAAGGGGCTTGAAACCACAGGCTGCTGACTCAGGGATGAGTGCGCTACCCACTAAGAATAGAAGAAATAAGAGCAGGAGCAGGCCATTCGGACCCTTGCCCCTGCTCTGCCATTCAATAAGATGAGGCCTGATCTGATTGTGGTCTCAACTCCACTTTCCCCATGACCCTTGGCTCCCTTGTCGATCAAAAATCTCTCTAACTCAGCCTTGAATATATTCAATAGCCACCCTCCACTGCTCCCTGTGGAAGAGAATTCCAAACACTAATGACTGTCTGAAAGAAGGAATTCCTCTTCATCGCTGTCTTAAATGGCAAGCCCTTTATTTTGAAATTGTCTCTCATTCTTCTAAACTCCAATGAGTATAGGCCCAACCTGCTCTACCTTTCCTCAGAAGACAAACCCCTTATCCCAGGAATCAGCCTAGTGAATCTTCTCTAAATTTTTTAAAAATTCATTTACGGGATGTGGGCTTCGCTGGCCAGGCCAGCATTTATTGCCCATCCCTAGTTGCCTTTGAGAAGGTGGTGGTGAGCTGCCTTCTTGAACCGCTGCAGTCCATGTGGTGTAGGTACACACACAGTGCTGTCAGGAAGGGAGCTCCTGGATTTTGATCCAGTGGTAGTGAAGGAATGGTGATATATTTCCAAGTCAGGATGGTGAGTGACCTCGAGGGGAATTTCAAGGTGGTGATGTTCCCATGTATCTGCTGCCCTTGTCCTTCTAGGTGGTAGTGGTTGTGGGTTTGAAAGGTGCTGTCTAAGGAGCCTTGGTGAATTCCTGCAGTGCATCTTGTAGATGGTACACACTGCTGCCACTGTGCGTCGGTGGTGGAGGGAGTGAATGTTTATGGATGTGGTGCCAATCAAGCGGGCTGCTTTGTCCTGGACGGTGTCCAGCTTCTTCAGTGTTGTGGGAGTGGCACTCATCCAGGCAAGTGGGGAGTATTCCATTACACTCCTGACTTGTGCCTTGTAGATGGTGGACAGGCTTTGGGGAATCAGGAGGTGAGTTACTCGTCTCATGATTCCTAGCTTCTGACCTGCTCTTCTAGCCATAGTATTTATATGGCTAGTCCAGTTCAGTTTCTGGTCAATGGTAACCCCCAGGATGTTGATAATGGGTGACTCAGTGATGGTAATGCCATTGAACATCAAGAGGCGATGGTTGGATTCTGTCTTGTTGGAGATGGTCATTGCCTGACAGCTGTGTGGCACGAATGTTACTTGCCACTTGTCAGCCCAAGTCTGGATATTGTCCAGGTCTTGCTGGACACTTTGAACATGGACTGCTTCAGTATCTGAGGAGTCGCAAATGGTGCTGAACATTGTGCAATCATCAGCGAACATCCCCACTTCCGTCCTTATGAGAGGAAGGTCATTGATGAAGCAGCTGAAAATGTTGGGCCTTGGGCACTACCCTGAGGAATTCCTGCAGTGAGATAACTGACCTCCAACAACCACAGCCATCTTCCTTTGTGCTAGGTATGACTCCCAGCAGCGGAGAGTTTTCCCCCTGATTCCCATTGACTCCAGTTTTGCTAGGGCTCCTTGATGCCACACTCGGTCAAATGCTGCCTTGATGTCAAGGGCAGTCACTCTTATCTCACCTCGGGAGTTCAGCTCTTTTATCCATGTTTGAACCAAGGCTGTAATGAGATCAGGAGCTGAGTGGCCCTGGCGGAACCCAAACTGGCATCAGTGAGCAGGTTATTGCTAAGCAAGTGCCGCTTGATAACACTGTTGAAGACCCCTTCCATTACTTTACTGATGATGGAGAATAGACTGGTTGGGCGGTAATTGGCCGGGTTGGATTTGCTTTTTGTGTACAGGGCATACCTGGGCAATTTTCCACATAGCCAGGTAGATGTCAGTGTTGTAGCTGTACTGGAGCAGCTTGGCTAGGGGTGCGGCAAGTTCTGGGGCACAAGTTGTCAGTACTATTGCTGGAATATTTTCAAGGTCCATAGCCTTTGCAGTGTCCAGTGCCTTCAGCTGTTTCTTGAACTCACATGGAGTGAATCAAATTGGCTGAGGACTGGCATCTGTGATGCTGGGAACCTCTGGGAGAGGTGGAGATGGATCATCCACTCGGCACTTCTGGCTGAAGATTGTTGTGAATGCTTCAGCCTTATCTTTTGCACTGATGTGCTGGGCTCCCCCATCATTGAGGGTGGGGATATTTGTGGAGCCTCCTCCTCCAGTGTGTTGTTTAATTTTCCACCACCATTCACAACTGGATGTGGCAGGACCGCAGACTTAGATCTGATCCATTGGTTGTGGGATTGCTTAGCTTTGTCTATTGCACGTTATTTAACACGCAAGTAGTCCTGAGTTGTAGCTTCACCGTGTTGACACCTCATTTTTAGGTCTGCCTGAAGCTGCTTTTGGCATGCCCAAAACCATTGAACCAGGGTTGATCTCCTGGCTTGGTGATAATGGTAGAGTGGGGGACATGCCGGGCCATGAGGTTATAGATTGTGTTCGAGTGCAATTCTGCTGCTGCTGATGGCCCACAGAGTCTCATGGATGCCCAGTCTTGAGTTGCTAGATTTGTTTGAAATCTATCCCATTTAGCACAGTGGTAGTGCCACACAACACAATGGAGGGTATCCTCACTGTGAAGGCAGGACTTTGTCTCCACAAGGACTGTGCAGTGGTCTCTCCTACTGATACGGTCATGGACCGATGCATCTGCGGCAGGCAGGTTGGTGAGGATGAGGTCAAATATGTTTTTTCCTCTTGTTGGATCCCTCACCACCTGTTGCAGACCCAGTCTAGCAGTCGAGTCCTTTAGGACTCGGCCAGCTCGGTCAGTAGTGGTGCTACCAAGCCACTCTTGGTGATGGACATTATAATCCCCCGCCCAGAGTACATTCTGCGCCCTTGCACCCTCAGTGCTTCCTCCAAGTGATGTTCAACATGGAGGAGCACTGATTCATCAGCTGAGGGAGGGCAGTACATGGTAATCAGCAGGAGGTTTCCTTACCCATGTTTGACCTGATGCCATGGGGTCTGGAGTCAATATTGATGACTCTCAGGGCAACTCCCTCCCGACTGTATACCACTGTGCCACCACCTCTGCTGGGTCTATCCTGCTGGTGGGACAGAACATACCCTGGAATGGTGATGGTGGTGTCTGGGACATTTTCTGTAAGGTATGATTCCATGAGGATGACTATGTCAGGCTGTTGCTTGACAAGTCTGTGAGACAGCTCTGCCAATTTTGGGACTACCCCCCAGGTGTTAGTAAGGAGGACTTTGCAGGGTAAACATGGCTGAGTTTGCCATTGCCATTTCCGGTGCCTAGGGCAATGCCTGGTGGTCTGTCTGGTTTCATTCCTTATAGACTTCGTAGTGGTTTGATACAACTGAATGGCTTGTTAGGCCATTTCAGAGGGCAGTTAAGAGTCAACCACATTGCTGTGGGTCTGGAGTCACATGTAGGCCAGACCAAGTAAGGACGGCAGATTCCCTCCCCTAAAGGACATTAGTGAATCAACTGGGAGACCCTGATTCTGTCTGCAGCAGAGCCCTGGAAGAATCCAGAGGCAAAAACGTTGGGGGCAATGGTGACAGCCACTGGTAAAGTGGGACCTCCAGTTCCAACAGGCAGCGTTTCTTCCTCTGTAAGTTGCAGATGTCTGCCACCATCTGGTGTGAAAAATTGAGCCTCCTGGGACACTGCTGTTCAGTTGTAACTCAGCCTTTACCTGTATACCCTGTGGGCTCTGCCTCCTGTGATATGCACCTCTTGACTAATCCCTTTCTCAACTGGTCCCTTTCTCGGCTATTCCCTTCTCTGCTGGTCCCCTTCTCTGCTGGTCCCCTCTCTTCTAGCCCTGTCTCTGCTGGTCCCCTCTCAGCTGGTCCCCTTTTGTCTGGTCCCCTCTCGGATGGTTCCCTCTCTTCTGGTCCCCCCTCTGCTACTATTCTCTGTGGTGTGCAGCTACCGAACTATGACCGGTAGGCTGCTGGTGCTGGTCATATTCCACTTCATCTGAGGTCTGGTCTAAGGTAGCATAAACAGTTCCCATCTTGATCTGACGGACATATCTCCAAAATGTAGATCAAACCTCCAAAGTGCGGAAGAAATTTCTAAAGTGTAGATAGTTAGCACTCAGCTGCTATTAACAAATTCCTCCCAGCCAGCAGGTTCAATAGCAATGCCGAGTGCTGAGTATTTCTAGGCATGTATCCCTGAGGCTGATTCAGCCCCTCAATTGCTGCTGTGTACTTACCTCACAAGCATCAGGAAGCCTGGGGAACCCATGGATTTGATATTAAGCTCAAGCATTTGTGTAATTATCACTCTAATTCAGCAATTAACATATGTCAGTTGGCAATATGCCTCTCCTAAGTGGTTAGTGCACACACAGTCTAACTCACCGGGGAGATTGGTAGGTTGGGTTAGCATCCTGATGCACTGTCAGTTTCCCCGGTTTTTACTACCCCCCACCCCCATACCCAAAACCACTCACTCCACCATGTTAAAATTCATCCCACCACACCACACACCTCCCCCCCACCGCCCTCGCCGCTAGGTTTTCTAACCCCTTGCTTCTTTCACTTACTCAGAAACACCTGGGATGTCGTATTAGGAGATTAGCTCACTGCTACCACCCACTCCCCATAGTCCTAGTGCTTTGGAATAAGAGGCGTGGATGTACACTTCGTCCCACATAACGTAAAATACTGTGATAGAGAATTATGTCCTTTCGTTCTTAAAAATCACAGTTTGAAATGGTTAGAAGAGGTGCCCGAAAATGTGGTCAAAATGATGGGAGAAGTGGGGAGGTGGAGGGGGGGATTTAATGAGAAAGTTTGAGAGTGTAAAGCTGGGGTGATCAAATGCTTTGCCATCCATGGTGGGGACTTTGCATAAATACAGGCGTTAGAGAGGCAAAGTGTGGGAGTGGTTTGGAGGAGGTGGCAGAGCCAGCTTGGAACAAGGCAATGAGGGATTTGAATATCTGCGCAACCATTCTGACTGAGTACAGTAAAGAAGCAATGAGGAAAGGATCGATGGGCAAGTGGGATATCGTGCAGGACAGGACATGAACCACTGAGTCTTGAACAATTTGGGGCTGTGCAGAATGAAATATTCACTTTGATGGAGTGAATGTAGGTAATGCAGAATGAAGCATTCACTATAACAGACTGTAACTGCCCAATACCATGTGAACTATTCGACATAACAGTGTGACAGCAGATCACTTGTAGAACTCAAGAGTGCAGACTGAAATGTGCACCACAACAGAGAGAGGGAAACACTCTTTATATTGAATTGAAATTTAAGCTTCGATTAAATTGCCTAACTGCAAGTCAGTTATCAGTCAACTGTGAGTAGGTCGCTGGATAGATGTTATTTCGATATTGTGTGATTGACCATTTGATACTGTTTTACATCTGAACACTATTTAAAAGGAGAGAGATGAGACTGTACAGATTGAGTTGAGATCACTTCACAGAGTGAATTGGTAACTCAAAGCAAGCAAGTGGGAATTTTGTGAGAGTCAGAATTAGGTGAAGGGGGCAGGCGGTGCTAAGTATATATATTGTATATATCTATATATATATATGATACATATAAAAATAATATAAACTTTAAAGAAAATCAAGAAAACTAGTCCTGAAGAGTCAGAACAGGAGAGGACAATAATCTGACATCCCTACTCTGGAAGCTTTGGTTGCAGAGGTTGGACTCAAACAAACACATCCTTCGGCAGCACCTTCCAAACCCACGACCATTACCACCTGGAAGGACGAGGGCAGTAGACACATGGGAACACCGTCACCTGCAAGTTCCCCTCCAAGTTACTCACCATCCTAACAGGGAAATATATCACCGTTCCTTCACTGTCGCTGGGCCAAAATCCTGGAACTCCCTCCCTAATAGCACTGTGGATGTACCTACACCACATGGACTGCAGCGGTTCAAGAATGCCGCTGTTCACCACCACCTTCTCAAGGGCAATTAGGGATGGGCAATAAATGCTGGCCCTGCCAGCGAAGCCCATGCCCATGAAAGAATAATTTTTTAAAATGGCTGCTGTCACATTGCTCTGGCTCATAATCCCAGAACTTGAGAAAGAGATGGAGATAACTTGGCACCTTAAAAGGTCGTCGACCTGAAATGTAATTGTTTCTCTCTCCACAGATGCTGACTGACCTCCTTAGTATTTGCAGCACTTTCTGTTTTTATTTCCGATTTCCAGCATCCACAATATTTCACTCTTTCATGGAACCATAGAAAAGTTATGGTGCAGAACGAGGCCATTCAGCCCATCGTGTCTGCGCTGGCCAAAAAAGAGAAAAAAAACTAGCCGGTCATTTTAATGCCACTTTCCAGCCCCTGGTCAGTAGCCTTGCAGGTTATAGCACTTCAGATGCAGATCCAGGTACCTTTTAAATGAGTTGAGCATTTCAGCCTCAACCTCCAACTTAGGCAGTGAATTCCAGATGCCCACCACCCTCTGTGTGAAAAAGATTTTCCTCATGTCCCCTCTAATCCTTCTACTAATCACCTTAAATCTATGCCCTCAGTAATTGACCCCTCAACTAGGGGAAACATGTCTACCCTATTTAGGCCCCTCATAATTTTGTACACCTCAATTAGGTCACCCCTTAGCCTCCTCTGTTCTAAGGAAAACAACCCTAGCCTATCCAATCTCTCCTCATAGCTGCAATTTTCGAGCTCTGGCAACATTCTTATAAATCTCCTCTGCACTCTCTCCAGAGCAATTATGTCCTTCCTGTAATGTGGTGACCAGAACACAAAATTCCAGCTGTGGCCTAACCAGCATTTTATACAGTTCCAGCATTACATCCCTGCTTTTGTATTCAATACCTCGTCCGATAAATGAAAGCATTCCATATGCTTTCTTGACCACTTTGTCCACCTGTCCTGCCACCTTCAAGGACCTGTGGACATGCACTCCAAGGTCTCTCACTTCCTCAACCCCTCTCAATAATTTCACATTTATTGAGTATTCCCTTGCTTTGTTTGCCCTCCCTAAATTCATTACCTCACACTTTTCTGGATTGAATTCCATTTGCCACTTCTCTGCCCACTCAACCATTGATTTCATTCTGGAGACAACAGCTATCCTCTTCATTTTCAACTACATGGCCAATTTTTGTGACATCTACAATTTTCCCGATCATGCCTCCCACATTTAAGTCCAAATCATTACTATATACAACAAACAACAAGGGCCCCAACACTGAGCCCTGTGGAACACCACTGGAAACCATTCTCCATTCGCAAAAACATCCATCATCCATTACCCTTTGTTTCCTGTCACTGAGCCAATTTTGGATCCAACCTGCCACTTCCCCTGTATCCCATGAAATCTCACTTTCCTGACCAGTCTGCCCAATGGGGACCTTGTCAAATGCCTTACTGAAATCCATGCAGACAACATCCACTGCACTACCCTCATCAATCCTCCTTGTTACTTCCTCAAAAAATTCTATTAAGTTAGTAAGACACGATCTTCCCCTAACAAAACCATGCTGACTACCCCTGATCATTCACACCCTTTTAAGTGACAGTTTATCCTGTCTCTCAGAATTGTTTCCAACAATTTGCCCACCGCCGAGTCAGACTGACATGCCTATAATTTTCTGGCTTATCCATTGCACCCTTTTTAAATAATGGTCTCAGACCTCCAATCCTCTGGGACCTCGTCTGTATCTAGTGAGGATTGGAAAATGATCATCAGGGCATCCGCTATTTCCTCCCTGGCTTCCTTCAACAGCCTGGGATAGAATCCCGGGTCTGGTGATTTATCCACCACCAAGGATGCCAGTTCTCCCTCTCTCACTATGCTTATTGTATCTGATATTTCACACTCCTCCTCTTTAACTGGAATGTCTGCATCATCCCTCTCCTTAGTGAAGACAGAGACAAAGTACTCAATGGGCAGAATTTTACACCTCGTGGGCGGGCACGTGCCCGACCCAAACGGACGTGAAGTAGCATGAGATGTCGTTGGGTGAGTGTCTCGAAGCCATCCCGCAGGTGAACAGTCCTCAGGTCAGCAGGTGTGTGCAGGCGTTGCAGCTGTGCCCGCCAACAATTAAATGGCCGCTTAAGGCCATTAAAAAGGCAATTGTTCACGGTTTTTCCTTGTGTGATTTTGCGCTCATCGCATGGGCAAAACAGGCAGGCGGGCAGCCCACTTTTAATGAAACTTCATCCAAGGGCAGGATAAAAAGGGTCAGCAGCATTGCCAGTGTGAGTAGTGAGGAGTTTAGGAGGTAGTTTGCTGCTGGTTGCTTATTTGAACTTGACAGCTTCATCTCAATTCTGAGCTTCATTCTTAACATTTCCAGGCTTCATTTCAGGACTCACTGGTGTCGCTAAGGCCCCCAGAGGATTCAGACTGTGTAGACCTTTCCAGGTATCAGACAGTCTTCTGTTACCCTGGTAATGGGGATTGTGGTCTCTGCTGGAGGCACCTCCCCTGAGGAGGAAGAGAGGGGCAGAAGGGAGAGGAGGCCAGGTGTCCCAATGCAGCTTCCAGGGTAGGGACCAGTGGAAGGAGAGGCGCAGGCACAAGGGGCGCAGGGCCAGCAGGTAGCCCAAGGCGTAAGAGGCCACAGAAGACGCCAATATCCTGCTGCCAGGGTTTACAGGCGGTGATGCAGCTACCTCAATATGCCTGAGGTGCAATGCTGAAGGAGGCTCTGCCTCTCCAGGGAGACCGTAACTTTCATTTGTCAGATGATTGGGCCTGAGATCAACTCCGACTGTTTTGGTGGACACCCCATGCCAGTGGCTCTGAAGGTCACTGTGGCCCTCAACTTCTGTGCCTCCGGCTCTTTCCAGGGCTCAGTGGGGGATCTGTGTGGAGTCGTGTCAAGCTGGTGACAGAAGCTCTGTTCAGGTGGGTACTGACCTTTATTCATTTCCATATGGATGAGGCCAGCCAGGCTGAGTGAGCCAGAGGCTTTGCAGTGATTTCTGGGATCCCCCACTTCCAGGATGCTATCGACCGCACACGTGGCCATCAAGGTGCCAGTGGATCAGCCGGGTGCCTTCGTCAACAGGAAGGGATTCCACTCCATGAACGTGCAGATAGTGTGTGACCACAGGATGCAGATTCTGCAAGTCTGTGCAAGGTACCCTCGCAGCTCCCATGATGCTTATATCCTGAGACACTCCCAGGTGCCGAGGCTCTTCAGTGCTCCAGCTCAGCTGGATGGATGGCTGCCGGGTGACAAGGGCTATCCCCTCAAAAGGGATGATGCCTCTCCGCCACCCAGGAACAGAGGCAAAGCAGCAGTACAATAGGAGTCATGCTTCCACAAGGGCAGTGATAGAGAGGACCATAGGTCTTCTGAAGATGCGTTTCCGATGCCTGAACTGTTCAGGGGGAGAACTACAATACCTCCCAGAGCGGGTGTCTCTGATAGTGGTTACATGCTGCACTCTCCACAATCTGGCGCTGGCAAGGGGGGACCCACTGGAGGAAGAGGATCTTGACGCAGTTCCATAGACCACAGAGGATGAGACCTGTAGTGAGTCAGAAGAGGAACATGGTGAGGAGAATGCTGAGGGTGTGGAGACAGACCTCGGTAACCTCCAGGGAGGCAGGGACACCAGGGAAGCCTTGATCCAACGCTTCTTCAGCTAGACTGCCAGAGATCCACTTCCACCTCATGCCAGGGCTGCTGTCTCCATCCCGAATGTCTGAAATGACCCTTTCATCTGAACCTAAAATCCACTCAGTGCCTGTGCAATAAAGTTTAGAGCCACTCACATCCAGCATGAGATGCTGGTGTGCCCGGCACCTACAAAACAAGTGAAGCAAACTCAGGCCATTAAGACAAAAGCAAAAGTTATAGCATGTTGGCACTCACTTGCACCTCCCTGCTCACCATTGATGGGTGAGCACTTAGCTGGGATAATGGGTGCCTCATCCATCTCCCACACTGGCACTGACCACCTGAGCTCAGTGCCTGTGTGAGGTCTTGCAGGTCCGAGAACAACCCCAGGAACCCTTGATTCTGTCCCTGGAGCTGCCTCTCCATGAGAGTCACCACCTTCTCAATGGAGGAGGAGAGCGCTCGGCCATGAGGGTCAACGTAGTGTTCATGCTCCAAACGGACTCCTCCACAACGGAGACCATGGCACACAAAGGCTCAAGGATCTCCACCAGATCCTCCTGCACATCCTGCTAGACATCCAGCATCTGCTGCCTAATGGATGCCTCTAGAGGCTCATTATCTGCCTTTGACTCAGCATCGTACTGAACTCCATCAGTCCTCTGACTGCCAATACACTGGGCACTCTCTGCCTCCGCCTGCTGCTCAAGCGAGTGTGAAGTGCCCTCACCACTGTGCACCGACGATCTAATGCCCACCGAGGTGCTGGTGCTTGGTTCAGAGAGCAGGTGTGACGCAAGTGCATCTAAAGCCCTGTGGTCCTCTGGCATCAAGGGTGGCTCTTTGGGGTCCAGCATTCGAGTGTGAGCTAGAGAATCTAAGGGAGAAGAATGACATGTCATTAGTTTAAGTCATCACGCTGTCACTGTGCATGCCAGGCACCCTGGTGAGACAATGGAGATCTGCATCATGGGCCATCATCTTTCAATGATCAATGGGGACTCCAGGTTTGAGTCCCATTAATGATGAGACTACACAAGAGTGTTTGCACAATCCGACACTCTCACCTCTGCACACTGCACCCTTACCTTCGTCAGAGACCCCTGCCTCTCCGCGACCGGCTGACCGAAGTGGGTGGCGGCTCCCCGGCTCCATTGCATCCATTTCATACCTTGTCAAAATTAAGAGGTTTGAGGGGCCTTCACCTGTCCTTGACCTCTCAATGGTATTATGTCTTCTCTTCTCCTGAAAGGACAGAGTCCACTCTCTACCTGCAGTGCCATTGCAGCCTGGCCAACCCCACCTGAGGAACATTGTGCAGGACACATCCGAGTTGTGATCCTTGACCTGCAAGACACTCAGTCCAAGCAGCCACGACTCACCCCCTTGGCCAGTTCCAGCATCATTGACTATTGGCACTCAGACTCTAACACCCCTGAACTCCATGGGGGAATGCCCAGACCTTAACACTTCTCCACACTGATCCATGCCAACTTGGTACTCACCCTTTCCGAGCGCAGCAGGTTGAACCTTTTGTGGCACTGCACCCATGTACGCCGCACAACACCGTGGCTTTTGCCTCCTCCTGCCATCCCTGGGAACGAGAGTGTCCCACTGACACTCACCTCCTCCACAAGGACTGCGTGGTACTTGTCCGAGAAATGGGGGATTGAGTGCCCACCTGACTTGCCCTCCCGTCTGATGTTTCCAGCCACTGGTGGGACCATTGTTCCAGTCTCCTGGACAGACTCCAAAGATTCTCCCCTATCATCCTTCAGGGAGCTTCCTCTGCCGATTTTAAAGTGCCCGTCGGGTCGCCATCTGACCTGGCGCCCAACAGGCTCCTGCCCCCGCCCAGCCCTTCCTGACCATTGAGAAGAGAGGTTTCACGGTGGGCGGACCTTAATTGGCCATCCAGAATCACGTTTGCAAAGTGACCGTGGCTGGGGGCGGATTCCGCATTCTCTTCCACTCCAACCGACTTGGCGCACACGTCAAGCGTGAAGTTGAGGCCATTGAGAAGCCTGCCCAGATCTTCTGCATCAACCCACAAGTTACCATGTATAAGATGGACACCAATAAATCCAATAGGGAATTCAGAAGAAAGGTCTTTATCCAAAGAGTAATAAGAATGTGGAACTGGCTGCCAAAAGGAATAGTTAAAGGTTTTTAAAAAATTTAAATTCATTCTTGGGCATCACTGGCAAGGCTGGCATTTATTCCTCATCCCTACTTGCCCTGAGAAGGTGGTGTTGGGTCTTCTCCTTGAACCAGTGTTAGCACCTTGATATAAGTGTGTGGCTTGCTAGGCCTCTTCTGAGGGCAGTTAAGGGTCGATTAGGTTGATGTGGGTCTGGAGTCACATAGAGGTCAGACCAGGATAAGGACAATAGCTTTCCTTCTTGGCTATTAGTGAACTAGTTGGGTTTTTACAACAATCCAATAACTTAATGGTCACTTTTACTGGTTCCAGCTTTATTTTCCAGATCTTCCGACTGCCACAGTAGGATTTGAACTCACATGCTCTGAATTATTAGATCAGGCCTCTACATTATCCAATAACATAACCACTACATCACTGTACCCAAAATACCTATAGCATAGATGCAATTAAGGGGAAAATAGATAAGCACGTAAAGGAGAAAGGAGTAGAATATTATATTGATAGAGTTAGATAAAGTAGGATGGGAGGAGGTTCATGTGAAACATAAATGCTGGCACAAACCAGTTGGGCTGAATGACCTGTTTCTGTGCTGTAAATTCTAGGTAATTCTCTGTATAGAAAGGGCAGGAAGGAAAGCTAAGAACAGGAGTACCCAGAGCAACTTAAGCTGAAAGGAGGTAGGATTGGTGCTGTGGACCAGCAAGGGGATTTCGGGGTCACATTGTTAAAGGCAGTGCCTCAAGTTGATAAGCCTTTAATGTCATTCTAAGTTTTATCTCATAGTGATAAAATTTAAAAGCTGAGGTAATGATGAGGCAGTGAAACCTTAGTAAGACTGCAGTTAGAGTACTGTGTAACGTACAGGGCTCCAAACCATAGTATTGAGGCTTCAGACAAATTCATTATCAAGCCCGGTATGAGGAAATACAAATATGAAGGAAGGCTTGAAAAATTAGGGCATTTTTTTTTAGAATAATGCACATTATCAGATGATATGGTAGAAGTGTAAAAGGATGAGACAGGGTAGATAGAAGCAGACTGTTTCCAATAGCTGCCAGGTATAGAATGAATGGTCAAAGATACAAGATTAAATGTAAGTAATTTCAAATAAATATCAACAGAAACGTCAGAACCTTGAGAGTTGAGGCTGTGGAAGCCACCAGGATTAGTGGTTAAAGTATGTTAGCATTCAAGTTTAGACTGGATAAGTGGATGAAGACGAAGGGTATAGGAGAACAGGGGAGATAAATGGGATTCAGGTTATTTGTCATGGATTGGGTAAACGTTGACATGGATTATTTGGGTCAAGTGGCCCATTTCCATCTTGTAATTTCTGTCCAGCGAGTGGACAGTTCACTTTGTATTGTACAGATTATAAAGAGAGGTCCCCTATCACTCTTGTGTCATGAACAATTCACTCTTCTTGTTATATCTTCCCCACTATTTTCAGGCTCTACCAAAAGCACATGTGCAGTTCAGGAAATCAAGCTCCAATAGTTTTTTTATTTGATGGGGTGTGGGTGTCACTGGGAAGGCCAGTGTTTATTGTCCATCCCTAATTGCCCATGAACTGAGGGGCTTGCAGCCATTTCAGAGGGCAGTTGAGAGTCACATGCTGGCCAGACCAGTTAAGGATGGCAGATTTCCTTCCCTAAAGGGCATTAATGAACCAGATGGGTTTTTACAACAATTGACAATGTATTTTGTGGTTCCAGAATTTTTATTGGCTTCAAACTCCACCATCTACTGTGGTGGGATTTGAACCCAGGTCCCCAGAGACCCTAGGTCCCTAGATTACTAGTTCAGTGACAATGCTACTACGTCACCGCATCACCACCATGCTTGACTTTCACTGTTGAAAGCTGCCCACACAACAGGTGTGCTAGGTACACTTTATTGCAAGGGGATTAAGCATAAAAATATGGAAGTCTTGATATTAGGCATTGGTGAGACCGCGCCTTGAGTACTATGTACAGTTTTTTCACCTTACTTAAGGAGGGACATACTTGCATTGGAAGTATGACTCCCCAAGGGGAGGTGATGGCATAGTGGTATTATCGCTGGGTAATGCTGGGTTCAAATCCCGCCACAGCAGATGGTGGAATTTGAATTCAATAAAAATCTGGAATTAAAAGCGCATTGTCGATTGTTGTAAACCACCTGGCCCACTAAAGGGAAGGAAATCTGCCATCCTTACCTGGCCTGGCCTACATGTGACTCCAGACCCACAGCAATGTGGTTGACTCTTAAATGCCCTAATCGCATAGCAAGCCGCTCAGTTGTAACTAAGTCACAAAAAAGGAATGAAACCGGATGGACTACCTGGCATCGACTGAAGCAATCACAGCCCTGTCAACCCTGCAAAGTCCTCCTTACTAACATCTGGGGGCTAGTGCCAAAATTGGGAGAGCTGTCTTACAGGCTAGTCAAGCAACAGCCTGACATAGTCACCCTCACAGAATCATGCCTGACAAATAATGTCCCAGACTCCACCATCACCATTCCTGGGTATGTCCTGTTCCACTGGCAGGACAGACCCAGCAGAGGTGGCAGCACAGTCATATACATTTGGGAGGGAGCTGCCTGGGGAGTCCTCAATATCAACTCGGGATGGCATCAGGCTCAAACATGGGCAAGGAAACCTCCAGCTGATGAATCAGTGCTCCTCCATGTTGAACACCACTTGGAGGAAGCAAGGGTGCAGAATGTACTTTGGGTGGGGGACTTCAATGTCCATTACCAAGAGTGGCTCAGTAGCATCACTGCTGGCTGAGTCCTAAATGACATAGCTGCTATGTCTCTGTGGCAAGTGGTGAGGGAACCAACAAGAGGAAAAAACATACCTGACCTCATCCTCACCAACCTGCCTGCTGGAGATGCATCTGTCCATAACAGTATCAGTAGGAGTGACCACTGCACAGTCCTTGTGGAGATGAAGTCCCACCTTCACATTGAGGATACCCTCCATTGTGTTGTGTGGCACTACCACCGTGCTAAATGGGATAGATTTCGAACAGACCAAGCAACTCAAGACTGGGCATCCATGAGGCGCTGTGGGCCATCAGCAGTGGCAGCATTGTACTCGAACACAATCTGCAACCTCATGGCCCAGCATATCCCCCACTCTACCTTTACCATCAAGCCAGGGGATCAACCCTGGTTCAATGGTTTTGGGCATGCCAAGAGCAGCACCAGGCATACCTAAAAATAAGGTGTCAACACGGTGAAGCTACAACTCAGGACTACTTGCGTGTTAAATAACATGCAATAGACAGAGCTAAGCAATCTCACAACCAACGGATCAGATCTAAGTCTGCGGTCTTGCCACAGCCAGTTGTGAATGTTGGCGGACAATTAAACAATCATTGGAGGAGGTGGCTCCACAAATATTCCCACCCTCAATGATGGGGGAGCCCAGCACATCAGTGCAAAAGATAAGGCTGAAACATTCACAACAATCTTCAGCCAGAAGTGCCGAGTGGATGTTCTATGTCCGCTTCTCCCACAGGTCCCCAGCATCACAGATGCCAGTCTTCAGCCAATTCGATTCACTCCATATGAGTTCAAGAAACGGCTAAAGATACTGGATACTGCAAAGGCTACGGACCCTGAAAATATTCCGGCAATAGTACTGAAGACTTGTGCTCCAGAACTTGCCGTGCCCCTAGCCAAGCTGTTCCAGTACAGCTACAACACTGGCATCTACCCGGCTATGTGGAAAATTGCCCAGGTATGTCCTGTACACAAAAAGCAGAACAAATCCAACCTGGCCAATTACCGCCCCATCAGTCTATTCTCGATCATCAGTAAAGTAATGGAAGTGGTCATCAACGGTGCTATCAAGTGGCATTTGCTTAGCAATAACCTACTCACTGACGCTCAGCTTGAGTTCCGCCAGGGTCACTCAGCTCCTGATCTCATTACAGCTTTGGTTCAAACATGGACAAAAGAGCTGAACTCCCGAGGTGATGTGAAAGTGACTGCCCTTGACATCAAGGCAGCTTTTGACCAAGTGTGGCATCAAGGAGCCCTAGCAAAACTGGAATCAATGGGAATCAGGGGGAAAACTGATTGGAGTCATACCTAGCACAAAGGAAGATGGCTGTGGTTGTTGGAGATCAATCATCATAGTTCCAGGACATCACTGCAGGAGTTCCTCAGGGTAGTATCCTCGGTTCAACCATCTGCAGCTGCTTCGCTAATGACCTTCCTTCCATCATAAGGTCAGAAGTGGGGATGTTCGCTGATGATTGCACAATGTTCAGCACCATTCATGACTCCTCAGATACTGAAGCAGTCCATGTCCAAATGCAGCAAGACCTGGACAATATTCAGGCTTGGGCTGACAAGTGGCAAGTAACATTCACACCACACAAGTGCCAGGCAATGACCATCTCCAACAAGAGAGAATCCAACCATTGCCCCTTGACATTCAATGGCATTCCAATCGCTGAATTCCCCCACTATCAACATCCTGATGATAACCATTGACCAGAAACTGAACTGGGCTGAGCAGGTCACAGGCTAGGAATCCTATGGTGTGTAACTCACCTCCTGACTCCCCAAAGCCTGTCCAGCATCTATAAGGTACAAGCCAGAAGTGTGATGGAATACTCTCCACTTGCCTGGATGAGTGCAGCTCCAGCAACACTCAAGAAGCTTGACACCATACAGGACAAAGCAGCCCATTTGATTGGCACCACATCTACAAATATTCACTCCCTCTACCACCGACGGCACATGGACTGCAGCGGTTCAAGAACCACCACCTTCTCAAGGGAAATTAGGGACAGGCAATAAATGCTGTCCTAGCCAGTGATGCCCACATCCCAAAAAAAAAAGGTCCACAAATCCCTAAGACAGCTGGGTTAAGGCTGTTTGTCAGGGACAGCAATTATGTGAACGTTACCTGTGATGACGCGAGTCAGACTGAATGGACGCTCGGGTTTCCTCCTCTAGCTGGCTTTCCGCCAGTGGAGGGTGTCATTGATTGCACACAGGTAGCAATACAGGTGCCACAGATCAACCAGGAGTATTCATCAATCACAAGGGCTTCAAATCCATCAATGTGACGCTGGTGTGCCAGCACAGAAGCATCTTTACACAGGTGTGCACAAGATTCCTGGGAAGTTACCATGACGCTTTCATTCGTGGCAGCTCAAGCTCTCTGAGGTCTTCGGAGCTGCAAACAGGCCTAAGGGTTGGTTGCTAGGCGGCAAGGGATACCCCCTTCAAACTTGGCCCATGACCTGTCAGGAGCTGATCAATGAATCCCAACAGCACTATAATGAACGCCATATCCCCACCAGATGTGTGGCTGAACAGGCCATTGGAATTTGAAGATGCTCTCCAAGTGCCTGGACAACTCTGGAGAGGTCCTTCAGTCTGTGCCAGCCAAGGTCATGGTTTGCTGTGGGGCTTGAAGCTTCAGAAGGAACTAAGGAGGAGCTCAGATTTTGCCCATTCGATTTGGAAGGGGAGGAGGAAGAGGGTGATGAGTGAAGTGCACTGCCAGCTGCTCACATTGCGGCTCTTGATGCCAGGGCTGCCCATATTAATACAAGTTTCGTTTAGACTGCACCAGTGAATCCAGGTCACAAGGAAATGCAGCGGCCACTCTTCCTGCACCCACAACTCCCCCTTCCCACAAAGCCACACACAAAGCAGTCCTGCAAACAACCAATCACCGCTGCACATCCTCCATTTTGTCTCCGCCACTTTCTGTCTTCCCACTTCATCAACAAGACAAGTTATCGCCCAGTGTCCAACAATGGACAAGATGGAAAAATGGTGAAAAAGAATAAAATTTATGAGGTAAATGAACAACAGAAACTTAAACCATAACATTTTCTCAGAGACCCATATGTACAACCTTGTGCAACCACGAAGCTTTATGCTTCCTTCCCCTGCTACATGGGGCTGCATTTTCATCCTCAAGGTGGGTAGTGGGAGTTGGGAAAATTCCCGGCCTGGCCCGTCCACCTTTGTGAGAATGTGCCCGCAATGATGGAATTTTCAATGCCGGGCGATGGGTGTGAGCTGCAGTTGGGCTAGCCGACCTGGGAAGAAGTTCAGAGGCAGCCGCAGGGGTTGCTGGCTGCAGAGGGGGGGCTGTTTAAAAGACCCACCTCAGTGCATTGGGACTTCATCCCTGGTAAAATAAAAACAGGAAGTCCCCCCAAGCCCTCACCTCTCCCCGCTGCCCACACAGTCCTCATGCCACCTCATGCCCCCACCCACCCCTTATGGCCCCTCATGTCAAGCTATGTTCCCCAAACATCTCCTATGGAGCCTCATGCTCCCATGCCAAGCTTTGCTCCCTCAAACAGCCCCTATGGCTGCTCATGCTCCCAGGTCAAGCTATGACTCCCAAAAAAAATTCTATGGCCCCTCATGCCCTCCTTGCCAAGCTATGGCACCTTCATGCCCATTCAGCCACCATACACTGTACAGACGCATTGAACCCTATAGCTTTTTTTTATATTCGTTCATGGGAAGTGGACATCACTGGCTGGGCCAACATTTATTGCCCATCTCTAATTGCCCTTGAGAAGGTGGTGTTGAGGTCCCTTTTGAAACGCTGCAGTTCATGAGGTGTAGGTACACCCACAGTGCTGTTAGGGAGGGGGTTCCAGGATTTTGATCCAGCGAAAGTGAAGGAACAGTGATATATTTCCAAGTCGGGATGGTGAGTGACTTGGAGGGGAACTTCCAGGTGGTGGTCTTCCCATCTATCTGCTGCCCTAGTCCTTCTAGATGGTAGTGGTCGTGGGTTCGATGGTGCTGTTGAAGGAACCTTGGTGAGTTTCTGCAGTGCATCTTGTAGATGAAAGACACTGCAGCTGCTGTGGGCGGAATTTTCCATGCCCCCTGGTGTTGGGCCTCATGGTGGGCGTGAGCGAACAATATGGCGGGAAGGCCAAAAATTGGTTTCACGCCATCGTGAAATCAGTTTGCAATCGTCCGCTCCGCCCGTCAGTAGCAGGGTACATTGCCCGCTGTCGCATGTCAGGAGCTTCACTGTAATACATCTGCATATTATTATAAGCTCTGCTGTCCAGAATTATCCTCCCACACTGGATCATCTGAGCACGTCGGCGTGATTGCACACTGACATGTTTCACAACTGTGCATAAGCAACGTGCACCTGGCGAGCTGCACTTCGCTCAGCATTTTGAGGCTTGCTTGTCGACCTTGCTTCAGGCAGCACCCGCTTTGGAGGCAGCACCACATCACTGTTAGTGGAGCTCATGTGCAAGTGTCTACTTAAGAGACCAGCCGTAAGGTGGGTTTGGCTTTTCAATGCCTGCAGGGCTAGGGCTTGCTTGTGGAGGAGGGAGAAGTGGCCTCAGGCAAGGAAAGAAACTTCAAGGCTAGGGCATTACTGAGGAAGGGGGGAGATCCCAGGGTGTGTATGGGGACACATGTTGATCTGCAAGCGGCCTCAAGAGGGTGAGGGCTGAGGAGGCAGTCTCCAGAGGAGATGAGGCCAGATGGAGATGTGAGGGTGTGTGTGAGGGAGTGAGTGGTGATGTCCCTTGAGCTGGCAGTGAGTGAGATGCCAGTGAATGTGTGATGGGCTTGAGTGTGTGAGGTTAGAGTGATGAGATGGTTGCCTTACCCTAGCGGCATGGATGAGATCATTCATCCTCTTTCTGTATTGGATGGCCGACCTCTTCTGTGCAGTATTGACACTGATCACCACTGCCACCGCCTCACAAGCTGGAGTGGTGACATTGGTGGCCCTCCTGCGCCAGAGAGGGGATAGAGGACATCATGGTGGGCTTCAACAGCATCCAGAAGGCTTCCCAGGAATGGGTCACTGAAGCAGGGGGCTGCAGTCTTCTTACCTGTTGGGACCATGTCTTCTGTACAGCAGTCCTGGGCTGGAAGCACTGAGAGGTGTGCACACGGCTACACTTTAAATATGCTGCCTGGCGTGAGGAAGTGGTGATGTGATAGCGTGGCTGGTGAATTGGAGGCTACCCACCAGCGAAACGGCATGTTTCCTGGGAATGCATGATTAATGAAGTGGGATTGGGACGATACGGCACGAAAATCCGCCATTGCGGCCAGCGGGTAAAATGTCCTTTTTCCCGTCCGCTACCACACTTAGTTCAAATCTGGGATGATTCCACCCTGTGCACTGGTGGTGGAGCAGCTGAATATTTGTTGTGGTGGATGGGATACTAATCAAGCTGGCTGCTTAGTCCTGGATGGTGCTGAGCTTCTTGAGTGTTGGTGGAGCAGCACTCATCCAGATAAACGGAGCATACTCCATGACACTGCTGACTTGTGCCTTGTAGATGGTGGACAGGCTTTGGGGAGTCTGGAGGTGAGTTACTCAATGCAGAATTCCCAGCATCTGACCTGCTCTTGTAGCCACAGTATTTATAGGACTGGTCCAGCTCAGTTTCTGGTCAATGGTGACCCAGGATGTTGATAGCGACAGTAGGATGTATTTTAAAAAAAGCATTCATTGATAGCTTACCACTTTCTTAAGAAAAACTCTTTTTTACTACAGCCCAATAAAAATGTCAATCATCCAGACCCTTTAAAGTGTCAATAGTAGAAACTGAAAGCACTTGACATCTCTTTATCTTGCATAAATAAACATTGTGAAATTGACAGCATAGATCAGAGCCAGACCTGTCAATTCAGCAATGTTTTCACTGGGGCTCAGGTGTTTCAACAGGCTAATAGTCCGGAGATAAAGAGGGCATGTAAAAAAGGCAGTACATTAATCATGGGTGACTTTAATCATCGTGTAGATTGGAAAAATCATATTGGCAGAGGTGGCCATGAGCAAGAATTCATACAGTATATTCGGGACAGTTTCCTAGAACAATATAAGGCTCCTTAGAGAATGAGGCTGGGGAAATAATAATGGGGAACCAGGAAATGGTGGAGGAGTTGAATAAATACTTTGCTTCAGTCTTCACAGTTGAAGACACGAATAGCATTCCAATACTAAATAATCAAAGGGCAAAAGAGGGGGAGGAAATAAATACAATAACTATCGCTAAAGAAAAAGTACTAGGGAAACTAATGAGGCTAAAGGCCGATAAGTCCCCTGGACCTGATGGGTTGCATCCTGGGTTATTAAAGGAAGTAGCTACAGAGATAGTGAATGCACTGGTAGTAATCTTCCAAGAATCCTTAGATTCTGGAAAAGCCCCAGAGGATTGGAAAACTGCTAATGTAACACCCTTATTCAAAAAGGGAGGGAGACAAAAAACAGGTAACTATAGACCAGTTAGCTTAACATCTGTCATTGGGAAAATGTTAGGGTCCATGTAATAGCAGAGCATTTAGAATTGCATGAGTAATCAACCAGAGTCAGCATGGCTTCATGAAGGGGAAATCATGTCTGACAAATTTATTAGAATTCTTTGAGGAGGTAACTAGCAGGGTAGTTAAAGGGGAAGCAGTAAATGTAATATATTTGGATTTCCAAAAGGCGTTCAATAAGGTACCGCATGTAAGGCTACTTAATAAGATAAGAGCCCATGGTGTTGGGGGTAGTATATTAGCATGGATACAGAATTGGCTAACTAATAGAAGACAGAGAGTTGGGATAAGGGGGGCATTTTCAGGATGACAACCTGTAACCATTGGAGTGCCACAGGGATCAGTGCTGGGGCCTCAATTATTTACAATATATATTAATGACTTGGATGAGGGAAGTGAATGTACTATCGCCAAATTTGAGGATGATACAAAAATAGGAAGGCAAGTGGTGAGGATGACACAAGGATCTACAGAGGGATATAGACAGGTTAAGTGAGTGGGTAAAAAAGTGGCAGATGGAATATAATGTGGGAAAATGTGAGGTTATGCACTTTGGCAGGAAGAATAGAGGAGCTGAATATTATTTAAATTGAGAAAGATTGCAGAAGGCTGCAGCACAGAGGGATTTGGGAGTCCTTGTGCATGAATCCCAAAAAGCTAAGACACAAGTTCAGCAGGTAATAGGGAAGGCAAATGGAATGTTGGCCTTTGTTTCAAAGGGAATGGAATATAAAAATTGGGAAGTTTTGCTAAAACTATACAAGGCACTAGTTAGACCACACCTGGAATACCGTGAACAGCTTTGGTCCCCTTATGTAATGAAAGATATACTGGCATTGGAGGCAGTCCAGAGAAGATTCACTAGTTGATTCAGGGCATGAAGGGATTTTCTTATGAGGAGAGATTGAGTAGGTTGGGCCTGTACTCATTGGAGTTTAGAAGAATGAGAGGCAACCTTATTGAAACATATGAGATTCTTAGGGGTCTTGATAGGGTAATGCTGAGAGGTTGTTTCCCCTTGTGGGAGAGTCTAGGGCCAGAGGGCATAATCTCAGAGTAAGGGGGCGCCCATTTAAAACAGAGATGAAGAGGAATTCCTTCTCTCAGGGGCTAGTTAATCTGTGGAATTCTTTACTGCAGAGGGCTGTAGGGGCTGGGTCGTTAAGTATATTCAAGACTGAAATAGACAAATTTTTAATCAGTAAGGGAACCAAGGGTTGTGGGGAAAAGGCAGGAAAGTGGAGTTGAGGATTATCAGATCAGCCATAATCTCATTGAATGGTGGAGCAGATTCGATGGGCCGAATGGCCTACTTCTACTCCTACATCTTATGGTCTTATAACAGTTTCATCAGGATTCCTGGGCTATCAGCCAAGTCTCATTATGTTTGGGGGGCAAAGCATGAGGGGCCATAAGGGTTGTTGGGGGGGCATAACTTGGCATGGGGGCCATATGGGACCGCAGGGGATGTTTGAAGGGGACATACCTTGGCATAGAAGGCATGAGGAGGACCTTTTGAACTGATCTTTCAAAAGGTCCTCCTCATCTCGACTATGATTCACAAAACCTCTGAGGGGCCATGAACCACGACTCTTTGAAAGGTTGGCCCAACTCCATGAAAATTGTAGAGGACTGGGACATGCCTATCCCCATAATGGAACCGGCCAGGTCGGGAGTGCAGGATACAGGCCATACCTTTAAAAGGCACTCCTAAAAATCGGAAATCCGAGGATTGGGGGTCGCTAAACCTGGAATCAGGACCCGGCGCCAATTTTAAAGGGCTCCCAAGTCACCCTGACTCGGTAAAAATCCAGCCCAAAGTGCAACCCCTGTGGTTTGAGCAGAGATAGACACAGGCTGCTCAGAACCATGCTCTCAACTGCTGAGGTGCCCTTGGCCAATGTTCATTGGGTTTTGGAGCCCGTGAGGACCCCGCCAACAACTGTGCCACCTGTACCTGTGCAGGAGCAGACTTAACCATCAGGAAGTAAGATAGCATGTGGATAGTAACTGAGAGGAGGGCAATGGTTGAAAGCGGAAGTACTTTGAGTGGATTCCCCATTTCCATGTCTACTTCTGCCATGGCCCAGCCACACTTCACTGCTACCACTGTGCTGGACAGCACCTTGGTGCAGACCAGTGCAGCACTGTAAGACCAGGACTAAACTATCTGTTATCATATTTTGAGTGGCAGACACATTGATATCCAGTGTCTGCACAGCTGTGGTTAATGTGTGCAAGGCCTCATTTGTTTGGAGCATTTGATGTTCCACAGCGCTCACCACTTTAGCTATGGAAGAACACATCATATCAATGGCTTGCAGCATCAACCCACTCATGCTTGAAGTGAACTTCTCCATACAAACATATGAAATAGGAGCAGAAGTAGGCCATTCAGCCCCTCTGGCCTGCTCTGCCATTCAATAAGATCATGGCTGATGGGTTTGTGTTTCGAGTTCTACATTCCCATCTATGCCCGATAACCTTTGATTCCCTTGCCTAACGAGAATTGAGCTACCTCTGCCTTAAAAATATTTAATGACCCCGCTTCCACACCTTCTGGGGCAGAGAGTTCCAAAGTTGCACAACCCTCTGAGAGAAAAAAATTCTCTTCATCTCTGTCCTAAAAGGGCGACCCCCTAATTTTAAAACAGTGCCCCCTAATTCTGGACTCACCCACAAGAGGAAACATTTGTTCAACATCCACCTTGTCGAGGCCATTCAGGATCTTATATACGTCAATCAAGTCACCCCTCACTCTTCTAAGCTTCAGTGGAAACAATCCCAGCTCGTCCAAAATTTCCTCATAAGACAACCTACTCACCCCAGGTATCAGTCTAATAAACCTCCTCTGAACCGCCTTCAATGCATTGACATCCTTCCTTAAATAAGGAGACCAAAAAACTGCACACAGTATTTGAGATGCGGTCTCACCAATGCCCTGCATCACTGAAGCATAACATCCTTACTTTTATGTTCAATTCCTCTCGTATTAAAGGATAGCATTTGACGAGCCTTCTTGATTACCTGCTGCCCCTGCATACTAACTTTTTGTGACTCATGCATGAAAACACCTAGATCCCTCTGCACCTCAGAATTCTGCAGTCGTTCTCCATTTAAGTAATACGCTGCTTTTTTATTCTTCCGGCCAAATTGAAAACCTTCACAATTTCCCACATTATATTCCATCTGCCAGATTTTTGCCCACTCACTCAACCTATCTATATCTGTCTGTAAACTCATGTCTTCTTCAGAACATACTTTCCTACCTACATTTGTGTCATCTGCAAATTTAGCTACCATGCCTTCGTTCCCCTCATCGAAGTCATTGATATAAATTGTAAAGAGTTGGGGCCCTAGCACAGGCCCCTGCAGGACACCACTCATCACACCCCACCAATCAAATAAAGACCCATTTATGCATGCTCTCTGTCTTCTGCCAGCCAGCCAATCTTCTAACCAGGCTAATATGAGCTTTAACTTTCCACAATAACCTTTGATGTGGCACCTTGTCAAATACTTTCTGGAAATCCAAGTACAGCATATCCACAGGCTCCTCTTTATCCACAACAGACGTTAGTCCTTCAAAGAGCTCTAGTAAATTGGTCAAACATGATTTCCATTTCATAAAATAATGCCAACTCTTCCGATTACTTGAGTTTTTTCTAAGAGTCCAGCTATAACCTCCTTAATGATTGATTCTAACACCTTGCCCACGACAGATGTCAAACTAACTGGCCTATAGATTCCTGTTTCCTGCCTCCCTCCTTTCTTGAATATTTGCTACTTTCCAGTCTGATGGAAGCTTTCCAGAATCGAGGGAATTTTGTAAAATTAACACCAATGCATCTACCAGCTCATTAGCCACCTCATTTAAGACTCTAGGATGAAGTCCATCTGGACCCGGAGACTTGTCAACCCGCAGCTCCATCACTGTGCTCAGTACCACTTCCCTAGTGATTGTAATTTCACCAAGTTCCCCTCTCCCTTCCACCTCCTGATTTGTAGCTATTACTGGAATGTTTTTTGTATCCTCTATAGTGAAGATAGAAGCAAAGTATTTGTTCATTTCTTCTGCCATTTCCTTATTATCTACTATTAACTCCCATTCTCACTCTTTGGGGGGCCAACACGCACTTTATCTAAAACAAAAACAAAAATAAAAATATCTGGAAAAACTCAGCAGGTCTGACAGCATCTGCGGAGAGGAATACAGTTAACATTTCGAGTCCGTATGACTCTTCAACAGAACTAAGGAAAAATAGAAGAGAGGTGAAATATAAGCTGGTTTAAGGAGGGGGAGGGACAGGTAGAACTGGATAGAGGGCCAGTGATAGGTGGAGATTGCCAAAAGATGTCATAGACAAAAGGACAAAGGGGGTTGACGGTGGTGATATTAGCTAAGAAATGTGCTAATAGGTGACATTAAGGGTAGAAAGCAGGATGAGCAAGGTACAGATAGCCTTAGTGGGGGTGGGGTGGGGTGGGGGGAAGGGATCGAAATAGGCTAAAAGTTAGAGATAAAACAATGGATGGAAATACATTTAAAAATAATGGAAATAGGTGGGAAAAGAAAAATATATATAAATTATTGGAAAAAAGGAGGATCGGAAAGGGGGTGGGGATGGAGGAGAGAGTTTGTGATCTAAAGTTGTTGAACTCAATATTCAGTCCGGAAGGCTGTAAAGTGCCCAGTCGGAAGATGAGGTGCTGTTCCTCCAGTTTGAGTTGAGCTTCACTGGAACATTGCAGCAGGCCAAGGACGGAAATGTGGGCATGAGAGCAGGGTAGAGTGTTGAAATGGCAAACGACAGGGAGGTCTACTCTTTTCCTGTTTAAATACCTGTAGAAACTCTTGCTATCCAGTTTTACATTTCTAGCTAGCTTCCTCTCGTACTCCAATTTCTTTCTCCTGATTAACGTTTTATTCATTTTCTGCCACTCTTTATATTCTGACCCATCATCTGACCTGCCACTCACCTTTGCACAGTTATATGCTTTTTCCTTAACTTTGATGCTTTCCCTAACTTCTTTAGTTAACCATGGATGGTGGGTTCTCAGAATCAGAATCACAGAATCACACAGTGCAGAAGAGGCCCTTCGGCCCATCGAGTCTGCACCGACACATGAGAAACACCTGACCTACCTACCTAATCCCATATACCAGCACTTGGCCCATAGCCTTGAATGTTATGACGTGCGAAGTGCTCACCCAGGTACTTTTTAAAGGATGTGAGGCAACCCACCTCCACCACCCTCCCAGGCAGTGCATTCCAGACTGTCACCACCCTCTGGGTAAAAAAGTTTTTCCTCACATCCCCCCTAAACCTCCTGCCCCTCACCTTGAACTTATGTCCCCTCGTGACTGACCCTTCAACTAAGGGGAACAGCCTGCTCCCTATCCGCCCTGTCCATGTCCCTCATAATCTTATACACCTTGATCAGGTCGCCCCTCAGTCTTCTCTGCTCCAATGAAGACAACCCAAGTCTATCCAACTTCTCTTCATAACTTAAATGTTTCATCCCAGGCAACATCCTGGTGAACCTCCTCTGCACCCCCTCCAGTGCAATTACATCCTTCCTATAATGTGGCGACCAGAACTGCACACAGTACTCCAGCTGTGGCCTCACCAAGGTTCTATACAACTCCAACATGACCTCCCTACTTTTGTAATCTATGCCTCGATTGATACAGGCAAGTGTCCCATATGCCTTTTTTCACCAACCCACTAACATGCCCCTCCGCCTTCAGAGATCTATGGACACACACGACAAGGTCCCTTTGTTCCTCAGAACTTCTTAGTATCATGCCGTTCATTGGATACTTCCTTGTCAAATTACTCCTTCCAAAGTGTATCACCTCACACTTTTCAGGGTTAAATTCCATCTGCCACTTATCTGCCCATTTGACCATCCCGTCTATATCTTCCTGTAGCCCAAGACACTCAACCTCACTGTTAACCACCCGGCCAATCTTTGTGTCATCCGCAAACTTACTAACCCTACCCCCCACATAGTCATCTATGTCGTTTATATAAATGACAAATAATAGAGGACCCAGCACAGATCCCTGTGGTACGCCACTGGACACTGGCTTCCAGTCACTAAAGCATCGTTCTGTCATCACCCTCTGTCTCCTACAACTAAGCCAATTTTGAATCCACCTTATCAAATTACCCTGTATCCCATGTGCATTTGCCTTCTTTATAAGTCTCCCATGTGGGACCTTGTCAAAGGCTTTGCTGAAATCCATATAAACTACATCAACTGCACTACCCTCATCTACACACCTGGTCACCTCCTCAAAAAATTCAATCAAATTTGTTAGGCATGACCTCCCTCTGACAAAGCCATGCTGACTATCCCTGATCAAACTGTGCTTCTCCAAGTGGAGATAGATCCTCTCCTTCAGAATTTTCTCCAATAGTTTCCCTACCACTGACGTGAGACTCACTGGTCTGTAGTTCCCTGGCTTATCTCTACAACCCTTCTTAAATAGCAGAACCACATTAGCTGTTCTCCAGTCCTCTGGCACCTCCACCGTGGCCAGAGAGGAATTAAAAATTTGAGTCAGAGCCCCTGTGATCTCCTCCCTTGCCTCCCTCAGCAGTCTGGGACACAAATCATCTTGACGTGGAGATTTGTCCACTTTTAAGCCTGCCAACACCTCCAATACCTTGTCACTCCCTATATCAATTTGCTCAAGAACCTCACAGTCTCTCTCCCGAGTTCCATACCTTCATCCTCATTCCCTTGGGTGAAGACGGATGTGAAGTATTCGTTCAACACTCTATCAATGTCCTCTGGCTCCACCCATAGATTGCCCCCATGGTCCCTAATTGGCCCTACTCTTTCCCTGGTTATCCTCTTCCCATTGATATATTTATAGAATATCTTGGGATTTTCCCTACTTTTACCAGCCAGAGCTTTCTCATATCCCCTCTTTGCTCTCCTAATTGCTTTCTTAAGCTCCACCCTGCACTTTCTGTACTCCACTAATGCATCCACTGATTTGCTTCCCTTGTACCTGCTAAAAGCCTCTCTTTTCCTTCTCTGAATATCTGTGGTCATCCATGGTTCTCTGGGCTTGTTACTCCTTCCTATCACTCTAGAGGGAACATATTGAGCCTGTACCCACCCCATTTCCTTTTTGAATGCCCCCCACTGCTCTTCTGTAGATTTCCCCACAAGTAGCTGATCCCAGTCTACCTTGGCCAGATCCTGCCTTATTTTACTAAAATCCGCTCTCCCCCAATCCAAAACATTTTTTTGCAACTTGTCTATTTCTTTGTCCATAACAAGCTTAAATTGTACTATGTTGTGGTTGCTATCACTAAAATACTCCCCCACCACCACCTCAGCCACCTGTCCAGCTTTATTCCCCAGAATTAGGTCCAGCACTGCGCCGTCCCTTGTTGGACCCTCTACATATTGACCTAAAAAGTTCTCCTGTACACATTTCAAGAAATCCACTCCATCCAAGCCCTTAACACTATGTCTATCCCAATTAATGTTGGGAAAGTTGAAATCACCTAATATAATTACCCTATTGTTATTGTTTTTACACACCTCCGCAAATTGTGTACATATTTGCTCCTCAATTTCCCACTGACTATCTGGGGGCTCTATAATAAACACCTAACAATGTGGCTGCCCCTTTTTTATTTCTAAGCTCTACCCACAAAGCTTCATTCGATGCACCCTCCAAGATATCATCTCTCCTTACTGCAGTAACAGACTCCTTAACTAATAATGCAATGTCTCCTCCTCTTTTACCTCCTCCCCTGTCTCGCCTGAAGATTCTATATGCTGGAATGTTGAGCTGCCAATCCTGCCCCTCCCTCAGCCATGTCTCCCTTTAGAATTTTTCTTTATAGTAGGAATATACTTATTCTGAGTATTCTGAAATGTCTGCCACTGCTTTTATATTGATCTATCCCCTAGCCTAGTATCCCAGTTCATTTCAGCTAGCTCAGCTCTCATCCCCACACAATTGCCCTTATTTAAGTTTAGACTACTAGTCATAGGCCCACTCTTCTCCTTTTCAAACTGGATGTAAAATTCAATCATATTGTGGTCACTGCTACATAGGGGTACATTCACTCTGAGGTCACTAATTAATCCTGTCACATTACACAATACCAAGTCTAATATAACCTGCTCTCTGGTTGGTTCTAGAACTTGCTGCTCTAAGAAACTATCTCGAAAGCAATCTATGAACTCCTCATCCAGGCTACTACTGCTAAACTGATTTTTCTAGCTTATACGTAGATTAAAGTCACCCACGATTATTGCCGCCCCTTTATCACAAGCACACAATATTTCTTCTTATATGCTTTGTCCTACATTGTGGTAACAGTTAGAGGGCCTGTAGACCTCTTCCACTCGTGACTTCTTTCACCTATTATTCCTCGTCTACACCCAAACCAACTCTACATCCTGAAACAAGGTCATCTCTAACTATTGCACAAATGCCATCCTTGATTAACATTGCTACCCCTCCACCTTTACCTAGCTTCCTATTCTTCTTGAATGTCATATGCCCCTGAATATTCAGGACCCAATCCTTGTCATCCTGCAACCATGTCTCCATAATGGCTATCAGATCATACTTATTTACTTCAATGTGTGCTATCAATTTGTTTACTTTGTTATGAATGCTACACACATTCAGATACAGAGCCTTTAGTTTAGTCTTTTTGTTATCTTTGTAACATCTAGTCTTGATTCTTTGTGCATTCTTAGGCTTTTTTCTCTCTATACATTCTTTAATCCTCATTTTCCATATTACTATTTTCATCCCTTACCTTGTTTCTACTCTTTGATATATCACACCTTTCCACATTTGAGCCCTTACCCCCACTATTTAGTTTAAAACCTTCTCTACTTCCCTGGTTATGTGGCTCACTAGGACATTGGTCCAAGCACAGTTCAGGTATAGAGCGTCCCAACGGTACAGCCCCCACTTTCCCCAGTACTGGTGCCAGTGCCCCACAAACCAGAACCCACGTTCTCCCATACCAGTCTTTGAGCCACGTATTCATCTCTCTAATTTTAAGTACCCTATGCCAATTTGCATGCGGGTCAGGTAATAATCCAGAGGTTATAACCTTTGAGGTTCTGCTTTTCAATTTAGTGCCTAGCTCCTCATACTCTCTACGCAGAACCTCTTTCCTAGTTCTACCTATGTTGTTGGTACCTACATGGACCATGACAGCTGGATCCTCCCTCTCATACTGCAAGTTCCTCTCCAGCCCTGAGCAGATGTCCCAAACCCTGGCACCGGGCAGGCAACACAGCCGTCTGGATTCTCGCTCTTTGCTGCAGAGAACAGTGTCAATACCCCTCACTATACTATCCCCTACTGCCACTACATTCCTTTTTTTCTCTCTCCACTTGGGTGGCTTCCTGTATCATGGTGCCATGGTCAGTTTGCTCATCCACCCTGCAGCCTCTGCTCTCCTTCAAACAAGCTGAAAGAACCTCAAACCTATTGGACAATTGCAGAGGCTCATGCTCCTGCATTCCTGCCCTGTGGGTTCCCTTACCTGCCTCACTCAGTCATGCTCTCCTGTCCCTGGTCACTGACCAAATCAGAAGTCCCTATCCTAAGTGGTGTGACTGCCTCCTGGTATAAAGCATCCAGGTAAATTTCACCCTCCCTGATGTGTCGCAGCATCTGCAGCTCAGCCTCCAGCTCAATGACTCAGAGCCGAAGTTCCTCGAGCTGCAAACACTTACTGCAGACATGCTTGTCCTGGATCACAATGTTATCCTGGAGCTCCCACATGCTGCAGTCTTGCCACATCACTTGTCCTGCCATCCTTAATGTGTTTTAAATAATTACTTAATGATATTATTCACTTATTTATGTTGCTTTTTTATATATTTTATGAACTTTACCACCAATTTGTATACTATTTTAAACCCTAGGGCTAGAATAGAACTTATCCACTTACCAGATACTCACCAAACAGCTAGCTCCTTTCCCTGTAGTAGAAAAAGAAACAATTCTTACAGAATGAGAAAGATAGAAAAAAGAAATGAATACCTCCATCCCCCCTTCAACGAACTCCCCCACTCACCAAACTCCAAGTCTGCACTCAGTTTCCTCAACTGCACTTGTTTGCAATTGTAAGATCTGTAACTACATCACATATGATCTATATAGCATCTGTGTCCAGCTGAGCTGTGCTTGGAGAAGACTGTGCCCTCAAACGCAGACTCTCTACTGTTGTCCCTTGTCACCACCATCTGGTCTTACTCACTTGTGAAGTGTGAGTTCCCAGATGAAAACCCAATTATCTACAATTGTGGTCCCATCAAAATGCAGGTATCTGAGCTGAACTTGCAAGAATTCATCTAGTTGAAGATCCATTGTTGGCCATTTCCATTGACTGCTGCTGCATGCATAAAGGAACTGCCGGGGATAAAAGGCATGAATTAGTCCTAATGAGGTAAGGATATGTGGCAAGTTATCATTATGATATTTCACTCACTGTTGAAATCAAGTCAATGTGGCCAAGTGCCATGCGACATGTGAGTGGCTTGTATTTCATTGTGTCACCAGGTAGGCAGGAGCTCACCTTGTCCCCATCTCTGAAAGCCCAAAATGCTGAAATCCCGGTGATTTTCAGTCCCTCCTCCTCTGCGGCTGTCCATTGGGAAATCTGTCAGTGTGCGACCTCTGGTTCTCTCCCTCTCCTTAGTGACCTGTGCTCTCTTCTCCTGCGAGCAGAGGAAGCACTGTCCAATGAGCGAGAGTAATTGCATGAGTTCTTTTGATGGATGGAATACATTTGTTGAGGATGACCATAAGGGAGTGGCATGAAATCACATAAGGATCAGGGTGACAGGAATGGTGGTTGGATAGATGGGGAGGTGAAGAAGGGCATACCCAAGGTTAGTGGATGTGAGGAGTAATGGTGTGGCTTGAGAAGATAAGAGTTAGGGGTTTGGGTGATGCACAAAGTAGGTAGTAGGCGAATATACAGAGGTACTCACCTTTCCTGACATGCTTAGGTCATTGAACTGCTTCATTCAATGAATACAGGAGTGTGGCATTCCAGTCCTTCTGCCGACCCCCTCCCACCCACCCTGCCGCCTCCATCTATGCCTGCTTGGTTTCAGCTACAGACTTATTCCTCCCATTGCTAGGAAAGAGTATCTCTTTTGTACTCCTCACAGCATCATATCAAGGGAGCTGTCAGTTAAGCACATAAAGCAGCCTTTGACTCTCTGGACTCCATTGTGAGACTTCCTCTGCTCTACCTGTCAACTTCAGTTGCTCCAACATTCATGTTTGGATCCTCCCTTTAAATACCAGAGCCTTTAAACTCTAGTAAAGGTTTTAAGCCTTTTTAAAGTTTGATGCTAGTCCTCAGCATGCCCACTGCCACTGATTGGACAAGAAACCCAGAAGCAAAATAATAATGAGGTGGCTACATTAAGAAGCCATTGACGGATGCGCTGAGCTTACTTCTGGGTTTCCCGCTCCCAGTGCCTCTCCCAATTAATATTGGAGCCAATGTTTTAGAACAGGAACAGACCTTTAGGAAGAAGAGACAGGGGAGCATGATCATTTGCCGACATGAATGCTAGATGATCTGCAATCAATATCTGAGGAATCCTGCCAAGGATCTATCCTTGCCACCCCCCACCACCCCATTTCTCATTGACATGCTGCCCCTCAGTGACATCCTCTGAAAGCACATCAGGTTCCACATGTAGGCTGATGACACTAAATTCTACCTCATCACCACCTCTCTCAACTCCAGCGCTGCCTTTGATTTGTCACGCAGCTTGTCCATGGACAAGAGGCAATTTCCTCCAATTAAATATGGAGAAAACCAATGCCATTATCTTCAGTACTTACCACAAACTTTGTTCCTTAGCCTCCATTCTATCTCTCACCCTGGTCACTGTCGCTGAGGCTGAACCAGACAGGCTTAACCTCGGCGTTCAATCTGACCCTGAGATGCACTTCTGTATCCATATTCTCTCCATCAACAAGGCTTTCTGTTTCCACCTCCATAGGATTGTCAATCTCTGACTCAACCTCAGCCCATATGTCACTCAAGCCCTCATCCATACCTTTGTATCTGCAGTTTGGACTATTCCAATGCGTTTCTGGTCTGCCTCTTATCTCCCGGCCTCCACATCCTAACTTGCACCAAGCCCCATTCACCCATGGTTGCTGACTGATGGTTCTTGGTCCAGCAACACTTCAAATTTAAAATTTTCATCTTTGTGTTCAAATTTTCCATAGCCTCACTCCCTATCTCTGTAACTTCCTCCAGCCCTACATTCCTTTGAGGACTCTGCACTCCTCCAATTCTGGTCTCTTGTACATCCCTGATTTCCTTCACCCCATTATTGGCAGCTGTTCCTTCAGCCATCTAGGCTCTAAGCTTTGAATTACCTCACTAAAAATCTCAATCTCTCCATAATCTTCTTCTTCTTTAAAATGCTCCTTAAAATTTACCCCTCTCACCAAGCTTTTGGTCACACGTCGTTTTATCCCTGAAAAGGCTTAGTGTCAAATTTTGCCTGATAACGTTCCTGTAAAGCACCTTTGGACGTTTTACTATGTCAAAGACACTATATAAAACCAAATTGCTGTATGAATAAAAGGGGTAGACTCTCGTATCCCTGTATAATGCAAAGTGATGTTTTCATTGTAATGGAATGAAAGGAGATCATTATCCCTCTGCAATCCTTCATCTATGAGTAATCTGATCTTAAATCACTGAAAATGACTTAAAAAAACTATACCGAGCCATTTATTGGTTTCATTATTATAGGCTAATCGGTTCCTTAGCAAACTAAATATTTTTGAATATGTAAAAACGTTGAAAATGTGCCCACTGACACCTGGGCACCAGAAAGCAAGCTCAATTTGAAGAGCCATCTCAAATGGTTGCAATAGGCAGAAACTTGCCACCTTCATCATTTCAATCTGGATGGCATGGCCAGTTTTGTAAGCGGGGCTGGCTTGGGAGCAAAATGATTTTTAAACCAGCATTATTCAAGATCGCAAAGACTCGATTCGTGTTTGATTTAACTTAAGTTTAAAATTCCATAGCTTTTGTTCTGATTTGACTAATTTCACCAAATTTTGTGCTGAGAAAACAAATAGAAACTATACCCCAGAGTCTGAAAGGGGATCACTCCCTCTCACTGCAGAATGTTTGGTGGTGCTTTTGTAGCCACAGACTGAAAGGAGTTCATCACTGTAAAATGCAGAGTGATCTTTTCGTTGTAACAGAATAAATGTACGATGCTGAACATTTTTTTTGTTGTAACCACATCAAAGAGGATCACTCCCTGAGTCACTCTACAATGCAGAGTGATTTTTATTCTAACAGAATCAAAGGAGATAACACTGCCTATTCCTCTACAATGAAGAGTGATGCTTTCATTGTAGCAGAGGGAAAGTGATCACTATGACTCTACAATGCATGGTAATTTCACTAACAGACTGAAAATGATCGCTCCCTCAATCACAGCACAATAGAATGCAGGGGAATATTTTCATCGTATTAGAATTAAAAAGACCACTCTCTATAATTGGACAACGCAGACAGGCCACTCTGTATCAAAGTAGAATTCAGAGTGATATATTCACTATAATAGGGACTCACTTTCTACATAATGTACAATGCAGTATAACAAAGTCACTGTTGACACATTGTACAACGCAGGGTGGTATGCTCACTAACAGTGAGTCACTTTCTAACTACTGTACAACGCAGGGTGAACTGTTACTACAATGGAGTCACTTTCTATCTACTGTACAACAGAGAAATGTTTACTTTTACAGGGGATCCTTGATTCTCTTCTGTGCTATGCAGGGTGCAATGTTAACCAACAGGCAACCACTGTCCACATATGGACATTCATGACTAAGGCCAGAATATGTGGAGGAAAGGGCAGGTATCAGAATCGATAACAAACTGGCTACAAAACAGAAAGCAGAGATTAAGGGTTAAGGGGGGCTACTCATACTGGCAAAAGATGGGAAGTGGTGTTCCACAGTGATTGGTGCTGGGACCACTCTTATTCAGAAATTACATTAATAATTTGGACTTGCAAAGTGCGATTATTTCAAAACTAGCAGAAACTGGGAAGTGAATTTAATACAAAGGAAGAATGTGACAAAATATAGGAAGACATTAATAAACTTGCAAAATGGTCATTAATTGTCAAATTAATTTCAATATACATACATGTGAAGGTCGTGCATTTTGGTAGGAAGAATAAGGCAACCACATACACCCCACATAATAAGAGTGTGAATGGGGTAGAGGAGCAAAGGGTTCCAAGGGTACAGATAGACAAATCACTAAACCACTTGTTGTCCATTCCTAATTACCTTCTCAAGGGCAATTAAGGGTAGGCAACAATTTACTAGTCATACCCATATCCCATGAATGAAAATAGTGACACAGATTAATAAGGCCATAAAAAAGTAAACCAAGCACAGTGGTTCATATGCAGAGAGGTTATGTTTAACTTGTATAGGACCTTGGCTAAGCCACATTTGGACTGCTAATTACAGGAGAAACTTCTTACCCAGAGTGGTAAGAATGTGGAATATTCTAGCACATTGGAGTAGTTGAGATGAATAGCATAGATGCATTTAAGGGGAAGCTAGATAAGCTCATGAGGAGAAAGGAATTGGATTAGTTGAAGAAGGGTGGGAGGTGGCTCATGTAGAGCATAAACATACAGAGCATGGACAAATGGGGTTGATGGCTTTTTTCCGTGCTGTAGATTCTCAGCAACTCTACATACAATGGATGGCAAAATGTTCATGATAATGGAGTCACTTTCTATACAATGTACAACATTGGGTGAAATGTTCACTATGACAGGGAGCCAGCATCACATTCTATACAATGCATGGTGGAATGTTCAATATTATAGGGACTCACTTTCTACATTTTATACAAAGCACAGTGGTTGTTCACTAACAGGGAGCCACTCTCTACCTACTGTTTAATGCAGGGTGAATTCTTCACTATAATGGTGCCACTTTCTGTCTAATATACAATGCAAGAGAAATGTTTGCCATAATAGGGACTCACTGTAAAATTCACCAACAGACAGTCGCTCTTTATCTACTGTATGCTACCAGATGAAATCTTCACTATAGTGGAGTTACTGTCTACAAACCATACCAACCAGAGTGTATTGTTCACCATAATGGAGTTGTTCTCTATATTCTGTTATAATGTGGTTTGAAATGTTCACTACAGTGTTGTCACCCTTTATGTACAGTACAATGCAGGATGAAATGTTCACTATAACATGGGGTTACTTTCTATGTAATGTACAGTACAAGTTCATTGTCATATAATGCACTGTTCACTTGCAATTTTCTCTAGTTTCTCTCTTATCTCCCCTCGTGCCCTTTCCAAGCTCATCCTGTTCATGAGGCTCACCTCTTGCTCCCTTGATACTTTTCCCACTAAATTTCTGACCACCCACCATCCCTTCCTGGCCCCCACGTTAGCTAAAATTGTTAATGGTTCCTTCCCCTCAGGTGCTGACTCCTCCCATTTCAAATCTACCTTTGACCCCTCTGTCCTTGCAAACTGCCACCCCATCTCCAACCTCCCTTTCCTCTCCCAAGCCCTTGAACATATTGTTGCAGCCCAAATCGATGCCCATCTTTTCCACATTTAAATTCCTCCAATTGGATTTTTATCCTAGCACGATACTGAAACGGCTCTGATCAAAGTCACAAATGACATCTGGTAACTGTGACCTTGGTAAATCAACCCTCCACATCCTTCTTGACCTGTTTGCTGCCTTTCAGATTGTTGACCAAACCATCCTTCTCAAGCTTTGAGTTTTTCCAGCTATTTTTAATTTTGTTTTGGATTTCCAGCATCACAGTTTTTTGCTTTCATCCTTCTCAAGTGCCTCTCTTCCATCATCTAGCTGAGTAGAATGGCTCTTACCTGGTTCCCTTTTTGTATGTCCAGTCAGCTTCAGAGAATCACCTGCAATAGCTTCTCTTCCCTCTCCTCGGCTGTTACGTCTGGAGTCCTGTTAGAACTTGCCTGAGTCCTTTAGTTAATTACATCTTGATGTGAATATCAGAATTTGAATTTGTATTCACATCAGTTATTGGCCAGAACAATGGGAGTAGAAACTATAGCAGACACGTTCGCTACACCCCACATCAGGTGTGAATGTCGGGTATTGGCCAGAACAATGGGAGCAAGCAGTATCACTTAACCATAGAGATAAAAACAAAAAGCTAAAAGCTACTGCGGATGCTGGAAATCCAAAACAAAAACAGAATTACCTGGAAAAACTCAGCAGGTCTGGCAGCATCGGTGGAGAAGAAATCAGTTAACGTTTCGGGTCTTCATGACCCTTCAGCAGAACTGAGTATAGTTAGGAGAAAAGTGAAATATAAGCTGGTCTAAGGTGGGGGGGCGGGGGAGAGAGAAGTTGAGGGTGTGGTGATTGTGGAGATAAGCAAGCAGTGATAGGAGCAGATAATCAAAAGAAGTCACAGACAAAAGGATCAAAGAGGTGTTGAAGGTGGTGATATTGTCTGAGAAAAGTGCTAATTAAGAATGGAAGACAGGATACTCAAGGTACAGCTCTAGTGGGGGTGGGGTGGAAAGACTAACAAAGTTTTAGTTTTAGATTTAAAAATAATGGAAATAGGTGGGAAAAGAAGAATCTATATAAATTATTGAAAAAAAAGGGAGGGGGGAGAAACGGGGTGGGGATAGAGGGGGTGGGGGGGGGGGGAGTTTAAGATCTAAAGTTGTTGAATTCAATATTCAGCCCGGAAGGCTGTAAAGTACCTAGTCGGAAGATGAGGTGCTGTTCCTCCAGTTTGCGTTGGGCTTCACTGGAACAATGCAGCAAGCCAAGGACAGACATGTGGGCAAGAGAACAGGGTGGAGTGTTAAAATGGCAAGCGACAGGGAGGTTTGGGTCTTTCTTGCGGACAGACCGCAGGTGTTCTGCAAAGCGGTCGCCCAGTTTGCGTTTGGTCTCTCCAATGTAGAGGAGACCGCATTGGGAGCAACGAATGCAGTAGACTAAGTTAGGGGAAATGCAAGTGAAATGCTGCTTCACTTGAAAGGAGTGTTTGGGCCCTTGGACGGTGAGGAGAGAGGAAGTGAAGGGGCAGGTGTTGCATCTTCTGCGTGGGCATGGGGAGGTGCCATAGGTGGGGGTTGAGGAGTAGGGGGTGATGGAGGAGTGGACCAGGGTGTCCCGGTCGCTTGCCATTTTAACACTCCACCCTGTTCTCTTGCCCACAAGTCTGTCCTTGGCTTGCTGCATTGTTCCAGTGAAGCCCAACGCAAACTGGAGGAACAGCACCTCATCTTCCGACTAGGTACTTTACAGCCTTCCGGGCTGAATATTGAATTCAACAACTTTAGATCTTAAACTCCCCCTCCCCCCATCCCCACCCCGTTTCTCCCCCCTCCCTCTTTTTTCAATAATTTATATAGATTCTTCTTTTCCCACCTATTTCCATTATTTTTAAATCTAAAACTAAAACTTTGTTAGTTTTTCCACCCCACCCCCACTAGAGCTGTACCTTGAGTATCCTGTCTTCCATTCTTAATTAGCACTTTTCTCAGACAATATCACCACCTTCAACACCTCTTTGATCCTTTTGTCTGTGACTTCTTTTGATTATCTGCTCCTATCACTGCTTGCTTATCTCCACAATCACCACACCCTCAACTTCTCTCTCCCCCGCCCCCCCACCTTAGACCAGCTTATATTTCACTTTTCTCCTAACTATACTCAGTTCTGCTGAAGGGTCATGAAGACCCGAAACGTTAACTGATTTCTTCTCCACCGATGCTGCCAGACCTGCTGAATTTTTCCAGGTAATTCTGTTTTTGTTTTTTCACTTAACCATTAACCATTTGAGATTGTCTAGATCATCATGTTCCTTTTGTGATATTAACTGCTTAACAGTTAAACCGTCAAGATGATCGTTATGTTAAGTCTGGAAGTTGAAGGAACTCAATATACATTCTGGATATCATGTGGTATAATTCACAAAGGAAGAGTACACAAAATATCAGGGAACAGCCTCTCTAAGCTCAGAACTCATGGCACTCAGAAGTCCAACATCTACAGAGGTCAAATTTGATTGCCTTTGGTATGCAAGAAACCAGACTGTGTGAATCTATTGTATAATTATAGTTATTATATTATTTGCTTATGTTTTGAGTCCAATATGACTCTTCTTCAGAAGAGCAGTTTGAAAGTTGAGTTCTGAAGAAGAGTCATATTGGACTCAAAATGTTAACTCTATTTCTGCCTCGATAGGTGCTGCCAGACCTGCTGAGTTTTCCTAGCAACTTCTGTTTTTTATTTCAGATCTCCAGCATTTGCAGTATTTTGCTTTTATTATATTATTGGTGTCTGTGTAATAAACTTGAATTTGGACACCATCCTGGAGCCTGAATCATGAGGAATCATTTAGTTGAGCTTAAAAGATTTCCTAACAAATCTCCCTAGGATTCAGCCTTGGCCTCTTCCCATTTCTCATCTACATGCTGTCCTTTTGCAACATCAAACAAGAAAAAGAAAGACTTGATTTATATAGCGCCGATGGAGGTGCCATCTATCGGTAGATATGTTAAACTGGAGCCCTGTCTGCTCTCGCGGGTGGATGTAAGAGACTCCATTGCACTATTTCATAGAAGAGCAGAGGAGTTCTCTGTGGTGTAGTAGCCAGTATTTATCTTTCAATCAACAACACAGAAAAGATTATTGTGAGAAGCTGAGTAAATTGGGCTTATATCTTCTGGAGTTTAGAAGCATGAAAGGCGGCCTCATTGAAACCTACAAAACTCTGAAGGGGCTTGATAGGGTGGACGCTGAGAGATTGTTTCCATTGGTTGGGAAATCTAAAACACGGGGTCTCAGGACTTGACGTTCCAAACCGCTTCACAGCCAATGAAGTACTTTTGAAGTGTGGTCACTGTTGTAATGTAAGAAATGTGGCAGTCAATTTGCCCACAGCAAGCTCCCACAAACAGCAATGAGATAACACAAGAACACAACAAATAGGAGCAGGAGTAGGCCACTCGGCCCATCAGGCCTGCTCCGCCATTCAATACGATCTTGGCTGATCCTGGGCTTCAACTCCATTTTCCCACCCGCTCCCCATATCCCTTAATCCCCTGAGAGACCAGAGATCTGTCTATCCCAGCCTTAAATGTATTCAACAATGGAGCATCCACAACCCTTTGGGGCAGGCAGTTCCAAAGATTCATAACCTTTTGAGTGAAGTAATTTCTCCTCATCTCAGTCATCCATCATTGCAGCCCCTCCATGATTGCAGCTCCTCCCTCAAGGCAGCACTCCCTCAGTGCAGCACTGCCTTGGTGCAGCACTCCATCATTGCAGCCTTTTATTCAATACAGCACTCCCTCAGTACAGCACTGCCTTAGTGCAGCACTCCCTCAATGCAGCAGTCCCTCAGTGCAGCACTCCATCATTGCAGCTCCTTCTTCAATGCAGCACTCCCTCAGTGCAGCACTCTCTCAGTGCAGCGCTCCCTCAATGCAGCACTCTCTCAGTGCAGCACTCCATCATTGCAGCCCCTTCTTCAATACAGCACTCCCTCAGTGCAGCACTGCCTTAGTGCAGCACTCCATCATTGCAGCTCCTTCTTCAATGCAGCACACCCTCAGTGCAGCACTCACTCAGTGCAGCACTCCCTCAACAAGGCACTCCCTCAGTGCAGCATTTCCTCAGTGCGGCACTCCCTCAGTGCAGCATTCCTTCAATACAGCACTCTCTCAGTGCAGCACTCCCTCAGTGCAGCACCTCCATCGTTCCAGCCCTGGATTATCATCCTTAATTTTTGTGCTCAAGTCCTGGAGTGGGACTTGAATCCAAAATCTTGTGACACGGAGCTAAGAGTGCTACCAACTGAGCTACAGCGGACACATCAGGGTCCACGTGTACAGCTTTACCTCGACACGAGCTTCTCGTCCCTTCCAATGCTTTTGATTGGTCAAGCTGCTAATCTGACATCCAGTACTGGATGAACAGAAATTTCATCCAACTAGATGTAGGGAAGACAAAAGCCATTGTCTTCAGTCTATGCCACCAACTCCGTTCCCAAGTCACCAATTCCAAAATAAATGCTAAATACTGTGGATACTGGAATACTAGAATAAAAACAGAAAATGCTGGCAAAACTCAGCAGGTCTGGCTGTAGCTGTGGGGAGAGAAACAGGGTTAACGTTTCGTGCCCATATGACTTTTCTTCAGAGTTCACCAACTCCAACCATCTTTCTGGTCACTGTCTGAGTCCTAACCAACAATTACAACATTGCCATGCTATTTAGCCCTGAGATGAGTTTGCAACCACAGACATGCTCCAAGACCAGGACTGTCTATTTTAAGCTCCATAATGCTGCCCTCTAGACTAGGCTATTCCAAAGCAGGACTGGCTGACATCTCTTTTTCCACACGCCATAATTTTGAGCTCATCCAAAACTCTGCTGCCTATGACCTAACGCACACTAAATCCCATTCACCCATCACTCCTGTAACTGCTGAATGCAGTGGCTCCTGTTCCAGCAAAACCTCGATCTTAAAATTCTCCTTCTTGTTTTCAAATTGCTCCTTGGCATCACTCTCCCTATTTTAGTAATCTCCTTCAGCCCCCCAAAATTTTCTGAGATCTCAACACTCCTCCGGTTCTGGCCTCTTGCGTATCCCTGATTATAATCTTCTGTGGATGTGCTTTCAGCTGCTGAGGCCACAAGCTCTGGAATCTCCCCCACCCCCCACCCCCCTCCAAATCCTTTCCCCTCCCTACTTCTCTCACCTTCTTGAAGACACTTCTTAATTAAAATCTTCTTTTTTAACCTGCCCTTATGAAACTCGGTGTCAGGTTTCATTCGACAAATGCTCCTGTAAAACACCTTGGGATGTTTAGTGGTATTAAGTTTGCTATGTAGCTGCTGCTGGTTGTTACGAAAGGGAGTCAGTCTCTATATTCTGTATAATGTAGGGTGAAATGTTCACTACAACAGGGAGTCATTTTCTATATAATGTACAGTGCAAGAGAGAATGTTCTCTGTAATAGGGAGCCACTCTTTACGCTGTACACCACAAAATTAAATATTCACTATATGAGGAATACACTTTTGACGCACTGTACAAAGCAGGGTGAAATGTTTATGATCATGTTGAATCACTTACTACATAATGTCCAATACAGGGTTCAATGTCTGCTGTATGCAAGAGTCACTTATTTCTCTGAGGTACAGTATGTAATGTTACAAACGTATGCAATTTGCAGGCATGTAAACACCAGCTGATTGATCAAGCCTACTCTGCATCAGGATGTCCAGAATATCACAACTAAACATTTCTTCTCTCCCTGATCTCCATCTCACATCCACCCCTGCTGTTATTCAGCCTCCTGGGAGCACCAAATACACTAGAGAGGAAAAACAGCTAATAAGGGAAAAGGCGCACTGTAAAATTATTCTGTGACCCCCTCAAGCAGTCAAAACCAGTCCAGGAGATCGCATGTATTACCCATAAATACACCTAGGCCTCAGTTTTACCATTGGCGGGCGCGAGCAATCAGCAGCCTGCAACCGGTTGGGAAACTGGCTGCTGCCTCTGATCAGCTCCCGGTCACAATTTAATGTTGGGTGGCCAATTAAGGCTCGCCCAGCGTGAAACGCATCTTCCCAATGGTTGGGAAGGGCCAGATGGGGGCAGGGGGCTGTCAGCCACCGGGTCCAATGGCGAATCGGCGGCCAGTTTAAAAACAGCACAGGCAGCTCCTTGAAGGCTGCCGGGGAAAAACATACTTCTGAAGGTCGAGATTATGGCCTCAAGTGCAGCTGGAGATGCCAAGCGGGTGGGCAGGTCGGGTGGGTACTTGGCCCCTTCGGTTTTCCGACAAGTGCCTCACTGCCCTCCTGGAGGAGTTGGCTGCCAGGAGGGGCACCCTTGTCCCCAGAGATGGAAGGAGGAGGCCACCGCACCTGACGAAAAGAACTTGGGAGGAGGAGGCAGCCCAGGTCAGCAGCCATGACATTGTGCGGTGCACATGGGTGCAGTGCCGCAAAAGGTTTACTGACCTGCTGCACTCGGCAAGGATGAGTACCGTGTTGCATGGATCAGTGTGGTGACTTGTTAAGGTTTGGCCGTCCCCGCCATGCAGCTCACTTGAGGTGCAGGCAGAGGCAGAGAGTGCCCAGGGTGCCGGCAGTCTGAGGACTGCTGGGGTCCAGGATGATGCTGAGTTGAAGGCAGATGATAAGCTTCTGGAGTCGTCCATTAGGCGGCAGATGCTGGATGTCCAGCGGGATGTGCGGGAGGATCTGTCGGAGATCCATGACGGTCTGCGTGCCATGGTCTCTGTTGTGGAGGAGTGCATATGGAGCATAAGCACTGCGTTGATCCTCATGGCCAAGCGCACTGCCTCCTCCATTGAGAGAGTGGCAACTCTCATGGAGAGGCAGCTCCAAGGACAGAATCAGGGGTCCCAGGGGTTGCGCTCGGAGCTGCAAGCCCTCACACAGGCAATGACCTGAGGTGGTCAGTGCCAGTGTGCGAGATGGATGAGGCACCCAGTATCCCAGCTAGGTGCCCGTCCATCAATGGTGAGCAGGGAGGTCCAGAGTGACCTCGCATTGGCACATGAGCTGCTTGTCATCTCTGCGGGCCCCTCTCAGGGCACTCAGGACAACGGCAGCAGCTCCTCCGCCCCTGTGCCAGTGACTGTGGCACCTGATGAGGCTGCAATGACCGGGGAGATGCCAGCCGTGGCACTGGCCACTCCCTCCCAGACGGGGCCAGCACAGGCTCCACTGGCGAGAGGACGAGCGCCAAAGTCATCAAGGCCAACAGGACAGCAGAGTCAGCAGGCTGTCTCCAATGCTGCTGCCAGTGAGGGGGTGGGGTGGAGGGGGCACAAAGACACAGCACTAGTAAACGTAAGTTTAAGGCACCATGAGCACAGGAGGGGCTGGTCACGGCTGATTTTCTGTTATGTGCTGTTTATATATTTACTGGTCTGGGAATGAAGACCAGAGAAGGTGATGTTAATTTGTTTGGATTGTCAAAATGAGATAACTTTTGTTTTTGTTGTAATGACCTGAGTAAGCTTCACCTTTTTATTATTTTGGTGCAGGGTGTGCCAGTATGTAATGCTGGACGTGGGTGGCTCTAAATTTTATTACACAGGCACTGAGTGGACTTTGGGTTCAAATGAAAGGTTTATTTCAGACATCCAGGATGGAGGCGACAGCCCTGGCTTGAGGTGGGAGCGGATCTCTGGCAGCCTAGCTGAAGGAGTGTTGGATCAAGGTGTCCCCGGTGTCCCTGCCTCCCTGAAGAATACAGAGGTCTGTCTCCATGCCCTCTGCATTCTCCTCACTGTGCTCCTCTTCGGACTCACCACTGGATTCATCCTCTGTGGCCTGTGGAGCTGCGTCAAGATCCTCTTCCTCCAGTGGGTCCCCCCCTTGCCAGTGCCAGATTGTGGTGAGCGCAGCATGCAACCACTATCAGTGACATCCGCTCTGGGGGGTATTGTAGTGCTGCCCCTGCACGGTCCAGGCATCGGAAATGCATCTTCTGAAGCCCTATGGTTCTCTCTATCATCGCCCTTGTGGAGGCATGACTCCTATTGTAACGCTGCTCTGCCTCTGTTCCTGGGTGGCAGAGAGGCGTCATGAGCCACCTTTTCAACGGATATCCCTTGTCACCCAGCAGCCATCCATCCAGTCAGGCTGGAGCACTGAATAGCTTCAGCACCTGGGAGTGACTCAGGATATAAGCATCATGGGAGCTGTCAGGGTACAGACTTGCAGAATCTGCATCCTGTGGTCACACACTATCTGCACGTTCATGGAGTGGAATCCCTTCCTGTTGACGATGGCACCCGGCTGACCCACTAGTGCCTTGACGGCCATGTGTGTGCAGTCTATTGCCCCCTGGATGCAGGGGAACCCAGGAATCACTGCAAAGCCTCTGGCTCGCTCAGCCTGGCTGGCCTCGTCCATATGGAACTGAATAAATGTCATTACCCATCTGAATAGAGCTTCTGTCACCAGCTTGACGCAACTGTGGACAGCTGATTGGGATACTCCACAAAGATCCCCCACTGAGCCCTGCAAAGAGCCAGAGGCATAGAAGTTGAGGGCCACTGTCCTTCAGAGCCACTGGCGTGGGGTGTCCACCCACACAGTCGGAGCGGATCTCAGACCCAATCATCTGGCAAATGGAGATCATGGTCTCCCTGGAGAGGCAGATCCTCCTTCGGCATTGCACCTCAGACATATTGAGGTAGCTGCAACGCAGCCTGTAAATCCTGGCAGCAGGATAGTGGCATCTTCTGTGGCCTCTTATGCTTTGGGCTACCTGTTGGCCCTGCACCCCTTGTACCTGCGCCTCTCCTCCAACAGGTCCCTCCCCTGGAAGCTGCATTGGGACACCTGGCCTCCTCTCCCTTCTGCCCCTCTCTTCCTCCTCAGAGGAGGTGCCTCCAGCAGAGACCACAATCCCCATTACCAGGGTTACAGAAGGCTGTCTGATACCTGGAAGCGTCCACACTGTCAAAGTCCTCTGGGGGCCTTGGAGACACCAATGAGTCCTGGAATGAAGCCTGGAAATGCTAAGAATGAAGCTCAGAACAGAGATGAAGCTGTCAAGTTCAAATAAGTAAGCTGCAGCAAACTACCTCCTAAACTCCTCACTACTCACACTGAAAATGCTGTTGACCCTTTTTATCCCGCCCTTGGATGAGGTTTTGCAAAATGTGGGCTGCCCGCCTGCCCATTTTGCCTGTGCAACAACCGCGAAATTGCATGAACAACGTTGAATAGGGTTCAGCTGGGTTTTGAATGGCCTTAAGCAGCCTTTTAATCAATGGCGGGCACGGCTCTGACACCCGCTGACCTGAAGATTGCGAGATGCTGTTGGGACGCTCGCCCGACGTCTCCTTGGGGTGTTTCACGCCCGATCGGGTCGGGCGCAAGTCGTGAAATTCTGCCCTTACCTTCTAAATAACCTTTGTCCCGGTCAGGAGCTGCTTCAGCTCCCTCTCAAAGACACAGAGAGTCACCAGCGTAGCAGCGTGTATTCAAGAAACTCACAGTTTTCTGGCAAAAGAAAAACCATATAACATCCATTTTATTCCTCCTCTTACATAATTTAATCTTGTGTCCCCGGTCCTTCCTGTATGTCTTAAACTGGAATAATCTATCAATACGTTGGCTATCCAGCCCTTTAATTACTGTACGTTATGTTATAAACCCCCATCGTGTCACCTCTAAAGCTAAAAAAACAAAAATGTTGTGTATATTGGAAATGTGAAAGAAAAACAGAATATGCTTAAAATGTTCAGCAGGTCAGGCCCCCCCCTGTCTGTGAAACAGAAACAGGTTTAGTGTTTCACATCAATGGCTTTTCATCAGAACTGGAAAAAAGTTAAGAGATTCAACAAGTTTCACACAAGTGGAGAGACAGGGAAGGGGATGGGAGGAAGGAAAGAACAAAAGGTCTGTGATAGGATGGAAGGCACGAATGGTTTAACGACATAAGGAATGATGGTGCAAGGCAGAAAGGGTGGAATAAGGCAAGATAGGTGTAGACGAAAGCAGAATCATCACCAGCAACTGAGGTGGCAACGATTCTGATCTGCAATTGTTGAACTCAGTGTTCTTGATGGAAAGGTGAGGTGCTGCTCGTCGAGCTTTGTTTGAGCTTCATTCGAACAGTGTAACAGGCTGAGGACAGAGAGGTAAGAGCGGGAGAAGGGCAAAGGGTTAAAATAACAAATAACTGGGAGCTCGGGGTCACTAAACGGTATTCCACAAAGTGATCACCCATTCTGCATTGGCGTTTCCAAGATAGAAGAAATTGCTTTGTAAGCAGTAGATACAGTGTACTAAATTGAAAGGAGGATAAGTAACTCGCTGTTCCATCTGGAAGGAGTGTTTGGGGCCCTGGAAGATGGGAGGGAAGAGATAAAAGGGCAGGAGTTGCATCACTAAGTCCGTTGTGCTCAAAAATAAATGGACCAGGATCCCTGGATCCATGTGAGTAGTTGATGTTCTTTAAGTTAGGAATCATTCATGTAGCTGTCCTATGAACATTTTCCACCACCACTATATGAAGAAGACCAAAATTTGGCACAGTACTTTAGATACTATCTAGCTGTATTAACTATATATAGCTACAGTTTCTTCACATTGGTCATGAACCTACAGTTATCTGTACACGAGAGTGCCAACCTTAGAATGATTACAGCACAGAAGGAGGCCATTTGGCCTGTTGTGTCTGTGCTGGCTCTCTGAAGGAGCAATTCACCCAGTACCACTCCTCTGCCCTTTCCCTGCAGCCCTACACATTTTGCCCTTTCAGATAATGATCCAATTCCCTTTTGAATTGACCGTGCCTCCACCATACTCCCAGGCAGTGAATTCCAGACCCCAATCACTCACTGTGAAAAAGTTTCCCTCACATCGCCATTGCTTCTTTTGCCAATTACCTTAAATCTGTGTCCTCTGGTTCCCGATCCTTCCCCAGTGAGAACAGGATCTCCCTATCTACTCTGACCAGACCCCTTATGATTTTGAATACCTCTTCTCTTCTCCAAGGAGAACTGTCCAAATTTCTCAATCTATTTATGTAACTGAAGTTCCTCATCCCTGGAACCATTCTCGTGAATCTTTTCTGCACACTCGCTAATCACTTCTTTCCTCAAGTGTGATGCCCAGAATTGGACACAATACTCCAGTTGAGGTTAAACTGTATTTTTAAAATTAATTTATGGGATGTGAGCATCGTTGGCTGGGCCAGCATTTATTGCCCATCCCTAATTTCCCTTGAGAAGGTGGCGGTGAGCTGCCTTCCTGAACTGCTGCAGTCCATGTGGTGTAAGTACACCCACAGTGCTGTTAGGGAGGGAGTTCCAGGATTTTGACCCAGCGACAGTGAAGGTTTAAAATAACTTCCTTGCTTTCGTACTGTATGCCGCCATTGAAAAAGCCCAGAATGCTGCATGCTTTATTAACCACTCTCAATCTGTCCTGCCACATTCAATGATTTTTTTTTTGCAGCACTTATACATTCAGGTCCCTCTGCTCCTGCAGCCCTCTTAGAATTATACACTTTATTTTACATTATCTCTCCATGTTCTTCCTACCAATATGAATCACTTAATGCATCTCTGTGTTAAATTTCAGCTGCCACTTGTCTGCTCATTCCACCAACCTGTCTATGTCGTTTACACTATCTTACTCATGGTTCACAATACTTGCAGGCTTCGTATCATCCACAAATTTTGAAACTGTGCCCTGTACACCAAGGGGAAAGTACTGCTGCCGGCGATCAGGCCCCGACCGCGATTTCACGCTGGCTGGCCAATTAACAGCCAGCCAACGTGAAGTCCGCGCTGAAACGCTCAGCACTGCTGGGGTGGGGGCGGGAGGAGGGCGGGCGCTGATGTAAGCACGGGCATGGGTGAGTGCTGAATGAAAGACCCCTGAAGGCAGAGAGCTGCCTCAGGGAGCTGAGGACTTCAAAACAATTACATAAAGATTTTTATATCCTGAAAAAAACTGGCCATGCATCAGAATAGGTCACCTGAACATATACATGATGAAAATTCTGTCCAAACTTTTTTATTTTTTTATTTAATAATGGAAACCTCATTCCGGCCTTGGATGAGGTTACATTAAAAATGCAAAGTTACCTGGCAGATCTGCCCGTCTGCCAACTGGAAGGTTGGATGGACCACGAAAAACTGGGGACAATTGGAACTTTAACAACTTTAATTGTCTTCTTAATTGTTGGTGGGCATGCTTCCAACATTTGCATGCGCCCGCTGACCGAAATATCGTGCGAGTACAGGATGACATCCAGACGTTCGCCCGATGCCATCCCGCGCGATTTCGCATCCGATCAAGTTGGGCATGGGCCTGCACATCGACCTAAAAATTCTGTCCCTAGGTTTATGTCATTAATATGTATAAGGAAGAGCAGGGGTCCTAACACCAACCCCTGGGGAACGCCACTATAAATCTTCCTCCAGTCTGAAAAACAACCATTCATCACTACTCTCTGTTTCCTGTCACTCAGCCAATTTCATATCCATGTTGTTACTGTCCTTTTTATTCCATGAGCTCTAACTTTGCTCACACCTTATTAAATACCTTTTGGAAATCCATGTACAGCACATCAAAGGCCTCATCAACCCTTTCTGTTACCTCATCAAAAAACTCAGCAAGTTGGTTAAACATTATTTTTTGTAACATTTTTGTAACATTTCCAATTCTCCAGTCATCTGGCACCACCCTGAGTCTAAAGAAGATTGGAAAATTATGACCAGTACCTCCGAATTTCCACCCTCACTTCCCTCAGTATCCTTGGATGCATCTCATTCGTTTCTGGTGCCTTGTCAACTTTAAGTAAATACAGTCTATCCAATACCTCCTCTTATCAATTTTAACCCCTTCAAGTCTCTGAACTACCTCCTCTTTCCCCATGACCTGGGCAGCATCTTCTTCCTTGTTAAAGAGAGATGCATTTTCATTTAATGTTCATTTAAGACCTCAGGCATGGCCCCTGCCTCCATGGTAAATCCCCTTTTTGGTCTCTAACTGCCCCCACTCCTCCTTTTACCACCTTTTACTATTTATATGCTAATAGAAGACTTTTGGATTTCCTTATATGTTAGCTTTCAGTCTCTTCTCACTCTTTCTTTTCTTCTCTTATTTACTTTCTCTATTCCCCTTTAAACCTCTATATTTGGCCTGCTTCTCAATTGTATATTCGCCTTATCTTAATCTCTAACTCTTTCATCATCCAGGCAGTTCTGGATTTGTTTGCCCTACCTTTCCCCTTTGTGGGAATATACCTTGACTGTACTTGAACTATCTCTTCTTTCAAGGCAGCCCATTGTTCAGTTACAATTTTGCCTCCTAATCTTTGATTCCAGTTTATTCAGCTCAGATCCATTGACGTTGGCTTCCTCCCAGTTAATTATTCTTACTCTGGATTGCACCATGTTCTTTTCGAGACCCAGCCAAAACTTTATGATACCACGATCACTGTTCCCTAAATGTTTGCCTACTGACACTTGATCTATTTGGCCCACCTCATTCCCAAGAGTCAGATCCAGCAGTGTCTCCTTGTTCATTGGACTGGAAACATACTGCTGTAGAAAATTCTCCTGAACACATGCTAGGAACTCTTGCCCCTCTCTGCCCTTTACACTACCACTATCCCAGTCTATATTTAGATAATTAAAGTTACCCATTATAATTTTTGCACTTCTACAATTCTTGCACTTCCCTTAATTTCCTTGCATATTTGTTCCTCCACCTCTTTCCCATTAGTTGGTGGCCTATAGGCTACATCAAGCAATGTAATTGCACCTTTTTTGTTCCTTAGCTCTAGCCAAATACACTCTGTCCTTGACCCCTCTGGGTCATCCTCTTTCTCCAGCACCGCAATGTCCTCCTTAATTAAAACTGCCAACCGTCCTCCTTTCCTTTCTTTCCTATCATTCCTGAAAGCCTTGTATCCAGGAATATTTAATACCCAGTAATGCTTTTCTTGAGCCAGATCTCTGTTATCATCACAACATCATATTTTCACATGGCAATCTGCACATGCAACTTACCAATCTTATTTACTAACACTCTGCGCATTCACATACATGCACTGTGACACTAATTTAACTTTATTACTTTCTCTCTTATGTGGAACCCACCTAATACCTTACTATTTCCTACTCCAGAACTGTCTGCCTCTCCCAATATCCTTTTCGCCTTGGTATCCCTCTCTGATATTGCCTCCTGGTTCCCAACCCCCTGTCAAGTTTGGTTAAACCCTCCCCAATGACACTAGTAAAATGCCCCACAAGGAAATTGGTCCTGGCTCTGTTTAGGTGCAGCCTGAATGGCCTGTTCAGGTCCCATCTCTGCCAGAACTGATTGCAATGACCCAAGAAGCCCTCCGTCCTGCACCAGCTCTCCAGTCATGCATTCATCTGCTCTATCCTCCTATTTCTATACTCACGTGTGCATGGTACCAGGAGTAATCCAGAGATTACTACTTCTGAGGTCCTGCTTGCTAATTTCTTTCTTAGCTCCCTAAATCTGATTGCAGGACTTCCCTCTTTCTACCTATTTTGTTGGCACTAATGTGGACCATGACCATTGTGGACCATGACCACTGGCTCTTCACACCTCCTGGTCTGATTCACATTGATCCTGATCTGCTCCACACTCCTCCCAGTGTGTTTCATGTTGATCCTGACCTGCTTCACGCTCCTCCTGCTCTGCTTCACAATGATCCTGACCTGTTTCATACTCCTCCTGGTCTGCTTCACAATGATCTTGACCTGCCTCACATTCCTCTTGGTCTGCTTCACATTGATCCTGACCTGCTTCACACTTCTCCCGTCTGCTTCACAATGATCCTCACCTGCTTCAGACTTGACCCGGTCTGTTTCACAATCATCCTGACCTGCTTCACACTTCGCCCATCTGCTTCACAATGATCCTGACCTGCTTCACACTCCTAGTCTTTTTCAAAGATCTTTTTCTCTCTTGATCTCTTTCTGCATTGTTCCCTAGAAATTATAGCATGAATTCTATGTTGACGTTACCATCATGCATTACACTACATTTATCTAAGTTAAAATCTAAATACTTTTGGAGTTGATTGCACTCCTCCTCCATCTTGCCAAGTTCCCTCTCCTTTGCCCAGATTTAGATGTCATGTGCAAATTTACTTACCATACTCCCATCACTGCTGTCCAGGTCATTGATAAAATAATAAGCCTAGGACTGATCCCCAGGACAGACCTAGAGTGACATACCCAAGCTGAAACACATCTGTTAACTACAACTTTTTGGCTGTGGGCTTGGAGACAATTCCTAATCCAGCCTTTCAAATTTCTACAGATACCACAAGATCCCATCTTGTGAAGTGACCTAGTGTGAGCTCCCTTTTCAAAGGCTTTCCAAATGTCCAGGTGGCCAATATTAACTTTTGCCCTTATCCACAGTAGTGACTTCCTCAAAAATTCAAATTAGTTAGGCATAACCTATTTTTCAGTAGTCATGTTGTGAATTTCCAATGGACACTTCGATTTTCCAGTTATGATAGAGGGTATCTCTCATGATCCTTTCGAGCATGTTCTCAATAATGGACGTGAAGCTGATTCGCCTGTACTTCCCTGACTCTGATTGGTCTCTATTTTGGAAAATAGGAGCTACATAAACTAGTTTACAGTTTAAAGGAACTATCCCTGATTTTATTGAACAATTGAAGTTCTGGACAAGGGGCTCACAGAACAACTGCCCCATCTCTTTAATTCCCATTGAATGGATATTATCCAAACCTGGAGCCCTGTCGATTCTGAACTTTACTATGCTATCCAAGATGACATTACAATCTGTTTTAATATTAATAATGCTATTCAATATTGAGCGCCTGTCATCTGGAACATAAGAACCACTCTATAGAGGAGTACAGCAAAAGATTCAGTTAGCAACTTTTCATAGCTTGCCTACAGTGTCCTTTAGTGATCTTATACCATCTTTTATGGTCTTTTGACTTCTGACACAGCTGAAAAATGCTTCCACAATTATTCACCATCTTCTTTTCCAGAGGTCTCTTGGCTGGTCTTATGGCTGCTTTTTGTCTTCATTAATTGCATGTGATATTTTTCCTGTTCTTCTTTTAGTTAAATGCCTTACATGACATTATGGCAGGAGTCACTCCACACACTGTACAATGCAGGGTGAAATGTTCATTGTAACACAATGAGAGCAGATAGCGGATTGCTATCTGTTGAAACAACCTAATGTTGGTTTTGCAAATCGACAGCCAGGAATGAAGTCCTTAGGATTCTCCGTCTTTATCTCTTCTTAACGAATGATCTCGATATCTGCAATTTTGTTTAATTTGGTGCTGCATTGCAGTTACCTACAATCGGTTCTGCTCTTGATAGATTTTGTAACAATGTTGTTACAACTTACAGTTGATTAATAATTATGGGGGAACTTCAAAGGCCACAACTTCAGAAAATAATACCAAAAGGTTTGCCTTTGTCTTACAGCTTTTTCTGGGATATACTTGCTGAAATCGTGCACCCTCCCAGCAGTACAACGCCTTTCGTTTTTTTTTTACCGATATCTTGCTGGTTTCACATGCTGAACCAGTTCTTAAAGCGGCAATACCCTTCATTGTATTAGTAACCCATCTCAATTGCACTTCGGGTCATCGGGCCCAACACAATAAATTAAGATGCACAGGGGTGGGATGTTTAACACATTCGTAAAGTGCACGTCCTCCATGAAGGAAAATAAGCGCACTGCGGACTGTCATACAATTCCCTTGAATTGGCACGGTGCCTTGTGGTAGTAAATGAAACTATTCTTTTAATATGGAATCCAGCTGTCCCATCGCGAACATTCCAGTCACCTCACAAGGTCGTGCTAACTATAATTTGAATTAAACGTTAAGATACGGTAAGAGGACGCGCAGTCGGAAAAATGCACTTATATAAACTAGAGTTTTATGTTCTATTGGAAGTTCGATTTCTTCATAGTTTAATTCCGGCTATATATAAAACAATGGGCTATCGCAACTTTAATTGGGAAACACTTTTAAATTTAATTCGATCACAGTAACTCGACACGTTTCTTTCAAAAGACTCAATGTTTCCTCTTTCCGAACTGGGTGAAGTTTCGGTATAAATGTGGTAACAATGTTGAATCATTGCAGAAATATGCATCTGAAGAATGTATTTTTAAGTCAATCCCCTTTGCGTTGGTGAAAAGTTTTGTAGTAAATTTCCAGCAAAAATAAAATGACAGTGGATTTTAATTTGTATTTTTCTATGCAATTTGGAAATGTTAGAATATTTGATAAACTGTTGAAAAGTGCATTTTCATTGGTCAGGTGTCCAGTTGTAATCCGTTTTATGGGTGGAATCCCTTTCTTCTAAATTAAATGTAAATAAATATACAAGTTTTCTCTGCAACTGTTAGGCAGTTTGGTTGGGGGCGGGGGAATAGGGCGATAACTGGAAGACATACAAAGGGATGGGAGAAGAGAGAAACACGGGGATAGGGGGATTGACACACTAAGGGACAGAGAGAGAGATGAAGAGGGAAAAGACTATAGAGATATTTAAAAAAAACACAAATGCAGGCTCTTTCTGTTCCACAACACCATTAATTCAGCTCCATCGGACAGGAATGCGGGATTTCACAGCTCACTGCTTCCCCTCCTGCCTCAGAGAGGGAGTAAAAGGGATGGGGAGCTGCATTCTCCCTCCTGAGCTCGTAAGTTTAAAAAGAAATCAGAGAGGGGGAAAAAAATCACAGGAAGAAAGAGGAGTTTGTAAAAAAAAACAACAGAATAGGCTGGAGGAGAGGAGAGGGGAGGGGAGAGAGAGTGCCCTGGGATGTTTTTTTGTGAATGGACGGGCTCTCTCCCAGTTCCCAGTGTGTGTGTGTGTGTGTGTGGGTCGCTGTGTACCTGGAATGTGGAACCCAGCCTCCCCCCAGCCAATGGGCGGCGGGCGGATGACGTCGGCGGGGAGGCGGCCGGCCAATGGGAGGCGGGGTCAGGTGGGCGGGCGGCGGCGGCAGCCAATGGGCTGCGCGGGAGGGCGCTGGGGAGGGGGGCGGGGCGTCGGGCGGAAGGTGCTGAAGATGGAGGAGGAGGAGGAGGAGGGGAGGTGGCGGAGTTTGAGTGGGGGGGAGGAGGAGAGAGAGAGAAGAGGGAGAGGAGAGGGGAGAGGAGAGGGGAGAGGGGGGGTGTTGTGGGCCAGCGGCGGCAGCAGCGGCGGCGGTAGCGGCTTGGGCTGGGGCACGTTGTCCTGTCCGGCCTGACAACTCGCTCCCCTCCCCCCCCTCCCTCCTCACTTCCTCCGTCAGCCCCCGCCCCCCTCCTCTCCCCAATGCAAAGGGGTAGCGGTCGGCAGCACGTTCCCTCTCCGCCCGGGAGGAGCGGGTTGAGCAAAGTTTGGGAAATATTTTGCACCGATCGCCTCCATTTTTTCCCTGCAACTTTGAGCTGCGTTTATGTATTTGCCTTGATGGGTTTTTTTTTGCTTGCAGGTACCATTCAGCTTTTATTTCTCGCAGGGGGCTTTTTTCGCGAGTAGCATCCGGGTGATTGCATGGAAATGGCGGGAGCTCAGGGCTATTAAAAAAAAAGGCTAGAGATGGGGGTCTTTAAACCGACCCCCAGCTTCTCACCAGGGCTGGGAGAGGAGAGGAGGAGAGAGAGGGGGGAGGGGAAGCCGTGCAATGGCTTGTCTGCAATCCAGAGATTTATTTTTTTTTCTCCCTAAAAAAGAAACGTATCAAAGTACCCCGCCCCTCCAAAGCCACACACTGGGAAATATTAGGCTTTTAAAATAGGTGATCGTAGAGAGAAGCCGGGTTAACCTCTGCAGCCAGGAGGTGTCAGCAGCCACGCTCACAACTTAGCTGGACGAGGAGGTAAATCTGTACGGGACCTGCTTGCTTTATTTATTTATATATATATTTTTGCAGACTTGAGTCAAATGTAAGATTTTTAAAATAAATTAAATCTGTTTTTTTTAATATATATATATGTATTTAATTTTGTGAATCTGGCAGCCCATCCCAGTGTTAGAGGCTCGGCCACGCGTTGTGTGCCTTTTAACCCTAAGCTGTAAAGAGGGAGCCGCTGAATTTTTTTTAAAGGGGACATCAAACCATTGGCTTCCATCGAAGCCCCGGTGGTGTGAAGCTTCAGTGACAAGCGCAAACGCTCCCGAAGTGGATCGGCATCCTCTGCTCCAGCGAGGCTTCGGACTCGATACTCCAGTGTATATATATATATTTTTTTTTTCAAATTATGTTTTCTTTTAATAGTTTGGCGATAGACCCCTCCCAATGCCATTCCTGCTTTTCTAGTTTCTGAAGCTTCGTGGACGGCTGTTTACGGCGTGGGGGCTCCAATAACGTTGAGGTAATGGGATTTCGCAACTTTGCGTGGTACAGAAGGGGATGTTTTTGGACATTTTTTTCCAATTGAGCATTCGGAGATTGTTACAATTTCAGCAAGCATTTAACTGTTTACGTTTCGATCGTACCGCTACCTTCTCTCATAATTAAAGTAACTTTCTTGTCTTCGCTTTACAACGATTCATAGTTTGTCATTCCGTTGATAGAAACTGTTAATTATAGTTTCGATATATTTAAAAACGAGGTCCGTTTAAAAAAAAGAATGCAGCAGTTTTTCATGTTTTCGGGCTATTTACTGAATTTTTTTGTTTATATTTGTGTCTTTTTATTCCCGGATGTCGGGTGTCAAACGCCTTCCTGATTCTTTCTTTCAGACCCGTTATGAGTTGTGTTTTTTTTTAAAGTGTTTTTGAAACAAAGTGGATTCAGATCGCAGGAAAGCCCCTCTTGTTTTGGCTGATCTTGGCGTTGTTGTTATTGAAGTCTGTTGTCCGGGGCCCTTTTCATGTTGTACTACTGAGATGAGTTAAGCAGTGCAATATTAAAAGGGCATTGGCTGGCAGTATTCTCCACCTCTCTTCACCACCCCCCTTCCCCCCCCACCCCCCATCCCAAATCCCCAGCCCCTTCTCTCCCAAGTTGAGGAGAGAATAAAACCTTCAACCACACGCATGTGAGACGCACAACAGTCTGTTTTCTGCCTTTTCGTGCCGATTCTATTTTTGACTGGGTTCCTGGATATGTACCAATTTGGGGGACAGCTTGCTTTCAGCAGGTTTTCCTCAACCTCGACTGTCGTATGTTTCCGACTAAAGGTAGATTTTATCGTGTTGCCGAATCCGTTTGTTTTGGGAATATTAACCACTGATGTTTTTTTTTCCCTCTCACCACAAAGTGTACGTTCTGTTTACCCGAAGGTGTCACATACCCTTCCCTGGTATTAGTATAAGTTTGTTGATCCAAATTGGAGTGGGTTTAACCCGTTGAGCCCTGGGTCGGGGTTGACTGCTGTCGGAGGCTCTGACGATATTGCACTACTGTACACACAGTTAAGCAGTGCAATAGTATTGTCAAAGCGTCAGGCACCAGAGAGCGAGCTCCTACACCCGCCGACAGCCTGGGACAAGATGACGGAGTAAAAACAAATCGTCGAATGGCCATCGCCTGGTTTAACATGGGCTAAATACGCGGCTGGGAATGTGTGGAGAGGTTAACAGCCGCATTGATCCGGGTTTCGCGATAATTTGTGTGTTTTAATTGCGTTGTAATTATTTGAAAGGGTGAAAGCTTGCTGAGTTTCAATAATTATGTATTTCGTACTTTAGAACTTGAATGAAATTGGTGTTTATAAATGATGTACAGCAGCTTGAGTCGGCTCTTGTGACATCTCGACACATAGTTGGTGCCTCTCCAACTCTTCAGAAGTGACTTTTCCTCCCCAGCCCGTGTTGTCTTGCGATAAAGCGTCTGTGATTTCAAAGTGTTTCGGGGGTTTTATGGGGGTAAATGACGAGCCGCCCTCTTACTGGATGCAGCAACTCTTTGACTGTGGAGGGACATTCTGGGCGGCTGGTATTACTAACCTTTGTACTTGGGATGTGTGTATTTGTTTATAAATGGCTGGTTGCGTTCCTGTACATCAGTGCCTGGAGCTTACTTCTGAGGGTTGCTGATGGGTTCGATTCTAACAAGTTGCAGTCTCAGACAAACTGGCAATGGTCGAAGTTGCTAAACTACCCAGTGACTGAGAGGATCAATTAATATCCTCAAGGCTTCGAGTAATTATTGTTTAACATGTTAAGAATGAAAGGCAAGAGAGCGAAAAGAACATCTGGTTGATTTAAACTTCTTGCTAAAGATTGTAACCAGAGTGCAATTGTTAAATCTGGCAATAGCCAGGAATAATGCACAAGTGGTTCTTTTGAGACACTCCGCAAACGTTGATGTTTGAGTTATCTTGACGAGGAGGTGCTGCTCAGTCCTGGATAGGGCACGGACGGATTGGTGGCACTTGGACTTGCTTTCGATACAGCGCGGATGTTCCAGACTCGGTGTCCATTGTGGGCCTGGCTGAGCCGCTAGAGGCCGGGTTTGGGGGGGGAGAATGAATTCCACTCCGTCATTGCAGACTTTCCAATTGAGTTCAAATTCCCCGGATTCCCCTGGACACGGGTGTCCTGTGTGAGGAGAGAGATCGGTTCACAAACGGAAAGTGCAACTTCTGAGGCCTCTTTTGGGGGAAAAAAAATCCTCTGCCTGAGGCTGGGATAAGATTCTGGGGAGCGAGGGGGTTTTTTAAAGTGTTTTGATTGCAGATCACACCGGGGGGGGCTGAGTTTTTTTATTGCAAACTTTTCTTGCTCTTTCAAAGCACGTCCCGATCTAAAAAATGTCCCGGAATAGAGAGAGCTACAAATATATAGCGTCCAGTAAAACCAGGGACTGGGCGTGGAGTTCTAGCAGAATCGGTTCGACTGCCTGAGACACAGGGAGAGCTGTGTGGTTTCGGTGCCGTTCGAACAGGTCGCAGCTCGCCTGCCTGTGAGGTTTTTTTTTAAAGAAAAATGTATGCTGAGTGCTTCGTGTAAGAGCTTGCTGAGTGTTTATGAAGTGCATGGGGTTGGAATGCACGGCACAGCAAGGCTGCTGGAGCGGATTCTGTTCTGGTGTAACTTGTGAGCAGAGGCCCTTATGGGCAGCACCTCATCCAGCCCGCTGTGTTTTACAGCGATGGAACCAGCCCTCTTTGAGAGTCCTTGAAATCCTCATTTTGGGAAGAGGAGTAAATTGGTGCTAAAAGTAATGTGACAGGATTCTGGAGCCGTCCGCGGTAACGCATGGAAAAAATAAAGAGCACCAGGTTCAAACCAATGGCTCAGTGTGTAGGAATAAGAGAACTCCTTAAGGTCTGTATCGACGCGTTTCTACTCACTGTTCACTGGCATGTGCCAGTGTGATGTGCTGAGACCATTTTTTATTATGGAGGGGGGGGAGTGGTTGCAAGAGGGAAGGATTTTAAACACTGTCCAAGTTTTGAATGAGTTTCACATGCACACACGCTCCCAGATTTGGTGAGGTTGCAGTTTCTATGTTACATTGATCCGAACTCGTTAGTTAAAGATTGACAAAGGCTGATCAATTGATCGGTTCCCTTCTGAAGGTGATTAATACTTTGCACGAAGCCTGTACGCATGTCGTTTTGAACTGGCTTCGTATGAAACATTAAATTGCGTACAGTCAGAGCATTTGCACCCTAGTTTGTACTAACGACTGCACTCGGTATAGTAATAGGTGTTACCACAATGTAAACAAGTTATCGGTGCGGGCCATGTCAGTCTGCTTGTTCCTTCTGTAGAACCTGGAGTGAAATGTGTCTGGTTAACGCGGATTATTCGTCCTGATATAGGGATAGAATCTGAATTGTGCCGAGGCTCCTTTATTAAATGTCATTGCCACCCCCCCCCCCCCGAAACTATCAGTAAATCTTCAGTCCTAATGGTTCCATGTTTACCAGCCAGCCTCGCAGACTCTGCTGGTGCCATTTTTAAACTTGCTGGTCCTGGTTGGAAATGGAGCTCGTGGCTACAGAAGAACATTTAACCTTCCGCTTTTAAACATTTGATGAAGTTCTGGCGAATTTCTTGCCCGATTCGATCCTTTATTATTGATCGATGTAAACCCAGGAATTTGCCTAGTTGGAGAGGAACGCTTGAGGTGACAAATTGTAGGTGCAGGGAAAGGCCGTAAATAAAGCATTTTAAAGCTGGTATTTGTGATGCTGGTGCACGCATTTTTCACAAACACGTGCGTGTGCACGGGTGGTGTCAGAAAGCCTAAAGCTGGCCGAGTGAAATGTTCAGACTGTCCATTTGAATGTTGGAGTCAGGCATAAGTGCTATTCTTGTGGCTTTTGTTTGAAGAGAGCTGTAGAGAAATAACACTAAAATGATGGGTACAAGGCGTTGGTGGGATTTAAAAATTGACATGAATTTACTGGAATCTCTCAAAATTATAACTTTTCTACGCTTTATTGATGCTAATGCACTAAAGAAGGCTCAGTGATAGGTTGGTGTGTATGTGTGGATATATATACATACTCTAGGATGTTTGCATACTCTAGAGTGGTGAATTCGGGACTTGGGCCTTTCCATGCTTGCTTCAGGCTCCAATTCTGGTAGCAATGGTTAACTCCCGGTCTGGTCTGCTTGTTTCTGGCTCCAGTAAATTAGATACCATACTCATTCCTATCCTGTGACTAACCTATTTGCCACATCATATTCACCGATGACGAATTTGCGAGCAAATATTAGTCACCCATGTTTTTTATTGTTTCTTGCTTTCTTTTGAAGTTTAGCTGTTAGAATATGCTCATTCATTTGGTTTTGCTGTAGTTTAAGTGATTTATTGAAGTAACCGCTGTAGTGATCCAGAATAAAAGTGTGTAGAGTTGGGACAGTGGGAATGCCTGGATGAAGGTGTGTGGACAGTGGGAATGCCTGGATGAAGGTGTGGGGACAGTGGGAATGCCTGGATGAAGGTGTGGGGACAGTGGGAATGCCTGGATGAAGGTGTGGGGACAGTGGGAATGCCTGGTTGAAGGTGTGGGGACAGTGGGAATGCCTGGTTGAAGGTGTGTGGACAGTGGGAATGCCTGGTTGAAGGTGTGGGGACAGTGGGAATGCCTGGATGAAGGTGTGGGGACAGTGGGAATGCCTGGATGAAGGTGTGGGGACAGTGGGAATGCCTGGATGAAGGTGTGGGGACAGTGGGAATGCCTGGATGAAGGTGTGGGGACAGTGGGAATGCCTGGATGAAGGTGTGGGGACAGTGGGAATGCCTGGATGAAGGTGTGGGGACAGTGGGAATGCCTGGATGAAGGTGTGGGGACAGTGGGAATGCCTGGATGAAGGTGTGGGGACAGTGGGAATGCCTGGATGAAGGTGTGGGGACAGTGGGAATGCCTGGATGAAGGTGTGGGGACAGTGGGAATGCCTGGATGAAGGTGTGGGGACAGTGGGAATGCCTGGATGAAGGTGTGGGGACAGTGGGAATGCCTGGATGAAGGTGTGGGGACAGTGGGAATGCCTGGATGAAGGTGTGGGGACAGTGGGAATGCCTGGATGAAGGTGTGGGGACAGTGGGAATGCCTGGATGAAGGTGTGGGGACAGTGGGAATGCCTGGATGAAGGTGTGTGTGGAGTTGGGCAGTGGGTCTTTGAATGTCTGATATCGGGGTAAATTATAGGATTTTGTCGAGGATGGGAACTGAGCTGTAATCTTGCTACTCGGTCATGCCACTTTCTGAGCCAGTTTGTGTTGGGGTCTAACTGGATTCCAGGAAATGGGACTCTGTCGCAAGCATTCAGATTAAATCGGTGTTTCGCATCCTCTCTCTGAGGTTTGCATCTTGAGCGGACATTAAGACATTCGATGCTTCTGGGAGCAGTTGTGATATTGGTGGGAAATCCACGGTGCTTTGTGCCGAGCTGGGATCTGCATTGGTCATTGAGGAGAGTCCATGTGCTGCAGGAGGTTCTCCCTGTGGGACTCTCCCGCCCACCAACCCTGCGCCTGAACCTGTTCATGTGGGGCCCATCGGGATCCCTCTTCTACCCACTATTGGGTCAGATCCAGGCGTGCGAGATTGCAAAAGTGGAAGCCTGACGCTTTCTTTAAATGTATCTTTGACGGGACTAAAGATTGGGCGGATCTTGTTATTCCTACTTGAAGTGTCGAGGATTGAAATAGTGACTTAAGTTTTGGCTTCACAGTGAATTGGATTTAAGTATGATTTTGACTGTGTGTGTGTGTGGCTTTATCACTCCTGCATTGCGATTGGCTGTGTGGGCTGTCGGTCACCGCTTGTTTTCCAGGACAGTGTTTGCTCGGAGAGGCTGGTTTCAGCCTCGCTCTCTGCTCCCGACTCCGGGACTCACTCTCCCACCTGCCACCGCCCCGCTCCCTCCCTCCCTTCTGCCCGCGGGAGGTTCCTTCAAAATCCGCCAGCTTGCCCCACTCCCTCCCGCTTCCACATTTCCCAATCCGCTGGAGCCAACGGGAGACTCCTCGGGTAATGGCAAGCGCTCTCACAACACCCCACCCCCACCTCACATCCCCTCAAATGCCCCGAACACAAGTAATAACCTACCAGTCTCCCGGGAACGGTTCACCGGGAGGGGCTGTGGTGTTTCAAGGACAGAAATACTGTTTTCTCTCCTGGAAGCGAAATGCTGGGCCAATGGTTGCCCAAGCTGTGTGCCGCCTGAATATCTATCCGCATAACAGCCATCCAGATCCTTACTAACATTTATAATTCACAGTAATAAATCCTCTCCTGGCTCGATCTGAGTGAAGTGCAAAACTTCCCGGGACCTGCTGCTTTTATTGTGGTGGAACTTGCCCCATTGGTAATTCGGGGGGGGGGGGGGGGGCGGAGAAGACCCCCCTGCCCCCCCCCCCCCTCACAATTGAAGATGGGGTGGTTGGTGGCAGCTAAAGAATCTAAATTTGCCAACTCTGTTAGAAAGATATCGGAATATTTCTACAGTGGGTAGTGGGGGTGAACTGTAAAAGTCAGAGTTTACCAGTGCCCCTTTAGTGTTTAGAGTAATACCCCCTCCATGCCATTCATTGGCGCTGAACTGGAGGGGAAGAGGGTTCCCATCACCCCCAAGCAGCAATAATCCACTGTAAAAATATACAGAAATCACCAGGCTAAAGAAATAGACAGCAGGGTTAATCTCGCGTTATTCGGTTGTATTAATTGAACCCAGGCCAATATCAAATTGGGCCCGGGTCGTCCCCGCTTTTCTCCCATTCCAAATTGGTGTGTCAGTGAGAAGCGGCTCCTAGATTGACCCAGTTACAGATAGACCGAGCAGCCCGGAAAAAAAATGACAGACCCTCTTTCCCCGCCCCCCCCACCTCCCCCCAGGCCCAATTTTCTCCGCAAAAGCCTCGAGGGCGGGCGGTCCCGCTTCCAGACTGAATGTTGCCCTGGATGGGGAGGGGGCTGCGGGTTAAAACTAATGAATCCCGCTCCATTTCCCCCTCCCCCCGAATTGTATGTGTTACCTTTGGGCAGCTTGAGGTGTATTGAAACCTGGAATGCATGCTCTCTCTCACCTCCACCCCACAGCCCAGGGGTCCACCAGCGGCCCAAGCCCCCCGAGCAGGAAGGGGGCCACAGGGAAGCGAAATGGCTTGTGGGGGGGAGTGGGGGGTGTTGAATCTGCTGTGTGCGCGCGCTGCAAGCGGAGATGCCACTTGTGCTTCCTCTACACTGGAAGCTGTTAACAGAGGCCGCCCTCCCACAGGCGGATATCAGCTGCTGCTGCTGTGAATCCGAAGGGCTGGTTCCTGATTTGAGGAGGGGGGGGGGGGATAACGCGTCGCTACTATTTCAAATATTAAAATAAAAGTTGAAGCAGCCCAGGCCCCCCCCTCCACCGCCTGTGGACAATATGGACTCTAAATGATGAACAGGGTCCTGAAAGTGACCCCGCCGAGTTTTAACAATGATGATTTGGGTATTTCCCGGAGACCTGGGATCCGGCTCAAACAGGAGGGGCTGGGGATGATATCAAGGCAGAATATGCTGCTCTCTTGGATATCTGGTTGTCTTGTCTCGGCCCCTCAGCCCCTTTTTTACACTGGCTGCTTCAGGAATTTCGCAACGGGTGGGGGGGGGGGGGGGGATGGAGGAGAACAAAAAAAAGGCGCGCATTCTTCAGAGTCGATTTCGCCCAATGATTTGTGCGACCCCGGCATCGCCGATAAAGATCAAAGTGTAAGCGGCCTCTTGACAGCGGCATGTGGAACGTGAGGAATCTTTATGGCCGAAGGAAGCGAAAAGCACCAGGGCCCGGCCACATCAATGGCGAGTACATGAATTACTTCGGAATCTCCGCATTAGAGGAGATTCCTGAGTAATTCCACCCCCAACCCCTCTACTCCCATCCCATTGTAATCCAGTGGAAACCTGGCCGGAGAAAGAGGCAACTTCATGAATGGCTCTCCGGATTAACAGGGGCTTGCGAATGGCCAGCCTGCGGCATCTCTACACAGAGGGTGTCCTGTGTCAGTACCACGCTCCACACATCCCTCCCCAACCTTCTCCTAGCCACAATCTCATCTTCCCCGTTTGATGGAGATTTTTTAAAAAAATTTGGACACTGAATTTTGAACCTTCTGAGAAGGGGTTCCACGTGGAGAGTTTAAATGTTTAATGTACTCGGATTTTAATCTAGGGAAGAGGTGGATTCTGTCTTGTTGCCGGGGGTTTGTAATAAATGGAAGGCTTCTCATTCCGCCCCATAGTGGAGTCCACTGAGGGGAGGGTGGTGGTGCTGGTAAAGATTTTCGGGGCCATCGCTGCTCCAGTGTGAAATCAGGCTGCCCTTGGGGCTGGGACCCTATCTATATTGCGTCTGCTTTGAATTTCTCGCTTTAAGTAGTGCAATATCGCTTATAGGGTTTTGGCCTTGGGTTCAATCGTCTTTCAAGAAGATGGAAAACCAGGAATTGAAAGATAAAACGCAGCAAAGTACATGTCATCACGCTGTTCAAATATACTGCTCTCTGTTTAAAATGGTTTATATAAAGTAACAGTGTGACGGGTTAAACTTCCCGTGCCAGTGTGTGGTGATTCGGGCCGTGAGAGGGCAGCTATGGGCTGTACAATCTGAGGTGGAGGGGGTGGGGGGAGGTTCTGGGAGTGGAACGGCTGAGTGGGTGGGCTCGGCTCGGCTGCTGATTTCAGGTGGTCTCTCGCTTCTGCTGGGCTTTTGAGGCCCCTGTTGGGATGGTGAGGGAGGGACTGGATTTTTAACATTCCCCGAGTTTCCATTGAAGCTACCCGCTAATCTCGCTTGTTTTCTGTGTGTGTGTGTGTGTGTGTTTTAAGGCGAGCATGATCCGGGGGATGGGGACACACACACACACACACACACACTACTACACCCAGGCCCATCCGCAGGTACCATGTAAAGCGCACTGAACACGCTCGTTGCGATGGATTTGAACTAAGCGATTCCCCCACCCCCCACGAAGAGCTGTGTGGGGAGGGGACCTTGAGAGAGAGAGCGGGAAATAGCGTGACACCTGGACAACTCTCAATAAATAAAACGCCCAGACAAATATAGTCCAACGGACGCTTTCTTTTTTCCAGCGACGAAGAAGTTTATTGACTTTTTTTTTGTATTGGTAAACTTTAGATGAACCTCGTCTGGGAATGAAATGCCGATGTAACTTATTTATGTTTGAGCACTGTTTTCTGTCCATTGGCTAGGATGTAACGCTTATGATCATCATGGGATTTTTTTTTTAAAGTAACAAGTTCTGAGGAATTCGGTAGCCCCCGGGATGCTTCCGAATGGCAACATTTTTTCCTTTTCCTGTCCCGCTTGGTCAGGCGCCTGCGGCTCTGTCAGTGTTGCGCTACTGTGGACCTGTCGCTAGCAGTGCAATATTGAAAGAGCATCAGTCGCCTGAAAACAGTCGACTGGTGTGTATCTCTCTATCTGTATGTGTGTTTAAAATAAAAATCATCCGAGAAATACAATCTGGTCCGTGCGACGTATCCATGGAAACAGGTCGCCAGCACCCCACCCCTCCCCCCAGCTGGCTGTAAAGCGTGTGTTACCAACTGAGAAGGATGGGAGCCGCAGCCCCTTTTTGTAGGGGGTCCTGGAGCAGAGGGGCGAGCTGAGGAGAGCCGGGTAAAGGCTCCAGCCCGTGTTATGAGGCAGCCTCACTATCAGGGGGGTGGGTGGGTGGCATGTTGCTTGTTGTGCTCCAGGTGGGAAGAAGATTGTGCGGACGAGTGGATGTACTAAAGCTGCCAATTCCTTTACCTCCAGCACTGGCCCCCCTCCCCCCACACCACCACCCGACATCAAAAACCCAACGCTTGTAACCTAATCGCCACCTCCTGTTTCACCTGATGTGTTTGGAAAGTTTGTTAGGAGCTCCCACCCCCCCCGGCCCGGCACCGCAGTGTCTAAAACGGGTGCTCCCAAATCCATGAAGTGACCAAGTGGCCTGGTCAATGCCTCAACCAACCTCAGTAAGACCGGCGCCCGCACGATGGGCCAAGTGGCCTCTTTCTGTGCCGTTAACTTCATGCGGGATCCTGCTGTGCGCATTTCCGCTACCGCTTTTCCTGCAAGTGGTCGCACTTCCAAGGGTGTTTGGGGCGACCTGAGGCGCTATATAAATGAACGGGGGTGGGTGGAGAAGGCTCATAACCCAGCGTCTGCTTGGCACGAGTCTCCTAAAGCTGGTGTGTGACTGGGATGTGGTTCGGGGTCCGAGTCCCAGCAGGGAGAGAGTTTGAAAATCACAATTACTAAGAAAATGTTAGAGCCAGACCCTGACGTGGGGGGGGTGATTTCTGTTCGTTTCCAAAGCTTTGGGAAGGAAGGTTGGGGTGGGGGGTGGGCGTGCTGAAGTGTCAGATAAACCTGGAATGATTCCTTCAGTCCCCAGGCGGGTTTGGAGGCCTCCCCATAACCAGAAGCTGGGGGTGGGGGTTCTCTGTTTATTTGTGTTGACCTCCCGCGTTCAAGTGACCAGCCCGGATCCGCCACAGCTGCCGGGATTTGGCGGCAGCTTTTGAAATTTGCCAGAGGTCACGGCCCCCGGAGGCCCCCAGAAAGAGCTCAGGGGGCTGAATCTTCAGTCAGTGCCCAGCTCCACCCCCACCCCCACTCCGGCACAACTGCAGCGCGGCTCATTTACTAAATGTCAGCTTCCCAATTGTTCTTCCAAAAAAAAAATCAGCAGCTTGGAATATATTGTTTTAAATTGGAGGGAAATGTACAAACCTGCGTGAAGCGGTGTGATTATTTTCTGTCCGCTGCATTGGAAGCGGAGTGACTTGGTCAAAAAGATGTGCATTGTGTTTATTTATGGCCTGTCGCCCAGTTCAATCCGGTGTGGGTGAAGGGAGAAATTGGGATTCAATGTAATGGGACCACCCCCCCGCCCATGATAATGGAATCCCCTCTTCCATTTTAACATGGCATTGGCTCCAGCCTTTCGGTCCGTTTCGGGGCACAATGGAAACTTGTGGCCTCCCCTTGGGCAGAAAGCGGATTCTGATCGCCTCCCCAGTCAGCTCCCGTTCTCCAGTTCATGTCGATGTTTGTTATTGTGGACTGCGTGCTGTTGCTGTAAGCGATCTCACTGTAGTCTCGGGCTCTGGTCTGTGTATGGGCCCAGGCCGCTCAAATATTACTGACACGCCACAGCAAGCCTAAAGTGCCGGACCACCCCCCCCCCCCCCCCCAATTCTCTATTCACCCCCCAATCCTCTACTTCCCTCCCCTCCCCCTTTTACAGCTGCGGCAGATTGGTAACACAGATTGAGGATCTTCTGGCCTGTGTGGCTCAGATCCGCAGTCAGGCACCGCCTTTCCTAATGGACAAGGGCTACAGTATTCTCCCAGCGGAAAGGCACTCACCCTAAACCCCAGCGGAAAAGCTGCAGCTGTCGCCCGCGGCCTTCCTAATACACGTCTGGAGTTTTAACATCCAGAGGAAATCACTCGGAGCTAACACACATGGGCAACTGGACAGTCTCCGGGGAAGGAAGCGATCGAATAAATGACGGGCTTTCTTCACAAACCGGCGAGTTGTCACTTTTGCCAATCTAACGGTATCATGACTTCGCCACGCTCAGTGTGTCCGTGCAACAGCACCCAACACATACAGAGACAAAAGTTGTGACTTTGTAGCTTCTTAACACAGAAGTAAGTTGTGCATTCGGTCTATCAAGCCAGTGACGGTCCTTTGAATACGTCCAATTCGCCTGGTCCCCAAAAGCTTTGCAAATCTTTCCTCCTTCAAATATTTACCCAGTCCCTTTTTGACAATTATTATCGAACTTGCTTCCAGGCAGTGCATTCCAGTGCACAACAATGAGCTGTAATTAAAACAAAGCCTCATTTCGCCTCTGGCTCTTTTGCCTTTTTAACCGTAAGCATTACCCAGGTTACCAATCCTGCCGCCGCAGACACTTTCTCCTTATTTACTCTGCCCAACGCCCGTCGAGATTTTGGGCACCTCAATCAGAACATTCTGTGCTCTTAAGGGACCAACCCCAGCCTCTCCAGCTTGTGCCCCTCAACCCTGGTGCCACTCTAGTAAATCTCTTGCACCCTCTCTTAAGGCCACACTTCCTAAAGTGTGATGGTGCCCGGAACTGAACAGCTGGAATCTAACCGGCGATTTCTAGTTAAGCTAAGGATCTGGTTTTAACAGCTCTCCCATGCTGCTGTAACACGAGGGTTGCATTCCCCTCCCCAGAACCCAATAATCAGAAGTATCAGAATTGTACAATTGGAGGACTTGGGAGGAATCCATATTCCTAAGTTCAGGCTTCATGTTTCAGGTAGGGAACAGAGAGGGAATCAAACTTTTTTTTAAAAAAAATCACATTGAAAGCCCTGGACTGTGGGACACGTGCAGAGTTTCCCAGCGCAAAACCCTGGGCTCGTCTCAAGGTCCCAGTCATTAGACTGTAGAGCGGTGATGTGAACCGATCACTTTAAAACGAGCCTGGAAGGTAACAAAATAGATCTTTTTTACATCTGGCATATGAATTTCAAGCCACGAACTAGTGTGGACAAACAGATGTTAAGCCACCCTGCCCCCAGCTCACAATGGATTTTGTTTGTGGTGGTCTATTTGGAACCTTGGAGCCGTTTGATTATTTACTTTCCATTGTCTCTTTTTGCTTCACATTGATTTTTAAAATGACACCTCGGCATTAATCTGTGGCATTGGGAACATGTTTGTACCGACGAAGCTCAATTTCAGCTGGAAGGAAACAATATTGTCTTGGGCCGGTCGTGCCACGACAATGTGGCATTTCAATTCGCCGGCAGATCTGCAACATTCAGGCCATGCACATATCCAAATAAAAATGGCCATATACATGATCCTTGTTCACCAAACCGTCGTCCTATTGGTTAATCAATGTTGTTCAGAGATGGTTACTACAGAAGAGCAACATTGAGCTCTGTACCAATGGGCTCAGAGCCCTCTGAGTGTGTCTCATTGGAAAGATTGGTTTGTGATCTCCTCATCATGTTATCATTGCATTTTTCTACACGATTCATTCGCTGGTAATAGATTAAAACAATTCCACATTGCAATCCAGAACATAGCCAGTCTGTACAACGTCGCGTCGGCCGCTAGAGACAGTGGGATCTGAAGCTGAGCATCATTAAATCAGGGATCCCAAGGAGCCAGGTCCTGGGGGCTTTCTCACCGCCCGTTAAATTATGGACAGTTGATTCATGGTTCCGGTCAGATTGCGCGATTTGAAATGAACAATGGTCCCATCGTTTTGCATTTGACACAATTTAAGGATGGCCGCCTCTACCTCGAGGAAGCTGAGTCCATCTAACCCGAGCCCGAGGATTTTTTTTTTTGACCCTCTTTCAAAGCGATCCAAGTGATCCTATCAGGACCCCCAGAGGCAACACTCCGATTAAATAAGATTAAATTTACATTTTTTTAAACCTTCCCCTTGTTAACTTACTTTAGATGTCGTGAACTCGCAAGAGCTGAACGACAGCGAATTATTGTCTCCCGCCTTTGACCTCGTCGGTAACTTGCCAATTGGTCCCATTTTAAATTGCTTCATTTCATTTCTTTTTCAAACGGGCTTCCAGTGTTTAAAAAGGCAACGAATGACGCATTTGCACACACATTAATGCAGACTAACGCCGTGAGTTCTGAGATTTCGATAAATTTGGGGACGATGGGAAGAGTGTTACACATCTGCTCTGAGATGAGTCTCAGTGTCAGGTTAACTGCTACATTGAGTTACATTTGGAGCCGAAACACAGGTGTCGCCACATGTCGCCGGCAGATATAATGTCTCAGTGTCTCTACACTCCCGTTCCTGTGAAAATGCCCCATTCCCTCACGTTTTTATTTATCTTTTGACTCTCTCTCCCTTCACTGTGTAGATGGATCTTGAGCTACACGGATCAGTGACTATGTTGGGGAACTATATTTGCTTTTTCTATAGTCGAATGGATTCGAGACACCTGACTTTATTTGGTCGCAGAGGTTGAACTTAAAAAGAATTTAAAGAAAACTTGTGACGTTTCTAATTTGCACTGTTATGCTTTTTTTGTGCGACGAGTATTGAGAGCTGACAGCACAAGAACTAAACTTGTTATGTTAACACTGTATAATTACATTCGCCTAAGATTTGGAGGAGTAATGAAATGTCCCTTCCGGGGTGACCGTCTCCATCCCCAAGTGTCGAATACATTAGCTTTTTTGTAATGAATCTAAACAAATGTATTTCCTCTAACATTCCACAATGAAGTGACTAAAAATCAGAACCATTTTATCGAAGTGTGATTATTTCTGTTTATTGAATACATTTAATACAGCTCAAGTGGACATCACAACGATGTGAGATCTGAAATAGATTTCAACATGTATAAAGGGGCTAACGTGAAGGCTCTCATTCGTGCATTTCCAGCATTTTTTTTGTTCTCATTACACATATTTAGACATTTTATACACACAGCAATCTATATTAGATAGCCGAGGACATCGGTTCAATTCTCATCATGGCAGTTTGGGAATTTGAGCTCTGTTTCAAAAATCTGGAAATCTAAGGCTGATGTCGGTAAAAAGTGACAACTGTGTGCAGTTCTGGTCACCTCATCACGGAGAGGATGTAGTTGCACTAGAGTGGGTACGAGGGCATTTAGGAGGATGTTGCCGTTATGAGGGAAGACTGGATAGGCTGGGGTTGTTCTCCTTTCAACGGAAGAGGCTGAGGGGAGATTTGATTGAGGTGTATAAGATTGAGTGAGGGGCTTGGATAGAGTGAATGCGAAGGACCTGTGTACTTTAGCAGAGAGGTCAGTGACGTGGGGGAGGTGCATAGGTTTCAAATGTTTGGTAGATTAGAGGGGAGACGAGGAAACATTATTTTCATCCAGAGGGTAGTATGGGTCTGGAACTCACTGCCTGAAAAGGTAGGAGGCAGAAACCCTAAACTCACTTTAAACGGTATCTGGATATGCATCTCAAGTGCGGTAACCTGCAGCGCTCGGGACCGAATGCGGGGAAGTGGGATTAGGCTGGGCGCCTCCTCCTCCGGCTGGTGCGGATACCATGGGCCAAGTGACCTCTTTCTGTGCCGTAAACTTTCTATGATTCTACGATAAATTGTGGGATTGTGAAGCCTCACTCGATGTCCTTTTGGGGAAGGAAATCTGCCGTCCTTACCCTGTCTGGCCCAGTCCCACGTCAACTGATTGTCGCTTAACTGCCCATCTGAACTGGTCCGGAGCCACTCGGTTGTATCCGGAAACCGGTGACGTGCCTGATTCCTGCCTGTGACACTCACATCCCCGAGGACGGATTAAAAATACACCCCTATATGCAACCCATTTCTACTTACTTAACTTAAGATACCCGGGGATAATTAACCATGTAACTCGGTCATCTGCTGAATCACACAGGGGCTAGAGTAACCAATGCAAACGAATTATTAAAACACGAAGAAGCCTTCAATTTGTTAAAGTAACCGCGACAAGCTTGTTACGGGCTGCCAGCTTCATATAACTTTACATATACTCACTAGAGTGCACGCTAGCGTGCTATTTGTGTACAATTCCTGAGGGGTGAGATTTCACCTATTGGAGATGGGGATCACGTGAAACGGACTTCCCAATTTACACATCGGAACCTTGTCAATATCATATCCCCCCACCCCCCGGGATGAATTCGGGCAGAGTTGACGTTTGAGAAGCCGACTGCCCATCTCCCAGTGAAGTCATATCCCCCTCTTCCCTCCCCTTTCCCAAGTAGGCAGCTAATTCGGAGCTGCCTGGAACACATACCATTCGGCTTTCAGTATTCCCAACTCGGTGTACGTGGGTCGGCCATGCACGGTAAAACACATCCGCTTGACTACTTGAAGGACCCCCCAAAAAAATCTTTAGTTCCCGTCTAATCAGTCGCGGGAAGTACACAATCAAAACACGTTTATTCTGTTTAAAAACTGGTAACATTGAGCCAATGGTGTCGATTACACTCCGAGATTGACATGCCGCGCTCAGCTGGTGCTAAGTATCACTGCCCTTTTAACAATATTTAAATAGACTAGTTTCCTTTTTAGTTTTTATAATTTATTAACATTAAATTTACATTTTTAATATGTCATTACATTTTTAATAGTGGAATTTTAAAATTGCAGGCAGCTACAACAACTGGGGGGAGCATGATTTAAAACAAAACAATTAACACATCACGCCTCTTCAATTGCTTTAAACCAGACCCTAATCCTGGTTTCAATATTACAAATTAATATTATACAGTCAATTGGTTGGAGAGGAAGTTACAAAGCGGAAGCGTTACACATTCATGGACCTGGTATGCGGTGATGTCATGTGCTGCTCCCATCCTTCTATAAGTCGTTGGTTTGTCCGGGCCGGGGATGTACAAATTCTTGTCCACAGCGCTTTTACACATATCTTTGCGCCCGCCGTTTTTCCATGGTCATACATGTATATTTTCAAAGGTTTTATTTTTCGTCAATGGAGATTTTATAACTGCCAGATTAGCCTCAAACTCTGGGGAGAAAAAAAAAAGGCGCATTCACTGAGCCGGGAAACACCAATCCACGACGCACTCAGTGAATAGGGCCACACAAACACACAGCTAGCACATACTGAGCTAGGGGACACAGGTTGAAGAAGGACACAACTCACTGAACAACAACACACTCACTGAACAAGAATACGTACACTGACCTTAGAAATACACACTGAACTGGGGTTAGACACACTTAGCTAGGACTCACTCATGAATCAGGACAAATTCTGAGGCTGAATAAAGGCAAACTCACCAAACTAGAGCACAGACAAGACCAGACTCACTGAGCAAGGATATTCAGTAACCTAGGACACGTTTCCTTAACGAGGTATCTTCACTTAATGAGGCCACACACACTCAGATAACCTGGGACATATGCAAAGAGGGCAATCTCACTGAACACAAACTGAGCTGCACTTTCTCAAGGGAAATTAGGGATGGGCAATAAATACTGGCTCCAAAGTGATGTTCACAATTCACGAATGAATGAAAAATACACACACATTAAGCAAGGCAATCTCAGTAAACTGAGACACATTGAGCTAGAATACACTGAACTACACAAGTCTTACTGAGCAAGGGGACACTTGCAGAACAAGCACACATTCACTGACTGAGATCAAACACACTGACCTGGGGAAAAATACACCACACATCAGGCTGGCACACATTCACTGATTGATGACGCACTGAACTGAGACTTTGAGCTAGGACAGACACCCTTGAGCTCTGACACACTCCCATCACACCCAGCTCAGCACATGCAGTGAATGGAATACGCTGAGCTAGTGCACTCTCACTGAGGGCACATACACTTGCTAGGACACACACAAAATTCTGGAGCATGCACAATGTGGTCACACACAGGAGTTTAGAGACATTCATTGAGCTAGTACAGACAGACCACAGTAAGGCACACTGGGCTTAAACACTGAGATACAGCACACACTGAACTCAGACACACATCCATGAGCTAGGAACACACTCATTGAGCAAGGAACGCAGTCACTGATCTAGGAACACACTCACTGAGCTAGGAACATACTCATTGAACTAGGAACATACTCTGAACTAGGAACACACTCGCTCAGCTAGGAACACACTGAGTTAGGAACAGACTCACTGAGCTAGGAACACACTCACCGAGCTAGGAACACACTCACTGAGCTAGGAACACACTCATTGAGCTAGGAACAGACTTACTGAGTTAGGAACATACTCATTGAACTAGAAACATACTCACTGAACTAGGAACACCCTCGCTCAGCTAGGAACACACTCACTGAGTTAGGAACACACTCACTGAGTTAGGAACAGACTCACTGAGTTAGGAACAGACTCACTGAGCTAGGAACACACTCACTGAGCTAGGAACAGATCACTGAGGTAGGAACAGACTCATTGAGCTAGGAAGACACACACTGAGCTCAGACACACACACACTGAGCTCAGACACACACACACTGAGCACAGACACACACACACTGAGCTCAGACACACACACACTGAGCACAGACACACACACACTGAGCTCAGACACACACACTGAGCTCGGACACACACACTGAGCCTTGACACACACGCAGAACTCAGACACACACACTGAACTAGGACACACACATGCTGAGCTCAGACACACACTGAGTTCGGACAAACACTCTGAGCCTGTCACACGCACTCTGGGCTCGGACACACACACTGAGCTCAGTCTCACACACACTGTGAGGTAAGATACACGCACTGAGCTAGGATAGACACAATGATGTCAGACACACATTGAGCTTGGACACAATCACTCTGAACTCAGACACACACACACACACACACACTGACTCGGACACACACGCGCTGAGCTCGGACACACGCTGAGCTCGGACACACACGCAGAACTCAGACGCACACACTGAGCTCAGACATACACACTCTGAGCACAGACACACACACACTGAGTTCGGACACACACACACTGAGCTCAGACACACACACTGAGCTCGGACACACTCTGAGCTCGGACACACACACTGAGCTCAGTCTCACACACACTGTGAGGTAAGATACACGCACTGAGCTAGGACAAACAATGAAGTCAGACACACATTGAGCTTGGACACAATCACTCTGAACTCAGACACACACACACACACTGACTCGGACACACACTGTGAGCTCGGACACACACGCAGAACTCAGACGCACACACTGAACTCAGACATACACACTCTGAGCACAGACACACACACTGAGCACAGACACACACACACTGAGCTCAGACACACACACACTGAGCGCAGACACACACACTGAGCTCGGACACACACACTGAGCCTTGACACACACACAGAACTCGGACACACACACTGAACTGGGACACACACGCTGAGCTCAGACACACTCTGAGCTCGGACAAACACTCTGAGCCTGTCACACGCACTCTGGGCTCGGACACACACACTGAGCTCAGTCTCACACACACTGTGAGGTAAGATACACGCACTGAGCTAGGATAGACACAATGATGTCAGACACACATTGAGCTTGGACACAATCACTCGGAACTCAGACACACACACACACACTGACTCGGACACACGCTGAGCTCGGACACACACACTGAGCTCAGACATACACACTCTGAGCTCGGACACACAAACACTGAACTCAGACACACATGCTCAGCTTGGACACACGCAGTCTGCTCGGACACAGGCTCACTTAGCTCGGACACACACAATGAGCTTGGACGCTCACACTGAAATCGGTCACACCCAACCTGAGCTCAGAAACACACACTCTGAGCTCGGACACGCGCACACACTGAAGTCAGACACACACACAATGAGCTCAGCCACACACACACTGAGCTCGGACACATCCACACACACAGCACGAACACACACACACAGACTGATCTCAGACACACACACTGAGGTCAGGCACACACACTGAGCTCAGACACACACAAACTGAGCTCAGACACACACACTGAGCTCAGACACACACACTGAGCTCAGACACACACAATGACTCGGACACAAACACTGTGAGCTTGGACACACGCTGAGCTCGGACACACGCTGAGCTCGGACACACACACTGAGCTCGGACACACACACACTGAGCACAGACACACACACACTGAGCTCAGACACACGCACTGAGCTCGGACACACACACTGAGCCTTGACACGCACACAGAACTCGGACACACACACTGAACTGGGACACACACGCTTAGCTCAGACACACTCTTGAGCTCGGACAAACACTCTGAGCCTGTCACACGCACTCTGGGCTCGGACACACACACTGAGCTCAGTCTCACACACACTGTGAGGTAAGATACACGCACTGAGCTAGGATAGACACAATGATGTCAGACACACATTGAGCTTGGACACAATCACTCTGAACTCAGACACACACACACACACACACACTGACTCGGACACACACGCGCTGAGCTCGGACACACGCTGAGCTCGGACACACACGCAGAACTCAGACGCACACACTGAGCTCAGACATACACACTCTGAGCACAGACACACACACACTGAGTTCGGACACACACACACTGAGCTCAGACACACACACTGAGCTCGGACACACTCTGAGCTCGGACACACACACTGAGCTCAGTCTCACACACACTGTGAGGTAAGATACACGCACTGAGCTAGGACAAACAATGAAGTCAGACACACATTGAGCTTGGACACAATCACTCTGAACTCAGACACACACACACACACTGACTCGGACACACACTGTGAGCTCGGACACACACGCAGAACTCAGACGCACACACTGAACTCAGACATACACACTCTGAGCACAGACACACACACTGAGCACAGACACACACACACTGAGCTCAGACACACACACACTGAGCGCAGACACACACACTGAGCTCGGACACACACACTGAGCCTTGACACACACACAGAACTCGGACACACACACTGAGCTCAGTCTCACACACACTGTGAGGTAAGATACACGCACTGAGCTAGGATAGACACAATGATGTCAGACACACATTGAGCTTGGACACAATCACTCGGAACTCAGACACACACACACACACTGACTCGGACACACGCTGAGCTCGGACACACACACTGAGCTCAGACATACACACTCTGAGCTCGGACACACAAACACTGAACTCAGACACACATGCTCAGCTTGGACACACGCAGTCTGCTCGGACACAGGCTCACTTAGCTCGGACACACACAATGAGCTTGGACGCTCACACTGAAATCGGTCACACCCAACCTGAGCTCAGAAACACACACTCTGAGCTCGGACACGCGCACACACTGAAGTCAGACACACACACAATGAGCTCAGCCACACACACACTGAGCTCGGACACATCCACACACACAGCACGAACACACACACACAGACTGATCTCAGACACACACACTGAGGTCAGGCACACACACTGAGCTCAGACACACACAAACTGAGCTCAGACACACACACTGAGCTCAGACACACACACTGAGCTCAGACACACACAATGACTCGGACACAAACACTGTGAGCTTGGACACACGCTGAGCTCGGACACACGCTGAGCTCGGACACACACACTGAGCTCGGACACACACACACTGAGCGCAGACACACACACACTGAGCTCAGACACACGCACTGAGCTCGGACACACACACTGAGCCTTGACACGCACACAGAACTCGGACACACACACTGAACTGGGACACACACGCTTAGCTCAGACACACTCTTGAGCTCGGACAAACACTCTGAGCCTGTCACACGCACTCTGGGCTCGGACACACACACTGAGCTCAGTCTCACACACACTGTGAGGTAAGATACACGCACTGAGCTAGGATGGACACAATGATGTCAGACACACATTGAGCTTGGACACAATCACTCTGAACTCAGACACACACATACACTGAGTTCGGACACACACACACACACACACACACACACACAGCTAGGACACAAATTGTATTCGGACACACACAAACACTGAGCTTGGACACACATACATTAAGCTCAGAGAAACACTGAACTCGCACATGCACACACTGAACTCAGACACACACACTCTGCTCGGACACACAGATACTCTGAGCTCGGACACAGACAGTCAGCTCAACGCACACATTTTGAGCTCGGAAACAATCACTCTGAGTTCAGACACAAACACTCAGCTTGGACATACACACACACTGAGGACAGACACACGCACAATGAGCTCATATACACACATACACACTGAGCTCGGGCACACACACACACATACACTGAGCTCGGGTACACACACACATTGAGATCGGACACGCAAACACCCACACACTGACTCAGACACACACAATGAGCTCGGATACACACACTGAACTCTGTCACACACGACGTGCTCGTACATACACACACTGGGCTCATACACACTCACTCAGAGCTCAGGCACACACACTCTGAGCTCACAATCTCTATGAGCTCAGGCACACATTCTGAGCTCAGACACACAAACACTGTACTTGAACACACACACAGTGAGCTCAGACACACACACTCTGAGCTCAGACACACATACACTGAGCTCGGACAAAAACACACTGAGCTCGGACACACACACGCTGAGCTCGGACACACACACACTGAGCTCAGACACACACACTCCGAGCTCGGACACACACACACACTGAGCTCGGCACACACGCTGAGCTCAGACACACACACACACTGAGCTCAGAAACACACACTCCGAGCTCGGACACATACACACACTGAGGTCAGATACACACACAATGAACTCAGACTCACACACTCCGAGCTCAACCACACACACGTTGAGCTCGGACACATCCACACACAGCATGGACACACACACTAAGCATGAACACACACACACACACTGATCTCAGACACACACACTGAGGTCGGGCACACACACTGAGCTCAGACACATACACTCTGGGCATGAACACAAGCACATTAAGCTCGTACATACATTGAACATGGACATTCACACACTGCACTCAGATACACCCAGACACACACACTGAGCTTGGACACACACACTGAGCGTAGACACCCACACTCTGAGCTCGGAAGCACACAAACTGAGCTCAGAAACACACGCTGAGCACAGGCACACATACACTGGGCTCAGAAACACAGACACTCTCAGCTCAGTCACACACACTGAGCTCAGATACACACGCACTGGGCTCGTACACACTCACTTTGAGCTCAGAAGCACACACACACACACGAGTTCGGACACACACTCTTAAGTTCGTAAACACACACTCTGAGCCTTGATACACACACTCTGAGCTCAGACACACGTGCTGAACTAGCATGCACACACACAGCTCAGACACACACACAGACTGAGCTCGAACACACACACTGTGAACTCGGACACACGCAAACACTGAGCTTGGACACACACACGTTAAGCTCAGAGAAACACTGAACTCGCACATGCACACACTGAGCTCAGACACACACACTCTGTGCTCGGACACACGCACTCTGAGCTCGGACACGCACTCTGAGCTCCGACATATACACTCTGAACTCAGGCACACATATACATTGAGCTCAGACACACAGACTCTGAGCTCGGACACGCACTCTGAGCTCGGACATACACACTCTGAACTCAGGCACACATACGCATTGAGCCCGGACACACACACACTGAGCTCAGACACACACACACTGAGCTCGGACACACACACACTGAGCTCGGACACACACACACTGAGCTCAGACACACACACACTGAGCTCAGACACACGCACACTGAGCTCGGACACACACACACACACTGAGCTTAGGCACACACACTCTGAGCTCAGACACACACACTGAGCTCGGACACACACACATTGAGCTCAGACACACACACACTGAGTTCAGACGCACATACTCTGAGCTCAGACACATACACACTGAGCTCAGACACACACAAACTGAGCTCGGACACACACACACCGAGCTCAGACACACACACTCTGAGCTCAAACACACACACACTGAGCTCAGACACACACTCTGTGCTCGGACACGCAGACACTCTGAGCTCGGACACAGACACTCTGAGCTCGGACACAGACACTCTGAGCTCAACACACACATTTTGAGCTTGGAGATAATCACTCTGAGCTCAGACACACAATCTGAGCTCGAACATACACACTCTGAACTCAGGCACACACACACATTGAGCTCGGACACACACACTGAGCTCAGACACACATACACTGAGCTCGGACACACACACACACCGAGCTCAGACACACACAGTTTGAGCTCAGACACATACACACTCAGCTCGGACACACACACACTCAGCTCAGACACACACACACTGAGCTCACACACATACACTCTGAGCTCAGACACATACACTTTGAGCTCGGACACACACACTGAGCACAGACACACACACACACACACACACACACACTGGGCTCAGACACACTGACACTCTCAGCTCAGTCACACACGCAGAGCTCGGATACACACGCACTGGGCTCAGACACACTCACTCTGAGCTCAGAAGCACACACACACACACGAGTTCAGACACACACTCTAAGTTTGTAAACACACACTCTGAGCCTTGATACACACACTCTGAGCTCAGACACATGTGCTGAACTGGCATACACACACACACAGACTGAGCTCAAACACACACATACTGAGCTCAGAGACATACTCTGTGCTCGGACACACAGACACTCTGAGCTCGGACACAGACACTCTGAGCTCGACACACACTTTGAGCTTGGAGACAATCACTCTGAGCTCGGACACAGATACTCTGAACTCCGCCACATACGATGAGCTCGTACATACACACAGTGGGCTCGTACGCACTCACTCGGAGCTTAGGCACACACACTCGGAGCTCACAATCTCTATGAGCTCAGACACACACATTCTGGGTTGGGACACTGTACTTGGAAACAGGCACAGTGAGCCTGGACACGCACACACTGAGTTCAGACACACACTAAGCTAGGACGCAAACACACTGAGCTTGGATAGACACACACACTGAGCTCCAACACACACACACTGAGCTCGGACACACACACACTGAGCTCAGACACATACGCACTGAGCTCGGACACACACACACACTGAGCTCAGACACACACATTGAGTTCAGACACACACATTGAGTTCGGACACACATACTGAGCTCGGACACGCGCACACACTGAAGTCAGACACACACACAATGAGCTCAACCACACACACACTGAGCTCGGACACATCCACACACACAGCATGAACACACACACACACACACACACTGATCTCAGACACACATACTGAGGTCAGGCACACACACTGAGCTCAGGCACACGAACTCTGAGCTCATACACATACACTCTGGGCATGAACACAAGCACATTAAGCTCGTACATACACTGAACTTGCACATACACGTACTGAGCTCAGATACACCCAGACATACACGCTGAGCTTGGACACGCACACACTGAGCTAGGACACACACACACACACACACACACTGAGTTCGGACACACACACACACACACACACAGCTAGGACACAAATTGTATTCGGACACACACAAACACTGAGCTTGGACACACACACACATTAAGCTCAGAGAAACACTGAACTCGCACATGCACACACTGAACTCAGACACATACACTCTGCTCGGACACACAGATACTCTGAGTTCGGACACAGACACTCAGCTCAAAGCACACATTTTGAGCTCTGAGACAATCACTCTGAGCTTGGAGACAGACACTCTGAGCTCGGACACAGGCACTCTGAGCTCAACGCACACATTTTGAGCTCGGAAACAATCACTCTGAGCTCAGACACAAACACTCTGAGCTTGGACATACACACACACTGAGGACAGACACACGCACAATGAGCTCATATACACACATACACATTGAGCTCGGGCACACACACACACACACACACACACACACACTGAGCTCGGGTACACACACACATTGAGATCGGATGCGCACACACCCACACACTGACTCAGACACACACAATGAGTTCGGACACACACACTGAACTCTGTCACACACGATGTGCTCGTACATACACACACTGGGCTCATACACACTCACTCAGAGCTCAGGCACACACACTCCGAGCTCACAATCTCTATGAGCTCAGGCACACATTCTGAGCTCAGATACACAAACACTGTACTTGAACACACACACAGTGAGCTCAGACACACACACTGAGCTCGGACAAAAACACACCGAGCTCAGACACACACACATACACTGAGCTCGGACACACACACACTGAGCTCAGACACACACACACTGAGCTCAGAAACACACACACTGAGCTCAGACACACACACACTGAGCTCAGAAACACACACTCCGAGCTCGGACACATACACACACTGAGCTCGGACACACACGCTGAGCTCAGACACACACACACTGAGCTCAGAAACACACACTCTCGAGCTCGGACACATACAGACACTGAGGTCAGATACACACACAATGAGCTCAGACTCACACAATCCGAGCTCAACCACACACACGTTGAGTTCGGACACATCAACACACCGCATGGACACACACACTAAGCATGAACACACACACACACTGATCTCAGACACACACACTGAGGTCGGGCACACACACTGAGCTCAGACACATGAACTCTGAGCTCATACACATACACTCTGGGCATGAACACAAGCACATTAAGCTCGTACATACATTGAACTTGGACATACACACACTGCGCTCGGATACACCCAGACACACACACTGAGCTTGGACACACACACTGAGCGTAGACACCTACACTCTGAGCTCGGAAGCACACAAACTGAGCTCAGAAACACACGCTGAGCACAGGCACACATACACTGGGCTCAGAAACACAGACACTCTCAGCTCAGTCACACACACTGAGCTCAGATACACACGCACTGGGCTCGTACACACTCACTCTGAGCTCAGAAGCACACACACACATACACACACACACGAGTTCGGACACACACTCTAAGTTCGTAAACACACACTATGAGCCTTGATACACACACACTGAGCTCAGACACACACACACTGAGCTCAGACACACACACACTGAGCTCAGACACACACACTGTGAGCTCGGACACACGCAAACACTGAGCTTGGACACACACACATTAAGCTCAGAGAAACACTGAACTCGCACATGCACACACTGAGCTCAGACACACACTAAGCTAGGACGCAAACACACTGAGCTCAGATAGAGACACACACTGAGCTTGGACACACACACACTGAGCTCAGACACATACACTCGGAGCTCGGACACAGACACTCGCTCTGAGCTTGGATACACAGACTCAGAGCTCGGACACATGCACACTGAGCTCAGACACACACACACTGAGCTTGGACACATACACACTGAGCTCAGACACACACTGATCTCAGACACATACACTCTGAGCTCGGACACACTCGCTCTGAGCTTGGATACACAGACTCAGAGCTCGGACACATGCACTCTGAGCTCAGACACGCACTCTGAGCTCGGACATACACACCCTGAACTTAGGCACACATATACATTGAGCTCAGACACACACAGTCTGAACTCAGGCACACATACGCATTGAGCTTGGACACACACACACTCTGAGCTCAGACACATACACACTGAGCTCGGACACACACACATTGAGCTCAGACACACACACACCGAGATCAGACACGCACACTCTGAGCTCAGACACACACACACTGAGCTTGGACACACACACACTCAGCTCAGACACACACACACTGAGCTCAGACACATACACTCTGAGCTCGGACACACTCGCTCTGAGCTTGGATACACAGACTCAGAGCTCGGACACACGCACTCTGAGCTCGGACACGCACTCTGAGCTCGGACATACACACCCTGAACTTAGGCACACATATACATTGAGCTCGGACACACACACTCTGAACTCAGGCACACATACGCATTGAGCTTGGACACACACACGCTCTGAGCTCAGACACATACACACAGAGCTCGGACACACACACATTGAGCTCGGACACACATGCACTGAGCTCAGACACACACACACTGTGCTCAGAAGCACAGCCTGAGCTCTGACACATTCGCTCTGAGCTTGGACACACAGACTCTGAGCTCGGACACACACACCGACCTCAGACACACACACTCTGAGCTCAGACACACACACACTGAGCTCGGACACACACACACTGAGCTCGGACACACACACACTGAGCTCAGACACATGCGCACTGAGCTCGGACACACACACACACTGAGCTCAGACACACACATTGAGTTCAGACACACACTGAGCTCGGACACACACACTGAGCTCGGACATGCGCACACACTGAAGTCAGACACACACACAATGAGCTCAGCCACACAAACACTGAGCTCGGACACATCCACACACACAGCATGAACACACACACACACACACACACACTGATCTCAGACACACATACTGAGGTCAGGCACACACACTGAGCTCGGACACACACACTCTGAGCTCAGACACACGCACTCTGAGCTCAGACACACACACTGAGCTCGGACAGACACACACTGAGCTCGGACACACACTCTGAGCTCGAACACACACAAGCTGAGCTCGGACACACACAAACTGAGCTCGGAAACACATGCACTGAGCTCAGACACACACACACTGTGCTCAGACGCACAGCCTGAGCTCTGACACACTCACTCTGAGCTTGGACACACAGACTCTGAGCTCGGACACACACAGCGACCTCAAACACACACTCTCTGAGCTCAGACACTCACACACTGAGCTCGGACACACACACACCGACCTCAGACACACACACTCTGAGCTCAGACACACACACTGAGCTCGGACACACACACACTGAGCTCAGACACACACATTGAGCTCAGACACACACTGAGCTCGGACACACACACTGAGCTCAGGCACACACACACTGAGCTCGGACACACACACTCTGAGCTCAGACACACACACTGAGCTCGGACACACACACACTGAGCCTGGACACACACACTTTGAGCTCAGACACACACTCTGAGCTCAGACACATACATACTGAGCTCGGACAAGCACACATTGAGCTCGGACACACAGACACAGCGAGCTCAGACGCACACAGTTTGAGCTCAGACACATACACACTCAGCTCGGACATACACACACTCAGCTCGGACACACACACACACACGGAGCTCAGACACACACACACTGAGCTCACACACATACACTCTGAGCTCAGACACATACACTTTGAGCTCGGACACACACACTGAGCACAGACACACACACACACACACACACACACAATGAGCTCATGCACACACACTGGGCTCAGACACACAGACACTCTCAGCTCAGTCACACACGCTGAGCTCGGATACACACACAATGGGCTCAGGCACACTCACTCTGAGCTCAGAAGCACACACACACACACGAGTTCAGACACACACTCTAAGTTCGTAAACACACACTCTGAGCCTTGATACACACACTCTGAGCTCAGACACATGTGCTGAACTGGCATACACACACACACAGACTGAGCTCAAACACACACACACTGAGCTCAGACACATACTCTGTGCTCGGACACACAGACACTCTGAGCTCGGACACAGACACTCTGAGCTCAACACACATTTTGAGCTTGGAGACAATCACTCTGAGCTCGGACACAGATACTCTGAACTCCGCCACATACGATGAGCTCGTACATACACACAGTGGGCTCATACGCACTCACTCGGAGCTCAGGCACACACACTCGGAGCTCACAATCTCTATGAGCTCAGACACACACATTCTGGGTTGGGACACTGTACTTGGAAACAGGCAGAGTGAGCCCGGACACGCACACACTGAGTTCAGACACACACTAAGCTAGGAAACAAACACACTGAGCTTGGATAGACACACACACTGAGCTCCGACACACACACTCTGAGCTCGGACACGCACTCTGAGCTCGGACATACAGACTCTGAACTCAGGAACACATACTCATTGAGCTTGGACACACACACTGAGCCCAGACACTCACAAACTTACCGCAGACACACACACTGAGCTCAGACACACACACACTGAGCTCGGACACACACACACTGAGCCCCGACACACACACTGAGCTCAGACACACACACACTGAGCTCGGACACACACACACTGAGCCCAGACACACACACACTGAGCTCAGACACACACACACTGAGCTCAGACACACACACACTGAGCTCAGACACACACACTGAGCTCAGACACACACACACTGAGCTCAGACACACACACACTGAGCTCGGAAGCACCGTCTGAGCTCGGACACACTCGCTCTGAGCTTGGACACACAGACTCTGAACTCCAAAACGCACTCTGAGCTCGGACATACACACTCTGAACTCAGGCACACATATACATTGAGCTCGGACACATACACTCTGAACTCAGGTACACATACGCATTGAGCTCGGACACACGCGCACTGAGCTCAGACACACATACTCTGGGCTCAGACGCATACACACTGAGCTCGGACACACACACATTGAGCTCAGGCACACACACTGAGCTCGGACACACACACACTGAGCTCGGACACACACACACTGAGCTCGGACACACACACTGAGCTCGGACGCATATTCTGAGCTCGGACACACGCACTCTGAGCTCGGACATGCACACTGAGCACAGACACACACACACACACACACACACAACGAGCTCATGCACACACACTGGGCTCAGACACACAGACACTCTCAGCTCAGTCACACACGCTGAGCTCGGATACACACGCACTGGGCTCAGACACAGCTCGAACACACACTCTGAGCTCGGAGACACACACATTGAGCTTGGACACACAAACACACACAGCTGGAACACAAAATGAATTCGGACACACACACTGTGAGCTTGGACACATGCACATTAAGCTCAGAGAAACACTGAACTCGCACATGCACACACGGAGCTCAGTCACACACTCTGTGCTCGGACACGCAGACACTCTGAGCTCGGACACAGACACTCTGAGCTCAAACACACACACACTGAGCTCAGACACACACTCTGTGCTCGGACACGCAGACACTCTGAGCTCGGACACAGACACTCTGAGCTCGGACACAGACACTCTGAGCTCAACACACACATTTTGAGCTTGGAGATAATCACTCTGAGCTCAGACACACAATCTGAGCTCGAACATACACACTCTGAACTCAGGCACACACACACATTGAGCTCGGACACACACACTGAGCTCAGACACACATACACTGAGCTCGGACACACACACACACCGAGCTCAGACACACACAGTTTGAGCTCAGACACATACACACTCAGCTCGGACACACACACACTCAGCTCAGACACACACACACTGAGCTCACACACATACACTCTGAGCTCAGACACATACACTTTGAGCTCGGACACACACACTGAGCACAGACACACACACACACACACACACACACACTGGGCTCAGACACACTGACACTCTCAGCTCAGTCACACACGCAGAGCTCGGATACACACGCACTGGGCTCAGACACACTCACTCTGAGCTCAGAAGCACACACACACACACGAGTTCAGACACACACTCTAAGTTTGTAAACACACACTCTGAGCCTTGATACACACACTCTGAGCTCAGACACATGTGCTGAACTGGCATACACACACACACAGACTGAGCTCAAACACACACATACTGAGCTCAGAGACATACTCTGTGCTCGGACACACAGACACTCTGAGCTCGGACACAGACACTCTGAGCTCGACACACACTTTGAGCTTGGAGACAATCACTCTGAGCTCGGACACAGATACTCTGAACTCCGCCACATACGATGAGCTCGTACATACACACAGTGGGCTCGTACGCACTCACTCGGAGCTTAGGCACACACACTCGGAGCTCACAATCTCTATGAGCTCAGACACACACATTCTGGGTTGGGACACTGTACTTGGAAACAGGCAGAGTGAGCCCGGACACGCACACACTGAGTTCAGACACACACTAAGCTAGGAAACAAACACACTGAGCTTGGATAGACACACACACTGAGCTCCGACACACACACTCTGAGCTCGGACACGCACTCTGAGCTCGGACATACAGACTCTGAACTCAGGAACACATACTCATTGAGCTTGGACACACACACTGAGCCCAGACACTCACAAACTTACCGCAGACACACACACTGAGCTCAGACACACACACACTGAGCCCCGACACACACACTGAGCTCAGACACACACACACTGAGCTCGGACACACACACACTGAGCCCAGACACACACACACTGAGCTCAGACACACACACACTGAGCTCAGACACACACACACTGAGCTCAGACACACACACTGAGCTCAGACACACACACACTGAGCTCAGACACACACACACTGAGCTCGGAAGCACCGTCTGAGCTCGGACACACTCGCTCTGAGCTTGGACACACAGACTCTGAACTCCAAAACGCACTCTGAGCTCGGACATACACACTCTGAACTCAGGCACACATATACATTGAGCTCGGACACATACACTCTGAACTCAGGTACACATACGCATTGAGCTCGGACACACGCGCACTGAGCTCAGACACACATACTCTGGGCTCAGACGCATACACACTGAGCTCGGACACACACACATTGAGCTCAGGCACACACACTGAGCTCGGACACACACACACTGAGCTCGGACACACACACACTGAGCTCGGACACACACACTGAGCTCGGACGCATATTCTGAGCTCGGACACACGCACTCTGAGCTCGGACATGCACACTGAGCACAGACACACACACACACACACACACACAACGAGCTCATGCACACACACTGGGCTCAGACACACAGACACTCTCAGCTCAGTCACACACGCTGAGCTCGGATACACACGCACTGGGCTCAGACACAGCTCGAACACACACTCTGAGCTCGGAGACACACACATTGAGCTTGGACACACAAACACACACAGCTGGAACACAAAATGAATTCGGACACACACACTGTGAGCTTGGACACATGCACATTAAGCTCAGAGAAACACTGAACTCGCACATGCACACACGGAGCTCAGTCACACACTCTGTGCTCGGACACGCAGACACTCTGAGCTCGGACACAGACACTCTGAGCTCAAACACACACACACTGAGCTCAGACACACACTCTGTGCTCGGACACGCAGACACTCTGAGCTCGGACACAGACACTCTGAGCTCGGACACAGACACTCTGAGCTCAACACACACATTTTGAGCTTGGAGATAATCACTCTGAGCTCAGACACACAATCTGAGCTCGAACATACACACTCTGAACTCAGGCACACACACACATTGAGCTCGGACACACACACTGAGCTCAGACACACATACACTGAGCTCGGACACACACACACACCGAGCTCAGACACACACAGTTTGAGCTCAGACACATACACACTCAGCTCGGACACACACACACTCAGCTCAGACACACACACACTGAGCTCACACACATACACTCTGAGCTCAGACACATACACTTTGAGCTCGGACACACACACTGAGCACAGACACACACACACACACACACACACACACACACTGGGCTCAGACGCACTGACACTCTCAGCTCAGTCACACACGCAGAGCTCGGATACACACGCACTGGGCTCAGACACACTCACTCTGAGCTCAGAAGCACACACACACACACGAGTTCAGACACACACTCTAAGTTTGTAAACACACACTCTGAGCCTTGATACACACACTCTGAGCTCAGACACATGTGCTGAACTGGCATACACACACACACAGACTGAGCTCAAACACACACATACTGAGCTCAGAGACATACTCTGTGCTCGGACACACAGACACTCTGAGCTCGGACACAGACACTCTGAGCTCGACACACACTTTGAGCTTGGAGACAATCACTCTGAGCTCGGACACAGATACTCTGAACTCCGCCACATACGATGAGCTCGTACATACACACATTGGGCTCGTACGCACTCACTCGGAGCTTAGGCACACACACTCGGAGCTCACAATCTCTATGAGCTCAGACACACACATTCTGGGTTGGGACACTGTACTTGGAAACAGGCACAGTGAGCCTGGACACGCACACACTGAGTTCAGACACACACTAAGCTAGGACGCAAACACACTGAGCTTGGATAGACACACACACTGAGCTCCAACACACACACACTGAGCTCGGACACACACACACTGAGCACAGACATACACACACTGAGCTCAGAGACATACACTCTGAGCTCGGACACACTCGCTCTGAGCTTGGACACACAGACTCTGAGCTCGGACACACTCGCTCCGAGCTTGGACACACAGACTCTGAGCTCGGACACGCACACGGAGCTCGGGCATACACATCCTGAGCTCAGGGACACATATACATTGACCTCGGACACACACGCTCTGAGCTCAGACACATACACACTGAGCTCGGAGACACACACAATGAGCTGAGATACATACACTCTGAGGTCAGACACACACAAACTGAGCTCGGACACAAATGCACTGAGCTCAGACACACACTGAACTCAGACACACACACACTGAACTCAGACGCACAGCCTGAGCTCGGACACACTCGCTCTGAGCTTGGACAAACAGACCCTGAGCTTGGACATGCACGCTGAGCTCGGACATACACACTCTGAACTCAGGAACACATACACATTGAGCTTGGACACACACACTGAGCCCAGACACACACACACTTACCGCAGAAACACACTGAGCTCAGACACACACACACTGAGCTCGGACACACACACACTGAGCCCAGACACACACTCTGAGCTCAGACAGACACACACTGAGCTCAGACACACACACACTGAGCACAGACACACACACACTGAGCTCAGAGACATACACTCTGAGCTCGGACACACTCGCTCCGAGCTTGGACACACAGACTCTGAGCTCGGACACGCCCACGGAGCTCGGGCATACGCATCCTGAGCTCAGGGACACATATACATTGACCTCGGACACACACGCTCTGAGCTCAGACACATACACACTGAGCTCGGAGACACACACAATGAGCTGAGATACACACACTCTGAGGTCAGACACACACAAACTGAGCTCGGCACACACACTCTGAACTCAGGCACACACACTGAGCTCAGACACACACAAACTGAGCTTGGACACACATGCACTGAGCTCAGACACACACACTGAACTCAGATGCACAACCTGAGCTCGGACACACTCGCTCTGAGCTTGGACAAACAGACTCTGAGCTTGGACATGCACGCTGAGCTCGGACATACACACTCTGAACTCAGGAACACATACACATTGAGCTTGGACACACACACTGAGCCCAGACACACACACACTTACCGCAGACACACACACTGAGCTCAGACACACACACACTGAGCTCGGACACACACACACTGAGCCCAGACACACACACTGAGCTCAGACAGACACACACTGAGCTCAGACAGACACACACTGAGCTCAGACACACACGCACTGAGCTCAGACACACACACACTGAGCTTAGACACACACACTGAGCTCAGACACACACACTGAGCTCAGACAGACACACACTGAGCTCAGACACACATACTCTGAGCTCAGACACACACACACTGAGCTCGGACGCACCGTCTGAGCTCGGACACACTCGCTCTGAGCTTGGACACACAGACTCTGAACTCCAAAACGCACTCTGAGCTCGGACATACACACTCTGAACTCAGGCACACATATACATTGAGCTCGGACACATACACTCTGAACTCAGGCACACATACGCATTGAGCTCGGAGACACGCGCACTGAGCTCAGACACACATACTCTGGGCTCGGACACATACACACTGAGCTCGGACACACACACATTGAGTTCAGACACACACACACTGAGCTCGGACGCACAGTCTGAGCTCGGACACACTCGCTCTGAGCTTGGACACACAGACTCTGAGCTCGGACACGCAATCTGAGCTCGGACACACAGACACTGAGCTCAGACACATACACACTGAGCTCGGACACACACACACTGAGCTCGGACACACACACACTGAGCTCAGACACACACACTGAGCTCAGACACATAAGCTCTGAGCTCTGACACATACAATCTGAGCTTGGACACACTCGCTCTGAGCTTGGACACACAGTCTCTGAGCTCGGACACGCACTCTGAGCTCGGACATACACACCCCTGAACTCAGGCACACATATACATTGAGCTCGGACACACACACTCTGAGCTCAGGCACACATACGCATTGAGCTCGGACATACACACACTGAGATCAGACACACATGCTCTGAGCTCAGACACACACACACTGTGCTCAGACGCACAGCCTGAGCTCGGACACACTCGCTCTGAGCTCGGACGTACAGACTCTGAGCTCGGACATACACACTCTGAACTTAGGCACACATATACATTGAGCTCGGACACACACACACACACAGCTGGGACACAAAATGAATTCGGACACACACACTGTGGGCTTGGACACATGCACATTAAGCTCAGAGAAACACTGAACTTGCATATGCACACACTGAGCTCGGACACACACACTCTGAGCTCAGACACATGTGCTGAACTGGCATGCACACACACACACACTGAGCTCAGACACACACTCTGTGCTCGGACACACAGACACTCTGAGCTCGGACACAGACACTCTGAGCTCAACACACATTTTGAGCTTGGAGACAATCACTCTGAGCTCGGACACAGATACTCTGAACTCCACCACATACGATGAGCTCGTACATACACACAGTGGGCTCATACGCACTCACTCGGAGCTCAGGCACACACACTCGGAGCTCACAATCTCTATGAGCGCAGACACACACATTCTGGGTTGGGACACTGTACTTGAAAACAGGCACAGTGAGCCCGGACACACACACACTGAGTTCAGACACACACTAAGCTAGGACGCAAACACACTGAGCTTGGATAGACACACACACTGAGCTCCGACACACACACTCTGAGCTCAGACACGCAGTCTGAGCTCGGACATACAGACTCTGAACTCAGGAACACATACACATTGAGCTTGGACACACACACTGAGCTCAGATACACATGCACTGAGCTCAGACACACACACACTGAGCTCAGACACACACACTGAGCTCACACGCACAGTCTGAGCTCGTACACACTCGCTCTGAGCTTGGACACACAGATTCTGAGGTCGGACACGCACTCTGAGCTCGGACATACACACTCTGAACTCAGGCACACACACATTGAGCTTGGACACACACACTGAGTTCAGACACACACACACTGAGCTCAGACACACAAACTGAGCTTGGACACACACACACAGAGCTCAGACATACACACCCTGAGCTCAGACTCAGACACACTGAGCTCGGACACACACACACACACACACACACACAGAGCTCAGGCACACACACACTGAGCTCAGACACACACACACACTGAGCTCAGACACACACACATTGAGCTCAGACACACACACACTGAGCTCAGACACACACACACACACTGACATCGGACACACACACGCTGTGAGCTCAGACACACACACACTGTGAGCTTGGACACATACACTGAGCTCAGACTCACACTAACTGAGCTCGGACGCACTCTGAGCTCGGACACGCACTCTGAACTCGGACACACACTCTGAGCTCGGACACACACTCTGAGCTCGGACACACTCACTCTGAGCTCGGACACACACTCTGAGCTCGGACACACACTGAGCTCAGATACACAGAAACTCCCAGCTCAGTCACACACGCTGAGCTCAGATACACACGCACTGGGCTCGTACACACTCAATCTGAGCTCAGAAGCACACACACACACACGAGTTCGGACACACACTCTAAGTTCGTAAACACACACTCTGAGCCTTGATACACACACTCTGAGCTCAGACACACGTGCTGAACTGGCATGCACACACACAGCTCAGACACACACACGGACTGATCTCGAACACACACACGCTGAGCTCGGAGACACACACATTGAGCTCGGTCACACAAACACACACACACAGCTGGGACACAAAATGAATTCGGACACACACACTGTGAGCTTGGATACATGCACATTAAGCTCAGAGAAACACTGAACTCGCACATGCACACACTGAGCTCGGACACACACACTCTGAGCTCGGACACACAGACACTCTGAGCTCGGACACAGACGCTCTGAGCTCGGACACAGACGCTCTGAGCTCAACACACACATTTTGAGCTTGGAGACAATCACTCTGAGCTCGGACACAGACACCCTGAACTCCGTCACATATGATGAGCTCGTACATACACACAGTGGGCTCATACGCACTCACTCGGAGCTCAGGCACACACACTCTGAGCTCACAATCTCTATGAGCTCAGACACACACATTCTGAGTTTGGACATACAAACACTGTACTTGGACACACGCACAGTAAGCTCGGACACACACACACTGAGCTCAGACACACACTAAGCTAGGACACACACACACTGAGCTCAGACACATGCACACTTGAGCTCAGACACACGATGAGCTCGGACATACACACTCTGAACTCAGACACACATACACATTGAGCTCGGACACACACACTCTGAGCTCGGACACACACACACTGAACTCGGACACACACACTGAGCTCAGACACACACACACTGAGCTCAGACATACACACACTGAGCTCAGACACACACACACTGAGCTCAGACACACACACACTGAGCTCAGACACACTCTCTGAGCTCAGACACACACACACTGAGCTCAGACGCACAGTCTGTGCTCGGACACACTCGCTCTGAGCTTGGACACACAGACTCTGAGCTTGGACACACAGACTCTGAGCTCGGACACACACACTGAGCTCGGACACACACACACACTGAGCTCAGACACACACGCTCTGAGCTCAGACACATACACACTGAGCTCGGACAGACACACATTGAGCTCAGACACACACACACTGAGCTCGGACGCACAGTCTGAGCTCGGACACACTCGCTCTGAGCTTGGACACACAGACTCTGAGCTCGGACACGCACTCTGAGCTCGGACATACACACCCTGAACTCTGGCACACATATACACTGAGCTCGGACACGCACGCTCTGAGCTCGGACACACACTCTCTGAGCTCGGACACGCACTCTGAGCTCGGACACGCACTCTGAGCTCGGACACGCACTCTGAGCTCGGACATACACACTCTGAACTCAGGCACACACACACATTGAGCTCGGACACACACACTGAGCTCAGATACACACACACTGAGCTCAGACACACACACTCTGAGTTCAGACACACACAAACTGAGCTCGGACACACATGCACTGAGCTCAGACACACACACACTGAGCTCAGACACACACACTGAGCTCACACGCACAGTCTGAGCTCGTACACACTCGCTCTGAGCTTGGACACACAGATTCTGAGGTCGGACACGCACTCTGAGCTCGGACATACACACTCTGAACTCAGGCACACACACATTGAGCTTGGACACACACACTGAGTTCAGACACACACACACTGAGCTCAGACACACAAACTGAGCTTGGACACACACACACAGAGCTCAGACATACACACCCTGAGCTCAGACTCAGACACACTGAGCTCAGACGCACACACTCTGAGCTCAGACACACAAACTGAGCTCGGACACACACACACACACAGAGCTCAGGCACACACACACTGAGCTCAGACACACACACACACTGAGCTCAGACACACACACATTGAGCTCAGACACACACACACTGAGCTCAGACACACACACACTGAGCTCAGACACACACACACACACTGACATCGGACACACACACACTGACATCGGACACACACACGCTGTGAGCTCAGACACACACACACTGTGAGCTTGGACACATACACTGAGCTCAGACTCACACTAACTGAGCTCGGACGCACTCTGAGCTCGGACACGCACTCTGAGCTCGGACACACACTCTGAGCTCGGACACACACTCTGAGCTCGGACACACTCACTCTGAGCTCGGACACACACTCTGAGCTCGGACACACACTGAGCTCAGATACACAGAAACTCTCAGCTCAGTCACACACGCTGAGCTCAGATACACACGCACTGGGCTCGTACACACTCAATCTGAGCTCAGAAGCACACACACACACACGAGTTCGGACACACACTCTAAGTTCGTAAACACACACTCTGAGCCTTGATACACACACTCTGAGCTCAGACACACGTGCTGAACTGGCATGCACACACACAGCTCAGACACACACACGGACTGATCTCGAACACACACACGCTGAGCTCGGAGACACACACATTGAGCTCGGTCACACAAACACACACACACAGCTGGGACACAAAATGAATTCGGACACACACACTGTGAGCTTGGATACATGCACATTAAGCTCAGAGAAACACTGAACTCGCACATGCACACACTGAGCTCGGACACACACACTCTGTGCTCGGACACACAGACACTCTGAGCTCGGACACAGACGCTCTGAGCTCAACACACACATTTTGAGCTTGGAGACAATCACTCTGAGCTCGGACACAGACACCCTGAACTCCGTCACATATGATGAGCTCGTACATACACACAGTGGGCTCATACGCACTCACTCGGAGCTCAGGCACACACACTCTGAGCTCACAATCTCTATGAGCTCAGACACACACATTCTGAGTTTGGACATACAAACACTGTACTTGGACACACGCACAGTGAGCTCGGACACACACACACTGAGCTCAGACACACACTAAGCTAGGACACACACACACTGAGCTCAGACACATGCACACTTGAGCTCAGACACACGATGAGCTCGGACATACACACTCTGAACTCAGACACACATACACATTGAGCTCGGACACACACACTCTGAGCTCGGACACACACACACTGAACTCGGACACACACACTGAGCTCAGACACACACACACTGAGCTCAGACATACACACACTGAGCTCAGACACACACACACTGAGCTCAGACACACTCTCTGAGCTCAGACACACACACACTGAGCTCAGACGCACAGTCTGTGCTCGGACACACTCGCTCTGAGCTTGGACACACAGACTCTGAGCTTGGACACACAGACGCTGAGCTCGGACACACACACTGAGCTCGGACACACACACACACTGAGCTCAGACACACACGCTCTGAGCTCAGACACATACACACTGAGCTCGGACAGACACACATTGAGCTCAGACACACACACACTGAGCTCGGACGCACAGTCTGAGCTCGGACACACTCGCTCTGAGCTTGGACACACAGACTCTGAGCTCGGACACGCACTCTGAGCTCGGACATACACACCCTGAACTCTGGCACACATATACACTGAGCTCGGACACACACGCTCTGAGCTCGGACACACACTCTCTGAGCTCGGACACGCACTCTGAGCTCGGACACGCACTCTGAGCTCGGACACGCACTCTGAGCTCGGACATACACACTCTGAACTCAGGCACACACACACATTGAGCTCGGACACACACACTGAGCTCAGACACACACACACTGAGCTCAGACACACACACTCTGAGTTCAGACACACACAAACTGAGCTCGGACACACATGCACTGAGCTCAGACACACACACACTGAGCTCAGACACACACACTGAGCTCACACGCACAGTCTGAGCTCGTACACACTCGCTCTGAGCTTGGACACACAGATTCTGAGGTCGGACACGCACTCTGAGCTCGGACATACACACTCTGAACTCAGGCACACACACATTGAGCTTGGACACACACACTGAGTTCAGACACACACACACTGAGCTCAGAAACACAAACTGAGCTTGGACACACACACACAGAGCTCAGACATACACACCCTGAGCTCAGATTCAGACACACTGAGCTCAGACGCACACACTCTGAGCTCAGACACACAAACTGAGCTCGGACACACACACACACACACACACACACACACACACACAGAGCTCAGGCACACACACACTGAGCTCAGACACACACACACACTGAGCTCAGACACACACACATTGAGCTCAGACACACACACTGAGCTCAGACACACACACACTGAGCTCAGACACACATACACACACTGACATCGGACACACACACACTGACATCGGACACACACACGCTGTGAGCTCAGACACACACATACTGTGAGCTTGGACACATACACTGAGCTCAGACTCACACTAACTGAGCTCGGACGCACTCTGAGCTCGGACACGCACTCTGAGCTCGGACACACACTCTGAGCTCGGACACACACTCTGAGCTCGGACACACACTCTGAGCTCGGACACACTCACTCTGAGCTCGGACACACACTCTGAGCTCGGACACACACTGAGCTCAGATACACAGAAACTCTCAGCTCAGTCACACACGCTGAGCTCAGATACACACGCACTGGGCTCGTACACACTCAATCTGAGCTCAGAAGCACACACACACACACACGAGTTCGGACACACACTCTAAGTTCGTAAACACACACTCTGAGCCTTGATACACACACTCTGAGCTCAGACACACGTGCTGAACTGGCATGCACACACACAGCTCAGACACACACACGGACTGATCTCGAACACACACACGCTGAGCTCGGAGACACACACATTGAGCTCGGTCACACAAACACACACACACAGCTGGGACACAAAATGAATTCGGACACACACACTGTGAGCTTGGATACATGCACATTAAGCTCAGAGAAACACTGAACTCGCACATGCACACACTGAGCTCGGACACACACACTCTGTGCTCGGACACACAGACACTCTGAGCTCGGATACAGACACTCTGAGCTCAACACACACATTTTGAGCTTGGAGACAATCACTCTGAGCTCGGACACAGACACCCTGAACTCCGTCACATATGATGAGCTCGTACATACACACAGTGGGCTCATACGCACTCACTCGGAGCTCAGGCACACACACTCTGAGCTCACAATCTCTATGAGCTCAGACACACACATTCTGAGTTTGGACATACAAACACTGTACTTGGACACACGCACAGTGAGCTCGGACACACACACACTGAGCTCAGACACATGCACACTTGAGCTCAGACACACGATGAGCTCGGACATACACACTCTGAACTCAGACACACATACACATTGAGCTCGGACACACACACTCTGAGCTCGGACACACACACACTGAACTCGGACACACACACTGAGCTCAGACACACACACACTGAGCTCAGACATACACACACTGAGCTCAGACACACACACACTGAGCTCAGACACACTCTCTGAGCTCAGACACACACACACTGAGCTCAGACGCACAGTCTGTGCTCGGACACACTCGCTCTGAGCTTGGACACACAGACTCTGAGCTTGGACACACAGACTCTGAGCTCGGACACACACACTGAGCTCGGACACACACACACACTGAGCTCAGACACACGCTCTGAGCTCAGACACATACACACTGAGCTCGGACACACACACTGAGACAGACACACACAGACTGAGCTCGGACACACACACACTGAGCTCGGACACACACACATACTGAGCTCAGACATACACACTCTCAGCTCAGACACACACACACTGAGCTCGGACACACACACTGAGCTCAGACACGCACACACTGAGCTCGGACACACACACTATGAGCTCGGACACACACACTCTGAACTCAGACACACGCACACATTGAGCTCGGACACACACACTCTGAGCTCGGACACACACACACTGAACTCGGACACACACACTATGAGCTCGGACACACACACTCTGAACTCAGGCATACATACACATTGAGCTTGGACACACACACTCTGAGATCAGAAACACGTACGCCCTGAACTCAGATTACACAATCTGAGCTCGGACACAGACACACTGAGCTTGGACACACACAATGAGTTCGGAAACACACATTGAACTCCGTCAGACACAATAAGCTTGTACGCACACACGCTGGACTCGTACACACTCACTCGGAGCTCAGACACACACACACACTCTGAGTTCGCACGCAGACACACAGCTCAAACACACATACAATCTCTATGAGCTCAGACACACACTGAGCTCGGACACACACACACTGAGCTCAGACACATACTCTGAACTCAGGCACACACACTGAGCTCAGACACACACTCTGAGCTTGGACACATACACTGAGCTCAGACTCACAATAACTGAGCTCGGAGGCACAGTCTGAGCTCGGACACACAAATTGAGCTCAGACACACGCTCTGAGCTCAGACACATACACTTTGAGCTCCGACACACACACTGAGCACAGACACACACACACACACACAATGAGCTCATGCACACACACTGGGCTCAGAAACACAGACACTCTCAGCTCAGTCACACACACTGAGCTCAGATACACACGCACTGGGCTCGTACACACTCACTTTGAGCTCAGAAGCACACACACACACACACACACACACGAGTTCAGACACACACTCTAAGTTTGTAAACACACACTCTGAGCCTTGATGCACACACTCTGAGCTCAGACACACGTGCTGAACTGGCATGCACACACACAGCTCAGACACACACACAGACTGAGCTCGAACACACACATGCTGAGCTCGGAGACACACACACTGAGCTCGGACACACACACTCTGAGATCAGAAACACGTACACCCTGAACTCAGACCACACACTCTGTGCTCAGACACACAGACACTCTGTGCTCAGACACACAGACACTCTGAGCTCGGACACACAGACACTCTGAGCTTGGACACACACACTCTGTGCTCGGACACACAGACACTCTGAGCTCGGACACAGACACTCTGAGCTCGGACACAGACACTCTGAGCTCGGACACACACACTCTGTGCTCGGACTCACAGACACTCTGAGCTCGGACACACACACTCTGTGCTCGGACACACAGACACTCTGAGCTCAGACACACAGACACTCTGAGCTCAACACACAGACACTCTGAGCTCGGACACACACACTCTGTGCTCGGACACACAGACACTCTGAGCTCGGACACACAGACACTCTGAGCTCGGACACAGACAATCTGAGCTCGGACACAGACACTCTGAGCTCGGACACACACACTCTGAACTCAGGCACACACATTCTTTGAGCTCGGACACACACACACACAGCTGGGACACAAAATGAATTCGGACACACACACTGTGAGCTCGGACACACACAAACACTGAGCTTGGACACAAACACATTAAGCTCAGAGAAACACTGAACTCGCACATGCACACACTGAGCTCGGACACACACACTCTGTGCTCGGACACACAGACACACTGAGCTCGGACACACACACTCTGTGCTCGGACACACAGACACTCTGAGCTCGGACACAGACACTCTGAGCTCAAACACACACACTATGAGCTCAGACACACACACTCTGAACTCAGGCATACATACACATTGAGCTTGGACATACACAATCTGAGATGAGAAACACATACACCCTGAACTCAGACCACACACTCTGAGCTCAGACACACACTGAGCTAGGACGCAAACATACTGAACTTGGATAGACACACACTCTGAGCTCGGACACACAGACACTCTGAGCTCGGACACAGACACTCTGAGTTCGGACACACAGACACTCTGAGCTCAGACACAGACACTCTGAACTGCGTCACATACGATGAGCTCGTACATACACACAGTGGGCTCATACGCACTCACTCGAAGCTCAGGCACACACACTTTGAGCTCACAATCTCTATGAGCTCAGACACACACATTCAGGGTTTGGACACACAAACACTGTACTTGGATACACGCACAGTGAGCTCGGACACACACACACTGAGCTCAGACACACACTGAGCTAGGACGCAAACACACTGAACTCGGATAGACACACACACTGAGCTCAGACACACGCACACTTGAGCTTAGACACACACTGAGCTCGGACGCACACACTCTGAGCTCGAACACACACTCTGAGCTTGGACACACACACCCTGAGCTCGGACACACACACTCTGAGCTCGGACACACACTCTGAGCTCGGACACGCACTCTGAGCTCGGACATACACACTCTGAACTCAGGCACACACACACATTGAGCTCGGACACACACACTGAGCTCAGACACATACACACTGAGCTCAGACACACACACTCTGAGCTCGGACACACACTCTGAGCTCGGACACACACACACTGAGCTCGGACACACACACACTGAGCTCGGACACACACACTCTGAGCTCGGAAACACACACTCTGAGCTCGGACACACACACTCTGAGCTCGGACACACACACTCTGAGCTCGGACACGCACTCTGAGCTCGGACACGCACTCTGAGCTCGGACATACACACTCTGAACTCAGGCACACACACATATTGAGCTCGGACACACACACTCTGAACTCAGGCACACACACTGAGCTCAGGCACATACACACTGAGCTCAGACACACACACTCTGAGATCAGACGCACACAAACTGAGCTCGGACACACATGCACTGAGCTCAGACACACACACACTGAGCTCAGACACACACACACTGAGCTCACACGCACAGTCTGAGCTCGTACACACTCGCTCTGAGCTCGGACGCACAGATTCTGAGCTCGGACACGCACTCTGAGCTCGGACATACACACTCTGAACTCAGGCACACACACATTGAGCTTGGATACACACACTGAGTTCAGACACACACACACGGAGCTCAGACACACAAACTGAGCTTGGACACACACACACACACACACACACACACACACACACAGAGCTCAGACATACACACCCTGAGCTCAGACTCAGACACACTGCGCTCAGACACACACACTCTGAGCTCAGACACACAAACTGAGCTCGGACACACACACACACACACACAAAGAGCTCAGGCACACACACACTGAGCTCAGACACACACACACACTGAGCTCAGACACACACACATTGAGCTCAGACACACACACTGAGCTCAGACACACACACACTGAGCTCAGACACACACACACACACTGACATCGGACACACACACACTGTGAGCTCAGACACACACACACTGTGAGCTCAGACACACACACACTGTGCTCAGACACACACACACAGAGCTCGGACACACACACACTGAGCTCAGACACACACACACTGAGATGGGAGAGACACACACTGAGCTCAGACTCACACACAGAGCTCAGACACACACACACTGAGCTCAGACACACACACACTGAGATGGGAGAGACACACACTGAGCTCAGACTCACACACTGAGCTCATACACACACACACACACATTATTAATGTTAATAATGTTTTGGAAATTTTTTTTTAAATTGAGGTTCAGTCTGTGGTTATGTCTTAACTGGTTTAAAGCCAGCTAGTCTGGGTGCTTTGATGTGTACTAGTTTTGATATGTAAGAGAGAAAGCGTGCATTTGCACTTTTTGAATCGAGCATTCAAGAAGTGGGGTGAAAACTTGACGCTTTTCTAGCAGCTAAGCAATATGTTTATATTACTAATAAAATTGGTACTATGAATGGTGTTTCATTGTTAACAGATAAAGTTCAAAGAGGCTGGTGAGACAATGAGAATTTGAATTCAATCAGTGGTGGTAGGTATAACTTGAGTAGCTTGTCGGTGTGCAGGCAGAGGCAATGTAAGATCAAAAGGCAGCTGCAAGCCTCCAACTGGCTCCACAGTGAAAAGAACCTCATTTTGAATTTGTAAGGTGAAAATACTTTGCCTGGTGTTTGGTTAAGTCTATGGGATGCTGCTGCCTTAATGGAGATTAGTTTGGGAATTTGTTAAAAGTTATGATAGTAGTAATTTGTAGCCATGTGTATATATATTTTAACCCTGTGTAAATTAATAAAATGTTTCACTTAGTTTAATGTACAACTTCGAGAACTTGTGGCCTGATTCCTGAATTTAAGGTCGCATCTCAAACTTAACACTTAAAATTATAGGTTATGACAGTTGTTTAAAATTTCCCTCCGAGATTTTTAAATAACTCCGCTTTACCAACTGCATCAGTCATAATAATTGGGGGCTGTGCGGGATAAATTATATTTCTAGTTCCTCGATTGGTTAAGAATTGGTGGATCTCAAAGCTTGCGAGTATGAGAGGCTCTTTGAATTCAGGAGTTGGTGAGGTATTTTAGCAGTGGTGAGACTGCAAGATGGCTTTGGCAATTGCTAAGACTTGTCTGGGAGAAGAGATAACTCTGAGTGGGCTGGAGAGAATAACCAAAAGTAAGCGAACAGAGTTGGCAGATAAGTTACTATTGGGGTTACCTGTAGGAGCTAGGAAATCTGATATAGTTAAAAGTATAGCACAGCATCTATAGTTGGAGGTGAAACCTGACACTAGTGAGTCACAGCTGGAGGTAGTGAGGCTTCAGTTGCAAATGAAAAAGCTTGAATTAGAAGCAAAGGACAGGGAAATGGCTTTTAAACTGGAATTAGAAATTGTGAAGATGGAGAAGGAGGAAACAGAAAGAGAATTCCAACTGAAAATGTTGGCAGTTAGAAAAAAGACTTCAGTAGGTGAGGAAGGATTTATTTCTAGAGTAGGACCCAGTGGGGATATGTTTAAATTTGTACAAGCTCCTCCAAAATTTGAGGAAACAGATATTGAAGCATTCTTTATTTCATTTGAGAAGCTAGCTAAACAGATGAAATGGCCACAGGAAAACTGGACATTATTATTACAATCTAAGTTGTTAGGTAGGGCACATGACGGTTTATGCTTCATTTTCAGGAGAAGTGTCGGTGAATTATGATGCTGTGAGAAAAGTTATTTTGACTGCATATGAGTTGGTTCCTGAAGCATACAGGCAGAAATTTAGGAATATGAGAAAACACCCTGGGCAAACTTATATTGAGTTTGAAAGAGTAAAACAAAGTATTTTTGACCAGTGGATAATGGGCATTAAAAATAGAGACAACATATGCAGCTCTTAGGGAAGTCATTCTTTTGGAAGAATTTAAAGATTCAATCCCTTTGGTAGTGAGAACTCATGCGGAGGAACAGAGGATTGATTCTGTAAGACGAGCAGCAGAGATAGCTGATGATTATGAGTTAGTTCATAGAGCTAAACCTTTTTTCTGTCACCCTTTCAAATTGGAAAAGGATAAAAAGTGGGAAGGTGAAAGGAAGGCAGGTAGTCAGAGAAGGAATAGCTGGAAGTTCCCAGGAAGTTTTTTCTCGGAACAAAAAGGAAGGTGCTGAAGGCAGAAGTGACATTCGTAAATTGAGGTGTTTTCATTGTAATAAAGTGGGACACACAAAGTCAGTGTGTTGGAGGTTGCAGGAAAAATCTGTAGGAATTATTAGGGTACAGGAAAGCTCTGGAAGTAAAAGTACTGTGGGTTCTGTGGTTCCGGCACAGGAGAAACCAGTAGTTTGTGTACAGCTGAAACAGGGAGAATCAGTGAAAGGTCAAGAAGTGGGAATGTGTTCATAGTTTACTCAAGAGAATTCTGAGCAGGTTGCAGAAATGTTTAAAGATTTTGTATGTGAAGGGAAAGTCTTTCCATGTACACAGGGTGGAGTAGGTAAAGATGTTAAAATTTTAAGAGACACAGGGGCTAGTCAATCCTTAATGTTGTGGGATAGTGATATTTGTTGTTCAGAGGAAGTGTTGCAGGAGAAGGTAATAATAAGTGGGGTTCATGGAGGTGCTAAATCTGTTCTGGTATGGAAGGTAAATTTAAAGAGCAGATGGAAGATGGGCGAGGTTGTAGTTGGAGTGGTGGAAAAATTGCCCATTGCAGGGGTTCAATTTATTCTGGGTAATGATATAGCTGACCCCGGACACACACACACTGAGTTCAGATCCACAAAAGCTGAGCTCGGACATACACACTCTGAGCTTGGACATTCACTGAGCTCGGACATGCACTCACTGAGCTCAGACACTCACACACACTGAGCTCGGACAGACACACTGAGCTCAGACAGAGTCACTGAACATGGACACGCACACGTTAAGATCAGACACACAGTGAACTCTAAAACACAAACACTGTGCTCACACATACGCACGCTGAACTCGGACACACACAATGAGCTCGGACATACACGCTGAGCTCGGACACACACGCTGAGCTCGGACACACACGCTGAGCTCGGGGACACACACTGACCTCAGACACATGCACACTGATCTCAGGCAGACACACACTCTGAGCTCAGACACGCACACTGTGTGCTCGGCTGCACATGCTCTAAACTCAGAGAAACACACACTTTGCTTGGACACAAGCACTGAACACTGACGCACGCAATTGGTGCTCAGACACACTCACTGAGCTCGTCACACACATTGAGCTTGGACACACGCACTGAGTTGGAAATACACACTGAGCTCAGACACACACACTCTGTGCTCGGGCACACACAATCGGAGTTCGGACACATGCTCGTAACTCAGATGCACATGGTCTGAGCTCAGAGAAACACACACGTTGCTCAGACACACGTTCTGAATGCTGATACACACAATCGGTGCTCACACACACCCACACTGAGCTCAGACACACACAATGAGATCAGACGCACACTGACATCCGACACACACAGCCTAAGCTCAGACAAACACACTGAGCTTGGACACAGACACTTTGAGCTCAGACACACACATTCTGAGCTTGGACACATGCAGAATAACCTTGGATGCACGCAGAATAAGCTCAGTCACACACACCCTCAGCTCGGACACATACAGTCTAACCTCAGACAAACACACTGAACTCGGACACAGACACGCTGTGCTCGGATACACAAACACACTAAGCTTGGGCAAACACTTTGAGGTCAGACACACCCACTAAGCTCGGACCAACACACACTGAACATGGACACACACACACACTGAGCTCGGACACACACATGCTTAACTTGATCACACATTTTGAACTCGGTCACACATTCTGAGCTCGCCAAACACACTCTGAGCACAAACACACACACTGAGCTCGGACACACACACTCTGCGCTCTGACACACGCACTCTGCGCTCGGACACACACACACTGTGCTCGGACACACAGACACTCTGAGCTCGGACACACAGACACTCTGAGCTCAACACACAGACACTCTGGGCTCGGACACACACACTCTGTGCTCGGACACACAGACACTCTGAGCTCGGACACACAGACACTCTGAGCTCGGACACACAGACACTCTGAGCTCGGACACACAGACACTCTGAGCTCGGACACAGACACTCTGAGCTCGGACACACACACTCTGAACTCAGGCACACATATTCTTTGAGCTCGGACACACACACACACAGCTGGGACACAAAATGAATTCGGACACACACACTGTGAGCTCGGACACACACAAACACTGAGCTTGGACACAAACACATTAAGCTCAGAGAAACACTGAGCTCAGACACACACACACTGAGCTCGGACACACACACTCTGTGCTCGGACACACAGACACACTGAGCTCGGACACACACACTCTGTGCTCGGACACACAGACACTCTGAGCTCGGACACAGACACTCTGAGCTCAAACACACACACTATGAGCTCGGACACACACACTCTGAACTCAGGCATACATACACATTGAGCTTGGACATACACAATCTGAGATGAGAAACACATACACCCTGAACTCAGACCACACACTCTGAGCTCAGACACACACTGAGCTAGGACGCAAACATACTGAACTTGGATAGACACGCACTCTGAGCTCGGACACACAGACACTCTGAGCTCGGACACAGACACTCTGAGCTCGGACACACAGACACTCTGAGCTCGGACACAGACACTCTGAGCTCAACACACACATTTTGAGCTTGGAGACAATCACTCTGAGCTCGGACACAGACACCCTGAACTCCGTCACATACGATGAGCTCGTACATACACACAGTGGGCTCATACGCACTCACTCGGAGCTCAGGCACACACACTTTGAGCTCACAATCTCTATGAGCTCAGACACACACATTCAGGGTTTGGACACACAAACACTGTACTTGGACACACGCACAGTGAGCTCGGACACACACACACTGAGCTCAGACACACACTGAGCTAGGACGCAAACACATTGAACTCGGATAGACACACACACTGAGCTCAGACACACACGCTCTGAGCTCAGACACACACTCTGAGCTCGGACACACACACTCTGAGCTCGGACACACACACTCTGAGCTCGGACACACACTCTGAGCTCGGACACACACACTCTGAGCTCGGACACACACACTCTGAGCTCGGACACACACTCTGAGCTCGGACACACACACACTGAGCTCGGACACACACACTCTGAGCTCGGACACACACACTCTGAGCTCGGACACGCACTCTGAGCTCGGACACGCACTCTGAGCTCGGACATACACACTCTGAACTCAGGCACACACACATATTGAGCTCGGACACACACACTCTGAACTCAGGCACACACACTGAGCTCAGGCACATACACACTGAGCTCAGACACACACACTCTGAGATCAGACGCACACAAACTGAGCTCGGACACACATGCACTGAGCTCAGACACACACACACTGAGCTCAGACACACACACACTGAGCTCACACGCACAGTCTGAGCTCGTACACACTCGCTCTGAGCTCGGACACACAGATGCTGAGCTCGGACACGCACTCTGAGCTCGGACATACACACTCTGAACTCAGGCACACACACATTGAGCTTGGACACACACACTGTGTTCAGACACACACACACTGATCTCAGACACACAAACTGAGCTTGGACACACACACACACACACACACACACACACAGACCTCAGACATACACACCCTGAGCTCAGACTCAGACACACTGAGCTCAGACACACACACTCTGAGCTCAGACACACAAACTGAGCTCGGACACACACACACACACACACACACAGACCTCAGACATACACACCCTGAGCTCAGACTCAGACACACTGAGCTCAGACACACACACTCTGAGCTCAGACACACAAACTGAGCTCGGACACACACACACACACACACACACACAGAGCTCAGGCACACACACACTGAGCTCAGACACACACACACACTGAGCTCAGACACACACACATTGAGCTCACACACACTGAGCTCAGACACACACACACTGAGCTCAGACACACACACACACACACACACACACACTGACATCGGACACATACACACTGACATCGGACACACACACACTGTGAGCTCAGACACACACACACTGTGAGCTCAGACACACACACACTGTGCTCGGACACACACACACTGAGCTCAGACACACACACACTGAGATGGTAGAGACACACACTGAGATCAGACTCACACACTGAGCTCATACACACACACACACATTATTAATGTTAATAATGTTTTGGAAATTTTTTTTTTTTAAATTGAGGTTCAATCTGTGGTTATGTCTTAACTGGTTTAAAGCCAGCTAGTCTGGGTGCTTTGATGTGTACTAGTTTTGATATATAAGAGAGATAGCGTGCATTTGCATTTTTTGAATCGAGCATTCAAGAAGTGGGGTGAAAACTTGACGCTTTTCTAGTAGTCACCAAGCAATATGTTTATATTACTAATAAAATCGGTACTATGAATGGGATTTCATTGTTAAAAGGTTAAGTTCAAAGAGGCTGGTGAGACAATGAGAATTTGAATTCAATCAGTGGTGGTAGGTATAACTTGAGTAGCTTGTGGGTGTGCAGAGCAGAGGCAATGTAAGATCAAAAGGCAGCTGCAAGCCTCCAACTGGCTCCACAGTGAAAAGAACCTCATTTTGAATTTGTAAGGTGAAATTACTTTGCCTGGTGTTTGGTTAAGTCTATGGGATGCTGCTGCCTTAATGGAGATTAGTTTGGGAATTTGTTAAAAGTTATGATAGTAGTAATTTGTAGCCATGTGTATATATATTTTAACCCTGTGTAAATTAATAAAATGTTTCACTTAGTTTAATGTACAACTTCGAGAACTTGTGGCCTGATTCCTGAATTTAAGGTCGCATCTCAAACTTAACACTTAAAATTATAGGTTATGACAGTTGTTTAAAGTTTCCCTCCGAGATTTTTAAATAACTCCGCTTTACCAACTGCATCAGTCATAATAATTGGGGGCTGTGCGGGATAAATTATATTTCTAATTCCTCGATTGGTTAAGAATTGGTGGATCTCAAAGCTTGCGAGTACGAGAGGCTCTTTGAATTCAGGAGTTGGTGAGGTATTTTAGCAGTGGTGAGACTGTAAGGTGGCTTTGGCAATTGCTAAGACTTATCTGGGAGAAGAGATAACTCTGAGTGGGCTGGAGAGAATAACCAAAAGTAAGCGAACAGAGTTGGCAGATAAGTTACTATTGGGGTTACCTGTAGGAGCTAGGAAATCTGATATAGTTAAAAGTATAGCACAGCATCTACAGTTGGAGGTGAAACCTGACACTAGTGAGTCACAGCTGGAGGTAGTGAGGCTTCAGTTGCAAATTAAAAAGCTTGAATTAGAAGCAAAGGACAGGGAAATGGCTTTTAAACTGGAATTAGAAATTGTGAAGATGGAGAAGGAGGAAGAGAAAGAGAGAGAAAGAGAATTCCAACTGAAAATGTTGGCAGTTAGAAATAAGACTTCAGTTGGTGAGGAAGGATTTATTTCTAGAGTAGAACCCAGTGGGGATATGTTTAAATTTGTACAAGCTCCTCCAAAATTTGAGGAAACAGATATTGAAGCATTCTTTATTTCATTTGAGAAGCTAGCTAAACAGATGAAATGGCCACAGGAAAACTGGACATTATTATTACAATCTAAGTTGTTAGGTAGGGCACATGACGGTTTATGCTTCATTTTCAGGAGAAGTGTCGGTGAATTATGATGCTGTGAGAAAAGTTATTTTGACTGCATATGAGTTGGTTCCTGAAGCATACAGGCAGAAATTTAGGAATATGAGAAAACACCCTGGGCAAACTTATATTGAGTTTGAAAGAGTAAAACAAAGTATTTTTGACCAGTGGATAATGGGCATTAAAAATAGAGACAACATATGCAGCTCTTAGGGAAGTCATTCTTTTGGAAGAATTTAAAGATTCAATCCCTTCGGTAGTGAGAAGTCATGTGGAGGAACAGAGGGTTGATTCTGTAAGACAAGCAGCAGAGATAGCTGATGATTATGAGTTAGTTCATAGAGCTAAACCTTTTTCCCGTCACCCTTTCAAATTGAAAAAGGATAAAAAGTGGGAAGGTGAAAGGAAGGCAGGTAGTCAGAGAAGAGGAGTAGCTGGAAGTTCCCAGGAAGTTTTTTCTCGGAACAAAAAGGAAGGTGCTGAAGGCAGAAGTGACATTCGTAAATTGAGGTGTTTTCATTGTAATAAAGTGGGACACACAAAGTCAGTGTGTTGGAGGTTGCAGGAAAAATCTGTAGGAATTATTAGGGTACAGGAAAGCTCTGGAAGTAAAAGTACTGTGGGTTCTGTGGTTCCGGCACAGGAGAAACCAGTAGTTTGTGTACAGCTGAAACAGGGAGAATCAGTAAAAGGTCAAGAAGTGGGAATGTGTTCATAGTTTACTCAAGAGAATTCTGAGCAGGTTGCAGAAATGTTTAAAGATTTTGTATGTGAAGGGAAAGTCTTTCCATGTACACAGGGTGGAGTAGGTAAAGATGTTAAAATTTTAAGAGACACAGGGGCTAGTCAATCCTTAATGTTGTGGGATAGTGATATTTGTTGTTCAGAGGAAGTGTTGCAGGAGAAGGTAATAATAAGTGGGGTTCATGGAGGTGCTAAATCTGTTCTGGTATGGAAGGTAAATTTAAAGAGCAGATGGAAGATGGGCTAGGTTGTAGTTGGAGTGGTGGAAAAATTGCCCATTGCAGGGGTTCAATTTATTCTGGGTAATGATATAGCTGACCCCGGACACACACACACTGAGTTCAGATCCACAAAAGCTGAGCTCGGACATACACACTCTGAGCTTGGACATTCACTGAGCTCGGACATGCACTCACTGAGCTCAGACACTCACACACACTGAGCTCGGACAGACACACTGAGCTCAGACAGAGTCACTGAACATGGACACGCACACGTTAAGATCAGACACACAGTGAACTCTAAAACACAAACACTGTGCTCACACATACGCACGCTGAGCTCGGACACACACACTGAGCTCGAACACACACGCTGAGCTCGGACACACACACTGAGCTCGGACACGCACGCTGAGCTCGGACACGCACACTGAGCTCGGACATACAAACACTGACCTCGGACATACACACACTGAGCTCGGACACACACACTGAGCTCGGACACACACGCTGAGCTCGGACACGCACGCTGAGCACGGACACGCACGCTGAGCTCGGACACGCACGCTGAGCTCGGACACGCACGCTGAGCTCGGACACGCACGCTGAGCTCGGACACGCACGCTGAGCTCAGACACACGCTGAGCTCGGACACACACGCTGAGCTCGGACACACACGCTGAGCTTGGACACACACACTGAGCACGGACACACACACTGAGCTCGGACAAACACGCACTGAGCTCAGACACACACACTGAGGTCAGACACACACAATGAGTTCAGACACACACACACTGAGCTCAGACAAACCCACTAAACTCAGACCAACACATGCTGAGCACGGACACACACACTGAGCTCAGACACACACACAATGAGCACGGACACACACACACTGAGCTCGGACACACACACGCTGAGTTCGGACACACACACGCTGAGTTCGGACACACACACGCTGAGTTAGGACACATACACACTGAGCTCGGACACACAAACGCTGAGCTTGGACACACACACACTGAGCTCGGACACACACACTGAGCTCGGACACACACAGCCTAAGCTCGTACAAACACACTGAGCTCAGACACAGACACTCTGAACTCAGACATGCGCAGAATATGCTCGGACCCACACAATCTCAGCTCGGACAAGTACAGTCTAAGCTCAGACAAACACACTGAGCTCAGAAACAGACACACTAAGCTCGGATACACACACTGAGCTCATAAACAGACACACTAAGCTCGGAGAAATATTTTGAGCTCAGACACACCCACTAAGCTCGGACCAACACACACTGAGCACGAACATACAAACACACACACACACACACACACACACTGAGCTCTGACACACACACTGAGCTCGGATGCACACACACGGAGCTCGGACCCACAAATTCTTAGCTCAGGCACATAGTCTGAGCTCGGACAGACTCACTAAGCTCAGACAAACAAAAACTGAGATCGGAGAGACACACATTGAGGTCACACACACACACGCGTACTAAACTCAGACACACACACTGAACTTAGGCACACACGTACTGACCTTGGACACACAAAACCTAAGCTCAGACACACACATTGAGCTTGGACCAACACACTCTGAGACCAAAGAGACACACACTGAGCTCAGGCACACTCACTGACCTCGGACACACACACACGCACACACATACACACACACACACGCACACATGTACACACACATTGAGCTCGGACACAGACACTCTGTGCTTGGATGCACATGCTCTGAGTTCAGAGAAACACACACTTTGCTCTGAACAGAGATACGCACAATCGGTGCTCAGACACACACACTGACCTCGGACACACACACTGACCTCGGACACATAGACTGAGCTCGGACACGTACACACTGAGCTCGGACACGCACGCTGAGCTCGGACACGCACGCTGAGCTCGGACACGCACGCTGAGCTCGGACACGCACGCTGAGCTCGGACACACACGCTGAGTTCGGACACACACATGCGAGTTCGGACACACACATACTGAGCTCGCACATACACATACTGAGTTCGGACACACACATACTGAGTTCGGACACACACATACTGAGCTCGGACACACACACTGAGCTCAGACACACACAGCCTAAGCTCGTACAAACACACTGAGCTCGGACACAGACACTCTAAACTCAGACACGTGTAGAATAAGCTCGGACCCACACAACCTCAGCTTGGACAAGTACAGTCTAAGATCAGACAAACACACTGAGCTCAGAAACAGACACACTAAGCTCGGATACACACACTGAGCTCAGACACACCCACTAAGCTCGGACAAATACCTTGAGCTCAGACACACCCACTAAGCTCGGAACAACACACACTGAGCACGAACATACACACACACACACACACACACACATACACACACACACACATACACACACACACACACATACACACACACACTGAGCTCTGACACACACTGAGCTCGGATGCACACACACTGAGCTCGGACACGTACACACTGAGCTGGGACACGTACACACTGAGCTCGGACACACAGACTGAGCTCGGACACGTACACACTGAGCTCGGCACGTACACACTGAGCTCGCACACACACGCACTGAGCTCCGACACACACACACTGAGCTCGGACACACACACTGACCTCGGACACACACACTGAGCTCGGACACGTACACACTGAGCTGGGACACGTACACACTGAGCTCGGACACACAGACTGAGCTCGGACACGTAAACACTGAGCTCGGACACACACAGCCTAAGCTCAGACACACACATTGAGCTTGGACCAACACACTCTGAGACCGGAGAGACACACACTGAGCTCAGGCACACACACTGACCTTGGACACACACACACGCACACACATGCACACACACACACACACACACACACGCACACACGTACACACACATTGAGCTCGGACACAGGCACTCTGTGCTCGGATGCACATGCTCTGAGTTCAGAGAAACACACAGTTTGCTCTGAACACAGATACGCACAATCGGTGCTCAGACACACACACTGACCTCGGACACACACACTGACCTCGGACACACACACTAACCTCGGACACGTACACACTGAGCTCGGCACGTACACACTGAGCTCGCACACACACGCACTGAGCTCCGACACACACACACTGAGCTCGGACACACACACTGACCTCGGACACGTACACACTGAGCTCGGACACACACACTGAGCTCGGACACACACACTGACCTCGGACACACACACTGACCTCGGACACACACACTGAGCTCGGACACACACACTGAGCTCGGACACACACACTGAGCTCGGACACACACACTGAGCTCGGACACACACACTGAGCTCGGACACACACACTGAGCTCGGACACGTACACACTGAGCTGGGACACGTACACACTGAGCTCGGACACACAGACTGAGCTCGGACACGTAAACACTGAGCTCGGACACGTACACACTGAGCTTGGACACACACACTGAGCTCGGACACACACACCCTGAGCTCAGACACACACAGGTCAGATACACACAATGAGTTTGGACACACACAATGAGTTCGGACACACACACACTGACCTCAGGCACACACACACTGAGCTCGGACACACACTCACTGAGCTCAGACACACACACACTGAGCTCGGACACACACACATTGAGCTCGGACAAACACACTGAGCTCGGACACAGACACACTAAGCTCGGACAAACACTTTGAGCTCAGACAAGCCCACTAAACTCAGACCAACACATGCTGAGCACGGACACACACACTGAGCTCGGACACACACACACTGAGCTCGAATCCACACTGACGTCCGACATACACAGCCTAAGCTCGGACAAACACACTGAGCTCGGACACACACACGCTGAGTTCGGACACAGACACGCTGAGTTCGGACACAGACACGCTGAGTTCGGACACAGACACGCTGAGTTCGGACACACACACGCTGAGTTCGGACACACACACACTGAGTTCGGACACACACATACTGAGCTCGGACACACACATACTGAGTTCGGACACACACATACTGAGTTCGGACACACACATACTGAGTTCGGACACACACACACTGAGCTCGGACACACACACTGAGCTCGGACACGTACACACTGAGCTCGGACACGTACACAATGAGCTCGGACACGTACACAATGATCTCCGACACACACACACTGAGCTAGGACACAAACACTGAGGTCAGACACACACAATGAGTTCGGACACACACAAAGAGTTCGGACACACACACACTGAGATCGGACACACACACACTGAGCTCGGATCCATACTGACCTCCGACATACACAGCCTATGCTCGGACACACACACTGAGCTCGGACACAGACACACTAAGCTCGGACAAACACTTTGAGCTCAGACAAACCCACTAAATTCAGACCAACACATGCTGAGCACGGACACACACACTGAGCTCGGATTCACACACACTGAGCTCGGACACACACACGCTGAGTTCGGACACACACAAGCTGAGTTCGGACACACACACACTGAGGTCAGACACACACACACTGAGCTCGGACTCACACACACTGACCTCGGACACACACACTGAGCTCGGACACACACACACTGAGTCGGACACACACATACTGAGCTCGGACACACACACCCTGAGCTCGAACACACAGACACTGAGCTCGGACACACACATACTGAGCTCAGACACACACACACTGAGTTCGGACACACACACACTGAGCTCGGACACACACACACTGAGCTCGGACACACACGCTGAGTTCGGACACACACGCTGAGTTAGCACACATACACACTGAGCTCGGACACACACACGCTGAGCTTGGACACACACACACTGAGCTCGGACACACACGCTGAGCTCGGACACACACGCTGAGCTCGGACACACACGCTGAGTTCGGACACACACATACTGAGTTCGGACACACACACTGAGCTCAGACACACACAGCCTAAGCTCGTACAAACACACTGAGCTCGGACACAGACACTCTAAACTCAGACACGTGTAGAATAAGCTCGGACCCACACCACCTCAGCTTGGACAAGTACAGTCTAAGATCAGACAAACACACTGAGCTCAGAAACAGACACACTAAGCTCGGATACACACACTGAGCTCAGACACACCCACTATGCTCGGACAAATACCTTGAGCTCAGACACACCCACTAAGCTCGGAACAACACACACTGAGCACGAACATACACACACACACACACACACATACACACACACACATACACACACACACTGAGCTCTGACACACACTGAGCTCGGATGCACACACACTGAGCTCAGACCCACAAATTCTGAGCTCAGGCACATAGTCTGAGCTCGGACAGACTCACTACGCTCAGACAAACAAAAACTGAGATCGGAGAGACACACATTGAGCTCACACACACACACAAGTACTGAACTCAGACACACACACTGAACTCAAACCCAAACACACTGAGCTCGGACACACACACTGAACTTAGGCACGCACGTACTGACCTTGGACACACAAAGCCTAAGCTCAGACACACACACTGAGCTCGGAACAACACACACTGAGATCGGAGAGACACACAATGAGTTTGGACATAAACACAAGCTGACCTCGGACATGTACACACTGAACTCGCATACATACATACACACACACACACACACACACAGCCTAAGCTCAGACACACACATTGAGCTTGGACCAAAACACTCTGAGACCAAAGAGACACACACTGAGCTCAGGCACACATACTGTCCTCGGACACACACACACGCACACACGTGCACACACACACGCACACACTGACCTCGGACACACACAGCCTAAGCTCAGACACACACATTGAGCTTGGACCAACACACTCTGAGACCGGAGAGACACACACTGAGCTCAGGCACACACACTGACCTTGGACACACACACACGCACACACATGCACACACACACGCACACACACACACGCACACACGTACACACACATTGAGCTCGGACACAGGCATTCTGTGCTCGGATGCACATGCTCTGAGTTCAGAGAAACACACAGTTTGCTCTGAACACAGATATGCACAATCGGTGCTCAGACACACACACTGACCTCGGACACACACACTAACCTCGGACACGTACACACTGAGCTCGGCACGTACACACTGAGCTCGCACACACACGCACTGAGCACCGACACACACACACTGAGCTCGGACACACACACTGACCTCGGACACGTACACACTGAGCTCGGACACACACACTGACCTCGGACACACACACTGACCTCGGACACACACACTGACCTCGGACACACACACTGACCTCGGACACATAGACTGAGCTCGGACACGTACACACTGAGCTCGGACACGCACGCTGAGCTCGGACACGCACGCTGAGCTCGGACACGCACGCTGAGCTCGGACACGCACGCTGAGCTCGGACACACACGCTGAGTTCGGACACACACATGCGAGTTCGGACACACACATACTGAGCTCGCACATACACATACTGAGTTCGGACACACACATACTGAGTTCGGACACACACATACTGAGCTCGGACACACACACTGAGCTCAGACACACACAGCCTAAGCTCGTACAAACACACTGAGCTCGGACACAGACACTCTAAACTCAGACACGTGTAGAATAAGCTCGGACCCACACAACCTCAGCTTGGACAAGTACAGTCTAAGATCAGACAAACACACTGAGCTCAGAAACAGACACACTAAGCTCGGATACACACACTGAGCTCAGACACACCCACTAAGCTCGGACAAATACCTTGAGCTCAGACACACCCACTAAGCTCGGAACAACACACACTGAGCACGAACATACACACACACACACACACACACATACACACACACACACATACACACACACACACACATACACACACACACTGAGCTCTGACACACACTGAGCTCGGATGCACACACACTGAGCTCGGACACGTACACACTGAGCTGGGACACGTACACACTGAGCTCGGACACACAGACTGAGCTCGGACACGTACACACTGAGCTCGGCACGTACACACTGAGCTCGCACACACACGCACTGAGCTCCGACACACACACACTGAGCTCGGACACACACACTGACCTCGGACACACACACTGAGCTCGGACACGTACACACTGAGCTGGGACACGTACACACTGAGCTCGGACACACAGACTGAGCTCGGACATGTAAACACTGAGCTCGGACACGTACACACTGAGCTTGGACACACACACTGAGCTCGGACACACACACCCTGAGCTCAGACACACACAGGTCAGATACACACAATGAGTTTGGACACACACAATGAGTTCGGACACACACACACTGACCTCAGGCACACACACACTGAGCTCGGACACACACTCACTGAGCTCAGACACACACACACTGAGCTCGGACACACACACATTGAGCTCGGACAAACACACTGAGCTCGGACACAGACACACTAAGCTCGGACAAACACTTTGAGCTCAGACAAGCCCACTAAACTCAGACCAACACATGCTGAGCACGGACACACACACTGAGCTCGGACACACACACACTGAGCTCGAATCCACACTGACGTCCGACATACACAGCCTAAGCTCGGACAAACACACTGAGCTCGGACACACACACATGAGCTCGCATACACACACTGAGCTCGGACACACACACACTGAGGTCAGACACACACACACTGAGCTCGGACACACACGCTGACTTCGGACACACACACGCTGAGTTCGGACACACACACGCTGATTTCGGACACACACACACTGAGTTCGGACACACACATTCTGAGCACGGACACATACATACTGAGTTCGGACACACACATACTGAGTTCGGACACACACATACTGAGCTCGGACACACACACTGAGCTCGGACACACACAGCCTAAGCTCGTACAAACACACTGAGCTCAGACACAGACACTCTGAACTCAGACATGCGCAGAATATGCTCGGACCCACACAACCTCAGCTCGGACAAGTACAGTCTAAGCTCAGACAAACACACTGAGCTCAGAAACAGACACACTAAGCTCGGATACACACACTGAGCTCATAAACAGACACACTAAGCTCGGAGAAATATTTTGAGCTCAGACACACCCACTAAGCTCGGACCAACACACACTGAGCACGAACATACAAACACACACACACACACACACACACACACACTGAGCTCTGACACACACACTGAGCTCGGATGCACACACACGGAGCTCGGACCCACAAATTCTTAGCTCAGGCACATAGTCTGAGCTCGGACAGACTCACTAAGCTCAGACAAACAAAAACTGAGATCGGAGAGACACACATTGAGGTCACACACACACACGCGTACTAAACTCAGATACACACACTGAACTTAGGCACACACGTACTGACCTTGGACACACAAAACCTAAGCTCAGACACACACATTGAGCTTGGACCAACACACTCTGAGACCAAAGAGACACACACTGAGCTCAGGCACACTCACTGACCTCGGACACACACACACGCACACACATACACACACACACATGCACACATGTACACACACATTGAGCTCGGACACAGACACTCTGTGCTTGGATGCACATGCTCTGAGTTCAGAGAAACACACACTTTGCTCTGAACAGAGATACGCACAATCGGTGCTCAGACACACACACTGACCTCGGACACACACACTGACCTCGGACACATAGACTGAGCTCGGACACGTACACACTGAGCTCGGACACACACACTGAGCTCGGACACGCACGCTGAGCTTGGACACTCACGCTGAGCTCGGACACACACGCTGAGCTCGGACACACACGCTGAGCTTGGACACACACCCTGAGCACGGACACACACGCTGAGCTCGGACACACACGCACTGAGCTCAGACACACACACTGAGGTCAGACACACACGATGAGTTCAGACACACACACACTGAGCTCAGACAAACCCACTAAACTCAGACCAACACATGCTGAGCACGGACACACACACTGAGCTCAGACACACACACAATGAGCTCGGACACACACACACTGAGCTCGGACACACACACGCTGAGTTCGGACACACACACGCTGAGTTAGGACACATACACACTGAGCTCGGACACACACACGCTGAGCTTGGACACACACACACTGAGCTCGGACACACACACTGAGCTCGGACACACACGCTGAGTTCGGACACACACATGCGAGTTCGGACACACACATACTGAGCTCGCACATACACATACTGAGTTCGGACACACACATACTGAGTTCGGACACACACATACTGAGCTCGGACACACACACTGAGCTCAGACACACACAGCCTAAGCTCGTACAAACGCACTGAGCTCGGACACAGACACTCTAAACTCAGACACGTGTAGAATAAGCTCGGACCCACACAACCTCAGCTTGGACAAGTACAGTCTAAGATCAGACAAACACACTGAGCTCAGAAACAGACACACTAAGCTCGGATACACACACTGAGCTCAGACACACCCACTAAGCTCGGACAAATACCTTGAGCTCAGACACACCCACTAAGCTCGGAACAACACACACTGAGCACGAACATACACACACACACATACACACACACACACATACACACACACACATACACACACACACTGAGCTCTGACACACACTGAGCTCGGATGCACACACACTGAGCTCAGACCCACAAATTCTGAGCTCAGGCACATAGTCTGAGCTCGGACAGACTCACTATGCTCAGACAAACAAAAACTGAGATCGGAGAGACACACATTGAGCTCACACACACACACAAGTACTGAACTCAGACACACACACTGAACTCAAACCCAAACACACTGAGCTCGGACACACACACTGAACTTAGGCACACACGTACTGACCTTGGACACACAAAGCCTAAGCTCAGACACACACACTGAGCTCGGAACAACACACACTGAGATCGGAGAGACACACAATGAGTTTGGACATAAACACAAGCTGACCTCGGACACGTACACACTGAACTCGCATACATACACACACACACACACACACACACACACAGCCTAAGCTCAGACACACACATTGAGCTTGGACCAAAACACTCTGAGACCAAAGAGACACACACTGAGCTCAGGCACACATACTGACCTCGGACACACACACACGCACACACATGCACACACACACGCACACACACACGCACACACTGACCTCGGACACACACAGCCTAAGCTCAGACACACACATTGAGCTTGGACCAACACACTCTGAGACCGGAGAGACACACACTGAGCTCAGGCACACACACTGACCTTGGACACACACACACGCACACACATGCACACACACACGCACACACACACACGCACACACGTACACACACATTGAGCTCGGACACAGGCACTCTGTGCTCGGATGCACATGCTCTGAGTTCAGAGAAACACACAGTTTGCTCTGAACACAGATACGCACAATCGGTGCTCAGACACACACACTGACCTCGGACACACACACTGACCTCGGACACACACACTAACCTCGGACACGTACACACTGAGCTCGGCACGTACACACTGAGCTCGCACACACACGCACTGAGCTCCGACACACACACACTGAGCTCGGACACACACACTGACCTCGGACACGTACACACTGAGCTCGGACACACACACTGAGCTCGGACACACACACTGACCTCGGACACACACACTGACCTCGGACACACACACTGACCTCGGACACACACACTGACCTCGGACACACACACTGAGCTCGGACACACACACTGAGCTCGGACACACACACTGAGCTCGGACACATACACACTGAGCTGGGACACGTACACACTGAGCTCGGACACACAGACTGAGCTCGGACACGTAAACACTGAGCTCGGACACGTACACACTGAGCTTGGACACACACACTGAGCTCGGACACACACACCCTGAGCTCAGACACACACAGGTCAGATACACACAATGAGTTTGGACACACACAATGAGTTCGGACACACACACACTGACCTCAGGCACACACACACTGAGCTCGGACACACACTCACTGAGCTCAGACACACACACACTGAGCTCGGACACACACACATTGAGCTCGGACAAACACACTGAGCTCGGACACAGACACACTAAGCTCGGACAAACACTTTGAGCTCAGACAAGCTCACTAAACTCAGACCAACACATGCTGAGCACGGACACACACACTGAGCTCGGACACACACACACTGAGCTCGAATCCACACTGACGTCCGACATACACAGCCTAAGCTCGGACAAACACACTGAGCTCGGACACACACACGCTGAGTTCGGACACAGACACGCTGAGTTCGGACACAGACACGCTGAGTTCGGACACAGACACGCTGAGTTCGGACACACACACGCTGAGTTCGGACACACACACACTGAGTTCGGACACACACATACTGAGCTCGGACACACACATACTGAGTTCGGACACACACATACTGAGTTCGGACACACACATACTGAGTTCGGACACACACACACTGAGCTCGGACACACACACTGAGCTCGGACACGTACACACTGAGCTCGGACACGTACACAATGAGCTCGGACACGTACACAATGATCTCCGACACACACACACTGAGCTAGGACACAAACACTGAGGTCAGACACACACAATGAGTTCGGACACACACAAAGAGTTCGGACACACACACACTGAGATCGGACACACACACACTGAGCTCGGATCCATACTGACCTCCGACATACACAGCCTATGCTCGGACACACACACTGAGCTCGGACACAGACACACTAAGCTCGGACAAACACTTTGAGCTCAGACAAACCCACTAAATTCAGACCAACACATGCTGAGCACGGACACACACACTGAGCTCGGATTCACACACACTGAGCTCGGACACACACACGCTGAGTTCGGACACACACAAGCTGAGTTCGGACACACACACACTGAGGTCAGACACACACACACTGAGCTCGGACTCACACACACTGACCTCGGACACACACACTGAGCTCGGACACACACACACTGAGTCGGACACACACATACTGAGCTCGGACACACACACCCTGAGCTCGAACACACAGACACTGAGCTCGGACACACACATACTGAGCTCAGACACACACACACTGAGTTCGGACACACACACACTGAGCTCGGACACACACACACTGAGCTCGGACACACACGCTGAGTTCGGACACACACGCTGAGTTAGCACACATACACACTGAGCTCGGACACACACACGCTGAGCTTGGACACACACACACTGAGCTCGGACACACACGCTGAGCTCGGACACACACGCTGAGCTCGGACACACACGCTGAGTTCGGACACACACATACTGAGTTCGGACACACACACTGAGCCCAGACACACACAGCCTAAGCTCGTACAAACACACTGAGCTCGGACACAGACACTCTAAACTCAGACACGTGTAGAATAAGCTCGGACCCACACCACCTCAGCTTGGACAAGTACAGTCTAAGATCAGACAAACACACTGAGCTCAGAAACAGACACACTAAGCTCGGATACACACACTGAGCTCAGACACACCCACTAAGCTCGGACAAATACCTTGAGCTCAGACACACCCACTAAGCTCGGAACAACACACACTGAGCACGAACATACACACACACACACACACACATACACACACACACATACACACACACACTGAGCTCTGACACACACTGAGCTCGGATGCACACACACTGAGCTCAGACCCACAAATTCTGAGCTCAGGCACATAGTCTGAGCTCGGACAGACTCACTACGCTCAGACAAACAAAAACTGAGATCGGAGAGACACACATTGAGCTCACACACACACACAAGTACTGAACTCAGACACACACACTGAACTCAAACCCAAACACACTGAGCTCGGACACACACACTGAACTTAGGCACGCACGTACTGACCTTGGACACACAAAGCCTAAGCTCAGACACACACACTGAGCTCGGAACAACACACACTGAGATCGGAGAGACACACAATGAGTTTGGACATAAACACAAGCTGACCTCGGACATGTACACACTGAACTCGCATACATACATACACACACACACACACACACACAGCCTAAGCTCAGACACACACATTGAGCTTGGACCAAAACACTCTGAGACCAAAGAGACACACACTGAGCTCAGGCACACATACTGTCCTCGGACACACACACACGCACACACGTGCACACACACACGCACACACTGACCTCGGACACACACAGCCTAAGCTCAGACACACACATTGAGCTTGGACCAACACACTCTGAGACCGGAGAGACACACACTGAGCTCAGGCACACACACTGACCTTGGACACACACACACGCACACACACGCACACACATGCACACACACACGCACACACACACACGCACACACGTACACACACATTGAGCTCGGACACAGGCATTCTGTGCTCGGATGCACATGCTCTGAGTTCAGAGAAACACACAGTTTGCTCTGAACACAGATATGCACAATCGGTGCTCAGACACACACACTGACCTCGGACACACACACTAACCTCGGACACGTACACACTGAGCTCGGCACGTACACACTGAGCTCGCACACACACGCACTGAGCACCGACACACACACACTGAGCTCGGACACACACACTGACCTCGGACACGTACACACTGAGCTCGGACACACACACTGACCTCGGACACACACACTGACCTCGGACACACACACTGACCTCGGACACACACACTGAGCTCGGACACACACACTGAGCTCGGACACACACACTGAGCTCGGACACACACACTGAGCTCGGACACGTACACACTGAGCTGGGACACGTACACACTGAGCTCGGACACACAGACTGAGCTCGGACACGTAAACACTGAGCTCGGACACGTACACACTGAGCTTGGACACACACACTGAGCTCGGACACACACACCCTGAGCTCAGACACACACAGGTCAGATACACACAATGAGTTTGGACACACACAATGAGTTCGGACACACACACACTGACCTCAGGCACACACACACTGAGCTCGGACACACACTCACTGAGCTCAGACACACACACACTGAGCTCGGACACACACACATTGAGCTCGAACAAACAAACTGAGCTCGGACACAGACACACTAAGCTCGGACAAACACTTTGAGCTCAGACAAGCCCACTAAACTCAGACCAACACATGCTGAGCACGGACACACACACTGAGCTCGGACACACACACACTGAGCTCGAATCCACACTGACGTCCGACATACACAGCCTAAGCTCGGACAAACACACTGAGCTCGGACACACACACGCTGAGTTCGGACACAGACACGCTGAGTTCGGACACAGACACGCTGAGTTCGGACACAGACACGCTGAGTTCGGACACAGACACGCTGAGTTCGGACACACACACGCTGAGTTCGGACACACACACACTGAGTTCGGACACACACATACTGAGCTCGGACACACACATACTGAGTTCGGACACACACATACTGAGTTCGGACACACACACACTGAGTTCGGACACACACACACTGAGCTCGGACACACACACTGAGCTCGGACACGTACACACTGAGCTCGGACACGTACACAATGAGCTCGGACACGTACACAATGATCTCCGACACACACACACTGAGCTAGGACACAAACACTGAGGTCAGACACACACAATGAGTTCGGACACACACAAAGAGTTCGGACACACACACACTGAGATCGGACACACACACACTGAGCTCGGATCCATACTGACCTCCGACATACACAGCCTATGCTCGGACACACACACTGAGCTCGGACACAGACACACTAAGCTCGGACAAACACTTTGAGCTCAGACAAACCCACTAAATTCAGACCAACACATGCTGAGCACGGACACACACACTGAGCTCGGATTCACACACACTGAGCTCGGACACACACACGCTGAGTTCGGACACACACAAGCTGAGTTCGGACACACACACACTGAGGTCAGACACACACACACTGAGCTCGGACTCACACACACTGACCTCGGACACACACACTGAGCTCGGACACACACACACTGAGTCGGACACACACATACTGAGCTCGGACACACACACCCTGAGCTCGAACACACAGACACTGAGCTCGGACACACACATACTGAGCTCAGACACACACACACTGAGTTCGGACACACACACACTGAGCTCGGACACACACACACTGAGCTCGGACACACACGCTGAGTTCGGACACACACGCTGAGTTAGCACACATACACACTGAGCTCGGACACACACACGCTGAGCTTGGACACACACACACTGAGCTCGGACACACACGCTGAGCTCGGACACACACGCTGAGCTCGGACACACACGCTGAGTTCGGACACACACATACTGAGTTCGGACACACACACTGAGCCCAGACACACACAGCCTAAGCTCGTACAAACACACTGAGCTCGGACACAGACACTCTAAACTCAGACACGTGTAGAATAAGCTCGGACCCACACCACCTCAGCTTGGACAAGTACAGTCTAAGATCAGACAAACACACTGAGCTCAGAAACAGACACACTAAGCCCGGATACACACACTGAGCTCAGACACACCCACTAAGCTCGGACAAATACCTTGAGCTCAGACACACCCACTAAGCTCGGAACAACACACACTGAGCACGAACATACACACACACACACACACACATACACACACACACATACACACACACACTGAGCTCTGACACACACTGAGCTCGGATGCACACACACTGAGCTCAGACCCACAAATTCTGAGCTCAGGCACATAGTCTGAGCTCGGACAGACTCACTACGCTCAGACAAACAAAAACTGAGATCGGAGAGACACACATTGAGCTCACACACACACACAAGTACTGAACTCAGACACACACACTGAACTCAAACCCAAACACACTGAGCTCGGACACACACACTGAACTTAGGCACGCACGTACTGACCTTGGACACACAAAGCCTAAGCTCAGACACACACACTGAGCTCGGAACAACACACACTGAGATCGGAGAGACACACAATGAGTTTGGACATAAACACAAGCTGACCTCGGACATGTACACACTGAACTCGCATACATACATACACACACACACACACACACACAGCCTAAGCTCAGACACACACATTGAGCTTGGACCAAAACACTCTGAGACCAAAGAGACACACACTGAGCTCAGGCACACATACTGTCCTCGGACACACACACACGCACACACGTGCACACACACACGCACACACTGACCTCGGACACACACAGCCTAAGCTCAGACACACACATTGAGCTTGGACCAACACACTCTGAGACCGGAGAGACACACACTGAGCTCAGGCACACACACTGACCTTGGACACACACACACGCACACACACGCACACACATGCACACACACACGCACACACACACACGCACACACGTACACACACATTGAGCTCGGACACAGGCATTCTGTGCTCGGATGCACATGCTCTGAGTTCAGAGAAACACACAGTTTGCTCTGAACACAGATATGCACAATCGGTGCTCAGACACACACACTGACCTCGGACACACACACTAACCTCGGACACGTACACACTGAGCTCGGCACGTACACACTGAGCTCGCACACACACGCACTGAGCACCGACACACACACACTGAGCTCGGACACACACACTGACCTCGGACACGTACACACTGAGCTCGGACACACACACTGACCTCGGACACACACACTGACCTCGGACACACACACTGACCTCGGACACACACACTGAGCTCGGACACACACACTGAGCTCGGACACACACACTGAGCTCGGACGCACACACTGAGCTCGGACACACACACTGAGCTCGGACACGTACACACTGAGCTGGGACACGTACACACTGAGCTCGGACACACAGACTGAGCTCGGACACGTAAACACTGAGCTCGGACACGTACACACTGAGCTTGGACACACACACTGAGCTCGGACACACACACCCTGAGCTCAGACACACACAGGTCAGATACACACAATGAGTTTGGACACACACAATGAGTTCGGACACACACACACTGACCTCAGGCACACACACACTGAGCTCGGACACACACTCACTGAGCTCAGACACACACACACTGAGCTCGGACACACACACATTGAGCTCGAACAAACAAACTGAGCTCGGACACAGACACACTAAGCTCGGACAAACACTTTGAGCTCAGACAAGCCCACTAAACTCAGACCAACACATGCTGAGCACGGACACACACACTGAGCTCGGACACACACACACTGAGCTCGAATCCACACTGACGTCCGACATACACAGCCTAAGCTCGGACAAACACACTGAGCTCGGACACACACACGCTGAGTTCGGACACAGACACGCTGAGTTCGGACACAGACACGCTGAGTTCGGACACAGACACGCTGAGTTCGGACACACACACGCTGAGTTCGGACACACACATACTGAGTTCGGACACACACATACTGAGCTCGGACACACACATACTGAGTTCGGACACACACATACTGAGTTCGGACACACACATACTGAGTTCGGACACACACACACTGAGCTCGGACACGTACACACTGAGCTCGGACACGTACACAATGATCTCCGACACACACACACTGAGCTAGGACACAAACACTGAGGTCAGACACACACAATGAGTTCGGACACACACAAAGAGTTCGGACACACACACCCTGAGCTCGAACACACAGACACTGAGCTCGGACACACACATACTGAGCTCAGACACACACACACTGAGTTCGGACACACACACACTGAGTTCGGACACACACACACACACTGAGCTCGGACACACACATACTGAGTTCGGACACACACACACTGAGCTCGGACACACACACTGATCTCGGGCACACACAGCTTAAGCTCGTACAAACACACTGAGCTCGGACACAGACACTCTGAACTCAGACACGCGCAGAATAAGCTCGGACCCACACAACCTCAGCTCGGACAAGTACAGTCTAAGCTGAGACAAACACACTGAACTCAGAAACAGAGACACTAAGCTCGGACAAATACTTTGAGCTCAGACACACCCACTAAGCTTGGACCAACACACGCTGAGCACGAACATACACACACACATACACACACACACACACACACACACTGAGCTCTAACACACACACTGAGCTCGGATGCACACACACTGAGCTCGGACCCACAAATTCTGAGCTCAGGCACATAGTCTGAGCTCGGACAGACTCACTAAGCTCAGACAAACAAAAACTGAGATCGGAGAGACGCACATTGAGCTCACACACACACACACGTACTAAACTCAGACACACACACTGAACTTAGGCACATACGTACTGACCTCAGACACACAAGGCCTAAGCTCAGACACACACACTGAGCTCGGAACAACACACACTGAGATCGGAGAGACACACAATGAGTTCGGACACACACAATGAGTTCGGACACACACAATGAGTTCGGACACACACACACTGAGCTCAGACATACACACACTGAGCTCGGACACACACACACACTGAGCACAAACACACACACTGAGCTCGGACACACACTAACCTCCGACACACACAGCCTAAGTTCGGACAAACACACTGAACTCGGACACACACACTGACCTCGGACACACACACTGAGCTCAGACACACACACTGACCTCGGACACACACACTGAGCTCAGACACACACACTGACCTCGGACACGTACACACTGAGCTCGGACACACACACACTGAGCTCGGACACACACACACTGAGCTCCGACACACACACACTGAGCTCGAACACGCAGACACTGAGCTCGGGCACACAGACGCTGAGCTCGGACACACACACACTGAGCTCGGACACACACACACTGAGCTCAGACACACACACACTGAGCTCAGACACACACAATGAGTTCGGACACACACAATGAGTTCGGACACACACAATGAGTTCGGACACACACACACTGAGCTCAGACATACACACACTGAGCTCGGACACACACACACACTGAGCACAAACACACACACTGAGCTCGGACACACACTAACCTCCGACACACACAGCCTAAGTTCGGACAAACACACTGAACTCGGACACGCACACACTGAGCTCGGTCACACACACATTGAGCTCGGACACACACACACTGAGCTCGGACACACACACGATGAACTTGTTCACACACAGCCTAACATCGTACAAACACACTGAGCTCGGACACAGACACTCTGAACTCAGCCATGTGCAGAATAAGCTCGGACCCACACACCCTCACCTCAGACACGTACAGTCTAAGCTCAGACAAACACACTGAACTCAGACACACACACACTGAGCTCGGACACTCACACACTGAGTTCGGGCACACACACACTGAGCTCAGACACACACAATGAGCTCGGACACACACTGACATCCGACACACACAGCCTAAGCTCGGACACACACACTGAGCTTGGACACAGACACTTTGAGCTCAAACACACACGTTCTGAGCTTGGACACGTGCAGAATTATCTTGGATGCATGCAGAATAAGCTCAGTCACACACACCCTCAGCTCGGACACATACAGTTTAAGCTCAGTCAAACACACTGCTCGGACACACACACACGCTAAGCTCGGACAAACACTTTGGGGTCAGACACACCCACTAAGCTCGGACCAACACACACTGATCACGGACACACACTTACACACGCATACACACACTGAGCTAGGACACACACATGCTTAACGTGGACACACATCTGGAACTCGTAAACGTATTCTAAGCTCGGACAAACGAACTCTGAGCTCGGACACACGCTCTGAGCTTGGACACACACTCTGAGCATGGACACACACTGAGCTCACCACGCACGCACTCTACGCTCAGACACACACTGAGCTCGGACACACACACACTGTGCTTGGACACACACTGAGCTCAGACACACGCACTCTGCGCTCGGACACACACTGAGCTCAGACACACGCACTCTGCGCTCGGACACACACTGAGCTCAGACACACAAGCACTGAGCTTGGGCACACGCACTCTGCGCTCGGACACACACTGAGCTCAGACACACGCACTCTGCGCTCGGACACACACTGAGCTCAGACACACGCACTCTGCGCTCCGACACACACTGAGCTCGGACACACAAACACTGAGCTCAGGCACATAGTCTGAGCTCGGACAGACTCACTATGCTCAGACAAACAAAAACTGAGATCGGAGAGACACACATTGAGCTCACACACACACACAAGTACTGAACTCAGACACACACACTGAACTCAAACCCAAACACACTGAGCTCGGACACACACACTGAACTTAGGCACGCACGTACTGACCTTGGACACACAAAGCCTAAGCTCAGACACACACACTGAGCTCGGAACAACACACACTGAGATCGGAGAGACACACAATGAGTTTGGACATAAACACAAGCTGACCTCGGACATGTACACACTGAACTCGCATACATACATACACACACACACACACACACAGCCTAAGCTCAGACACACACATTGAGCTTGGACCAAAACACTCTGAGACCAAAGAGACACACACTGAGCTCAGGCACACATACTGTCCTCGGACACACACACACGCACACACGTGCACACACACACGCACACACTGACCTCGGACACACACAGCCTAAGCTCAGACACACACATTGAGCTTGGACCAACACACTCTGAGACCGGAGAGACACACACTGAGCTCAGGCACACACACTGACCTTGGACACACACACACGCACACACACGCACACACATGCACACACACACGCACACACACACGCACACACGTACACACACATTGAGCTCGGACACAGGCATTCTGTGCTCGGATGCACATGCTCTGAGTTCAGAGAAACACACAGTTTGCTCTGAACACAGATATGCACAATCGGTGCTCAGACACACACACTGACCTCGGACACACACACTGACCTCGGACACACACACTAACCTCGGACACGTACACACTGAGCTCGGCACGTACACACTGAGCTCGCACACACACGCACTGAGCACCGACACACACACACTGAGCTCGGACACACACACTGACCTCGGACACGTACACACTGAGCTCGGACACACACACTGACCTCGGACACACACACTGACCTCGGACACACACACTGACCTCGGACACACACACTGACCTCGGACACACACACTGACCTCGGACACACACACTGAGCTCGGACACACACACTGAGCTCGGACACACACACTGAGCTCGGACACACACACTGAGCTCGGACACGTACACACTGAGCTGGGACACGTACACACTGAGCTCGGACACACAGACTGAGCTCGGACACGTAAACACTGAGCTCGGACACGTACACACTGAGCTTGGACACACACACTGAGCTCGGACACACACACCCTGAGCTCAGACACACACAGGTCAGATACACACAATGAGTTTGGACACACACAATGAGTTCGGACACACACACACTGACCTCAGGCACACACACACTGAGCTCGGACACACACTCACTGAGCTCAGACACACACACACTGAGCTCGGACACACACACATTGAGCTCGAACAAACAAACTGAGCTCGGACACAGACACACTAAGCTCGGACAAACACTTTGAGCTCAGACAAGCCCACTAAACTCAGACCAACACATGCTGAGCACGGACACACACACTGAGCTCGGACACACACACACTGAGCTCGAATCCACACTGACGTCCGACATACACAGCCTAAGCTCGGACAAACACACTGAGCTCGGACACACACACGCTGAGTTCGGACACAGACACGCTGAGTTCGGACACAGACACGCTGAGTTCGGACACAGACACGCTGAGTTCGGACACACACACGCTGAGTTCGGACACACACATACTGAGTTCGGACACACACATACTGAGCTCGGACACACACATACTGAGTTCGGACACACACATACTGAGTTCGGACACACACATACTGAGTTCGGACACACACACACTGAGCTCGGACACGTACACACTGAGCTCGGACACGTACACAATGATCTCCGACACACACACACTGAGCTAGGACACAAACACTGAGGTCAGACACACACAATGAGTTCGGACACACACAAAGAGTTCGGACACACACACCCTGAGCTCGAACACACAGACACTGAGCTCGGACACACACATACTGAGCTCAGACACACACACACTGAGTTCGGACACACACACACTGAGTTCGGACACACACACACACACTGAGCTCGGACACACACATACTGAGTTCGGACACACACACACTGAGCTCGGACACACACACTGATCTCGGGCACACACAGCTTAAGCTCGTACAAACACACTGAGCTCGGACACAGACACTCTGAACTCAGACACGCGCAGAATAAGCTCGGACCCACACAACCTCAGCTCGGACAAGTACAGTCTAAGCTGAGACAAACACACTGAACTCAGAAACAGAGACACTAAGCTCGGACAAATACTTTGAGCTCAGACACACCCACTAAGCTTGGACCAACACACGCTGAGCACGAACATACACACACACATACACACACACACACACACACACACACACACACACACTGAGCTCTAACACACACACTGAGCTCGGATGCACACACACTGAGCTCGGACCCACAAATTCTGAGCTCAGGCACATAGTCTGAGCTCGGACAGACTCACTAAGCTCAGACAAACAAAAACTGAGATCGGAGAGACGCACATTGAGCTCACACACACACACACGTACTAAACTCAGACACACACACTGAACTTAGGCACATACGTACTGACCTCAGACACACAAAGCCTAAGCTCAGACACACACACTGAGCTCGGAACAACACACACTGAGATCGGAGAGACACACAATGAGTTTGGACAAACACACAAGCTGACCTTGGACATGTACACACTGAACTCGCATACATACATACATACACACACACACACACACACACACTCTGAGCTCGGACACACACGCACAAACTGACCTCGGACACACACAGCCTAAGCTCAGACACACACATTGAGCTTGGACCAACACACTCTGAGACCGGAGAGACACACACTGAGCTCAGGCACACACACTGACCTCGGACACACACATACACACACACATACACACACACATGCACACACGTACACACACATTGAGCTTGGACCAACACACTCTGAGACCGGAGAGACACACACTGAGCTCAGGCACACACACTGACCTCGGACACACACACACGCACACACATATACACACACACACACGCACACACGTACACACACATTGAGCTCGGACACAGGCACTCTGTGCTCGGATGCACATGCTCTGAGTTCAGAGAAACACACACTTTGCTCTGAACACAGATACGCACAATCGGTGCTCAGACACACACACTGACCTCGGACACACACACTGACCTCGGACACACACACTGACCTCGGACACACACACTGAGCTCAGACACACACACTGACCTCGGACACACACACTGAGCTCAGACACACACACTGACCTCGGACACGTACACACTGAGCTCGGACACACACACACTGAGCTCGGACACACACACACTGAGCTCCGACACACACACACTGAGCTCGAACACGCAGACACTGAGCTCGGGCACACAGACGCTGAGCTCGGACACACACACACTGAGCTCGGACACACACACACTGAGCTCAGACACACACACACTGAGCTCAGACACACACAATGAGTTCGGACACACACAATGAGTTCGGACACACACAATGAGTTCGGACACACACACACTGAGCTCAGACATACACACACTGAGCTCGGACACACACACACACTGAGCACAAACACACACACTGAGCTCGGACACACACTAACCTCCGACACACACAGCCTAAGTTCGGACAAACACACTGAACTCGGACACACACACTGACCTCGGACACACACACTGAGCTCAGACACACACACTGACCTCGGACACACACACTGAGCTCAGACACACACACTGACCTCGGACACGTACACACTGAGCTCGGACACACACACACTGAGCTCGGACACACACACACTGAGCTCCGACACACACACACTGAGCTCGAACACGCAGACACTGAGCTCGGGCACACAGACGCTGAGCTCGGACACACACACACTGAGCTCGGACACACACACACTGAGCTCAGACACACACACACTGAGCTCAGACACACACAATGAGTTCGGACACACACAATGAGTTCGGACACACACAATGAGTTCGGACACACACACACTGAGCTCAGACATACACACACTGAGCTCGGACACACACACACACTGAGCACAAACACACACACTGAGCTCGGACACACACTAACCTCCGACACACACAGCCTAAGTTCGGACAAACACACTGAACTCGGACACGCACACACTGAGCTCGGTCACACACACATTGAGCTCGGACACACACACACTGAGCTCGGACACACACACGATGAACTTGTTCACACACAGCCTAACATCGTACAAACACACTGAGCTCGGACACAGACACTCTGAACTCAGCCATGTGCAGAATAAGCTCGGACCCACACACCCTCACCTCAGACACGTACAGTCTAAGCTCAGACAAACACACTGAACTCAGACACACACACACTGAGCTCGGACACTCACACACTGAGTTCGGGCACACACACACTGAGCTCAGACACACACAATGAGCTCGGACACACACTGACATCCGACACACACAGCCTAAGCTCGGACACACACACTGAGCTTGGACACAGACACTTTGAGCTCAGACACACACGTTCTGAGCTTGGACACGTGCAGAATTATCTTGGATGCATGCAGAATAAGCTCAGTCACACACACCCTCAGCTCGGACACATACAGTTTAAGCTCAGTCAAACACACTGCTCGGACACACACACACGCTAAGCTCGGACAAACACTTTGGGGTCAGACACACCCACTAAGCTCGGACCAACACACACTGATCACGGACACACACTTACACACGCATACACACACTGAGCTAGGACACACACATGCTTAACGTGGACACACATCTGGAACTCGTAAACGTATTCTAAGCTCGGACAAACGAACTCTGAGCTCGGACACACGCTCTGAGCTTGGACACACACTCTGAGCATGGACACACACTGAGCTCACCACGCACGCACTCTACGCTCAGACACACACTGAGCTCGGACACACACACACTGTGCTTGGACACACACTGAGCTCAGACACACGCACTCTGCGCTCGGACACACACTGAGCTCAGACACACGCACTCTGCGCTCGGACACACACTGAGCTCAGACACACAAGCACTGAGCTTGGGCACACGCACTCTGCGCTCGGACACACACTGAGCTCAGACACACGCACTCTGCGCTCGGACACACACTGAGCTCAGACACACGCACTCTGCGCTCCGACACACACTGAGCTCGGACACACAAACACTGAGCTCAGGCACATAGTCTGAGCTCGGACAGACTCACTATGCTCAGACAAACAAAAACTGAGATCGGAGAGACACACATTGAGCTCACACACACACACAAGTACTGAACTCAGACACACACACTGAACTCAAACCCAAACACACTGAGCTCGGACACACACACTGAACTTAGGCACGCACGTACTGACCTTGGACACACAAAGCCTAAGCTCAGACACACACACTGAGCTCGGAACAACACACACTGAGATCGGAGAGACACACAATGAGTTTGGACATAAACACAAGCTGACCTCGGACATGTACACACTGAACTCGCATACATACATACACACACACACACACACACAGCCTAAGCTCAGACACACACATTGAGCTTGGACCAAAACACTCTGAGACCAAAGAGACACACACTGAGCTCAGGCACACATACTGTCCTCGGACACACACACACGCACACACGTGCACACACACACGCACACACTGACCTCGGACACACACAGCCTAAGCTCAGACACACACATTGAGCTTGGACCAACACACTCTGAGACCGGAGAGACACACACTGAGCTCAGGCACACACACTGACCTTGGACACACACACACGCACACACACGCACACACATGCACACACACACGCACACACACACGCACACACGTACACACACATTGAGCTCGGACACAGGCATTCTGTGCTCGGATGCACATGCTCTGAGTTCAGAGAAACACACAGTTTGCTCTGAACACAGATATGCACAATCGGTGCTCAGACACACACACTGACCTCGGACACACACACTGACCTCGGACACACACACTAACCTCGGACACGTACACACTGAGCTCGGCACGTACACACTGAGCTCGCACACACACGCACTGAGCACCGACACACACACACTGAGCTCGGACACACACACTGACCTCGGACACGTACACACTGAGCTCGGACACACACACTGACCTCGGACACACACACTGACCTCGGACACACACACTGACCTCGGACACACACACTGAGCTCGGACACACACACTGAGCTCGGACACACACACTGAGCTCGGACACACACACTGAGCTCGGACACACACACTGAGCTCGGACACACACACTGAGCTCGGACACGTACACACTGAGCTGGGACACGTACACACTGAGCTCGGACACACAGACTGAGCTCGGACACGTAAACACTGAGCTCGGACACGTACACACTGAGCTTGGACACACACACTGAGCTCGGACACACACACCCTGAGCTCAGACACACACAGGTCAGATACACACAATGAGTTTGGACACACACAATGAGTTCGGACACACACACACTGACCTCAGGCACACACACACTGAGCTCGGACACACACTCACTGAGCTCAGACACACACACACTGAGCTCGGACACACACACATTGAGCTCGAACAAACAAACTGAGCTCGGACACAGACACACTAAGCTCGGACAAACACTTTGAGCTCAGACAAGCCCACTAAACTCAGACCAACACATGCTGAGCACGGACACACACACTGAGCTCGGACACACACACACTGAGCTCGAATCCACACTGACGTCCGACATACACAGCCTAAGCTCGGACAAACACACTGAGCTCGGACACACACACGCTGAGTTCGGACACAGACACGCTGAGTTCGGACACAGACACGCTGAGTTCGGACACAGACACGCTGAGTTCGGACACACACACGCTGAGTTCGGACACACACATACTGAGTTCGGACACACACATACTGAGCTCGGACACACACATACTGAGTTCGGACACACACATACTGAGTTCGGACACACACATACTGAGTTCGGACACACACACACTGAGCTCGGACACGTACACACTGAGCTCGGACACGTACACAATGATCTCCGACACACACACACTGAGCTAGGACACAAACACTGAGGTCAGACACACACAATGAGTTCGGACACACACAAAGAGTTCGGACACACACACCCTGAGCTCGAACACACAGACACTGAGCTCGGACACACACATACTGAGCTCAGACACACACACACTGAGTTCGGACACACACACACTGAGTTCGGACACACACACACACACTGAGCTCGGACACACACATACTGAGTTCGGACACACACACACTGAGCTCGGACACACACACTGATCTCGGGCACACACAGCTTAAGCTCGTACAAACACACTGAGCTCGGACACAGACACTCTGAACTCAGACACGCGCAGAATAAGCTCGGACCCACACAACCTCAGCTCGGACAAGTACAGTCTAAGCTGAGACAAACACACTGAACTCAGAAACAGAGACACTAAGCTCGGACAAATACTTTGAGCTCAGACACACCCACTAAGCTTGGACCAACACACGCTGAGCACGAACATACACACACACATACACACACACACACACACACACACTGAGCTCTAACACACACACTGAGCTCGGATGCACACACACTGAGCTCGGACCCACAAATTCTGAGCTCAGGCACATAGTCTGAGCTCGGACAGACTCACTAAGCTCAGACAAACAAAAACTGAGATCGGAGAGACGCACATTGAGCTCACACACACACACACGTACTAAACTCAGACACACACACTGAACTTAGGCACATACGTACTGACCTCAGACACACAAAGCCTAAGCTCAGACACACACACTGAGCTCGGAACAACACACACTGAGATCGGAGAGACACACAATGAGTTTGGACAAACACACAAGCTGACCTTGGACATGTACACACTGAACTCGCATACATACATACATACACACACACACACACACACACACACTCTGAGCTCGGACACACACGCACAAACTGACCTCGGACACACACAGCCTAAGCTCAGACACACACATTGAGCTTGGACCAACACACTCTGAGACCGGAGAGACACACACTGAGCTCAGGCACACACACTGACCTCGGACACACACATACACACACACATACACACACACATGCACACACGTACACACACATTGAGCTTGGACCAACACACTCTGAGACCGGAGAGACACACACTGAGCTCAGGCACACACACTGACCTCGGACACACACACACGCACACACATATACACACACACACACGCACACACGTACACACACATTGAGCTCGGACACAGGCACTCTGTGCTCGGATGCACATGCTCTGAGTTCAGAGAAACACACACTTTGCTCTGAACACAGATACGCACAATCGGTGCTCAGACACACACACTGACCTCGGACACACACACTGACCTCGGACACACACACTGAGCTCAGACACACACACTGACCTCGGACACACACACTGAGCTCAGACACACACACTGACCTCGGACACGTACACACTGAGCTCGGACACACACACACTGAGCTCGGACACACACACACTGAGCTCCGACACACACACACTGAGCTCGAACACGCAGACACTGAGCTCGGGCACACAGACGCTGAGCTCGGACACACACACACTGAGCTCGGACACACACACACTGAGCTCAGACACACACACACTGAGCTCAGACACACACAATGAGTTCGGACACACACAATGAGTTCGGACACACACAATGAGTTCGGACACACACACACTGAGCTCAGACATACACACACTGAGCTCGGACACACACACACACTGAGCACAAACACACACACTGAGCTCGGACACACACTAACCTCCGACACACACAGCCTAAGTTCGGACAAACACACTGAACTCGGACACGCACACACTGAGCTCGGTCACACACACACTGAGCTCGGACACACACACACTGAGCTCGGACACACACACGATGAACTTGTTCACACACAGCCTAACATCGTACAAACACACTGAGCTCGGACACAGACACTCTGAACTCAGCCATGTGCAGAATAAGCTCGGACCCACACACCCTCACCTCAGACACGTACAGTCTAAGCTCAGACAAACACACTGAACTCAGACACACACACACTGAGCTCGGACACTCACACACTGAGTTCGGGCACACACACACTGAGCTCAGACACACACAATGAGCTCGGACACACACTGACATCCGACACACACAGCCTAAGCTCGGACACACACACTGAGCTTGGACACAGACACTTTGAGCTCAGACACACACGTTCTGAGCTTGGACACGTGCAGAATTATCTTGGATGCATGCAGAATAAGCTCAGTCACACACACCCTCAGCTCGGACACATACAGTTTAAGCTCAGTCAAACACACTGCTCGGACACACACACACGCTAAGCTCGGACAAACACTTTGGGGTCAGACACACCCACTAAGCTCGGACCAACACACACTGATCACGGACACACACTTACACACGCATACACACACTGAGCTAGGACACACACATGCTTAACGTGGACACACATCTGGAACTCGTAAACGTATTCTAAGCTCGGACAAACGAACTCTGAGCTCGGACACACGCTCTGAGCTTGGACACACACTCTGAGCATGGACACACACTGAGCTCACCACGCACGCACTCTACGCTCAGACACACACTGAGCTCGGACACACACACACTGTGCTTGGACACACACTGAGCTCAGACACACGCACTCTGCGCTCGGACACACACTGAGCTCAGACACACGCACTCTGCGCTCGGACACACACTGAGCTCAGACACACGCACTCTGCGCTCCGACACACACTGAGCTCGGACACACAAACACTGAGCTCAGGCACATAGTCTGAGCTCGGACAGACTCACTATGCTCAGACAAACAAAAACTGAGATCGGAGAGACACACATTGAGCTCACACACACACACAAGTACTGAACTCAGACACACACACTGAACTCAAACCCAAACACACTGAGCTCGGACACACACACTGAACTTAGGCACGCACGTACTGACCTTGGACACACAAAGCCTAAGCTCAGACACACACACTGAGCTCGGAACAACACACACTGAGATCGGAGAGACACACAATGAGTTTGGACATAAACACAAGCTGACCTCGGACATGTACACACTGAACTCGCATACATACATACACACACACACACACACACAGCCTAAGCTCAGACACACACATTGAGCTTGGACCAAAACACTCTGAGACCAAAGAGACACACACTGAGCTCAGGCACACATACTGTCCTCGGACACACACACACGCACACACGTGCACACACACACGCACACACTGACCTCGGACACACACAGCCTAAGCTCAGACACACACATTGAGCTTGGACCAACACACTCTGAGACCGGAGAGACACACACTGAGCTCAGGCACACACACTGACCTTGGACACACACACACGCACACACACGCACACACATGCACACACACACGCACACACACACGCACACACGTACACACACATTGAGCTCGGACACAGGCATTCTGTGCTCGGATGCACATGCTCTGAGTTCAGAGAAACACACAGTTTGCTCTGAACACAGATATGCACAATCGGTGCTCAGACACACACACTGACCTCGGACACACACACTGACCTCGGACACACACACTAACCTCGGACACGTACACACTGAGCTCGGCACGTACACACTGAGCTCGCACACACACGCACTGAGCACCGACACACACACACTGAGCTCGGACACACACACTGACCTCGGACACGTACACACTGAGCTCGGACACACACACTGACCTCGGACACACACACTGACCTCGGACACACACACTGACCTCGGACACACACACTGAGCTCGGACACACACACTGAGCTCGGACACACACACTGAGCTCGGACACACACACTGAGCTCGGACACACACACTGAGCTCGGACACACACACTGAGCTCGGACACGTACACACTGAGCTGGGACACGTACACACTGAGCTCGGACACACAGACTGAGCTCGGACACGTAAACACTGAGCTCGGACACGTACACACTGAGCTTGGACACACACACTGAGCTCGGACACACACACCCTGAGCTCAGACACACACAGGTCAGATACACACAATGAGTTTGGACACACACAATGAGTTCGGACACACACACACTGACCTCAGGCACACACACACTGAGCTCGGACACACACTCACTGAGCTCAGACACACACACACTGAGCTCGGACACACACACATTGAGCTCGAACAAACAAACTGAGCTCGGACACAGACACACTAAGCTCGGACAAACACTTTGAGCTCAGACAAGCCCACTAAACTCAGACCAACACATGCTGAGCACGGACACACACACTGAGCTCGGACACACACACACTGAGCTCGAATCCACACTGACGTCCGACATACACAGCCTAAGCTCGGACAAACACACTGAGCTCGGACACACACACGCTGAGTTCGGACACAGACACGCTGAGTTCGGACACAGACACGCTGAGTTCGGACACAGACACGCTGAGTTCGGACACACACACGCTGAGTTCGGACACACACATACTGAGTTCGGACACACACATACTGAGCTCGGACACACACATACTGAGTTCGGACACACACATACTGAGTTCGGACACACACATACTGAGTTCGGACACACACACACTGAGCTCGGACACGTACACACTGAGCTCGGACACGTACACAATGATCTCCGACACACACACACTGAGCTAGGACACAAACACTGAGGTCAGACACACACAATGAGTTCGGACACACACAAAGAGTTCGGACACACACACCCTGAGCTCGAACACACAGACACTGAGCTCGGACACACACATACTGAGCTCAGACACACACACACTGAGTTCGGACACACACACACTGAGTTCGGACACACACACACACACTGAGCTCGGACACACACATACTGAGTTCGGACACACACACACTGAGCTCGGACACACACACTGATCTCGGGCACACACAGCTTAAGCTCGTACAAACACACTGAGCTCGGACACAGACACTCTGAACTCAGACACGCGCAGAATAAGCTCGGACCCACACAACCTCAGCTCGGACAAGTACAGTCTAAGCTGAGACAAACACACTGAACTCAGAAACAGAGACACTAAGCTCGGACAAATACTTTGAGCTCAGACACACCCACTAAGCTTGGACCAACACACGCTGAGCACGAACATACACACACACATACACACACACACACACACACACACTGAGCTCTAACACACACACTGAGCTCGGATGCACACACACTGAGCTCGGACCCACAAATTCTGAGCTCAGGCACATAGTCTGAGCTCGGACAGACTCACTAAGCTCAGACAAACAAAAACTGAGATCGGAGAGACGCACATTGAGCTCACACACACACACACGTACTAAACTCAGACACACACACTGAACTTAGGCACATACGTACTGACCTCAGACACACAAAGCCTAAGCTCAGACACACACACTGAGCTCGGAACAACACACACTGAGATCGGAGAGACACACAATGAGTTTGGACAAACACACAAGCTGACCTTGGACATGTACACACTGAACTCGCATACATACATACATACACACACACACACACACACACACACTCTGAGCTCGGACACACACGCACAAACTGACCTCGGACACACACAGCCTAAGCTCAGACACACACATTGAGCTTGGACCAACACACTCTGAGACCGGAGAGACACACACTGAGCTCAGGCACACACACTGACCTCGGACACACACATACACACACACATACACACACACATGCACACACGTACACACACATTGAGCTTGGACCAACACACTCTGAGACCGGAGAGACACACACTGAGCTCAGGCACACACACTGACCTCGGACACACACACACGCACACACATATACACACACACACACGCACACACGTACACACACATTGAGCTCGGACACAGGCACTCTGTGCTCGGATGCACATGCTCTGAGTTCAGAGAAACACACACTTTGCTCTGAACACAGATACGCACAATCGGTGCTCAGACACACACACTGACCTCGGACACACACACTGACCTCGGACACACACACTGAGCTCAGACACACACACTGACCTCGGACACACACACTGAGCTCAGACACACACACTGACCTCGGACACGTACACACTGAGCTCGGACACACACACACTGAGCTCGGACACACACACACTGAGCTCCGACACACACACACTGAGCTCGAACACGCAGACACTGAGCTCGGGCACACAGACGCTGAGCTCGGACACACACACACTGAGCTCGGACACACACACACTGAGCTCAGACACACACACACTGAGCTCAGACACACACAATGAGTTCGGACACACACAATGAGTTCGGACACACACAATGAGTTCGGACACACACACACTGAGCTCAGACATACACACACTGAGCTCGGACACACACACACACTGAGCACAAACACACACACTGAGCTCGGACACACACTAACCTCCGACACACACAGCCTAAGTTCGGACAAACACACTGAACTCGGACACGCACACACTGAGCTCGGTCACACACACACTGAGCTCGGACACACACACACTGAGCTCGGACACACACACGATGAACTTGTTCACACACAGCCTAACATCGTACAAACACACTGAGCTCGGACACAGACACTCTGAACTCAGCCATGTGCAGAATAAGCTCGGACCCACACACCCTCACCTCAGACACGTACAGTCTAAGCTCAGACAAACACACTGAACTCAGACACACACACACTGAGCTCGGACACTCACACACTGAGTTCGGGCACACACACACTGAGCTCAGACACACACAATGAGCTCGGACACACACTGACATCCGACACACACAGCCTAAGCTCGGACACACACACTGAGCTTGGACACAGACACTTTGAGCTCAGACACACACGTTCTGAGCTTGGACACGTGCAGAATTATCTTGGATGCATGCAGAATAAGCTCAGTCACACACACCCTCAGCTCGGACACATACAGTTTAAGCTCAGTCAAACACACTGCTCGGACACACACACACGCTAAGCTCGGACAAACACTTTGGGGTCAGACACACCCACTAAGCTCGGACCAACACACACTGATCACGGACACACACTTACACACGCATACACACACTGAGCTAGGACACACACATGCTTAACGTGGACACACATCTGGAACTCGTAAACGTATTCTAAGCTCGGACAAACGAACTCTGAGCTCGGACACACGCTCTGAGCTTGGACACACACTCTGAGCATGGACACACACTGAGCTCACCACGCACGCACTCTACGCTCAGACACACACTGAGCTCGGACACACACACACTGTGCTTGGACACACACTGAGCTCAGACACACGCACTCTGCGCTCGGACACACACTGAGCTCAGACACACGCACTCTGCGCTCGGACACACACTGAGCTCAGACACACGCACTCTGCGCTCCGACACACACTGAGCTCGGACACACAAACACTGAGCTCAGGCACATAGTCTGAGCTCGGACAGACTCACTATGCTCAGACAAACAAAAACTGAGATCGGAGAGACACACATTGAGCTCACACACACACACAAGTACTGAACTCAGACACACACACTGAACTCAAACCCAAACACACTGAGCTCGGACACACACACTGAACTTAGGCACGCACGTACTGACCTTGGACACACAAAGCCTAAGCTCAGACACACACACTGAGCTCGGAACAACACACACTGAGATCGGAGAGACACACAATGAGTTTGGACATAAACACAAGCTGACCTCGGACATGTACACACTGAACTCGCATACATACATACACACACACACACACACACAGCCTAAGCTCAGACACACACATTGAGCTTGGACCAAAACACTCTGAGACCAAAGAGACACACACTGAGCTCAGGCACACATACTGTCCTCGGACACACACACACGCACACACGTGCACACACACACGCACACACTGACCTCGGACACACACAGCCTAAGCTCAGACATACACATTGAGCTTGGACCAACACACTCTGAGACCGGAGAGACACACACTGAGCTCAGGCACACACACTGACCTTGGACACACACACACGCACACACACGCACACACATGCACACACACACGCACACACACACGCACACACGTACACACACATTGAGCTCGGACACAGGCATTCTGTGCTCGGATGCACATGCTCTGAGTTCAGAGAAACACACAGTTTGCTCTGAACACAGATATGCACAATCGGTGCTCAGACACACACACTGACCTCGGACACACACACTGACCTCGGACACACACACTAACCTCGGACACGTACACACTGAGCTCGGCACGTACACACTGAGCTCGCACACACACGCACTGAGCACCGACACACACACACTGAGCTCGGACACACACACTGACCTCGGACACGTACACACTGAGCTCGGACACACACACTGACCTCGGACACACACACTGACCTCGGACACACACACTGACCTCGGACACACACACTGAGCTCGGACACACACACTGAGCTCGGACACACACACTGAGCTCGGACACACACACTGAGCTCGGACACGTACACACTGAGCTGGGACACGTACACACTGAGCTCGGACACACAGACTGAGCTCGGACACGTAAACACTGAGCTCGGACACGTACACACTGAGCTTGGACACACACACTGAGCTCGGACACACACACCCTGAGCTCAGACACACACAGGTCAGATACACACAATGAGTTTGGACACACACAATGAGTTCGGACACACACACACTGACCTCAGGCACACACACACTGAGCTCGGACACACACTCACTGAGCTCAGACACACACACACTGAGCTCGGACACACACACATTGAGCTCGAACAAACAAACTGAGCTCGGACACAGACACACTAAGCTCGGACAAACACTTTGAGCTCAGACAAGCCCACTAAACTCAGACCAACACATGCTGAGCACGGACACACACACTGAGCTCGGACACACACACACTGAGCTCGAATCCACACTGACGTCCGACATACACAGCCTAAGCTCGGACAAACACACTGAGCTCGGACACACACACGCTGAGTTCGGACACAGACACGCTGAGTTCGGACACAGACACGCTGAGTTCGGACACAGACACGCTGAGTTCGGACACACACACGCTGAGTTCGGACACACACATACTGAGTTCGGACACACACATACTGAGCTCGGACACACACATACTGAGTTCGGACACACACATACTGAGTTCGGACACACACATACTGAGTTCGGACACACACACACTGAGCTCGGACACGTACACACTGAGCTCGGACACGTACACAATGATCTCCGACACACACACACTGAGCTAGGACACAAACACTGAGGTCAGACACACACAATGAGTTCGGACACACACAAAGAGTTCGGACACACACACCCTGAGCTCGAACACACAGACACTGAGCTCGGACACACACATACTGAGCTCAGACACACACACACTGAGTTCGGACACACACACACTGAGTTCGGACACACACACACACACTGAGCTCGGACACACACATACTGAGTTCGGACACACACACACTGAGCTCGGACACACACACTGATCTCGGACACACACAGCTTAAGCTCGTACAAACACACTGAGCTCGGACACAGACACTCTGAACTCAGACACGCGCAGAATAAGCTCGGACCCACACAACCTCAGCTCGGACAAGTACAGTCTAAGCTGAGACAAACACACTGAACTCAGAAACAGAGACACTAAGCTCGGACAAATACTTTGAGCTCAGACACACCCACTAAGCTTGGACCAACACACGCTGAGCACGAACATACACACACACACACACACACACTGAGCTCTAACACACACACTGAGCTCGGATGCACACACACTGAGCTCGGACCCACAAATTCTGAGCTCAGGCACATAGTCTGAGCTCGGACAGACTCACTAAGCTCAGACAAACAAAAACTGAGATCGGAGAGACGCACATTGAGCTCACACACACACACACGTACTAAACTCAGACACACACACTGAACTTAGGCACATACGTACTGACCTCAGACACACAAAGCCTAAGCTCAGACACACACACTGAGCTCGGAACAACACACACTGAGATCGGAGAGACACACAATGAGTTTGGACAAACACACAAGCTGACCTTGGACATGTACACACTGAACTCGCATACATACATACACACACACACACACACACACACTCTGAGCTCGGACACACACGCACACACTGACCTCGGACACACACAGCCTAAGCTCAGACACACACATTGAGCTTGGACCAACACACTCTGAGACCGGAGAGACACACACTGAGCTCAGGCACACACACTGACCTCGGACACACACATACACACACACATACACACACACATGCACACACGTACACACACATTGAGCTTGGACCAACACACTCTGAGACCGGAGAGACACACACTGAGCTCAGGCACACACACTGACCTCGGACACACACACACGCACACACATATACACACACACACACGCACACACGTACACACACATTGAGCTCGGACACAGGCACTCTGTGCTCGGATGCACATGCTCTGAGTTCAGAGAAACACACACTTTGCTCTGAACACAGATACGCACAATCGGTGCTCAGACACACACACTGACCTCGGACACACACACTGACCTCGGACACACACACTGAGCTCAGACACACACACTGACCTCGGACACACACACTGAGCTCAGACACACACACTGACCTCGGACACACACACACTGAGCTCGGACACACACACACTGAGCTCGGACACACACACACTGAGCTCCGACACACACACACTGAGCTCGAACACGCAGACACTGAGCTCGGGCACACAGACGCTGAGCTCGGACACACACACACTGAGCTCGAACACACAGACGCTGAGCTCGGACACACACACACTGAGCTCAGACATACACACACTGAGCTCGGACACACACACACACTGAGCACAAACACACACACTGAGCTCGGACACACACTAACCTCCGACACACACAGCCTAAGTTCGGACAAACACACTGAACTCGGACACGCACACACTGAGCTCGGTCACACACACATTGAGCTCGGACACACACACACTGAGCTCGGACACACACACGATGAACTTGTTCACACACAGCTTAAGATCGTACAAACACACTGAGCTCGGACACAGACACTCTGAACTCAGCCATGTGCAGAATAAGCTCGGACCCACACACCCTCACCTCAGACACGTACAGTCTAAGCTCAGACAAACACACTGAACTCAGACACACACACACTGAGCTCGGACACTCACACACTGAGTTCGGGCACACACACACTGAGCTCAGACACACACAATGAGCTCGGACACACACTGACAGCCGACACACACAGCCTAAGCTCGGACACACACACTGAGCTTGGACACAGACACTTTGAGCTCAGACACACACGTTCTGAGCTTGGACACGTGCAGAATTATCTTGGATGCATGCAGAATAAGCTCAGTCACACACACCCTCAGCTCGGACACATACAGTTTAAGCTCAGTCAAACACACTGCTCGGACACACACACACGCTAAGCTCGGACAAACACTTTGGGGTCAGACACACCCACTAAGCTCGGACCAACACACACTGATCACGGACACACACTTACACACGCATACACACACTGAGCTAGGACACACACATGCTTAACGTGGACACACATCTGGAACTCGTAAACGTATTCTAAGCTCGGACAAACGAACTCTGAGCTCGGACACACGCTCTGAGCTTGGACACACACTCTGAGCATGGACACACACTGAGCTCACCACGCACGCACTCTACGCTCAGACACACACTGAGCTCGGACACACACACACTGTGCTTGGACACACACTGAGCTCAGACACACGCACTCTGCGCTCGGACACACACTGAGCTCAGACACACGCACTCTGCGCTCGGACACACACTGAGCTCAGACACACGCACTCTGCGCTCCGACACACACTGAGCTCGGACACACAAACACTGAGCTCAGGCACATAGTCTGAGCTCGGACAGACTCACTATGCTCAGACAAACAAAAACTGAGATCGGAGAGACACACATTGAGCTCACACACACACACAAGTACTGAACTCAGACACACACACTGAACTCAAACCCAAACACACTGAGCTCGGACACACACACTGAACTTAGGCACGCACGTACTGACCTTGGACACACAAAGCCTAAGCTCAGACACACACACTGAGCTCGGAACAACACACACTGAGATCGGAGAGACACACAATGAGTTTGGACATAAACACAAGCTGACCTCGGACATGTACACACTGAACTCGCATACATACATACACACACACACACACACACAGCCTAAGCTCAGACACACACATTGAGCTTGGACCAAAACACTCTGAGACCAAAGAGACACACACTGAGCTCAGGCACACATACTGTCCTCGGACACACACACACGCACACACGTGCACACACACACGCACACACTGACCTCGGACACACACAGCCTAAGCTCAGACACACACATTGAGCTTGGACCAACACACTCTGAGACCGGAGAGACACACACTGAGCTCAGGCACACACACTGACCTTGGACACACACACACGCACACACACGCACACACATGCACACACACACGCACACACACACGCACACACGTACACACACATTGAGCTCGGACACAGGCATTCTGTGCTCGGATGCACATGCTCTGAGTTCAGAGAAACACACAGTTTGCTCTGAACACAGATATGCACAATCGGTGCTCAGACACACACACTGACCTCGGACACACACACTGACCTCGGACACACACACTAACCTCGGACACGTACACACTGAGCTCGGCACGTACACACTGAGCTCGCACACACACGCACTGAGCACCGACACACACACACTGAGCTCGGACACACACACTGACCTCGGACACGTACACACTGAGCTCGGACACACACACTGACCTCGGACACACACACTGACCTCGGACACACACACTGACCTCGGACACACACACTGACCTCGGACACACACACTGACCTCGGACACACACACTGAGCTCGGACACACACACTGAGCTCGGACACGTACACACTGAGCTGGGACACGTACACACTGAGCTCGGACACACAGACTGAGCTCGGACACGTAAACACTGAGCTCGGACACGTACACACTGAGCTTGGACACACACACTGAGCTCGGACACACACACCCTGAGCTCAGACACACACAGGTCAGATACACACAATGAGTTTGGACACACACAATGAGTTCGGACACACACACACTGACCTCAGGCACACACACACTGAGCTCGGACACACACTCACTGAGCTCAGACACACACACACTGAGCTCGGACACACACACATTGAGCTCGAACAAACAAACTGAGCTCGGACACAGACACACTAAGCTCGGACAAACACTTTGAGCTCAGACAAGCCCACTAAACTCAGACCAACACATGCTGAGCACGGACACACACACTGAGCTCGGACACACACACACTGAGCTCGAATCCACACTGACGTCCGACATACACAGCCTAAGCTCGGACAAACACACTGAGCTCGGACACACACACGCTGAGTTCGGACACAGACACGCTGAGTTCGGACACAGACACGCTGAGTTCGGACACAGACACGCTGAGTTCGGACACACACACGCTGAGTTCGGACACACACATACTGAGTTCGGACACACACATACTGAGCTCGGACACACACATACTGAGTTCGGACACACACATACTGAGTTCGGACACACACATACTGAGTTCGGACACACACACACTGAGCTCGGACACGTACACACTGAGCTCGGACACGTACACAATGATCTCCGACACACACACACTGAGCTAGGACACAAACACTGAGGTCAGACACACACAATGAGTTCGGACACACACAAAGAGTTCGGACACACACACCCTGAGCTCGAACACACAGACACTGAGCTCGGACACACACATACTGAGCTCAGACACACACACACTGAGTTCGGACACACACACACTGAGTTCGGACACACACACACACACTGAGCTCGGACACACACATACTGAGTTCGGACACACACACACTGAGCTCGGACACACACACTGATCTCGGACACACACAGCTTAAGCTCGTACAAACACACTGAGCTCGGACACAGACACTCTGAACTCAGACACGCGCAGAATAAGCTCGGACCCACACAACCTCAGCTCGGACAAGTACAGTCTAAGCTGAGACAAACACACTGAACTCAGAAACAGAGACACTAAGCTCGGACAAATACTTTGAGCTCAGACACACCCACTAAGCTTGGACCAACACACGCTGAGCACGAACATACACACACACACACACACACACTGAGCTCTAACACACACACTGAGCTCGGATGCACACACACTGAGCTCGGACCCACAAATTCTGAGCTCAGGCACATAGTCTGAGCTCGGACAGACTCACTAAGCTCAGACAAACAAAAACTGAGATCGGAGAGACGCACATTGAGCTCACACACACACACACGTACTAAACTCAGACACACACACTGAACTTAGGCACATACGTACTGACCTCAGACACACAAAGCCTAAGCTCAGACACACACACTGAGCTCGGAACAACACACACTGAGATCGGAGAGACACACAATGAGTTTGGACAAACACACAAGCTGACCTTGGACATGTACACACTGAACTCGCATACATACATACACACACACACACACACACACACTCTGAGCTCGGACACACACGCACACACTGACCTCGGACACACACAGCCTAAGCTCAGACACACACATTGAGCTTGGACCAACACACTCTGAGACCGGAGAGACACACACTGAGCTCAGGCACACACACTGACCTCGGACACACACATACACACACACATACACACACACATGCACACACGTACACACACATTGAGCTTGGACCAACACACTCTGAGACCGGAGAGACACACACTGAGCTCAGGCACACACACTGACCTCGGACACACACACACGCACACACATATACACACACACACACGCACACACGTACACACACATTGAGCTCGGACACAGGCACTCTGTGCTCGGATGCACATGCTCTGAGTTCAGAGAAACACACACTTTGCTCTGAACACAGATACGCACAATCGGTGCTCAGACACACACACTGACCTCGGACACACACACTGACCTCGGACACACACACTGAGCTCAGACACACACACTGACCTCGGACACACACACTGAGCTCAGACACACACACTGACCTCGGACACACACACACTGAGCTCGGACACACACACACTGAGCTCGGACACACACACACTGAGCTCCGACACACACACACTGAGCTCGAACACGCAGACACTGAGCTCGGGCACACAGACGCTGAGCTCGGACACACACACACTGAGCTCGAACACACAGACGCTGAGCTCGGACACACACACACTGAGCTCAGACATACACACACTGAGCTCGGACACACACACACACTGAGCACAAACACACACACTGAGCTCGGACACACACTAACCTCCGACACACACAGCCTAAGTTCGGACAAACACACTGAACTCGGACACGCACACACTGAGCTCGGTCACACACACATTGAGCTCGGACACACACACACTGAGCTCGGACACACACACGATGAACTTGTTCACACACAGCTTAAGATCGTACAAACACACTGAGCTCGGACACAGACACTCTGAACTCAGCCATGTGCAGAATAAGCTCGGACCCACACACCCTCACCTCAGACACGTACAGTCTAAGCTCAGACAAACACACTGAACTCAGACACACACACACTGAGCTCGGACACTCACACACTGAGTTCGGGCACACACACACTGAGCTCAGACACACACAATGAGCTCGGACACACACTGACAGCCGACACACACAGCCTAAGCTCGGACACACACACTGAGCTTGGACACAGACACTTTGAGCTCAGACACACACGTTCTGAGCTTGGACACGTGCAGAATTATCTTGGATGCATGCAGAATAAGCTCAGTCACACACACCCTCAGCTCGGACACATACAGTTTAAGCTCAGTCAAACACACTGCTCGGACACACACACACGCTAAGCTCGGACAAACACTTTGGGGTCAGACACACCCACTAAGCTCGGACCAACACACACTGATCACGGACACACACTTACACACGCATACACACACTGAGCTAGGACACACACATGCTTAACGTGGACACACATCTGGAACTCGTAAACGTATTCTAAGCTCGGACAAACGAACTCTGAGCTCGGACACACGCTCTGAGCTTGGACACACACTCTGAGCATGGACACACACTGAGCTCACCACGCACGCACTCTACGCTCAGACACACACTGAGCTCGGACACACACACACTGTGCTTGGACACACACTGAGCTCAGACACACGCACTCTGCGCTCGGACACACACTGAGCTCAGACACACGCACTCTGCGCTCGGACACACACTGAGCTCAGACACACGCACTCTGCGCTCCGACACACACTGAGCTCGGACACACAAACACTGAGCTCAGGCACATAGTCTGAGCTCGGACAGACTCACTATGCTCAGACAAACAAAAACTGAGATCGGAGAGACACACATTGAGCTCACACACACACACAAGTACTGAACTCAGACACACACACTGAACTCAAACCCAAACACACTGAGCTCGGACACACACACTGAACTTAGGCACGCACGTACTGACCTTGGACACACAAAGCCTAAGCTCAGACACACACACTGAGCTCGGAACAACACACACTGAGATCGGAGAGACACACAATGAGTTTGGACATAAACACAAGCTGACCTCGGACATGTACACACTGAACTCGCATACATACATACACACACACACACACACACAGCCTAAGCTCAGACACACACATTGAGCTTGGACCAAAACACTCTGAGACCAAAGAGACACACACTGAGCTCAGGCACACATACTGTCCTCGGACACACACACACGCACACACATGCACACACACACGCACACACACACACGCACACACGTACACACACATTGAGCTCGGACACAGGCATTCTGTGCTCGGATGCACATGCTCTGAGTTCAGAGAAACACACAGTTTGCTCTGAACACAGATATGCACAATCGGTGCTCAGACACACACACTGACCTCGGACACACACACTGACCTCGGACACACACACTAACCTCGGACACGTACACACTGAGCTCGGCACGTACACACTGAGCTCGCACACACACGCACTGAGCACCGACACACACACACTGAGCTCGGACACACACACTGACCTCGGACACGTACACACTGAGCTCGGACACACACACTGACCTCGGACACACACACTGACCTCGGACACACACACTGACCTCGGACACACACACTGAGCTCGGACACACACACTGAGCTCGGACACACACACTGAGCTCGGACACACACACTGAGCTCGGACACGTACACACTGAGCTGGGACACGTACACACTGAGCTCGGACACACAGACTGAGCTCGGACACGTAAACACTGAGCTCGGACACGTACACACTGAGCTTGGACACACACACTGAGCTCGGACACACACACCCTGAGCTCAGACACACACAGGTCAGATACACACAATGAGTTTGGACACACACAATGAGTTCGGACACACACACACTGACCTCAGGCACACACACACTGAGCTCGGACACACACTCACTGAGCTCAGACACACACACACTGAGCTCGGACACACACACATTGAGCTCGAACAAACAAACTGAGCTCGGACACAGACACACTAAGCTCGGACAAACACTTTGAGCTCAGACAAGCCCACTAAACTCAGACCAACACATGCTGAGCACGGACACACACACTGAGCTCGGACACACACACACTGAGCTCGAATCCACACTGACGTCCGACATACACAGCCTAAGCTCGGACAAACACACTGAGCTCGGACACACACACGCTGAGTTCGGACACAGACACGCTGAGTTCGGACACAGACACGCTGAGTTCGGACACAGACACGCTGAGTTCGGACACACACACGCTGAGTTCGGACACACACATACTGAGTTCGGACACACACATACTGAGCTCGGACACACACATACTGAGTTCGGACACACACATACTGAGTTCGGACACACACATACTGAGTTCGGACACACACACACTGAGCTCGGACACGTACACACTGAGCTCGGACACGTACACAATGATCTCCGACACACACACACTGAGCTAGGACACAAACACTGAGGTCAGACACACACAATGAGTTCGGACACACACAAAGAGTTCGGACACACACACCCTGAGCTCGAACACACAGACACTGAGCTCGGACACACACATACTGAGCTCAGACACACACACACTGAGTTCGGACACACACACACTGAGTTCGGACACACACACACACACTGAGCTCGGACACACACATACTGAGTTCGGACACACACACACTGAGCTCGGACACACACACTGATCTCGGACACACACAGCTTAAGCTCGTACAAACACACTGAGCTCGGACACAGACACTCTGAACTCAGACACGCGCAGAATAAGCTCGGACCCACACAACCTCAGCTCGGACAAGTACAGTCTAAGCTGAGACAAACACACTGAACTCAGAAACAGAGACACTAAGCTCGGACAAATACTTTGAGCTCAGACACACCCACTAAGCTTGGACCAACACACGCTGAGCACGAACATACACACACACACACACACACACTGAGCTCTAACACACACACTGAGCTCGGATGCACACACACTGAGCTCGGACCCACAAATTCTGAGCTCAGGCACATAGTCTGAGCTCGGACAGACTCACTAAGCTCAGACAAACAAAAACTGAGATCGGAGAGACGCACATTGAGCTCACACACACACACACGTACTAAACTCAGACACACACACTGAACTTAGGCACATACGTACTGACCTCAGACACACAAAGCCTAAGCTCAGACACACACACTGAGCTCGGAACAACACACACTGAGATCGGAGAGACACACAATGAGTTTGGACAAACACACAAGCTGACCTTGGACATGTACACACTGAACTCGCATACATACATACACACACACACACACACACACACTCTGAGCTCGGACACACACGCACACACTGACCTCGGACACACACAGCCTAAGCTCAGACACACACATTGAGCTTGGACCAACACACTCTGAGACCGGAGAGACACACACTGAGCTCAGGCACACACACTGACCTCGGACACACACATACACACACACATACACACACACATGCACACACGTACACACACATTGAGCTTGGACCAACACACTCTGAGACCGGAGAGACACACACTGAGCTCAGGCACACACACTGACCTCGGACACACACACACGCACACACATATACACACACACACACGCACACACGTACACACACATTGAGCTCGGACACAGGCACTCTGTGCTCGGATGCACATGCTCTGAGTTCAGAGAAACACACACTTTGCTCTGAACACAGATACGCACAATCGGTGCTCAGACACACACACTGACCTCGGACACACACACTGACCTCGGACACACACACTGAGCTCAGACACACACACTGACCTCGGACACACACACTGAGCTCAGACACACACACTGACCTCGGACACACACACACTGAGCTCGGACACACACACACTGAGCTCGGACACACACACACTGAGCTCCGACACACACACACTGAGCTCGAACACGCAGACACTGAGCTCGGGCACACAGACGCTGAGCTCGGACACACACACACTGAGCTCGAACACACAGACGCTGAGCTCGGACACACACACACTGAGCTCAGACATACACACACTGAGCTCGGACACACACACACACTGAGCACAAACACACACACTGAGCTCGGACACACACTAACCTCCGACACACACAGCCTAAGTTCGGACAAACACACTGAACTCGGACACGCACACACTGAGCTCGGTCACACACACATTGAGCTCGGACACACACACACTGAGCTCGGACACACACACGATGAACTTGTTCACACACAGCCTAAGATCGTACAAACACACTGAGCTCGGACACAGACACTCTGAACTCAGCCATGTGCAGAATAAGCTCGGACCCACACACCCTCACCTCAGACACGTACAGTCTAAGCTCAGACAAACACACTGAACTCAGACACACACACACTGAGCTCGGACACTCACACACTGAGTTCGGGCACACACACACTGAGCTCAGACACACACAATGAGCTCGGACACACACTGACATCCGACACACACAGCCTAAGCTCGGACACACACACTGAGCTTGGACACAGACACTTTGAGCTCAGACACACACGTTCTGAGCTTGGACACGTGCAGAATTATCTTGGATGCATGCAGAATAAGCTCAGTCACACACACCCTCAGCTCGGACACATACAGTTTAAGCTCAGTCAAACACACTGCTCGGACACACACACACGCTAAGCTCGGACAAACACTTTGGGGTCAGACACACCCACTAAGCTCGGACCAACACACACTGATCACGGACACACACTTACACACGCATACACACACTGAGCTAGGACACACACATGCTTAACGTGGACACACATCTGGAACTCGTAAACGTATTCTAAGCTCGGACAAACGAACTCTGAGCTCGGACACACGCTCTGAGCTTGGACACACACTCTGAGCATGGACACACACTGAGCTCACCACGCACGCACTCTACGCTCAGACACACACTGAGCTCGGACACACACACACTGTGCTTGGACACACACTGAGCTCAGACACACGCACTCTGCGCTCGGACACACACTGAGCTCAGACACACGCACTCTGCGCTCGGACACACACTGAGCTCAGACACACAAGCACTGAGCTTGGGCACACGCACTCTGCGCTCGGACACACACTGAGCTCAGACACACGCACTCTGCGCTCGGACACACACTGAGCTCAGACACACGCACTCTGCGCTCCGACACACACTGAGCTCGGACACACAAACACTGAGCTCGGACACACGCACTCTGCGCTCGGACACGCGCACTCTGCGCTCGGACACGCGCACTCTGCGCTCGGACACGCGCACTCTGCGCTCGGACACGCGCACTCTGCGCTCGGACACGCGCACTCTGCGCTCGGACACACGCTCTCTGAGCTCAGAGAAACACACACTTTGCTCAGGCACACACTGAACTTGGTCACACACAATCTGAGCTCGGAAACGCACTCACACACTGAGCTCGGACACACGCTGACCTCCGACATACACAGCTTAAGCTCGGACAAACACACTGAGCTCGGACACAGATACACCGAGCTCGGACACAGATACACTGAGCTCGGACACAGATACACTGAGCTCGGTCACACACACTGAGCTCAGACACACGCACACTGAGCTCGGACACACACTGACCTCCGACATACACAGCCTAAGCTCGGACAAACACACTGAGCTCGGACACAGATACACTGAGCTCGGACACACTCACACTGAGCTCAGGCACACACTGAGCTCGGACGCAAACACACACACACTCTGAGCTCAGACACACACACATTGACCTCTGACACACACAGCCTAAGCTCGGACAAACACACTGAGCTCAGACACACACACACTGAGTTCGGACACACACACACTGAGTTCGGGCACACACACACTGAGCTCAGACACACACACACTGAGTTCGGGCACACACACACTGAGCTGAGACACACACACACTGAGTTTGGACACACACACACTGAGTTTGGGCACACACACACTGAGCTCAGACACACACACACTGAGTTCGGGCACACACACACTGAGCTCACACACACACACAGAGCTCAGACACGCACACGCTGAACTTGTTCACACACAGCCTAAGATCGTACAAGCACACTGAGCTCGGACAGACACTCTGAACTCAGAAACGTACAGTCAAAGCTCAGGCAAACACACTGAACTCAGACACACACACACTGAGCTCGGACACTCACACACTGAGTTCGGGCATACACACACTGAGCTCAGACACACACACACTGTGTTCGGATACACACACTGAGCTCGGACACTCACACTGAGCTCGGACACACACTCTGAGCTCAGACACACACACTGAGCTCAGACGCACACTGAGCTTGGATACACACTCTGAGCTCAGACACACACAATGAGCTCGGACACACACTGACATCCGACACACACAGCCTTAGCTCAGACACACACACTGAGCTTGGACACATGCAGAAGTATCTTGGATGCACGCAGAATAAGCTCAGTCACTCACACCCTCAGCTCGGACACATACAGTTTAAGCTCAGTCAAACACACTGCTCGGACACACACACACACTAAGCTCGGACAAACATTTTGGGGTCTGACACACCCACTAAGCTCGGACCAACACACACTGAGCACGGACACACACACACTGAGCTCCGACACACACAGCCTAAGCTCGGACAAACACACTGAGCTCGGACACACACACACTGAGCTCGGACACACACACAGTGAACTTGTTCACACACAGCCTAAGCTCGGACAAACACACTGAGCTTGGACACAGACACTCTGAACTCAGACATGCGCAGAACAAGCTCGGACCCACACAACCGCAGCTCGGACAAGTACAGTCTAAGCTCAGACAAACACATTGAACTCAGACACACGCACACACTGAGCTCGGACACACACTCTGAGCTCGGACAGACGCACTCTGCGCTCGGACACACGCACTCTGCGCTCGGACACACGCACAGATACACTGATCTCGGACAAAGATACACTGAGCTCGGACACAGATACACGGAGCTCGGACACACGCATTGAGCTCGGACACACACACACTGAGCTCGGACACACACACACTGAGCTCGGACACACACACACTGAGCTCAGACACACAGACACACTCTGAGCTCGGACACACACACACTGAGCTCGGACACACACACACTGAGCTCGGACACACACACACTAAGCTCGGACAGAGACGCTGAATATGGACACATACATATTAAGCTCAGACACACACTGAACTCGCAAACACACACACTGAGCGCAGACACACACCGAGCTCAAGACACACCCTCTGATCTCAGACACACAATCTGATCTCAGACGCACACTCTGATCTCGGACACACACACTGACCTCGGACTCACAAATGCTGAGCTCAGGTACATAGTCTGAGCTCGGACATACAAACTGAGCTCGGACACTCACACTGAGCCTGGACACAAACATTGAGCTCAGACACACACACTGAGCTCGGACACGTACTGAGCTCAGACACACACACACTGAGCTCAGACACACACTGACCTCCGACCACACAGCCTAAGCTCGGACAAACACACTGAGCTCGGACACACACACACTGAGCTCAGACACACACACACTGAGCTCAGACACACACACACACTGAGTTCGGACACACACACACTGAGCTCAGACATACACACACTGAGCTCAGACACACACTGACCTCTGACTACACAGCCTAAACTCGGACAAACACACTGAGCTCAGACACACACACACTGAGCTCAGACACACACACACTGAGCTCAGACACACACACACTGAGCTCAGACACACACACACTGAGCTCAGACACACACACACTGAGCTCGGACACACACACACTGAACTCGGGCACACACACACTGAGCTCAGACACACACACAAGCTGCGTTCGGACATACACACACTGAAATTGGGCACACACACGCTGAGCTCGGACACACACACACTGAACTTGGGCACACACACACTGAGCTCGGACACACACACACACTGAGCTCAGACACACACACACTGAACTTGGGCACACACACACTGAGCTCAGACACACACATACTGAACTTGGGCACACACTCACTGAGCTCAGGCACACACACACTGAGTTCGGGCACACACACACTGAGCTCAGACACACACACACTGAGTTCGGGCACACACACACTGAGCTGAGACACACACACACTGAGTTCGGACACACACACACTGAGTTCGGGCACACACACACTGAGCTCGGACACACACTGAGCTCGGACACACACACGCTGAACTTGGGCACACACACACTGAGCTCAGACACACACACAAGCTGAGTTCGGACACACACACACTGAGCTCGGACACTCTATGACCTCGGACACACAAAGCCTAAGGTCGGATACACACACTGAGCTTGAACCAACACACACTGAGATCGGAGCGACACACACTGAGATCGGAGAGACACATACTGAGCTCGGACACACACACGCTGAGCTCAGACACACTAACACTGAGCTTGGACACACACACTGAGCTCGGACACACACACGCTGATCTCGGAAACAGACACATACTCAGGTTGGACACACACAAATAACTGGGACACACACACTGAACTTGGGCACACACACACTGAGCTCGGACACTCTATGACCTCGGACACACAAAGCCTAAGGTCGGATACACACACTGAGCTTGAACCAACAGACACTGAGATCGGAGAGACACACACTGAGCCCGTCACACACACACTGAGCTCGGACACATACTCACTGAGCTCGGACACACACACACTGAGCTCGGACACACACACACTGAGCTCGGACACTCTATGACCTCGGACACACACACACTGAGCCCGTCACACACACACTGAGCTCGGACACACACTCACTGAGCTCGGACACACACACACTGAGCTCGGACACACACACACTGAGCTCGGACACTCTATGACCTCGGACACACACACACTGAGCCCGTCACACACACGCTGAGCTTGGACACACACTCACTGAGCTCGGACGCACACACACTGAGCTCGGACACACACACACTGAGCTTGGACACTCTATGACCTCGGACACACAAAGCCTAAGGTCAGTTACACACACTGAGCTTGAACCAACACACACTGAGATCGGAGAGACTCACACTGAGATTGGACACGCACACACTGAGCTCGGACACACACACGCTGAGCTCAGACACACACACACTGAGCTCGGATACACACACACTGAGCTCTGACACACACACACTGAGCTCAGACACACACACACTGAGCTCTGACATACACACATTGAGCACAGGCACACACACACTGAGCTCGGACACACACACACACTGAGCTCGGACACACACACACTGAGTTCGGACACACACACGCTGAGCTCAGACACACACACGCTGAGCTCGGACACACACACTGAGCTCAGACACACACACACTGAGTTCGGACACACACACGCTGAGCTCAGACACACACACGCTGAGCTCGGACACACACACTGAGCTCAGACACACACACACTGAGCTCGGACACACACACACTGAGCTCGGACACACACACACTGAGCTCGAACACACACACGCTGAGCTCGGACACACACACGCTGAGCTCAGACACACACACACTGAGCTCAGACACACAGACACTGACCTCGGACACACACGCACTGAGCTCAGACACACACACACTGAGCTCGGACACACACACACTGAGCTCGGACACACACACACTGAGCTCGGACACATACACACTGAGCTCGGACACTCTATGACCTCGGACACACAAAGCCTAACGTCGGATGCACACACTGAGCTTGAACCAACACACTCTGAGATCGGAGAGACACACACTTAGATCGGACACACACACACTGAGCTCAGACACACACACGTACTGAGCTTGGACGCACATACTCTGAGCGTGGACATACGCACACTCCGAGATCGGACACACACACTGGGCTCGGACACACACATAATGAACTCTGACACACACACTGAACCCAGGGACACACACTGAACTCCGACACGCACACTGAGCTCAGACACACTCACTGAGCTCGGACACACACACTGGGCTTGGACACACACACATTGAACTCCGACACACACACTAAGCTCAGACACACACACTGAGCTTGGAAACACACAAACTGAGGTTAGAAGTGGCACTCGAAAACTGAGGAGTTTTCATCGTAATAAGGTGGGGCGCCCAAAATCATTGTGTTGCAGGCTACAGGGAAAACCCATTGCAGTAATAGTAACGCAGAAAAGTTCTGGAAATAAGAGTACTGTCGGTTCTGAAAACCAGAATCAGGAAGAGCGATTGGTTTGCGTACAGGTGAAGCATGAATAATCAGTGAGATGTAAAGAAGTGGGACTGTGCTCATAATTTATCCAAGGGAGTGCCGAAGGGTGGGTTACGGAAATGTTTAAAGGTTTTGTGTGTGAAGGGAAAGTCTTTCCATCTGTATAGGGTGGAGCAGGCAAAGATATTAAAATTTTAAGGGATACAGGCAGTGGTCACTCCTTAATTTTATGGGATAGTGCTATTTGTTGTCCAGAGGGAGTATTGCAGGAAAGAGTGGTAGTAAGTGGAATTCATGGAGATGCTAAACCTATTCCATTGTGGAAGGTAAATTTAAAAAGTAATTCGAAAACAGGTGAGGCGATTGTTGGAGTACTGGAAAAAAATTGCCCATTGCAGGGGTTCAATTTATTTTAGCTGGGCCACAGATGTTGGTGATGCTTACTGTAGTCGAGAAGCTTGTGGAGGCGCATTCAACAGGGGTGTTGCAGGAAGAACATCCTGGATTATTTCCAGATTGTGTAATAACAAGATCACGAACTCACACGTTGAAACAGCAAGAGGAGAAGTTTAAAAGGCAGGGAAAAGATGTTGATGTTTAATTAGCTGGATCTCTTTTTGAAAAGATTGTACAGGAAGAGTAGCTTGAAGGGATTGAGGTAAGGGGACCACCTAAGTTGATGCAGGAGAAACTTGTGGGTCAGACTTCAGAAACTACTCTCCTGGGTTATGTGACAAACTTTGGAGAAAGATTGAACAGGGCATGTGAGTTAGCTAAATAACATTTAAAGATATCACAGTAGGAGATGAAGGCGAAGGCAGACAAGAGAGCCACAGCTCATAATTTTGTTGCTGGGGGAAAAGTGTTAGTTTTGTTACCAGTGTTAGGTGAACCATTAAAGGCAAGGTTTAGTGGGCCTTACAGGATTGAGAAGAAACTGAGTGAAGCAAATTATTTAATAAATACTCCAGATAGAAGAAAGAAGCAGAGAGTGTGTCATGTAAATATGCTTAAAAGACACTTTGGGACGGAAGATAACCAAAAGGATATATTAGCAATGGTAGAGAAAGAGGTAGAAATGAAATATTCTGAAATTGATTTTCCGCTAATCAAATTGGGCAATGAGGTTAGAAGTGGTTAGAAAGTAAAAATTTAAATGTAATATTGAATTACCTTCCAGGCAAGTGTAAAAGTGATTTGGAGAAGCTATTGCAGTCACAGAAAGCTATTTGTAGGAATAAGCTGGGGAGGACAAATTTAGCTACACATGATGTAGATGTGGGTGATTCACTTTCAATAAGGCAATATCCTTATAAATTGAATCCAGTAAAATTATCGCAAGTACGGAAAGAAATCAAATTCATGGTTCAAAATGACATCATTGAGTCTAGTTGCAGTAATTGGAGTTCACCTATTGTGATGGTATCGAAACCAATGGGACACAAAGACTGTTGGATTATTGAAAAGTAAATGCAGTGACATAAGTGGATTCATATCATATTCCACTGTTGTAAGATTGCATTGAAAAAGTGGGACAATCAAAGTTTATCACAAAGATTGGCTTGCTGCAAGGATATTGGCAAGTGCCAATATGTGAGAGAGCAAAAGGGATATCGGCTTTTGAGATGTCAGCTGGTCTATATCAGTTTAAACTTATGCCACTTGGTGTGAAGAATGCAAGTGATGTAAGTATTGGTGCTGTATTGTTACAAGATGAAACTGGAATTGAGAAACTGATAGGATATTTTTCATGGAAGCTGGAAGTACATCAGAGAAGATATTCAACCATCAAAAAGGAGACAAGGTCTGGTGTTAGCATTGCAGAATTTTGAAGTTTATGTTGCAAGCAATTTGTCAGAAACAATTGTTTATACAAACCATAATCCTTAAACATTTCTGGACAAATTTCGAGACCAAAGTGCAAGACTGTTCAGATGGAGTTTTTACTGCAACTGTTTAATTTACAGGTTATACATGTGCCTGGATGTGAAAATCTAATTGCAGATGTCGAGAGTTTAAAGCTCAAAGAAAATTGGACATCTACAACCTGGACTCTGGACTGAAATAACCTCTATTGATAAAATGGATTTGAATATATTGTTATGTTAATGCATGCGCCTAGTAATGTAATAGTTTGTGTATATACATAAGTATAGTAAGCAATGTAAGATGGGTTGAGAAAATGAAGCCATATTTTTAAAATTACAACGGTTCATTTTTCCATAAAGATGGAGGTATCACAAAACTCACATTTTCATAATATTATTGTAGACTTATGGGTGTGTGTGTGGTTCTGTCTGTGTGACTGATTGAATTAGACTAGAGACGTTTAGACTACAGGATTGAAATTATCAAGAGTAGATATAAAACAGACTTTTGAAATGTTGGTGGATAAGCTAGGATGAAGTTCCACAGGTAGGGTGTGAATAAAATTTGCATTTTTAGATAAGTGAAGGGGTTGTTTGATTTTCAAAGGGATGGTGTAATGTTTACAACTCGCAAGATGTGAGGCAAAACAATATGCTTATTTTTCCCAAAAGGAAAAGGACAAATTGACAACATGAAAGATTTTTATATTACGGGGAAAAGTAAATTTCCAAAGACACGTAGAACAATGGGATTTTACACATTAAGGAGAGAGGAGCATATATAAGGAAGGAAAGAAAGCTATATGGGGGTGGCTGTGTAAAATCTAGAGAGGTACACCAGGCAAAGCACCCTTGAAGAAAAGCCCTAGCCATTCTGAAGAAGTACTGCTCTAGTAACTAAAGTTGTGTTAAAAAGCTTTTGGGATTCCACTGTTGAGTGGGTGCTGTGGTAACCTTGCTGGATTGCCTATTTAAATTTAAAATCTATTTTGAACTGCTGCCTTAAAGGGGGTGTGTAGTTGGGAATCAGGTTAATTAGAAATTTTGGGATTTGTTATAATATCAAGTAACTGTAATCTTATGTACGTGTTTAAATTCTTTTCTTTCGTTAATATATGTTTTAATTTAATTTTTAAAATCACTAAAGGTATTAGTGGACTCACTACTTCTGAATTCAGTGTACAAATCTTCTCATAATAAATGCAAATTGCAACAAGGTATGATAGCATGGCTAGGTTTCCCTTGTGGATTTTGTCCAACAGGCATGTACCACCTGCTGCATCATACAACACACACACACTTAGCTGGACACACACTCACTACACAAGGACACACTCACTGATCTTGGACACACAGAGCTAGCAACACACTCACTGGACTAGAAAAACACTCACTGGGCTAGGAACACAGCCACTGGGCTAGGAGCACACCCGCTGAGCCAGGAACACATACACTGAGCCAGGAACACAAACACTGAGCCAGGAACACATACACTGAGCTAGGAACACATACACTGAGCTAGGAACACATACACTGAGCCAGGAACACATACACTGAGCTAGGAACACAAACACTGAGCCAGGAACACATACACTGAGCTAGGAACACATACACTGAGCTAGGAACACATACACTGAGCCAGGAACACATACACTGAGCCAGAAACACATACACTGAGCTAGGAACACATACACTGAGTCAGGAACACATACACTGAGCTAGGAACACATACACTGAGCTAGGACACTGTCACGAAAATGCCTCTCTATTTTTAAAAAATTATTTTTAAAAACATTAAATTGACTGGAGATACTGTACTTTAAAAAAATGAGGCAGCAAACTGCTTTAAAATGCATTTCCACCTTCCAAGTCAAGGTGAGGGAAGCAAACAAGAACCTCTCCAAAAGGAAATGTGAAGAGAGAGACATTTCAAAGGAAGATTACAGACATCAAAATCCAACATTCTAACTAAGGATGAGATTAAAAATGCAAAGTACTGAATTTTAATCAACAGTAAAGACAATGGGACTGCTAACCAGCCAGATACACCAAACAGACACTCAAACCCCTCTGTAGAGGACAAAATAACCCCATCTCCTGTTGGTTTCTGCCATCTTGAAATATGTCAAAAGTTTCTGAGATGAAAGATCAAAATGTGATTACTTGTTATACAACAAAGACTGCAAGACATGTTAATCAAATTTCTTTTTTGGAATGTACAGACAGGAGGTTTTTCTAAACTGGTTTTGCCAGGCACAGAGGGAAGCCATTGAAGCTATCTGGAAAAACTGCTGAAGGGAGCAGTAAGGAATCTCTCTTTCTCTCTCTGTCTCTCTCTCTCTCTCCCTCCCTCTCTGTCACTTAAGTTAAGAAAAGCTCTATCTGTACAGTATAAAAATTCAACCCAAGAGGTGGTGACTGTTCATCAGAAAGAATCTCAGGAGAAACCCATTGATTTCTGGGAGATGGATCGGGGAATTAAAAGGAAGGAAATTGTCTCCAGAAAAGTGCAGTTAAAGTGCAGTTACCTGGACTTCACTTCCACTCCACGATTTTAAAGGGAACCTGCTAACTTCAAACAGCCGCGACAATCTATGCCTCAAATCAAACAAAGGACTTAATCATATATTCTCTTAACTTTTATTTGGACTCTAACTTTTCTTACTTCTGAGGTTTGTGTGCGAGTGTCGTCGCGTCCTTTATTATTTTTTCTCAGGTTTAGTAGCATACAAACTTGCTCTTTCTTTGACTCAAGAAAATTTGGTTTGATTGGCTCCTTATTGAAAAACTAAATACATTTGAATTGGAAAAGGCATCGACGGGGAAAATAAATTTTTTTAAAAACCTTTGTTTCGACCAACCAAGGAGGCTGAATAAAAGGGAGCCAATTCACCTCCCCTCACCCGGTCATAACAACACACTGTTACAATTATGAGGTTTATAAGATTATTACATTTGGGACAATATCTCTAAATTTAGGTAAATGAAGGGGGTCATGTGAGCTGTTCTGAAGTCTGTCTTGATAGTAAGCCTGGGTGTTTTGATTGTTAGAGATCAGAAGAAGGCTTAGATTGTTTTACTGAAAAGAAAGTGCAAGGTATTTATGCTTGGAGAAAATCGCAGCAGCCTCCGAGTGTACCATGAGTGAACTTTGGGTTTCCCAAAGTCATAGAAAGGTGTTGTTGGTATTGGGTTGTAAACAATTGTAAACGGTCCATTACCTCTAAGATGAAAGGGAGTTGGGCTCAAAGGTAGCTAAATATGCTTTCTACATAGATACAAGGTTAGTGTGTTTCATGTTGCCATGGGGAAGAGGACAGAGGAAGCCTTTTTGAGACCAGTTTGCAGGCTTCCCTACGAACCAGTGAATATCACAAACGGCAGTGGATTTGGTGTGGTCTGCAGCTCTCAGAGAGGCGGAGGGCAAGAGATAGAGGCAACGAGCCCTGCACCTGAAGCAGAGAAAATGCTGACTGTATTGTTCACCATGCAGGATGCTGGTGGGAGCTCTGGCTGAGATTGAAGAGACTGAGTTCATGAAGATTTAAAGGACGCTGGAAGATTAGTCGCGCTCAGGCTAAAGGGAAGATACCTCCAGTGTATTCTCACAGTAAAAGTCAGTTCTAGGATCAGAAGTTACCCGGTTGGGAAAGCAAAAAGGAAGCAAACCATGGAGAACTGAGGATAATTTTAGACTGGATCCTGGAAGATTGAAGAATCCACTTAAGGGGCAGTGCAACATATAATTGTAGTGGGAGACTTTCGGTAGTGCTAGAAGTTAAATAGGGAATCTCTTTTTTGTAGTTTAAAGTATAAGTTGCCCACAAAAAGAAAATAATGTTTAGTTAATAGTGGCTTTTAATCATTTGTTACAGTAAAAAATTTATAACATGAAATGTTGACATGTAATTTTTTCAGCTGTTAAATGCAAGCTCAAATTTCACTTTAAAAGTTTTCAGTCTCTATAGAGACCTTAACAACACACTGAGCTAGGACACACTCATTGGACTAGGACATGCTCACTGAGGTCATTCGTGCTGAACTTGGCACACTCATGGTCACGTAGGAACAGGAATTAGCCCATTTAGCCCCTTGAGCCTATTAATGATGTCATGACTGATCTGTGACCTCTCTCCATAAATCCACCTTTGGTCCATATCCCTTAATACCTTTGACTAACACATATCTATTAATTTCAATTTTAAAATTAACAGTTCAGCCAGCATCAATTGCTATTTGTGGAAGAGAGTTCCAAACTTCTGCTGCCCTTTGTGTGAAGAAGTATTTCCTACTTATACTCCTGATAGCCCTGCCCCTAATATTTTGACTGTCCCATAGTCCTAGACTCACCAACTAGCAGAAATAGTCTCTTCCAATCTACCTTGGGGGCAAAATTTTGCCCCCATCGCGGGCGAAGTTGAATTGCGGGCGTGCACAGGCATGCCTCCGATTGGCACCCCCAATTGGGGGCGCAGTGCCATTTTATGTGAGCGGGCTAATTAAGGCGTGGCGTCTGCACGGAAGCGCTATGCGCTCCCTGTGCAGGCGGGGGGAATTCCCTAAACCCGAGAGCACGCTCTTTCATGCATGCGCACAAAAGACCACACTCATCTCCCTGAAGCTAAGTGCTGCCTCAGGGAGATCGGCTGTTCTGTCACAAATATTAAAAATAGAAAAAAAAAATTCCTGACATAACCCCTCATGTGAGTCCATGTCCATAATTTTTAAAAATACTTTATTAAAATTTTTTAAAACCTACATGAAACCTCATCCCGCCCTTGGATGAGGTTTCATGCTTTTTCTAAATCCCGCCGGGGCTCCTGGCCAAACTGCCAACCTTAAGGTTGGACGGGCAGGTCCTTTAATTGGTTAGTTGATCCTGTCAATGGCCTCAATTGGCCATTGACAGGGCAGAGGGCGCACAGCTGATTTTGCTGCGCCCCCGCCTTCCTGAAAATTTAACTGGGGCGGGATGACCTTGGGAGTTCCACCCAATGTCATCCCGTGTCATTTTATGCGTCAGCAAGTGGACCCCGCCTCCACTCGCCGACGGTAAAATCCTGCCCATTGAGTGAGGAGACACACACCAAGCTAGGAGACACTGAGCTGAGACACACACTGAGTCAGGACAGACTCACACTGAACTATGATGCAGCTGCTGAGTGGGGGCATATTAAGTGATGACCCACACACTGAGCCATGCAACACATACTGAAGTAGGGGAAGCTGAGTAACGTAAGACACTAACACAAAAATAGAATATGCTAAGCCAGAACATTCTAGCTGAGCTATGACAGTCTCACTGAGGACACATACACTAAGCTTGGACACACTCGCTGAACAAGAAAATGCACCTAATGATGAAGGACACACACTTAAATAGGGCATACTCACTGAACAAGCACACACACACACTGCTGAGTGAGGGAGGGAACACACTGAGTTCAGACACACTGAGTTTGGACATTCTCAGTGAGCTGGAGTACATATGCTGAACAAGGACAGACATATTCTGCACAGACACACTGGCTGAACTAGGACACGCGCAGTTAGGACACAAACACTAACCAAGGAATACATTCACTGAGATAGAAAAACACACAGTGAGCGAGGAGCACACACATTGAGCTAGAAACACACTGAACTAGGAACATACTCACTGAACTAGGTACACACACAGTGAGCAAGGAATACACACACACTGAGCTAGACACACACTGAGCAAGAAACACACTCACTGAGCCAGGAACACACTCATTGAGCAGGGAAAACACAAAGTGAGCTAGGGACACAGTGAGCAAGGAGCACACACATTGAGCTAGAAACACACTGAACTAGGAACATACTCACTGAACTAGGTACACACACAGTGAGCAAGGAATACACACACACTGAGCTAGACACACACTGAGCTAGGAACACACTCACTGAGCCAGGAACACACACTGAACTAGGAACACACAAAGTGAGCTAGGAACACACTGAGCTAGGGACACACTGAGCTAGGAACATACTCACTGAGCTAGAAACATACTCAGTAAGTTGGAACAGTCACTGATCTAGGAACACATTCACTGAGCTAGAAACACATTTACTGAGCTGGGAACACATTCACTGAGCTGGGAACACATTCACTGAGCTAGGAACACATTCACTGAGCTAGGAACACACACACTGAACTAGGAACACACACTGAGCTAGGAACACACTCACTGAGCTGGGAACACACTCACTGAGCTAGGAACACACACACTGAACCAGGAACACACACTGAGCTAGGAACACACTGAGCTGGGAACACACTCACTGAGCTAGGAACACACACACTGAACTAGGAACACACACACTGAACTAGGAACACACACTGAGCTAGGAACACACTCACTGAGCTGGGAACACACTCACTGAGCTGGGAACACACTCACTGAGCTAGGAACACACTCACTGAGCTAGGAACACACTCACTGAGCTGGGAACACACTCACTGAGCTAGTAACCCATTTACTGAGCTGGGAACACATTCACTGAGCTAGGAACACACTCACTGAGCTGGGAACACACTCACTGAGCTAGTAACCCATTTACTGAGCTGGGAACACACTCACTGAACCAGGAACACACACTGAGCTAGGAACACACTCACTGAGCTGGGAACACACTCACTGAGCTAGTAACCCATTTACTGAGCTGGGAACACATTCACTGAGCTAGGAACACACTCACTGAGCTAGGAACACACTCACTGAGCTAGGAACACTGTGATGGCCTAAGTGTCCCGATGTCAACGCACACTCTCGCGTTATTTAGGTCAGTGGGCGCATGGGAGACGGAGGTGTGCCCACTATTAATTAAGAGGCCAGTTAAAGCCCTTGACACACCAATTGTCGACGATTTTACGTAGCCCGTGCAATTTCCCAGCCGTCACATGGGCAAAATGGGCAGGCGGGCAGGCCACAATTTACAAAAGCTCACCCACGGGCGGGATAAGAAGGGTCAGCAGCATTGTCAATGTGAGTAATGAGGAGCTTTGGAGATCAAGTGCTGCTGGTTGTTTATGTGAATTGGACAGCTTCATCTTGTTTCAGAGCTTCATTCTGAGCATTTCCAGGCTTCACTTCAGGACTCATTGTTGACTTCCAGGCCCCGGAGGATTCAGACTGTGTGAGCCCTTCCAGACATCAGACAGCCTTCCACAACCCTGGTAATGGGGATTGTGGTCTCTGCTGGGGGCGCCTCCTCTGAGGAGGAAGAGAAGGGCAGAAGGGAGAGTAGGCCACATGTCCCAGTGCAGGGGAGGGACCTGTGGGAGGAGAGGTGCCGGCACAAGGGGTGCAGGGCCAGCAGGTAGCCCAAGGTGTAAGGGGCCATAGAAGACGCCACTATCCTGCTGCCAGGGTTTACAGGCGGCAATGCAGCTACCTCAAAATGTCCGAGGTGCAATGCCGAAGGAGGCTCCGTCTCTCAAGGGAGACAGTGACCTCCATCTGTCAAATGATTGGGCCTGAGACCAGCCCCAACTGTGTGGGTGGACACCCCATGCCAGTGGCTCTGAAGGTCACAGTGGCGCTCAACTTCTATGCCTCCGGCTCTTTCCAGGGCTCAGTGGGGGATCTGTGTGGAGTTTCCCAATTGGCTGTCCACAGTTGTGTCAAGCTGGAGTCAGACGCTCTGTTCAGGCGTGCATTGACGTTCATTCATTTCTGTACAGACGAGGCCAGCCAGACAGAGTGAGTGAGAGGCTTTGCAGCGACTGCTGGCTTCCCCCGCATCCAGTGTGCAATAGGCTACACACATGTGGCCATCAAGGCGCCAGCAAGTGAGCCCGGTGCCTTTGCCAACAGGAAGGGCTTCCACTCCATGAACGTGCAGATAGTGTGTGACCACAAGGTGCTGATTCTGTAAATCTGTGCAAGGTACACAGGCAGCTCCCATGACGCTTACATCCTGAGGCACTTCCAGGTGCCGAGGCTCTCCAGTGCTCCAGCCCGGCTGGATGGATGGCTGCTGGATGACAAACGCTATCCACTCAAAAGGTGGCTCATGACGCCTCTCTGCCACCCAAGAGCAGAGGCTGAGCAACAGTACAATAGGAGCCATGCACCCACAAGGGCTGCGGTAGAGAGGACCATTGGCCTTCTCAAGATGTGCTTCCGATCCATGGACCATTCAGGGGGAGCACTACAATACCCCCCAGAGTGGGTGTCCCTGGTAATGGTTACATGCTGTGCTCTCCACAACCTGCACTGGCAAGGGGGGATCCACTGGAGGAAGAGGATCTTGACACAGCTGCACAGGCCACAGAGGATGAGTCCAGTAGTGAGCCTGAGGATGAGCACCGTGAGGAGAACACTGAGGGCATGGACACTGACCTGGGTAATCTCCAGGGGTGCAGAGACACCCAGGACACATTGATCCAACGCTCCTTCAGCTAGCCTACCACATAAGAACCACCACCACATGCCAGGGTTGCAGGCTCCATACTCCCAGAGAGGAACATTTCCTAGGCCAGCAACATACACTCTGTGCAATAAAGTTTCAGGAGACACACGCCCATCATTACATAATGGCCTACCCTGCACCTACAGAAGAAATGAAACATACTGAGGCCAATAGCACAAAATAAAATCTCATTTGGTGTTGCATGTGACAGACTGATAAACTAAACATTTATCACACTATTAAAAAACTCAAAGCAAAATGGGGGAACAAAATATCACCCGTGACAAGTATGTCTTGTGCTTAAGGTGCTTGAAATTTATGTTTGCGGGTGCTACGTCTAGGTGCTCCCCCATCGCTGGCACCGGCATTGGAGACAGCCTGCTCACTCTGCTGTCCTGTTGGCCTCGATGACCTTGGCGGGCGTCCTCTGACCAGTGAAGCCTGTGCTAGCCCTGTCTGGGAGGGAGTGGCCAGTGCCACAGCTGGCATCTCCCCAGTCACCGCAGACTCATCAGATGCCACGGTCACTAGTAGAGAGGTGGAGGAGCTGCTGCCATCATCCAGAGCACCCTAAGAGGAGCCCGCAGAAATGACAGGCAGCTCGCACACCAATGTGAGGTTGATCTGGACCTCTCTGCTCACCATTGATAGACGGGCACTTACGCTGGGATACTGGATGCCCCGTCTCACACATGGACACTGACCAGTTGAGGTCATTGCCTGTGTGTGGGCCTGCAGGTCCGAGTGCATCCCCAGGGACCCCTGATTCTGTCCCTGGAGCAACCTCTCCATGAGAGTCACCACTCTCTCAATGGAGGAGCTGTGGGCTCAGCCATGAGGGTCAATGCAGTGCTCATGCTCCGCATGGACTCCTCCAAAACAGAGACCATGGCACGGAGACCCTAATGGATCTCCACCAGATCCTCCCACACATCCAGCATCTGCCGCCTAATGTACTAGTCCAGAAGCCCAACATCAGCCTTCGACTGAGTATTGTCCTGATCCCCAGCAGTCCTCCGACTGCCGGCGCCCTGGGCACTCTCTGCCTCCGCCTGCACCTCAAGTGAGTGTGAAGTGCCCTTACCAATGTGCTCTGAGATACTAGATGGTGATCTAATGCCCACCGAGGTGTTGGTATCTACTCTGGTGCCTGCTTTACAGAGCAAGTGTGACGCAGGTGCGTGGGGAGCATGGTGGTCCTCCGGGGTCAGGGGTGACCCTTCAGGGTCCTCAATGCGAACACCTGCTGGTGAACCTAAAAGGGAGAACAAGGACATGTCATTCGTCAAAGTCATCACACTGTCACTGTGAATTCCAGGCACCCTGGTGAGACAATGGAGATCTGCATCATGGTGCTCTCGTCTTTCCCTCATCAATGGGGACTCCAGGTTCGAGGCTCACAACGAGACTACACTAGAAAGGTTGCACTTCACTCTTACCTTCGTCTGACACCCTAGCCTCACCGTGGCCAGGTGACCAAGGTACATGGCGCCTCTCGAGCTCCAAGGCCTCTTGCTCATAGCGGGAGTGGATAAGGAGGTGTTGGGGTGGTCTGCCAGTCCGCGACCGCTCAATACTGCTATGGGATGTCTTCTCCTGAAAGGACAGAGGAGCATTGATTAGTCCATTCTGACCTGCAGCACCATTGCAGCCTGGCCAATCCCACCTGAGGAATGCCTCATGTGCTACATCTGATTCGTGGCCCTCGACCCGCAAGGCACTCAGCCCAGGCAGCCAGGGCTCACCTTATTGACAGGTGCCACTCAGATTCTAACACCCCTGAGGTCCACAGGGTGATGGCCAGCCCTAAACTGTTCTCCACACTTGACCCATGTCAGCACGGTACTTACCCTTCCTGAGCGCAGATAACAAATATCTTATTTCATACTGTACAGGTAACCTTTTCATATTTCACAATTGCACGTATCATATTTACAAATATGAGCCTTATCCAAAGCAAAAGCGAGCAAATGTAAAAAGTAAGATTAGCAGGATTTAAACACCATAGAATTATCATAACTCAAAGCTTACCTTCTCTCCTACAGGCCTTCTTTAAACTCTGGACAGAGCATCAGTAATCACATTGTTTTTTTCCCAGCAACATGTTCAATTTTTACGTTGAAAGGCTGGAACATCAAACTCCAGTGAAACAACTGAAGATTCTTTTTGCGGAACTGTTCCAAAAACACCAGTGGGTTATGATCAGTGTAAGTTAATGTTGTGATATGATGGTATGCACCTTTTAGGGAGCATTATTTAAACCAGTGTCAATCAATACCACATGGACAGGATGTGATGTTTAATCCCATGACTTGCAAGCAGTCAGCTTGTAGCAGGGTAGAGATGAGATGCACCACACTTAGTGTCTCAGTGAACATTCTGTATATAGAACACCACTTGGAGGAAGCACCGAGGGTGGCAAGGGCACAGAATGTACTCTGGTTGGGGGACCTCAATATCCATCACCAAGAGTGGCTCGGTAGCACCACTACTGACTGAGCAGGCCAAGCCCTAAATGACATAGGTGCTAGACTGGGTCTGCGGCAGGTGGTAAGGGAACTAACAAGAGGGAAAAACATACTTGACCTTATCCTCACCAACCTGCCTGCCGCAGATGCATCTGTCCATGACAGTATCGGTAGGAGTTTCCAACACACAGTCCTTGAAGAAACGAAGTCCTGCCTTCACATTGAGGATACCCTCCACCGTGTTGTGTGGCACTACCACCGTGCTAAATGGGATAGACTTCGATCAGACCCAGCAACTCAAGATTGGGCATCCATGAGGTGCTGTGGGCCATCAGCAGCAGCAGTATTGTACTCAACCACAATCTGTAACCTAATGGCCTGGCATATCCCCTACTCTACCATTACCATCAAGCCAGGGGATCAACATTGGTTCAAAGAAGAGTGCAGGAGGGCATGCTAGGAGCAGCACCAGGCACACCTAAAATGAGGTGTCAACCTGGTGAGCTATAACACAGGACTACTTGCATGCCAAACAACATGAGCAGCAAGTGATAGACAGAGCTAAGCGATTCCACAACCAACAGATCAAATCTAAGCTCGACAGTCTTGCCACATCCAGTTGTGAATGGGTGAACAATTAAACAACTCACTGGAGGAGGGGGCTCCACAAATATCCCTATCCTCAATGATGGAGGAGCCCAGCACATCAGTGCAAAAGATAAGGTTGAAGCATTTGCTACAATCTTCAGCCAGGAGTGCCAAGTGGATGATCCACCTCAGCCTCCTCCAGAGGTCCCCAGCATCACAGATGCCAGTCTTCAGCCAATTCGACGTGATATCAAGAAACGGCTGAAGGCACTGGATACTGCAAAGGCTATGGGCCCTGACAAAATTCCAGCAATAGTACTGAAGACTTGTGTCCAGAACTAGCCACGCCCCTAGCCAAACTGTTCTGGTACAGCTACAACACTGGCATCTACCGAGCAATGTGGAGAATAGCCCAGGTATGTCCTGTACATAAAAAGCAGGACAAATCCAACCCAGCCAATTGCCACCCCATCAGTCTACTCTCGATTGTCGGCAAAGTGATGGAAAGTGTGGACAATGCTATCAAATGGCATTTAATTAGCAATATCCCGCTCACTTACACTCAGTTTGGGTTCCACCAGGGCCACTCAGCTCCTGACTTCATTACAGCCTTGATCCAAACATGGACAAAAAAGCTGAAGTCCCAAGGTAAGGTGAGAGTGACTGCCTTTGACATCAAAGCAGCATTTGACCGAGTGTGGCACCAAGGAGCCCTAGCAAAACTGGAGTCAATGGGAATCGGGGGAAAACTATCCCCTGGTTGGAGTCATATCCAGCACAAAGGAAGGCGGTTGTGGTTGTTGGAGGTCAATCATCTCAGCTCCAGGACATCACTGCAGGAGTTCCTCAGGGTAGTCTCCTAGGCCCAGCCATCTTCAGCTGTTTCGTCAATGATCTTCCCTCCATCATAAGGTCATGGGCATATTTTCTGATGATTGCACAACCTTCAGCACCATTCACAACTCCTCAGATACTAAAGCAGCCCAAGCCCAAATGCAGCAAGAACTGTAGACTTGGGCTGATAAGTGGCAAGTAACATTCGCACCACGCGAGTGCCAGACAATAATCATCTTACCATCTCCCCTTGACATCCAATGGCATTACCTTGCTGAATCCCCCACTAACATTGATTAGAAACTGAACTGGATCAGTCATATAAATACCGTGGCTACAAGAGCAGGTCAGAGCTGGAAATTCTGCAGTGCGTAACTCACCTCCTGACTCCCCCAAATCCTGACCACCATCTACAAGGCACAAGTCAGGAGTGTGATGGAATACTCTTCACTTGCCTGGATGAGTGCAGCTCCCACAAAACTCAAGATGTTTGACACCATCCAGGACAAAGCAGTCCACTTGACTGCCCCCCATCCACCACAATATTCACTTACTCCACCACCGACGCACAGTGACAGCAGTGTGTACCATGTACAAGACCTTCTACAGCACCTTCCAAGCCTGCAACCTCTACTACCTAGAAGGACAAGGGCAGCAGATATTTGGGAACACCACCATCTGCAAGTTCCTCCCCGAGTCACATGCCATCCTGACTTGGAACTATATCGCCGTTCCTTCACTGTCGCTAGGTCAAAATCCTGGAACTCCCTCCCTAACAGCACTGTGGGTGTACCTACACCACAGGGACTGCAGCGGTTCAAGAAGGCAGCTCACCATCACCTTCTCAAGGGCAACTAGGGATGGGCAATAAATGCTGGCCCTGCCAGCGAAGCCCACACCCCATGAACAAATAAAAAAATCTCAAGTTGTGGAATTGGATAGGAATCAGTTTTTGTTACAACATTAACTTTCCTGTATTACTGCAGAACCTTAGTTATTTGTCATGCTTTGGTACCAGTACAACTGGAGAACTCAAGCCACTTCAATTTGTTTTATGAATATCATTGTCCAACATAAATTTACTTTCCTCTCTGAGTTGAGCTAATTTTCCAAGATTGACTTGGTAAGAGTTTTATTTGATGGGTGTAGCATGCCTAGCTAAATAAGTTCTCCCTGATATATTAGTATACATTCACTCATATTTTTTATGCAGCTTGGCTATGTCACCTTGAGACTTCTCTAGAAGATGGTGCGGTATTATATGCAAATTTTTTACACCTGCATATTGGCTAATTTTATTGCTGGAGTTCGATCTGAGAACTTTCAATCTCTGACTCATCATTTGAACTTTCAAATGTATTCATATTGTTAATAGGATCCAATTGATGAAGCTGAATCCAAGACATTGAGCTTTTCTTTATATAGGCCGGGATTTTCCAGCCCCGTCACGGGTGGGACCCGCCACGGGCGAGGCAGTGCCCCAGCCAAAAGTCCATTGACTTGTGGTGGGACTGGAGGATCCCAGCGGTGGGCGGGTGCAGAAAATCCCGTCCATAGTTTTTATTGAATTTGTTCAGTCTCACAGCTCTACTCCCACACACCCAGTGTCCCAACTCTCCCCTTTTTATATGTGTTCAAATTAAACAATGCCCTTCACCTGTGTATCCTAATTAACAATTAACAATTTACATAAATGACTTGGATGAAGGGACCGATGGTATGGTTGCTAAATTTGCTGACAACATAAAGATACATAGGAAAGGAAGTTGTGAAGAAGGCGCAAGGAGACTACAAAGTGACTTAGACACGTTAGGTGAGTGGGCAAAGCTCTAGCAGATGGAGTGCAACATGGGAAAATGTGAAATTGTCCACTTTGGCAGGAAGAATAAAAAAGAAGCATGTTATCTAAATGGTGAGAGGAGATTCAGAGGGATCTGGATGTTGTAGTGCATGAATCACAAAATGATAATATGCAGGTACAGCAAGTAGTTAGGAAAGCTAAAAGAATATTATCGTTTATTGTGACGGGAATTGATTACAAAAGTAGGGAGGTTATGCTTCAGTTTTACAGGACACTGGAGACCACATCTGCAGTGCTGTCTCCTTATTTAGGGAAGGATGTAAATGCATTAGAAGCAGTTCAGAGATTTACTACACTAATACCAGGAATAGGCAAGTTGTCATATGAGGAAAGGTTGGACAGGTTAGGCTCGTATCCACTAGAGTTTAGAAGAGTAAGAGGCAACTTGATTAAAACATTTAAGATCCTGAGGGGTCTTGACAGAATGGATGTGGAGAGGATGTTTCCTCTTGTGGGAGAATCCAGAACTAGAGGTCATGGTATAAAAATAAGGGGTTGCCTATTTAAGACAGATGAGGAGAATTTTTTTCTCTCAGAGGGTAGTGAGTCTTTGGAACTCACTTCCTCAAAAGGCGGTGGAAGCAGATTCTGAATATTTTTAAGGCAGAGCTAGATAGATTCTTGATTAACAAGGGGGTGAAATGTTATCAGAGGTAGGCTGGAAAGTGGAGTGGAAGTTACAATCAGATCAGCCATGACCTTAGTGAATGGCAGATCAGGCTCAAAGAGTCAAGTGGCCTGCTCCTGCTCCTAATTTGTATGATCATATGTTCATACAGTTACCACATATCACCATTTTCCTTCTTTACAACTTGGAGTACATTCACTGGTTGACTAGTCTCACCGTCATAATACTGTTTGAGCATATTTATATGGCACACTTGTTGATTTTTTTTCTGTCCAGGGTACTAATTATATAGTTTACTTCATTGAGCCTCTTTTAAACATATTAAAGTCCACCAAACATGGCCTTCTGTGGTTCGCCCAGCAAAAGTAACAGAAATAGTGCTTTATCCCCAGGTTTAAAAGTTTGAGTTTCAGCTTCTTATCTGCTTGGTTTTCATTACTTGTTGGGAATCTTTAAGATGTTCACCAGCTACTGTGCATGCTTTTGACAGTCTGTCTTGAAACTTGGGACACGGGTCTAAGGAAGTTATTTCTTCTTCCTGGGGCATAACTACCTCTTTGATTAATTTACGTGGTCCCCTTACATTATGTCTATAGACCAACTCAAAGCGACTGAAACCAGTTGACTCATTAGGTGCATCCAGGGCCAGGGAGAGAAATCATGGGCCCTGGATCTTCTCCTGTTTCCAGGCCCCTTATTACCCACCACCCCGCCCCCCCCCCTCCCCCAACCCCCACCTCCTTTAACCCTTTCCATCAATCATGCATGATATCTTTTCCCCTTTCAAGATTCACCAGCCAATCACAGAAAGGTCTGAGCAAAACAATAACACCCATCTGGTTACAAATGTCATCCTATTATATCTGCAGCATGGGTCATTAATATTAAGGGCAGCAGCAATATAATTGTGTGTGCCTTATAGGTGATCCCACTGCGACTATTAAACAAACCAGAGAGTACAAATTTTACTTTAACTACAATGTGCAATATTGTTAACTTGACGGGAAAATATCATATTGGTTATTTATAAACACTGTGTAGACGATAACACTGATTTTGGTAAAAGCAAAATACTGCGGATGCTGGAAATCTGAAACAAAAACAAAAATTGCTGGAAAAACACAGGAGGTCTGACAGCATCTGTGGAGAGAAAGACAGAGTTAACGTTTCGAGTCCGTACGAATTTTTGTTTTTGACACTGATTTTGGTGACTACCTCAGTCCTCATTAACATGTTCTGCACATGGCACTATATGGATACAGTGACAGTAAATTCATATTTGGGGGAAAGACTCAATACTTCAAACTCAACTAAATTGCACAAGATCTTTTCCATTCTGTAGAAGAAGTTGAAGACTTTCTCTTGCCTGTGTGCATGATATAATTTAATATAATTATTTCATATAAGGGATGTAATCAGATTCTGTTTTATCAGTAATCTCACAGGGTAGGAAGATCAAATGACTCCTGTGCAACAAAGTGGAATGATTGAACAAAATATGGCTTCTTTGTCAGTGAGAAGCATTGGAGCCTTCAGGTGTCTCTGTACAACATAACTTTTAAGAGGCCAGGTCTTTTAACAAAGACGGAATGGTTCACAACTGTATCTGTATTTTCTTGATCAGCAAGTCTGAAGACTCTGCTGATTGCTGCTTCTTACTACAATATATTTTCAATATGTACTATACAATACAACTTTATCCCAATGTTTCAATACATCAAAAACTCATAAAAGCGCCAAGATAGAGTGGGATAACAGGTAAGTAGACAAAAGGACAAGATTGAAATCAATGGAAAAGTCTCTTTAGAATCATGTGCAGTGCAAAACTGGTTACCTATTACGCACTTGCGTATTGGCAATTTCACCCCACAAAGCCTGCTCAGTAAACATCATTAGCAACAAATTAAACAGAACTTCAGCCATGATTCCACCCTCTGTTCACAAGATAATTACAGATGACAAAGACCATCTAGCCCAGCTCATCTCATCCATCTAATTGACATACAAATATACAACGTAGTAGCAGGAATAAGCCACTCAGCTCCTCAGTACCAACTGAAAGTTACTTAATTGGCTGTAAAAGCAATTTGAGACATGATGAAAGGTGTTGCACGTATGTCGGGTTTTTTCATTTTTTCATTACACCTCCATGCAGTAAGTAAAGTGACGATCGCAATGGTGAAATTGGTGGCCCCATGCTGATTCTTTAAGGATAATTAATCACAGAGCAATCAGCTGATGTTAGGAAAGTGGCTACAGAGAAATCATAACATTTGCAAAGCAATTCAACTCCGTAGCTAATACAACCTTACTATTCTGACTTCTCTGGCACCAACCCCCAATATATGATAAATAGTAGCTTTTACACTAATGACACTATACCCAGAATTTGTCAATCAGACATCTACCAGCAGTTCAGGTAAAATGTAGATTGAATTGTTGTTTTGAATTTTCCAGGGAAGAATGATATAAGGTGCATAAATTCAGTATGGCCTTAACTCAAGAACTGGATTATTTCCCTTTCTCCCAGAAGCTGTCATACAAATTGTGTTGTACACTGTGAATTTACAGACTATTTGGGGTGAACCCAGGATGGAGTAGAGATTTTTAAAACCTTTCTTTAAGCAATCTCCTAGTGAAAAATAGAGATTTCATTCCCAGACTTTGCAAGAATAATAAATGTGAGAAAGTGAATCAATTGTTTTGCGTCACTCCCAGTTTTTATTTTCTTACATTTTGTGATGAGGCCCAAGATTCTCAAGCCTCTGGTACATCAACACACCATGTCACAGAATTGCGCCTACTTTAGGGCACAATGAAAATTTAGACTGGTAATTATATGCTGTTTAAATTCTAAAAAGAATTTTGAGAAGTGTGCAGTATTTAATTTTCTGGTACTAAACCTTAAAAGTGACCCCCACCCCATCCCAACACTACCCCCACCACCCCAACATCTGCACATCCCACTTCTCACCCCTCCCCTTCACCCCACACCCCAGCTGCCCACAACCCAACCCCCACCGCAACCTACCACCCTGCCCCAACCACCCCCACATCTCCCACCCCCTCACCCCACTTCTTACCCCACCCCATCACCCCAGCTGCCCGCACCCCAACCCCCACCCCCACCCCCACCCCCACCCCAACCTACCACTCTACACCACCCACCCCCACATCTCCCACCCTGTCACCCCACTTCTCACCCCACACCCCAAACCCCCCCACCATGTATCCAACCCCCCCCAACCACCCATGGCCTCACCCCATGCCACCACCTCCCACGACCCTCACCCTCCCTACACCCTCCCCATCACGCCACCCTACCCCACCCCACCCACCCCCTCCCCACAAACAACATCCAATTAGCTCCCAACTGATTACAGGGACTTGCCATTTCTCAAGCAGATACTCAGCCAAGAGCACTCTCGTGGCAATAGCTGCGAATAGGAACTGCTGCCTGATCTTTGGGCAGCTTCGTGGTTTTCAGGCAGGGTTTACAAAAATTATCGGAACCACGAAGCTGCTCGAATGTTGGAAGCAGCAACAACAATTCCTATTTGCAACTGCTGTCAGTGGCACTGGCTTGAAAGACTGGCTTAAAAAGGAATCAGAACTGTCAGGCTGATGGCTCCAATTTTCTTTTTAAAAGCCGGTCTGTCAGATCTGCTACCCAGTCTGGATGCCATTTACAACACCAAGCCCGGGCACCTCCTGGCCCCCAGGTCCCAGTGCTTGGCACTGCCTGCACCCTCTCTCCTGGGCCCTGGGTGCATCTCCAATGGCAAATAATAAAAATGAAATTCCCTCACCTGAGTCCTCAGGATATTTAAACAGTAAACTCGAATCATGGATTTTAAGGCTTGTTAGCATCTTTCTAATGCCCCCTGAGATTGCGAGTAGTTCGCAGATGATTTAACCTGCTTTACTCCTGAACCACACGTTGCCTCCTGGAATACTTGTGATATGAAATTTGATCCTTGATCAGACTGAAACTCTCTGGGTAACTCACACCTGGTGGAAAATGGAATTAACCCATAGATTACCACCTTAGCAGCAATTTTTCTTAAGGGAGTTGCCTCTGGGAATCAGGTAGACAAATCCATGATGGTTACAACATTTTGATACCCCACTTTGGTTTTTGGTAGGGGTCCTATACAATCCGCTAGGAGCCTACAAAATGGCTCATCAAAAGCAGGTATTGGGATCAGTGGAGCTGGTTCAATCGACACCGGGTCTTCCCAAACAATTGACGTGTGTGACATGTCCTGCAGAATTCAACCACATCTCCATGAAAACCCAACCAATAGAATTGCTTCATTATTTTAGCCTGAGTTTTTCTTATTCCTAAATGATGCCATTGAAATCTCCCTGGGCAATTCTTAAAATGTCCTTGCGGTAACCAGGAGGGAGAACAATTTGGTAGACTACTGTACTCCTCATCCGCTGCTCTCTGAGGAGGTCTCCACTTCCTCAGCAATGTATCATTTTTTTAGGTAACAGCATTCAGGGACCCTTTCTGATTCTTCCTCAGAAAATGCCATCTGAGAAACCCCCACCAACTGGGGGGTCTGCCTGCTGGGCTCCGATCAAATAACTCAACCTCACTATTTTCATGGTACTTAACCTCATTCAAATTCCTGAACAAGCCCTACGTAACTGAAACACTTGAATTATCCTCCTTCTCAACTGTTTCTGCCTCATCCTGTCCAGCCTTACAAGCCTGATCCCTGCTTACCACACAATTTGGGAACAATCCAGAATGTTCATCCTGAAAAATTGCAGTTCCTCTCACCTTAATTGGCTCTCACCAAACTCTCAGAGATTCTAATACTTTCAAACCTGCCAAATCATTACCCAGTATAAAATCCACCCTTTCAAAAGGAAAACTAGGAACAATTCCCACAGTAACAGCCCCATTTCCAAGTTACTTTGTAAAGGGTGAGGCAGTGGCATAGTGGTATTGTCATTAGACTGGTAATCCAGAGACCTAGGGTAATGCTCTGGGCACCTGGGTTTAAATCCCACCACAACAGATGGTGAAATTTGAATTCAATGAATATTTGGAATTAAAAGCCTTATGATGACCAAGAAACCATTGTCAATTGTTGTAAAAACCCATCTGGTTCACTAATGTCCTTTAGGGAAGGAAACCTGTTGTCCTCACCTGGTTTGGCCTACATGTGACTCCAGACCAACAGCAATGTGGTTGACTCTTAAAAATGTCCTCTGAACAAGGGTAATTAGGGATGGGCAACAAATGCTGGCCTAGCCAGCGACGCCCACATCGCACGAACGAATAAAAAAAAATTAATTTTTATACAAGGGAACTGGTCCATAACTCCCATGAATACCCTCTATCAATACTTCTTCGTTCATCAAACCACCTGGATGGCAAACATCAACCGCCATCAATGACTGAAATAATAATTTGTTTACTTGTTTTGCTGGAGGAGTAAGGGAATATTTCTCCCTTACAGACAAAACCTCTATAACCTCCAGTAACCTGACTTACTTCATCAATATTCAGGGAAGAATCTTCTCGACTATCCTGAACAATATCCACCACTCTATTAGATTCTGAGGGAGCACTTTACAATTGTACTATTGCTACCGTTTTTCACCTGTTTCCTTCACTGGTACAGTCTTACCTGAAGATTCCTTAGCTGTCCCTATCACTGCCACTGATTTAACATTCAGTTTCCAACAATTCATTTGAAGAGGTAACAGAAAGGGTTGATGAGGGTAATGCTGTTGATGTGGTGTACATGGACTTCCAAAAGTCATTTGATATAGTGCTGCACAACAGGCTTGTGAGAAAAGTTATTGCTCATGGAATAAAAGGGAACAGTATCAACGTGGATACAAAATTAGCTGAGCAATAGGAAACAGTGAGTAAAGGTTAATGGATATTTTTCGGGCTGGTGGAAGGTTTGTAGTAGGAGTCAGTATTGAGACCCTTGATTTTCCTGATTATATATTAATGATCTAGATCTTGGTGTGCAGGGGGCAATTTCAAAGTTTGCGGATGATACAAAACTCACAAGCATTGTAAACTATGAGGGGTATAGTGTAGAACTTCAAAAGGACATTGACAAGGTGGGGATAAAGCAGATAGGTGGTAGATGAAGTTCAAGAGAAGTGTGAGGTGATTCATTTTGGTAGAAAGAACATGGAGAGAGTGGGTGGAATCATCCCAGATTTGCATTAAGTCCAGTAGCAGGCGTGAGAAAAGACATTTTACCTGCTGGCCGCAATGGCAGGTTTTTGCGCTGTATTGCCCCCTTCCCAGGCACCATATTTAAAGTGCACCAGAGCACAGCCTACCTCATGTCTATAGGACTGCTTCCTGAAAGCCAGGAAGATGACAGCCCTCAAATTTAGTGACACCTCTCTGGGGCACCTGCTGGACAGAGTGGAAGGCCATCTTGATGTCCTCTACCCCTGCACTGGCCGCAGGACCAGCGTCACCAATCTGGCCTGGGGAGTGATGGCAGCGGCAGCCAGCGCCACCAGAGCACAGAGGAGGTCAGCCATCCAGTGCAGGAAAAGGATGAATGATCTCACCCTTTCTGCCAGGGTAAGTCAACCACCTCGTCACTCTCAATTCACACACTCCCAAACCTATCACACATCCAAAGGGATCTCACACCTCACTGGCTCTCACACACACCCTCACATCTCCATCAGGCTCATATCCTCTGGAGCTCACATCTTCATCCTGTCCATGGCTCCACTCACCACATAAACATTCCACACAGCACCAGGCATCCTGCTTACACTCTCTCCATCTGTTTTCATGCAGGAGAAGCTGGCTCACAACAGCAGGGAGAGGTCCCACACTAGTCAGGGAGCCAGACCAGGTAAGGACAGCAGATTTCCTTCCTCTAAAGGGCCTCAGTGAAACAGATGGGTTTTTATAACAATCAGCAATGGTTTCATGGTCATCATCGGAGTCCTACTTCCAGGTTTTTTTATTGAATTCAAATTTCACCATCTGCAATGGTGGGATTGAACTCAGGTCCCCAGAGCATTACTTGGGTCCCTGGAATTCTAGTCAGTGACAATACCACTCTGCCACTGTAGGTTCCTCACTCACTTTGAGGTGCATGCCATTGTGCTGACTGGCGAGGATGTGGACTGTGCCTGTGGCAACAGTGAGGTCAGCAGTGAACATGCACTACACCACTTAACCCCTCTCACAACGCAACTGTGAATGCTCGCTCTCCTGCTTTCAACTCTGCTGCCATACACTACTTACCTTTACATTGGCTCACAAGGAGCTCTGCCAAGCAACTGACACCCTCAGCCAGCCAGTCCCTCAGCTTCATCGACATCTTCACCTCCAGTCAAGAGGACACCTCCTCCATTGAAGAGCTGGAAATAAGCAGCCTGGAAGACCCATCACAGCGCTTACCCACACCCTGCACCAGTGCAGAGACACACACCTCGGTGGGACCTACATTTAGAGCAGGCTCGGTTTCACAATCTGGTAGTCACTGCACAGATATGTGTCAGCAGCAGGATGAGGAAGGTTCGTCCGAGCTCCCCGATACTCAGAGGACTGCTGGGGAAGAGGCATCTGTGAGGTCCGAGTCAGATGACGAGCCTCTGGACTCGGCTTCCAACTCATTGTAGAGTCAGCAGAAGGCGGGGAAAATCATGCAGAGCTGTTGGAAACCCTCAGCAGAGTGGCACGTGAGTCGGAGGAGTGCGTCCGCTTGCTCTTTGATGAAGTGGTGCCCACATGCGTGCGCATGGAGGTCTCCATGGGAAGGATGGTGAAAGGCGTGAAGACCCTGGTCCTGGTCCAGCAGAAGGTGGAGATGCATGCAGACCTGCACTCCATCATGGTAGCCAAGGGTGAGCTCCTGCAATGGCAACACGAGAGGGAAACAGGGCACCTCGACATCCCTCCAGGTGCTCCTTCGGCCAATATTTTATGTAACATGTTATCTATCACTGAATGATTCCTCTCACACAGACAATTACTGAACAGACTTTCAGCCGCACTGTGCATAGTTATGATATTCAAATTTTCACACATCTCGAAATTCCTCATTTGCAACTTCCCCACCATTATCTGTCAGGAATTGCATTGGTGTTCCTAATCCAGTTCCCACCCATTTCTCCATGCCCTTATTGACAATGGTCCATTTGTCCTTACCATTTATTACAGTGGATAGGCTAAATCTGTTCAGCATATCTATAAAGCGTAGCAAAAAAATACCCCTACCCTTGTCCCACACTTTTAAGTCCATTGCCACTGCATGGTTAAATTCCCTGGCTGGTTGTCAGCTCACAACAGGATGTGGTGGTGCCTTGTAATATTTGTTACAAATTTTGCACTGAGCCGTGATTATCTCTTTAAGATCATCGTTTCCTATATCAACCACTCCAGCATCTCGCAGCAGAGTTTTCAGTTTCTGTGACACCAGATCTGCAAATGCAACTTCCAAATAACATTCTTTTCATCCATCAAATTCTTGTTCCCCAAAGTTAACAAAAATTTTGTGAAATATTTGATGAGAATTCTCTGGCTTTCTTAGTAAATGCCTGAACTGAGTAAAATGTAGATCCACGTTTTTCCCTGAGCACAACCGCCCTATCATTCTTCATGTCTAGCGTCATCTGAGCCCCTTTCATCGCAGATCGATTCAACAATAGAGGTATCTCGCTAGAAACCACATCAGTACTGATGAACAGACTGATTCCTGCTATCCTGCAAGGGAGGATTACCCTTTTGGAGGATGTTAGTGTGTTATCACCTCCAAACCTGAGGCAGGTAGAGCTTTCATAATCCTTGACCTTCCGCCAGTCTGCTTCACCGAGAGACTCCAGGTAGCAGTTAAGCCAATCCATTCCACACATCCAGAACTGCACAGTTGAATGAATCGACCATCAAGATACTCATCACTGGATTCAAACTCTCAGTGACCAACACAATTCCATCATGGCAGTCACCATCATTTTCAGCCTCAGAAGAGTCCGTCTCATGGGTTACTTCAAAAACACACTTCTTTCGCCATGGGCAATTCATCGCGTAATGATACTGAGAATCACATCGATAATACCTATTAACCATTCCCCGTCCATTTTTCAGGTTCAGACGGCTACAGTCACCATCCCAGACCTGCTTTTTGACTCGAATCTCAAACTGGCTAAAGGTACGACCGTTTTCAGACAGCCTGTCAATAACCTGTCTTTGTATTGGAACCTTCGTCTAATATTTGGTCAATCTCGAAGTTCGGCCACCATAGAATCTTCCATTCCTTGTTTCATGGCATTGTTGTTTGTATTTGCTAAGAAAGTGGCTGGGAACAACCGTTATCCCAAAAGTTTTTTTAGAGCAGCAGCCACTTGGTCTACGAGAGAGTCTTTCCCATGGAATTGAACCCCCATCAAAGTCTATCGACATGGGAGATGCATGCACAGTCAAGCAACTTAAATGCCGATCGAATCTCTTCAATCTCGAATACCATTTATCAAAGTCCATGATCCTCCATGGACTGATCATCTGTTTTCTTAAATCTATCAAAGGTTCATATGCTTCCATTAAAACATCCTTTCTGTAACACTTATCCAAAAACTGTAACAGCGGTTTTCCAATCCCTCTTTGTGATCCAAATTATCCACATTCCATCCTGAAAATACTTTACTCCTAATCTTACTTTTTACTGGTAATGACAAAGCCAAAGCTATACCTTGCTTCTTTCGGGGTAATGAAGTAACCCACGTCCACATCGTAACTTCAGTTTTCCGTTGCTGATATGGTTCTATCTCTGAAAAAAATTGGTGGATAGTCAAAGCCTGAGATTTTGCATCGTCCTTCTACCATTCTGTAACTTAAATTGTCAACAGCAATATGCTTCCTTTTCCCTCAGAGGATGAAGACAAAAAACTTCTTTTACAACAACCAATCACCAAAACTTAATGTTCATCCTCTGCTACCATGTTAACTCCAATAATTGTATATAAGGAAAGAATGAATCAGAAGCTGTCTTCAACCTCAAGCAAGTTTATTCTTCAGCCAGCTCAACAGGGTGACAGACTTCCAGTTCTTTTCCCCCCTGGAGTGTTACAGCTGTACCCATTCATGGGTGAGCCAATGCCCATCACCTGTTTTAAAAATGCATTGGGTTAACAATGTAATATTTTTATTCATTCATGGGGTGTGGGCATCATTGGCCAGCATTTATCGCCCATCCCTAAGTGCCCTTGTTCAGAGGGCATTTAAGAGTCAACCGCATTGCTGTGGGTCTGATGTCACATGTAGGCCAGACCAGGTAAGGACAGCAGATTTCCTTCACAGAATCACACAGTGCAGAAGAGGCCCTTCAGCCCATCGAGTCTGCACCAACACTAAAGGACATTAGTGAACCAGATGGCCTTTTACAACAATCGACACTGGTTTCATGCTCATCATCAGACTTTTAATTCCAGATTTTTATTGAATTCAAATACCACCATCTGCTTTGGTGGGATTCAAACCCTTGTCCCAGAGCATTACCTTGGGTTTCTGGACTGCTAGTCCAGCGACAATACAATTACACTATCGCCTTCCCCCAATTGCTATACAATGTAATTGCCAGTCAACAAGATGATTGTTATTGGACCTTGATAATGTAATTACTGATCCATTGACATAGCCAAGACCGTAATGTTCCGAAGCAGGCCTGAAGCATCAATGGAGACCTCCCACCTTCCAAGTGCAGCTTCGCAGTGGAGCCATGCCCATGAGAATCCATCCAGCGTGTGGTGCATGTGTTCATCCAGGGCCTAGTAGCTGTTGGGCTCCAGCATCTTCTTCTCCTCAGACATCCGCGATCTGAGCAAGGCTCTAAAGGTAACTCCCAGCTTCTGCACCTCACACTTGTGCAGACATGTTCTTGGCCGGCGTGTTTTCCCACCAGTGTAATGGTAAATCAAGCGTGGGGATTCCGGATGGACCTTACTTTGCATCCCATTAGCGGGATGCAAATTGTGTTCACACCGGCCTCCAGGGGGATTCGCATTCTGCTATTGTGAACACCATCGAATGATGCGGTTGTGATTTCATGCTGGCATGAAACCGATTTCTGCCCCTTAAGCCAATTTTATCACCCCCCCCCACAATTGCCATGATGCCCGCGGCCAACAGACAATTCCACCCAATATAAAATAAGGGCTATAACTCTAAAGGGTATGCAGGAGCAGAGGGACCTTGGTGTATATGCGCAAGAGCCATTAGAGGTGGCATGACAGGTGGAGAGAGCAGTTAATAAAGCATACAGTATTCTAGGCTTTATAAATAGGGGCATAGAGTACAAGACCAAGGAGGTTGTGCTTGTATAGGACACTAGGTAGACCTCAGCTGGAGAATTGTGTACAGTCCTGGGCATCGCATTTTAGGAAGGATGTGAATATATTGGCGAGAGTGCAGAAGAGGTTTACAAAAATGGATCTAGAGATGAGAAATTTCAGTTATGAAGGTAAATTGGAGAAGTTGGATCTGTTCTCCTTGGAGAGGAGAATGCGAAGAGGAGATTTGATAGAGGTGTTCAAAATCATGAGGGGGCTGGACAGAGCACATAGGGAGAAATTATTCCCGCTTGCAAAAGGATCGAGAATGATAGGGCACAAATTTAAAGTGATTTGCAAAGAAAGCAAATGCAACGTGAGAAAAAACTTTTTCACACAGCGAGTTGTTGCACTGCCTGGAAGTGTGGTGGAGGCAGGTTCAATCGAGGCATTCTAGAGGGCATTAGATGATTATTTAAATAGAAACAATATGCAGGGCTACGGGGAAAAGGCAGGACAATGGCACGGAGTCATAATGCTCATTTGGAAAGCTGATGCAGACACAATGGGTCGAATGGCCTCTTTCTGCACCGTAACAATTTTGTGCTCCTGTGATTCATTTTTACATGTCCCGTTTTACGGCAATGAACGCATACTGGTTCCTTTACATCACTTTTATCCTCCATACTAACATTTGTATTGACCAGAACAGCTTCTGACTTCTCCCTAAAGACAGAATATTTTCCATTCCCAAACTTTCTATTTCTCCACTTTTCCTGTGGGTAAAAATGGAGATCTATTGGCCCTAAACGCCTATGTGATATATCATAACCATCTTCCAGAACCATAGCTTCCCTTACTTTAGAAATCTTACAGCCTTCCAGGTGTAACCTAATAGTTACTGGAATGCTTATTGGAATTCCAAATTCTTCCATTATTATTACTTTTCTCAAATTCTCAAAGGCCTCCTCTAACATCATTGATCAAAACTACCCGTCAAACAGCATTTCTTTCTCCCTGACAAATTCTACAAATGTTTGATTACGTTTTTTCTTAAAAGTCCAAAATTTTAATTGAAACGTTTTGGGGCCAAGATCATAAGTGTTAAGTGCCGGAATTGTAACTGTCTCATAATTTGAGGGCCGTTCTTCTAAAGACTTGAATAAATATCCATTTCTTTCCCCACTAAAACACACTTAAAAATAAGAGTCCATGTGTCCTTTGGTCACTTTAGCCCTGTAGCCACTTTTTCAAATAAGGCAACATGCATCTCATCTCCATCCTCGGTGAACTTAGACACTAAGCAAAGATTTTTTGTCAAATCAAAACTCAGATTGTGACTCGACTCATTCTCCAAACTACTAGCTCTTCTTTCAGCACATACCCTAATTTTTTGTAGCCAGTTTATGCTGTCTGTGGTAATCCGATGTGTAATATACCTTCAAGAAGAATGTTAGTATGGAAGATCACATGATGTTAGCATCCAATAACAGACTAGTGCGGGCTACCTCTGTAGTTAGTAGTCTGTAATCAGTAGTTAGTAGTGGGAGGCGCGTAGAGATAGTGTTTGCGGTGTACGCACATGTTTAGTTGCTCCTGAGTACCTTTGTAAATAAACATAGAGTTTTCACTTATGAAGTGTCTGCTACTCAACTCTATCATTGGAACCAAATCGACCACCACTTACAACAAGCGTGCGAACAGGATTCAACAAACTGGTGACGAAGATTAAACAAGTTAAACAGAAGAAATCAAGGGAAACAAAATCAGCACTGAACCGCGCACAGCAATTGTAAGTAAAAGTTCCATTCAAACTGTCGAAGTAACTCCCTCACAGCATGCTGCAATCAGAAGAATTGAACCCTTTCACCCAGCAACGGACGATTGGTCCCACTACACTGAGCGTCTCTCATTCTTTCTCCAAGCAAATGGGATTACGGGGGAAGAGAAGAAGCGGGCGATCCTCTTAAGTACATTTGGGAATAAGACTTATGGCTTAATTCGAAATTTGACGGCACCCACCGCCCCAGAATCGAGAAATTTGGATGAATTAGTGGACCTGGTGAAGGGCCGTTACCAACCAAAGCCCTCAGTAACGATGCAAAGGTTCAAGTTTAATTCAGAATTAGAGCCCCGGGGGAGACAGTTGCACGCGATGTGACAAACTTGAAACAATTAACGGATCATTGTGAGTTTGGTACATCCTTAAACAATATGCTTAGCGATCGTTCAGTGTGCGGTGTGAAGGAGGACCTGATTCAGAAGCAATTGTTATCCGAAACAAATTTGGATTTTAAGAAGGCGCCGGAGATTGCAATGGCAACGGAAAACACAGTTAGAGATTCAAAAGCGTGGAAAATGGCGCTGTTGTCCATATTGGGCAGGAAGCCCCAGCCAAAAAGGGAGAGAAAATGCAGGACCCTGCCGAGGGGCAGGAAACAGCCCCCGCTAGCAGGAAAATGAGGGAAAAAAAACAACTTAGCAGCAAAAACAAGGAGTAATTTCAATAGAGATGGAAACAAACAATCTTTTAACGATTGGTACTTTAAAAAAATAGAATGTTTTTATTGTCATAACAATGGACACATAATGAGACAGTGTAAGTAAAGATTCAAACAGAATTTTAAACAAAAGAAAACAACCTGAGAGATCTACAATGTAGAAGAGCCTGAAGCAACAAACTCAGATATTTATTCATTGTATAATTTGAAGGTTGGAGAAACAGAACCAATTTATGTAACAGTGAAAGTGAATGGTAGACCTGTCCGAATGGAAGTGGACACAGGAGCTTCCAATAGGGAAGAGAGCCATTGCTAATTGAACTGCACAGTGCCCATCCAGGATTATCCTGAATGAAGACCATAGCGTGCAGCTACCTATGGTGGCCTGGGATTGATTGTGAAATAGAGAATTTAGTGAAGAATTGTGTGCAATTTCAGCAACTGTAAAAGTTGCCTTCAGCAGCTCCATCACATCCTTGGGAGTGGCCAGGAAGACCATGGGTGCGGTTACACATTGACTATGTGGGACTTTTCATAGGAACAATGTTTCTGCTCATTGTCAATGCCCACTCAAAATGGATGGACATATATGAGGTGAAATCACCAACGTCCTCTGCTACAATTGGGAAATTACGTCAAAGTTTTGCCATTAATGGACTACCAGAAATGGTCATTTCTGCTAACGGCAAGGCATTTACGAGTGCTGAGTTTCAGCAGTTAATCAGTCTCAACGGTGCCACCCATATAAAAACTTCACCGTACCACCCTTCCTCAAATGGACTGGCTGAAATGGCGGTTCAAACGTTCAAGACATGAAGAAGTTAACTGGCGATTCCTTAACAGCCAAACTAGCACGCTCTCTTTTCCATTAAAGGGCCACCCCTCACACAACAACAGGTGTCACAACTATGGAATTATTGATGTAACGCTGTCTCAAGACGAGATTGAGCTTAATAATGCCAATTTTAGGGGGAAGGTGGAAAAGAGTCAGGGAATTCAGAAAACTAGACACAACTGGCATAGTCTCGAGAGGAAATTTACCATGGGAGAAACGGCATACAAAAAGAACTTTGGAGAAGGACCAAAATGGTCACCAGGTGAAATAAGCGCAGTGACTTGACCTCTATCTTACCACGTGGAGGTGGAAGGCCAAGTCATATGGAGGCATGTGGATCATCTAAGGAAGAGATAAATTATGCACCAAGAAATGGTTCCACCAGTGTTCGTGACCAGGTCAGTGTTTCCTGTTAAGAGAACTAAACCCAGTTCAGACACATCTGTTGTTCCTTCAAGAGCAGAGGATACAGACCTGCAGGAGCCCATTGAAGCACCTGATGTTCAGGCAACTCCGGAAAAGAAGGACCTAGCAAGGCATCGGAAGTTGTAGAGCTGAGACGCTCTACACGCATAAGGAAACCCCAGGAAGACTGAATCTGTGAATTACTTATCAGTGTAAATATTTTGCTATTTTGAGAAAATTGTAATTGTAAATATTAAATCTATTTCTGAGCAAAGAGGGAAGGATGTGGTAATCTGATGTGTAATATACTTTTAAGGAGAATGTTATTATGGAAGATCACATGATCTTATCCAAAAGCAGAGTAGCGTGGGCTACCTCTGTAGTCAGTAGTTAGTAGTTGGAGTAGTGTAGAAATAGTGTTTGAAGTGTAAGCACAAGCTTAGTTGCTGCTAAGTACCTTTGTAAATAAACATAGAGTTTCGCCTATGAAGTGTCTGCTACTCAACTCTATCATTGGTACCAAATTGGCCCCCCTTACAACAAACATGCGAACAAGATTCAATACCTTCTGACTTCTTTCTCTCTTTGTAACTCTCTGTCTCCTTCTCTTTCTTGCCTTGCTAATCTCTTTTTCTGGAGCTCAATTTCAAGTCTTTGCATTTCTCTTTTTCTTTTTCCTCTCTTTCATGTTTGACTTTTTTCATTTCTTTTGCCATTTCAAGCTGCTTCATTTGCAACTGAATTCTAGCTATCTCAATCTGCGCTTTATCTGGGTCAGGCTTTACTTCTCCCACTTCCAAGTGCTGTGCAATTGCTTCAATTATGGTTGTTTTTTTAGCCCCTGCTTTCAACTCTAACTGCAACTTTCATGCTAATGTAATTAACCTAACCTTGGTTAATTATCGTAAAACACCCTGGGATAAATCTTCCCACTCTTGGAAAGTCTTTCAATTGACAAAACAATCCTGCTTCTCAATACATACAGTAAGATTCATGTGAAACCTTGTTAACCTTAGCAAGTCCAGGCGCCTGTATCCGTCTGTGGATTTGGAATTCCCCGAAAAGCCCTTAATTTTGTTATGATCTCGGTAGAGACAGTAGTATTTTGTTTAAAAAAGTAATCCAAATCCTAGTTATTTACTAAAAGAACGAAGCCACAAAATTCCACGGTTTAAAATGAAAATAACTTATACTATATAAGAGTCAAACAAAGCAAACACTAAATAGTATCTTACTTAACCACCTACAATCCAAAATCTGCATAAGTAAAACATGAATCAACAGGCAAATTGTGGGTGATCATAAACTATAATTTATGCATTTAATGGCAGACACAGCTAAGACAGGTCTTATGAATTGGCTCATCAGTTCACAGTATATAGGTCATTCAAACCAGTCACAAAGTCCTTCAAAACTCTGTTTCCTTATGAAGAATTTCACCTCCTTTCCTTTCAGGGTGTAGTCAGATACGCAGCCGGCAGCAGAGAACAACCAACCTGAGTTCTACAGGTGCAATCTTCGCCAAAAATGACACACGCCTGCAGAAGCTCCTCAACACGGTCTGGATGGTGTGGATCCACCAATGTTATCTTCAAGTAACAGAAACAGCTGCAGGAACTTCTCAACTCTTGGATCTGACCTCTGTTTTCCTCAGTTTGCCTGCACTGCACTCTTGGACACATCAACAACTACTACAGAGCTTTGATGGTTCTGTGTCCCTTTATATAGCCTCAACAAGTTTCAGCCTGCCCAGAAGTTTTGGTTTCCAAATCTCACATAGAGTTTTCATTCCCTTAGAAACTGCAAGGGCCGCTATTCTTTCAGTTTTATTTTTCAGATTTGCATTCATTTACTTTTCAGTTTGGACTTTTGATTTGGATCTCACTGAAAAAATATAAGCTTTGACAGCACAGATTCCAACACAGTAGGAACAGGCGTACACCGATCTAGGAGCACACAGTGAGCAAGGAACACACTCTCTGAGCTGGGGAAACACTCACGGAGCTAGGAAAACAGTCACTGAGATAGGAACACACTCACTGAACTCAGAACACACTCACTGAACTAGGAACACACTCACTGAGCTCAGAACACACTCACTGAGCTAGGAACACATTGACTGAGCTAGGAGCACATTCATTGAGATAAGAACATACTCACTGAGCTTGAAACGCAATCACTGAGCTAGGAAGGCACTCAATGAGTTAGGAACACACTGACTGAGTTCAGGACACATTCATTCAGCATGAGACACATTTATTTAGCTAGGAACGCACAGCTGTGCTAGGAATACACTCACTGAGTTAGGAACAAACTCACAGAGTTAGCAGCACACTCACTGAACTAGGAACACACTCACTGAGCTAGGAGCTAGGAATATATTCCAAGCTCGGGACTCATTGACTGAGTTAGGAACACACTCACTGAGCTAGGAACACACTCACTGAGTTAGGAACACACTCACTGAACTAGGAACACACTCACTGAGCTGGGAACACACTCACTGAAGTAGGATCACACTCACTGAGTTAGGAACACACTCATTGAGTTAGGGACACACTCACTGAGCTAGGAACACACTCACAGAGCTAGGAACACAATCACTTAGCTAGGAACACAATCACTTAGCTAGGAATAGACACACTGCTAGGAACACACTCACTGAGCATGGAACAGAGACACTGAGCTAGGAATTCACACTGATCTAGGAACAGTCACAGAGCTAGGAACTCACTTACTGAGCTAGGAACAGACACCAAGAGCAGGAACACAAACTGAGCTAGGAACACACTCACGGAGCTAGGAACAAACACACTGAGCTAGGAACACACTCACTGAGCTGGGAACACACTCACTGAACTACAAACACACACACTGAACTCAGGACACACTCATTGAGCTGGGAACACACTCACTGAGCTAGGAAAAGACACATTGAGCTAGGAACACAAACTGAGGCAGGAACAAACTCACTGAACTAGAAACACTCACTGAGCAAGGAAAACTCTCACTGGGCTAGGAACACACTCAATGCTTTAGGGACATACTCACGGAGCTCGGGACACACTCATTGAGCTAAGAACATGCTCACTGATCTAGGAACATACTCACTGAGCTAATGACACACTGACTGAGCCAGGAACACACTTACAGAGCTAGGAACACTGGCACCTAGCTAGGAATAAACACACTGATCTATGAATACACTCACAGAGCTAGGAACACACTCACTGATCTACGAACATACTCACTGAGTTAGGAACAGACACCAAGAGCAGGAACACAAACTGAGCTAGGAACACACTCACTGAGCTAGGGACACACTCACTGATCTAGAAACACACACTGAGCTAAAAATACCCTCAGAGTTGCAACATGGTCACTTGAGTTAGGAATACTGAGCTAGGAGCACACTCACTGAGGTAGAGCAACACTCGCTAAGGTAGGAACACACAGGCTGAGCTAGGAACAGACACACTGAGCTAGGAAAATACTCACTGAGCTAACAATAGATACATTTTGATAGGAACACAAACTGAGCTAGGAACACTTTCGCTCAGCTAGGAACACACTCACTGAGCCCGGAACACAGTCACTGAGCTCCAGATACACTCATTGAGTTAGGAACACACTCACTGGGCAAGGCACACACTTACTGAGCAAGGACACAATCACTGGGCTAGGAGGAAACTCACTGAGATAAGAACACATTCACAGAGCTGGGAACACACTCCCTGAGTTACGAACACACTCACTGAACTAGGAACACTCACTGAGCTCCGGAGACACTCACTGTGATAGGAACACACTCATTGAGCTAAGAACACACTCACTGAGCTCGGGACACACTTATTGAGCTAAGAACATACTCACTAAGCTAGAAAGAGATACATAGTGTTGAATTTTCTGCCTGTTGGGCGGGTGGTGCGGGAGCGGGCACAGCAGGCGTGGACCTAATCACCAGCTGCGATCGGGTCCACGCCGCCATTTTACACGGGCCAATTAAGGCCCTCCCAGCGTGAATTGCAGCTCCCGAGGGCAGTGGGAGTGGGCTGGCGGCGGCTGGACTGCACTGACCGCTGGGTCCAATGGTGAAAAGCCATGAGCCAAAAGCCAAAAAGCTGCTGCAGCCTTTCAAAGGCTGTGAATCATGGCCAGTGGAAGGACTCCCCAGAGCGCTGCTGGTGAGCAGGCCAGGCAGGAGGGTAGGACAGGGGGGCACTGTGCCCTTCGTTTTTCGGATGATTGCCTTGCTGCCCTCCTCGAGGAGGTGGCAGCATGGCGGGAGGTCCTCGTACCCCAGGACGGGAGGAGGAGGCCCCCCTCCCACATGACCGAACGTGTCTGGGAGGAGGTTGCGGAGATGGTGAGCTCCTGCGACATGGTGCAGCGCACCTGGATCCGGTGCCGCAAGCGCTTCAACGACCTGTTGAGCTCGGGAAGGGTGAGTACCATCTTGGCATTGGTCACTTAACCCAGCAGGTAGGCTTTCCTCTCTGGCGCCTCTCCTCCCCCAAGTCTGAGTGCAGTGACTGCATTGAATCATTGATGGCATGTGTCCTTCGCTGGGTGGACCAGCAGGTATTGGCCATGCTGAGGTCACCCTGAGAAAGTGGTGATGAGATGGGTTCTGCACCCACAGCATGTGGTACAGTGATACCCATGTTACTGTTTTAGGGACAACCAGGAGGATCTACACCTGGGCGCAGTGCTGGAACTGCAAAACATGTCAAAGTCAGGGTGATGACAGGCTGGGAGGGGAGCTTCCAGGTGGCAGGGAACCCATCCATCTGCTGCCCTCTGCACTCCACGTGCTTGCGCCTCCTTGCTCTGCAAGGTTGGACCGTGTGGTGCCAAATGTGATGTAGGCAGCATTTGGCCAAGGGGGAGGGAGGGGACAGGCCTGGCATCTTTGTGTGAGTGTTCGGCAGCTGCTGGTTGAGGAGGTACTGGAGCCCTGCAATGTCCAACTCTGGCTGGGGTGGGACGACAGTGAAGAGAGTCCAGGTACAAGTTGCACTAATCAATGCTCTTCTCTCCTTTTCAGGAGAAGAATGCTCATAATGCCACCAAGCGGGTGAGGACTGGCGGAGGGCCGGCCCAGTTGGCCATCATTTCCAGGTTCGAGCAGGAGGCCCTCAATATGGAGAGGCGCCATGCGCCCAGGTCCACTGGTGTCGGAGAGGCTGGGGTGCCACGGGCAGGTGTGTTTGCCCAGCACTGAGGTCACCATTAGTGTCCCAGCAGCCATGGCACTGCTGAATGTTCAGTGATTGAAGTTTGTAACATGGCTTGACCATTGCTTATGGAAGGATAAGCGCATAATGATCCGGGGGACAGGGATGCACATTGACATTGTCTCCACGTTAACTGATCCAATGTCCTTGTTCTTCCTTTCAGTATCAGCTGATCAGGGCTGGGAGGAGGAGCAACAGGGGCCCCCTCTCACACCTGAGGGCCCCCTCTCACACCTGAGGGCCCTGAAGTCTCAGACTCACCAGCATCACACCATCTCTGCCAGGCAGGCACCAGCGCAGATACTAGCACCTCGGTGGGAATTAGATCATCGGCTAGTGTCCCGGGGCACAGCAGTGAGGGCACATCACAGTCACTGGAGGAGCAGGCGGAGACAGAGAGTGCCCATGGCGCCAGCAGTCAGAGGGCTGCAGGGGACCAGGCACATGCTCAGTCAGTGGCTGATGATGGGCCTCTGGAGTCATCCGCGACACAGCAAATGGAGGACATGTGGCCGGGTGTGCAGGAGCATCTGGTGGAGATACATGAGGCTATGCTTGGCTTGGTGTCGATGGTGGAAGAGTCGACACGGACCCTCGCCGATGCAATGAGCCTCATGGCCGAGCGCCATGCGTCCTCCATGGAGAGAGTGGCGACTCTCGTGGAGAGGCTCCTCCAAAAGACCAATCAGGGCTTCCTGGGGATGCGCTCGGACCAGCAAGCCCTCACATCGGTATTGACCTCGGCTGGTCAGTGCCAGTGTGGGAGATGGTCTGGGCACCAAGTTTCCCAGCTCGGTACCCATCCATCCACAGTGAGCAGGGAGGTCCAAAGTGACCTCATGTTGGCGCAGCAGCTGCCTGTCGTCTCTGTGGGCTCCTCTCAGGGCGCTCCGGATGAGGGTAGCAGCTCCTCTGCCCCTCTGCCAGTGACCGTAGCATCCGATGAGGCTGCAACGACTGGGGAGATGCCAGCTGTGGAACTGGCAGCTCCCTCCCAGGCGGGGCCAGCACAGGCTCCACGGGCCAGAGGACAGCCCCCAAGGTCATCGAGGCCAACAGGACAGCAGAGTCAGCAGGCTGTCTCAGATGCCAATGCCAGTGAGGGGGCACCAAGACGTAGCACCTGAAAGCGTAAAAATAAGGCACCTTAGGCACAACACGGGTTTATCACTGGTTCTTTTGTGTTGGCCCGCAATGAGGTCTTTATGAGTTGGTGTGATGTTTAACATCTTTGTCATTTTGTTCTCTTAAGTTCCTTTGGTTGTAAAATTAAATCCAGACATCTCACCATGACTGACGGTGTTTCTTTTCTTCTGCAGGTGAATGGTTACCAATAATGTTATGAGTGTTTTGTGGGACATTCAGCTTTATTAACAAGGCCCTTAGTTAATGTTCCTATCCAGGCAGATTTTGCACTTAGATATCGAGTATGGAGCCTGCTGCCCAGGCTTGTCCTGGAGGTCCATATGTGGTGTTCTAGCTGAAGGTTCGTTGGATTAAAGCCTCCCGGGTGTCCCTGCCTCCCTGGAGTATGCCCGGGTCAGCGTCTACCCCCTCAGCATTTCCCTGTGCGTGCTCATCCTCGGACTCACTGCTGGACTCATCGTGTGCAGCCCGAGCCACTGCGTCTACATCTTCATCGTGCACTGCATCCCCCCTTTCCAGAACCAGATTGTGGAGAGCACAGCATGCAACCACTATCAGCAACACACGATCTGGTGGGTACTGGAGTGCGCCCCCTGAGCGGTCCAGGCATCGGAAGTGCATCTTGAGAAGACCGATGGCTCTCTCCACCACAGCCCTTGTGGTGCCGTGGCTCCTATTGTACCACTGCTCAGCTTCTGCTCTTAGGTGGCGGAGAGGCATCATGAGCCACCTTCTGAGGGGATAGCCCTTGTCACCCAGCAGCCATCCATCCAGCCGGACTGGAGCACTGAAGAGCCTCAGCACCTGGGAGTGTCTGAGGATGTAGGCGTCGTGGGAGCTGCTTGGGTACCTTGCACAGACTTGTAGAATCTGCATCCTGTGATCACACACTATCTGCACGTTCATGGAGTGGAAGCCCTTCCTGTTGACGAAGGCACCGGGCTCACCTGCTGGCGCCTTGATGGCCACATGTGTGTAGCCTATTGTACCCTGGACGTGGGGGAAGCCAGCAATGGCCGCAAAGCCTCTGGCTCGTTGTGTCTGGCTTGCCTGGTCCCAACTGTAGTGGATGAAGGTCAATGCACGGCTGAACAGAGCGGCTGTCACCTGCTCGACACAAGTGCTGACAGCTGATTGGGAGACACCGCAAAGATCACCTACCGAGCCCTGGAAAGAGCTGGAGGCATAGAAGTTGAGGGCAGCTGTGACCTGTAGAGCCACTGGCATAGAGTGTCCACCTACACAGTTCGTGGAGATCTCAGGCCCAATCATCTGACAGATATAGTTGACTGTCTCCCTTGAGAGACTGAGCCTCCTTCAGCACTGCGCCTCAGACATATTGAGGTAGCTGCTTCGCCACCTGTAAACCCTGGCAGCAGGATAGTGGCGTCTTCTGTGACCCCTTCCACCTTGATCTACCTCTTGGCCCTGTGCCCCTTGTGCCTGCGCCTGTCCTCCCAAAGGTGGCTCCCCTGGAGGCTGAATATGCACTCCTGGCCTCCTCCCCCTTCTAGACCTCCCTTCCTCCTCAGAGGAGGTGCCTCCAGTGGAGAGTTCAGCTCCCATTCCCAGGCTAAGGGAAGGCTTCCTGAAACCTGCAGGCCCAAAAATGGTTCTTCACTGCAGGGTGCTGACCTGAAGGTTGTGTGTCCAGTCCAAAAAGCTGGTATGTGTTTTGAAGTATTGCAGATCACACGGGCAAGTATCAGTAACTTTGAAAAATCAATATTTGACAGAGCACACTCACTACCCCACTGACCCCTCTTCTCCTGCCCGTGGATGAGGTTTATACAAATGTGTCTCCTACCCGCCTGTCCGTTGCACTCATGCGATGACCCAATGATCACACGGGCGCCGGAAAATCGCCTTCAGTTGGCGCCTCAAGGACCTGAAGTGGCCCATTAATTAATGGCGGGTGCGCATCAGATGTCATCCCGCGCCCGCCCACTGAAATATCGCGATGGCGCACGTTGATGTCGGGATGCTCGCCCGATGTCACCATGCATCATTTTACACGTCAGCGTGCGGGACCTGCCCCTGCACACCAACAGGAAAATTCTGCCCATAGAGCTAGGAAGACACTGACTGAGAGACGAAATGACACGTTGAGCTAGGAACACAAACTGAGCTAGGAACACACTCACTGAGCTGGGAATACACTCACTGAGCTAGGAACACACACACTGAGTTGGAACACACTCACTGAGCTAGGAACACACTCACTGAGCTAGGAACGTACACACTGAGTTGGAACACACTCACTGAACTAGGAACACACTCAATGAACTAGGAATGCACACATTCAGTTGGAACGCATTCACTGAGCCGGGAACACACCCTATGAGCTAGGACCACACTCACTGAGCTACGTATGCACCCGCTGGCTAGGAACACACCCTATGAGCTAGGTACACGCCCTCTGGCCTAGGAGCACACTCACTGAGCTAGCAGCATACTCACTGAGTTAGAAACACAGATGCTAAGTGAGGAACACACTGCCTTAGCTAGAAACACACTCACTGAGCTAGGGACACACTCACTGAGCTATGTATACACTCACCTGCTAGGACCATACTCACTGAGCAAGGAACACACTCACTGAGCTAGCAACACACTTACTGAGTTAGGAACACACTGCCTGAGGTACCAACACACTCATTGAGCTAGGAACAAAGTCTCTAAGCTAGGAACACATGCACTGAGTTAGGAACACGGTCATTTAACTAGGAATACACCCAATGAGCTAGGAACACATTCACCGAGCTGGGAACACACCACTGAGCTAGGAGCACACTCACAGAGATAGGAATACACTCAAGGATCAGGGAAAGCACTCAATTAGCAAGGAATACACTCACTTAGGTAGGGGCACACTCACTGAGCTAAGGAACACACTCACGGAGCTAGGAACGCACAAACTGAGTTGGAACACATTCACTGCGCTAGCAGCGCACTCACTGCGCTAGGAATACAATCACTGAGCTAGCAACACACTCACTGAGCTAGGAAAGCACTCACTGAGCCAGGAACACACTCACTGAGCTAGGAAAGCACTCACTGAGCCAGGAACACACTCACTGAGCTAGGAACACACTCACTAAGCAGGGAAAACACTCACTGAACTAGGAGCACGCTCACTGAGTAGGAACACACTCATTGAGTTAGGAACACACTCACTGAGCTAGGAACACACTCACTGAGCAAGGAAAACACTCACTGAGCTAGGAGTGCACTCACTGAACTAGGAGCCCACTCACTGAGTAGGAACACACTAACTGAGCTAGAAACACACTCACTGAGTTAGGAACACACTGCCTGAGCTAGGAACACACTCATTGATCTAGGAACACATGCACGCAGTTAGGAACATGGTTATTTAACTAGGAATACACTCACTGAGCGAGGAACACACTCACCGAGCTGGGAACACAAACACTGAGCTAGGAAATCACTTGCTGAGCTAGAAACACAATCACTGAGCTAGGAACACAGTCACTGAGTTAGCAAAGCCCTCACTGAGCTAGGAACACACTCACTGAGCTAGGAACACACTCACCAAGCTGGGAACACACTCACTGAGCTGGGAACTATGTGTCTAAGCTACGAACACATGCACTGATCTAGAAGCGCACTCACCACACTAGGAACACACTCAATGAGCTAGGAACTCACTCACTGAGCTACTTATACACTAACTAGCTAGGAGCACACTCACTGAACTAGGAACACACTCATTGAGCTATCAACACACTCACTGAGCTACGAGCACACTGCCTCAACTAGGAACTCACTTATTGAGCTAGGAACAAAGTCTCTAATCTAGAAACACATGCACTGAGTTAGGAACACGTTCATTTAACTAGGAATACACTCGCTGAGCTAGGAAGACACTCACTGAGCTGGGAACAAAGTCTCTAAGCAAGGAACACACACAGTGAGTTAGGAACAGATGCAATTAGCTAGGAACACAATCACTAAGCAGGGAAAACACTCACTGAGCTAGGAGCGCACTCAGTTAACTGGGAGCACGCTCACTGAGTAGGAACACAATCACTGAGCTAGGAACACACTCACCAAACTAAGAACACACTCACTGAGCTAGGAACTCACACATTGAGTTGGAATGCATTCACTGAGCTAGGAACACACTCACTGAGCTACATATGCACCCGCTGGCTAGGAACACAACCTATGAGCTAGGAACACACTCACTGGCATAGGAGCACACTCACTGAGCTAGTTACACACACTGAGGGGGCAACACACTCACTCTGTTAGAAACACACATGTTGAGTGAGGAACACACTGCCTTAGCTAGGAACACACTCATTGAGCTAGGAACAAAGTCTCTAAGCAAGGAACACATGCACTGAGTTAGGAACACACGCAATGAGCTAGGAACACACTTACTAAGCAGGGAAAACACTCACTGAGCTAGGAGCGCACTCAGTGAAGTGGGAGCACGCTCACTGAGTAGGAACACAATCACTGAGCTAGGAACACACTCACTGGCATAGGAGCACACTCACTGAGCTAGTTACACACACACTGAGGTGGCAACACAATCACTCTGTTAGAAACACACATGTTGAGTGAGGAACACACTGCCTTAGCTAGGAACACACTCATTGAGCTAGGGACTAAGTCTCTAAGCTAGGAACACATGCACTGAGTTAGGAACACGGTCATTTAACTAGGAATACACTCACTAAGCTAGGGACACACTCACTGAGCTAGGAACACAAATACTGAGCTAGGAACACACTCACTAAGCAGGGAAAACACTCACTGAACTAGGAGCACGCTCACTGAGTAGGAACACACTCATTGAGTTAGGAACACACTCACTGAGCTAGGAACACAAACACTGAGCTAAGAACACATACATGGGGCTGGGAACACACTTACTGAGCAACGTTTACACTCACTGTGCTAGGAACACACTAACTGAGCTAGAAACACACTCACTGAGTTAGGAACACACTGCCTGAGCTAGGAACACACTCATTGAGCTAGGGACAAAGTTTCTAAGCTAGGAACACATGCACGCAGTTAGGAACATGGTCATTTAACTAGGAATACATTCACTGAACGAGGAAAACACTCACTGAGCTGGGAACACAAACACTGAGCTAGGAAATCACTTGCTGAGCTAGAAACACACTCACTGAGCTAGGAACACAGTCACTGAGTTAGCAAAGCACTCACTGAGCTAGGAACACACTCACTGAGCTAGCAACACACTCACCAAGCTGGGAACACACTCACTGAGCTGGGAACTATGTGTCTAAGCTACGAACACATGCACTGATCTAGAAGCGCACTCACCACACTAGGAACACATTCACTGAGCTAGGAACTCACTCACTGAGCTACTTATACACTAACTAGCTAGGAGCACACTCACTGACCTAGGAACACACTCATTGAGCTATCAACACACTCACTGAGCTACGAACACACTGCCTCAACTAGGAACACACTTATTGAGCTAGGAGCAAAGTCTCTAATCTAGAAACACATGCACTGAGTTAGGAACACGTTCATTTAACTAGGAATACACTCACTGAGCTAGGAAGACACTCACTGAGCTGGGAACAAAGTCTCTAAGAAGGGAACACACACAGTGAGTTAGGAACACACGCAATGAGCTAGGAACACACTCACTAAGCAGGGAAAACACTCACTGAGCTTGGAGCGCACTCAGTTAACTGGGAGCACGCTCACTGAGTAGGAATACAATCACTGAGCTAGGAACACACTCACCAAACTAAGAACACACTCACTGAGCTAGGAACTCACACATTGAGTTGGAATGCATTTACTGAGCTAGGAACACACTCACTGAGCTACATATGCACCCGCTGGCTAGGAACACAACCTATGAGCTAGGAACACACTCACTGGCCTAGGAGCACACTCAATGAGCTAGTTACACACACTGAGGGGGCAACACACTCACTCTGTTAGAAACACACATGTTGAGTGAGGAACACACTGCCTTAGCTAGGAACATACTCATTGAGCTAGGAACAAAATCTCTAAGCAAGGAACACACACATTGAGTTAGGAACAGACGCAATGAGCTAGGAACACACTCGCTAAGCAGGGAAAACACTCACTGAGCTAGGAGCGCACTCAGTGAAGTGGGAGCACGCTCACTGAGTAGGAACATAATCACTGGGCTAGGAACACACTCACCAAACTAATAACACACTCACTGAGCTAGGAGCGCACTCAGTGAAGTGGGAGCACGCTCACTGAGTAGGAACACAATCACTGAGCTAGGAACACACTCACCAAACTAATAACACACTCACTGAGCTAGGAGCGCACTCAGTGAAGTGGGAGCACGCTCACTGAGTAGGAACACAATCACTGAGCTAGGAACACACTCACCAAACTAAGAACACACTCACTGAGCTAGGAGCTCACACATTGAGTTGGAATGCATTCACTGAGCTAGGAACACACTCACTGAGCTACGTACGCACCAGCTGGCTAAGAACACACCCTATGAGCTAGAACACACTCCCTGGCCTAGGAGCACACTCACTGAGCTGGCAACACATTCACTGAGTTAGAAACACAGATGTTAAGTGAGGAACACACTGCCTTAGCTAGGAACACACTCACTGAGCTAGGAATGCACACACTGAGTTAGAACACATTCACTGAGCTAGGGACACACTCACTGATCTATGTATACACTCACCTGCTAGGACCACACTCACTGAGCAAGGAACACACTCACTGAGCTAGCAACACACTCACTGGGTTAGGAACACACTGCCTGAACTACGAACACACTCATTGAACTAGGAACAAACTCTCTACGCTAGGAACACTTGAACTGAGTTAGGTTGAACACGGTCATTTAACTAGGAATACACTCAATGAGCTAGGAACACATTCACTGAGCTGGGAACACAAACACTGAGCCAGGAACACACTCGCTGAGCTAGGAAAGCAATCACTGAGCTAGGAACACAGTCGCTCAGCTAGGAACACACTCGCTGAGCTAGGAAAGCAATCACTGAGCTAGGAACACAGTCGCTGAGCTAGGAACACACTCACCAAGCTGGGAACACACTCACTGAGTTAGGGACACACTCACTGAGATTGGAACACTCTAAGTGAGTGGGAACACATATGTTGAGTGAGGAACACGCTGCCTTAGCTAAGAACACACTCATTGAGCTAGGAACAAAGTCTATAAGCTAGCAACACATGCACTGAGTTAGGAACACGGTCATTTAACTAGGAATACACTCATTAAGTTGGGGACACACTCACTGAGCTAGGAACACAAACACTGAGCAAGGAACACACTCACTGAGCTAGGAAACACTCACTGAGCTAGGAACACACTCACTGAGCTAGGAACACACTCACCAAGCTGGGAACACATTCACTTGGCTAGGAGCACACTCATTGAGATAGCAACACACTCACTGAGTTAGAAACACACATGTTGAGTGAGGAACACACTGCCTTAGCTAGGAACACACTCATTGAGCTAGGAACAAAGTCTATAAGCTAGGAACACACACACTGAGTTAGGAACACAGTCACTAACCTCGCAACACACTCACTGAGTTCGGATCATAAAAACTGAGCTCTGACACACTCACTGAGTTAGGAACACAGTCACTGAGCTAGGAACACAGTCACTGAGAATGGAACACACTCACTGAGTTAGGAACACACTCATTGAGTAGGGAAAATAATCGCTGAGCTAGCAACACACTCACCAAGCTAGGAATACACTCACTGAGCTAGGAACACGCACACTGAGTTGGAAAACAGTCACTGAGCTAGGAACGCACACACTGAGTTGGAACGCATTCACTGAGCTAGGAACACATTCACTGTGCTACGGATGCACTCACTGGCTAGGTACACACCCTCTAAGCTGGGAACACACTCACGGTCCTCGGAGACAGTCATTGATTAGGAACACAGTCACTGAGCTAGTAACGCACTCACTGAGTTAGGAACACACTGCCTGAGCTAGGAACACACCCATTGAGCTAGGGACTAAGTCTCTAAGCTAGGAACACATGCACTGAGTTAGGAACATGGTCATTTAACTAGGAATACACTCACTGAGCTAGGAACACTCACTGAGCTGGGAACACAAACACTGAGCTAGGAACACACTCGCTGAGCCAGGAACACACTCACTGAGCTAGGGACACCGTCACTGAATTAGGAAAGCTATCGCTGAGTTAGGAACACTCGCAATGAGTTAGGAACACACTCACTGAGCAGGGAAAACACTCACTGAGCTAGGAGCGCACTCAGTTAACTGGGAGCACGCTCACTGAGTAGGAACACACTCACTGAGCTAGGAACACACTCACCAGACTAGGAACACACTCACTGAGCTAGGAACTAACACATTGAGTTCTAATGCATTCACTGAACTAGGAACACATTTACTGAGCTACGTATGCACTCACTGGCTAGCTACACACTCACTGAGCTAGCAACACACTCACCAAGCTGGGAACACACTCACTGAGCTAGCAACTATGTCCCTAAGTTATGAACACATGCCCTGAGTTAGGAACACGGTCATTAAAGTAGGAAAGCACTCACTGAGCTAGGAACACACTGCCTCAACTAGGAACACACTTATTCAGCTAGGAACAAAGTCTCTAATCTAGAAACACATGCACTGAGTTAGGAACACGTTCATTTAGCTAGGAATACACTCACTGAGCTAGGAAGACACTCACTGAGCTGGGAACAAAGTCTCTAAGCAAGGAAAACACACACTGAGTTAGGAACAGACGCAGTGAGCTAGGAACGCACTCACTAAGCTGGGAAAACACTCACTAAGATAGGAGCGCACTCAGTGAAGTGGGAGCACGCTCACTGAGTAGGAACACAATCACTGAGCTAGGAACACACTCACCAAACTAAGAACACACTCACTGATCTAGGAACTCACACATTGAGTTGGAATGCATTCACTGAGCTAGGAACACACTCACTGAGCTACGTATGCACCAGCAGCCCAGGAACACACCCTATGAGCTAGGAACACACTCACTGGCCTAGGAGCACACTCACTGAGCTACGTATGCACCAGCTGGCTAGGAACACACCCTATGAGCTACGAACACACTCACTGGCCTAGGAGCACACTCACTGAGCTAGTTACACACACACTGAGGTGGCAACACACTCACTCTGTTGTGGGACATTGGATTGAGTGGGACAAGAGCTGTGGAACTAGTCAATAAACTCCCTTAATAAAGAAAAGCTCTGTGTCTTGGTATCAGTTTCAGCAACCGTCTTGGATCGTATTAACACCTACCACCCGAGATGTGGATGTGTTTTGGGCACACTAACACCAGAACCCCCTCAAAGAACCCCCCACACATGTTGAGTGAGGAACACACTGCCTTAGCTAGGAACACACTCATTGAGCTAGGGACAAAGTGTCTAAGCTAGGAACACATGCACTGAGTTAGGAACACGGTCATTTAACTAGGAATACACTCACTAAGCTAGGGACACACTCACTGAGCTAGGAACACAAACACTGAGCTAAGAACACATACATGGGGCTGGGAACACACTCACTGAGCAACGTCTACACTCACTGTGCTAGGAACACACTCACTGAGCTAGGAACACACTCACTGAGCTGGGAATACACACACTGAGCTAGGAACACACACGCTGAGTTGGAACACACTCACTGAGCTGGAACACACTCACTGAGCTAGGAACGTACACACTGAGTTGGAACACACTCACTGAACTAGGAACACACTCAATGAACTAGGAATGCACACACTCAGTTGGAACACATTCACTGAGCCAGGAACACACCCTATGAGCTAGGACCACACTCGCTGAGCTACGTATGCACCCGCTGGCTAGGAACACACCCTATGAGCTAGGTACACGCTCACTGGCCTAGGAGCACACTCACTGAGCTAGCAACATACTCACTGAGTTAGAAACACAGATGCTAAGTGAGGAACACACTGCCTTAGCTAGGAACACATTCACTGAGCTAGGGACACACTCACTGAGCTATTTATACACTCACCTGCTAGGATCACACTCACTGAGCAAGGAACACACTCACTGAGCTAGCAACACACTCACTGAGTTAGGAACACACTGCCTGAGCTACCAACACACTCATTGAACTAGGAACAAAGTCTCTAAGCTAGGAACACATGCACTGAGTTAGGAACATGGTCATTTAACTAGGAATACACTCAATGAGCTAGGAATACATTCACTGAGCTGGGAACACAAACACTGAGCCAGGAACACACTCGCTGAGCTAGGAAAGCACTCACTGAGATAGGAACACAGTCACTCAGCTAGGAACACACTCACTGAGCTAGGAGCACACACACTGAGATAGGAACACTCTCACTGAGTGGGAACACATATGTTGAGTGAGGAACACGCTGCCTTAGTTAGGAACTCACTCATTGAGCTAGGGCCAAAGTCTCTAAGCTCGGAACACTGAGTTAGGAACACCGTCATTTAACTAGGAATACACTCACTGAGATAAGAAGACACTCACTGAGCTGGGAACACAAACACTGAGCTAGGGACACACTCACTGAGCTAGGAACATACTCACTGAGCTAGGAACCTACACACTGTGTTGGAACATATTCACTGAGTTAGAAACACACTCACTGAGCTACACATACATTCACTGGCTAGGATCACACTCACTGAGCTAGAAACACACTCACTGAGTTAGGAACGCACTGCGTGAGCTAGGAAAGCACTCACTGAGATAGGAACACAGTCACTCAGCTAGGAACACACTCGCCAAGCTTGGAACACACTCACTGAGCTAGGGACACACACTGAGAGAGGAACACTCTCACTGAGTGGGAACACATATGTTGAGTGAGGAAAACGCTGCCTTAGTTAGGAACACACTCATTGAGCTAGGGACAAAGTCTCTAAGCTCGGAACACTGAGTTAGGAACACCGTCATTTAACTAGGAATACACTCACTGAGATAAGAAGACACTGAGCTAAGAACATACACACTGAGCTAGGAACCTACACACTGAGTTGGAACATATTCACTGAGTTAGAAACATACACACTGAGCTACACATACATTCACTGGCTAGGATCACACTCACTGAGCTAGAAACACACTCACTGAGCTAGCAACACACTCACTGAGTTAGGATTGCACTGCGTGAGCTAGGAACACACTCATTGAGCTAGGGACAAAGTCTCTAAGCTAGGAAAACATGCACTGAATTAGGAACATGGTCATTTCACTAGGAACACACTCACTGAGTTAGAAACACACTGCCTGAGGTAGGAACACACTCATTGAGCTAGGGACAAAACGTCTAATCTAGGAACACATGCACTGAATTAGGAACATGGTCATTTAACTAGGAATAGACTCACTGAGCTAGGGACACACTCACTGAACTGGGAACACAAACACTGAGCTAGGAACACACTCGCTGAGCTAGGAACACACTCACTGAGCTAGGAACACACTCACTGAGTTAGGAAAGCAATCACTGAGCTAGGAACACACTCACTGAGCTAGGAACACACTCACCAAGCTGGGAACACACTCACTGAGCTAGGAGAACACTCACAGAGATAGGAATACACTCACGGATCAGGGAAAGCACTCAATTAGCAAGGAAAACACTCACTAAGGTAGGGGCACACTCACTCAGCTAGGAACACACTCACGGAGCTAGGAACGCACAAACTGAGTTGGAACACATTCACTGTGCTAGGAGCGCACTCACTGAGCTAGGAACACAATCACTGAGCTAGGAACACACTCACTAAGCAGGGAAAACACTCACGGAGCTAGGAGCACACTCACTGAACTAGGAGCACACTCACTGGGCTAGCAACACACTCACTGAGTTAGGAACACACTGTCTGAGCTACCAACACACTCATTGAGCTAGGAACAAAGTCTCTAAGCTAGGAACACATGCACTGAGTTAGGAACACGGTCATTTAACTAGGAATACACTCAATGAGCTAGGAACACATTCACTGAGCTGAGAACACAAACACTGAGCCAGGAACACACTCGCTGAGCTAGGAAAGCACTCACTGAGATAGGAACACAGTCACTCAGCTAGGAACACACTCGCCAAGCTTGGAACACACTCACTGAGCTAGGGACACACACTGAGAGAGGAACACTCTCACTGAGTGGGAACACATATGTTGAGTGAGGAAAACGCTGCCTTAGTTAGGAACACACTCATTGAGCTAGGGACAAAGTCTCTAAGCTCGGAACACTGAGTTAGGAACACCGTCATTTAACTAGGAATACACTCACTGAGATAAGAAGACACTGAGCTAAGAACATACTCACTGAGCTAGGAACCTACACACTGAGTTGGAACATATTCACTGAGTTAGAAACATACTCACTGAGCTACACATACATTCACTGGCTAGGATCACACTCACTGAGCTAGAAACACACTCACTGAGCTAGCAACACACTCACTGAGTTAGGAATGCACTGCGTGAGCTAGGAACACACTCATTGAGCTAGGGACAAAGTCTCTAAGCTAGGAAAACATGCACTGAATTAGGAACATGGTCATTTCACTAGGAACACACTCACTGAGTTAGAAACACACTGCCTGAGGTAGGAACACACTCATTGAGCTAGGGACAAAATCTCTAAGCTAGGAACACATGCACTGAATTAGGAACATGGTCATTTAACTAGGAATAGACTCACTGAGCTAGGAACACACTCACTGAACTGGGAACACAAACACTGAGCTAGGAACACACTCGCTGAGCTAGGAACACACTCACTGAGCTAGGAACACACTCACTGAGCTAGGAAAGCAATCACTGAGCTAGGAACACACTCACTGAGCTAGGAACACACTCACCAAGCTGGGAACACACTCACTGAGCTAGGAGCACACTCACAGAGATAGGAATACACTCACGGATCAGGGACAGCACTCAATTAGCAAGGAAAACACTCACTAAGGTAGGGGCACACTCACTCAGCTAGGAACACACTCACGGAGCTAGGAACGCACAAACTGAGTTGGAACACATTCACTGTGCTAGGAGCGCACTCACTGAGCTAGGAACACAATCACTGAGCTAGGAACACACTCACTAAGCAGGGAAAACACTCACGGAGCTAGGAGCACACTCACTGAACTAGGAGCACACTCACTGGGCTAGCAACACACTCACTGAGTTAGGAACACACTGTCTGAGCTACCAACACACTCATTGAGCTAGGAACAAAGTCTCTAAGCTAGGAACACATGCACTGAGTTAGGAACACGGTCATTTAACTAGGAATACACTCAATGAGCTAGGAACACATTCACTGAGCTGAGAACACAAACACTGAGCCAGGAACACACTCGCTGAGCTAGGAAAGCACTCACTGAGATAGGAACACAGTCACTCAGCTAGGAACACACTCGCCAAGCTTGGAACACACTCACTGAGCTAGGGACACACACTGAGAGAGGAACACTCTCACTGAGTGGGAACACATATGTTGAGTGAGGAAAACGCTGCCTTAGTTAGGAACACACTCATTGAGCTAGGGACAAAGTCTCTAAGCTCGGAACACTGAGTTAGGAACACCGTCATTTAACTAGGAATACACTCACTGAGATAAGAAGACACTGAGCTAAGAACATACTCACTGAGCTAGGAACCTACACAATGAGTTGGAACATATTCACTGAGTTAGAAACATACTCACTGAGCTACACATACATTCACTGGCTAGGATCACACTCACTGAGCTAGAAACACACTCATTGAGCTAGCAACACACTCACTGAGTTAGGAACGCACTGCGTGAGCTAGGAACACACTCATTGAGCTAGGGACAAAGTCTCTAAGCTAGGAAAACATGCACTGAATTAGGAACATGGTCATTTAACTAGGAATAGACTCACTGAGCTAGGAACACACTCACTGAACTGGGAACACAAACACTGAGCTAGGAACACACTCGCTGAGCTAGGAACACACTCACTGAGCTAGGAACACACTCACTGAGCTAGGAACACACTCACTGAACTGGGAACACAAACACTGAGCTAGGAACACACTCACTGAGCTAGGAACACACTCACTGAGCTAGGAAAGCAATCACTGAGCTAGGAACACACTCACTGAGCTAGGAAAGCACTCACTGAGCTAGGAAAGCACTCACTGAGCTAAGAACACAAACACTGAGCTAGGAACACACTCACTGAGCTAGGAACACACTCACCAAGCTGGGAACACACTCACTGAGCTAGGAGCACACTCACAGAGATAGGAACACACTCACGGATCAGGGAAAGCACTCAATTAGCAAGGAAAACACTCACTAAGGTAGGGGCACACTCACTTAGCTAGGAACACACTCACGGAGCTAGGAACGCACAAACTGAGTTGGAACACATTCACTGTGCTAGGAGCACACTCACTGAGCTAGGAACACAATCACTGAGCTAGCAACATACTCACTGAGCTAGGAACACACTCACTAAGCAGGGAAAACACTCACGGAGCTAGGAGCACACTCACTGAACTAGGAGCACGCTCACTGAGTGGGAACACACTCATTGAGTTTGGAACACACTCACTGAGCTAGGAACACAGTCACTGAGCTAGGAACACACTAACTGAGCTAGGAACACACTCACTGAGCTAGGAACAGACATATTGAGCTTGGAACACATACACTGAACTTGTTACTCATGCATTGTGTTAGGAACACACGCCCTGATTTAAAACACACATATTGAGCAAGGAACTCACTCATGGAGCTAGGAACACATTCACTGAGCTAGCAACATAGTGACTGAGCTACTTACTCACTCACTGTACTAGGAACACACTCATTGACCTAGGAACACCCTCACTGAGCCAGAAGCACACTCACTGAACTGGGAACACACTCACTGAGCTTGGAAAACACTCACTGATCTAGGAATAAATACACTGAGTGAAGAACACACTCACTGAAATAAGAACACACTCACTGAGCTAGGAACATGCACATTGAGTTAGGAACACACTCACTGAGCTAGCAACACAGTGACTGAGCTACTTACTCACTCACTATACGAACACACTCATTGATCCAGGAGCACACTCACAGCGGCAGGAAGACACTCACTGAATTGGGAACATACTCGCTGGGATAGGAAAACAGACTTACTGAGCTAAGAACACACTCACTGAGCTAGGAACACACTAACTGGCCTGGGAACAAACTCTCTGAGCCAGGAACGCACTCACTGAGCTTGGAACACACTCACTGGGCTAGGAACACACATATTGAGCTAGGAATGCACTCATTGAGCTAGTAACACACTCACTGAGCTAGGAAGACATGTATTGAGCTAGGAACACACATATTCAGCTATGAACATAGTGACTGAGCTAGGAACACAGTGACTAAGCTAATTACTCACTCACTGCTCTACGAACACACTCATTGGAGTATGAACACATTCATTGAGCTACGAACACATTCAGTGAGCTGGGAACAAACTCACTGAGTGACACAGTATCTGATGTAGGAATACACCCACTGAGTTAGGAATGAACGCATTGACTAAGGAACACACTCACTGAACTATTTACACACTCACTGAGCTAGGAACACACCTATTGAGCTAGGAACACACTCACTGTGATAGGAACATGCTCACGGACCCATGAGCACACTCAGTGAGCTAGAAACACACTCACTGAGCTTGGAACACACTCACTGGGCTAGGAACACACATATTGAGCTAGGAACCCACTTACTGACCTAGGAAAACAATCACTGCGCTTGGAACACACTCACTGGGCTAGGAACACACATATTGAGCTAGGAACCCACTTACTGACCTAGGAAAACAATCACTGCGCTTGGAACACACTCACTGAAGTAGGAACACAGTGTCTAAGCTAGGAACACACCCACTGAGTTAGGAACATACCCACTGATCTAGGAATACAGTCACTGAGTTAGGAACTTAGTCACTGAGCTAGGAACACAATCACTGAGCTAGAAACACATTCATTGAGCTAGGTACACACTCAATGTGATAGGAACACGCTCACAGACGTGGGAACAAAATCCCTGAGCTATGAACACGCTCACTGAGCTAGAAACACACTCACTGAATTTGGAGCACACCCACTGAGTTTGGAACACACATTGAGCTGGGGGCCCACAACTGTGCTAGAAACATACACTCTGGACTAGGATAGTCATTTGACCTGGAACACACAACCAGCTTGCGCAATTGCAATGATCTGGTGCACAAAGCATGGCTGGAATTTTGCGGCCCATTGTCGTTGGGGTCATGGCAGACGGGGTGACAGGCACTAAATGGCAAGAAGGCCAAAAATCCCTTTTTTCCATCGTGAAACTAGTTTGCGATCGTCGACTCCACTCATCAATGGTGGTCGTTTCCCGTCTCTGCACATCACGAACCTCATTTTAATATATTTGCATCCATTTATATGCTCACCAGAATCTTTCCGCCGTGTCAAATTGACCCCCCACTTCGCCGTGGCTTGAGAACACAGTGCTTCACAAGTGCCTTTAAAAGGCATGCGCTCGGTGACCCGAACTTTAAGGGGTACTTGGAGTTGAGTGCACACAACCTTGCACAGCGCTGGTCAGCATCGCCCAGAGGGCATCAAGGAAGAGGCGCCGTGCATTCAGGGGCAGTGGGGGGGTGGTGGCACAGGCTAGTCGCTTTTTCCCAGCTGGCTATCACTGCAGTGCCGATGCGGGTCAGGCCGGGTCTGAGGGTGGCAGGAGACATTGCGTGGAGCAAGGCAGTACAGACAAAATGAAGGAAATACTCAAGCGCATGCCGTGGGTGGTGGAGTGGGGTTAGGGAAGTGGCCGTGCACTTGGAAAAGCTTGTCAAAAGTGAGCATTCTTCCACAGCTGAGACCGTTCAGCTGCAGCTCCATTGACATGTTTGGAGTTGGGCCTCTGAAGCTACTCTGCCCCCTCGAGCAACACAGAAGTATTAATGTGCCACCAAATGCTCCAGAACCTTTCACCCCTCGGGCACAGACTGCAAATTAATGTGCGTTTTCAGGGGCAGCAGAACAATTGGCCGACTGGGCAAGTTATCAATCCCCTTGCAAATGGTGGCCATGGTGCAATCACTGGTGGAGGCGCTTACAGCCCCTTGCAATGTCCTTATTGAGGTTTGGATCACTATCTATTATGGTTCAAGCTAACAGTGCAGCCTCGCCGTGCAGGTTAGGAGAATGCCTGCGCCTGAGCTGAGAGCACATCATGCAGTCCAGTGGGCAAAGCTGCTGCTAATCAGTCAGGTGGAGTGGGGTGGAGGTGGGTGGGGTTTCAGGCAGCCATGCAGCGCACTAAACGTTAACCATCCAAGTGGTGGCCAGCACTCTCCTGCATGCGTGAAGAGGCCTTCAGACTTAACCAAGAGAGGTTCTGAGTAAACCCATGCTAACCCACGTGTTTCTTTCTTTGATCTTGCAGGAGGAAAACATCAGGATCATGGAGCCTGGTGATTTAGCGGTATGCCTCATGGCTTACAGGGAGCAGAGAGGAAGAAGAAGAGAGCGGCGGAGGCGCTAGGCTTGGCAAAGGGAGGAGCACCTCCCTCAAGATGAAGGGGTGTCAGGGCCTGTTGCACACACAGCTGAAGATCACAGAAAGCCGTCGCTTGTAGGCGCCTCGCTAGACCCAGCATCTATAGACGCTGTCATTTCTGCAGGTGACGGAGAACCGGTGTCGCCAAAGACTGCACATGTCTAGTATTTTAAACTTAAATATGGACAACTATATGGGCATGAGAGATGAGCTAGCTGAAGTGAACTAGGATTCCAGGCTAAAGGGTAGATTAATTAAAGAGCAGTGGAAGACATTTAAGGGGATATTTCAAAATTTTCGGAATAAGTATGTTCCCTCTAAAATGAAATATTATAAGGGGAGGAGCCACCATCCTGGGTTAACTAAAGAAATTAAGGAAAGCACCAAACTTAAGAAAAAAGCATATAACTACACAAGGGTGATTGGCAGGTCAGATGATTGGTCAGAATATAAAGTGCTGCAGAGAATGACTAAAAGATTAATCAGGAGAAATTGGTAATTGGGAAGAGTCAGCATGGTTTTGTGAAAGGGAAATCATGTTTAACCAATTTATTGGAGTTCTTTGAAGGAGTAACTTGCGCCCTGGATAAAGGGGAGCCTGTAGATGTACTGTACTTGGATTTCCAGAAGGCATTCAATAAGGTGTCACATCAGAGACTATTGTGGAAAATAAAAGCTCATGGCGTAGGGAGTAAAATGTTAGCATGGATAGAAGATTGGCTGGCTGGGAGAAAACAGAGAGTATGCATAAATGGGTCATTTTCTAATTGGCAGGATGTAAACAAGTGATCTCTGCTGGAGCCTCAACTTTTTACAATTTATATCAATGACTTACATGAAGGCAGCGGAGGCATGCTAGCTAAATTGCAGATGCCACAAAGATAAGTAAGAAAGTATGTCGTGAAGAGGGCATAGGAGGTTGCAGACAGATATAGATAGGTTGAGTGAGTGGGCAAAAATCTGGCAGATGGAGTATAATGTGGGAAAATGCAAAGTTGTTCAATTTGGCAGGAAGAAGAAAAAAGCAAAGTGTTACTTAAATGGAGAACGACTGCAGAATTCCGAGGTGCAGAGGGATCTAGATGTTCTAGTGCATGAGTCACAAAAGTTAGTATGAAGGTACAACAAGTAATTAAGAAGGTTAATGGAATTCTATCCTTCATTATGAGAGGAATTGAACATAAAAGTAAGGGTGTTATGCTTCAATTATACAGGGCATTGGTGAAACGACATCTCGAATAGTATGTGCAGTTTTGGCCTCCTTATTTTACAAAGGATGTTTATGCATTAGAGGCGATTCAGAGGAGCTTTAGTAGATTGATACCTGGAATGAATGTGTTGTCTTATGTGGAAAGGTTAGACAGACTGGGCTTTTTTCCACTGGAGTTTAGAAGAGTGAGGGGTGACTTGATTGAAGTATCTAAGATTGTGAATGAGCTTGACAAGGTGGACACAGAAATGTGTCCAGAACTAGGGGACACTGTTTTAAAATTAGCGGGCGCTCTTTTAGGACAGAGATGAGGAGAATTTTTTCTCCCAAAGGGTTTTGTGACTTTGGAATTCTGCCTCAGAAAGCAGTGGACGCAGGGTCATTGAATATTTTTAAGATGGATGTAGATGTTTTCTTGTTAGGCAAGGAAATCAAATGTTATCAGGGTAGATGGAAGTGTAGAATTAGTAATACAAACAGATCAGCCATGATCTTATTGAATGATAGAGCACGCTCAATGGGCTGAATGGTCTACCTCTGCTCCAATTTCGTATGTTCGTTTGTCTAGGTAACTGGTCGGTCACATATGTCACCTGCTGCAGGATTTGGCATCGGGGGACATGGAGGCCATCCACTGCCAGTGGCCATGAAAGTGACCATGGCGCTCAATTTTTAAGCCAGTGGCTCCTTCCAGGGCTCCACACATGACCTGTGCAAGATCTCCCAAAACTTCACACAAAATGTATCCAGGAGGTCAGGGACACAATCTTCACGAAGGCACACAACTTTGTGCATTTCGCCCAGGATCAGGAAAGGCAGGAAGCAAGAGTGCGGGAATTTGCGCAAATCTCAGGTTTTCCACAGGTGCAGAGTGCCATCGACTGCACTTAGATCTCCATGGCAATAAGTAATCAACTATGTCAACTACAAGGGCTCCCACTTGTTGAATGCTCAGTTGGCCTGCGACCACCACAAACCCATCCTACAGGTCTGCGCACAATTCCCAGGGAGAGTCCACAGCTTCTACATCCTTAGCAGGTTTCAGATCCCTGACATCTTCCAGGGCCCACAGAAGCTGCAGGGTTGGCTCCTCAGGGACATGGGCTACCCAGAGAGGACATGGCTGATGATGCCCGTGCGGCGGCCTCAGACTTCAGCAGAGAGACGGTATAACGAGGCTCATGCCGCAACCCGGACTTTGGTGGAACATAAGGTAGACATTTTGAAAATAAGGTTCTGGTGCCTCGTCAGGTCCAGTGGAGCACTGCAATACAGTCCCCAGAGGATGTTGCACATCATCGTCACTTGCTGCATATTCCACAACCTGGCGCTGCAAAGGGGGGAAGATCTGGCTGAGGAGGAGGTGGAGGAGCTGCTCCTCCGATGAGGAGAATGTCAAAGGGGATGACTGTGATGAGGTCCTCGAAGACGAGGATTAGGCAATGAGGCCATCGCACTGGCCAGACGAGGCAGGCGCGCTCTGGAGGCCTTCGTAGTGCCAAGATTCATGAAGGAAGATGACAAGATGCATGAGGGCAGTCCTGACATCCTCACCTTGCATCTGTGAACATTTGACTCCTGTATGGCTGAGGTTTCTGAGTGACACAAACACTGCTCATCATAACAAGGAGTCATAGGCAATGAGACATTCTTGGGTGTTTATTTACAATGGTGAACGTTAAGTATAAGTGATTAACACCCACGCCCAGGCTGTGCAACTACATCTTCTTAACCTTCCTAACACTGTCACTACTTCTTGATGCTCCCCTGACATTCTCAGTGGAGGTGGAGGCAGCCTGCTGACTACTACACCCTGTCTGTGATGACTTTGACCGGCGTCCTCTGGAAGGCCCTGGCCTGTTTTCAAGGTCCTGCTGTGCGGCAGTGACATCCTTCTCGGCCTGTGGAGCTGGAGTTGCTGGAGTCACCGGAAGTAGGGATTCAGATGGACCGGACACTCCCAGAGTCACCTGGGTGGATGACCCCGGGGTGTGCAACTGCTGATCCTCCTCCTTATGGGTGCCCAAGAGTCCCTAGCTGACTCCTTGAGGAGAAGGGGTAGCTGGAGTGAGATCAAGCACCCCTCTCGTGTACACACTGTTGGTGGCCAAGGCCAAACTTTCAACCTGAGGCTTTCCTGGTCTTCACAGCTCAGTAGCACATCACGGGATATAAATGCCTTCTGTTGCTGTTTGTGAAGACCAAGTCTTCACAGCCACCTTTAGAAAGTCACCGCACACAGTAAAGATTGGAATTTTCTCTCCGCCATACTGCATGTCTGTCCACTTAAACAGTGGGTAAGCAGCAACGTTTAGAAACTAATTTCACTGGAGGATATGTGGTACATCAGTGAATAACCACAGGTGTGACCACAGTGCGTTAGACACCTGTACTAATCTTAGTAGAAAATGCCATACAACTCTTCAGGACCCTTCCCCGCTATCCATCCTGACCCTCCCCATTCGCCCTCCAAACCAGCCCATGCTCTCTATTCAGAACATAGTTGGATATTTCTTGCCCATTGCCACAACAGTTCTGTGGGAGATGTTCATTATTGGTTTAGATTGTTTTCTTCTGCAGGTCAAAAACAGCTATTCCAGTTGGTGAAGTTGATCATGATGACAGCTTTCCTCTCCAGATATTGTTTCCATGGCGCTGAAATTCAATGGTTTCACCACATTCCATTTGAGCAGTAACCAAGGAAGCAAAGCATATGCAACAATCAAAAATCACTCACACTCTGTTCTTAACTTACCATTTTGCCAACAAACACAAAAGGCTAAAGTACTATGTACACCATGTAAATGCAAGTTTTGAGATCAGTGTCCACCTTTACTCATTTTTTATTTAATACTAAAAATGCAATTAGACAAAATTTGATTCCCAAATTAACCAAGTTAGAACTAAGTACATAGTGCAAACAAAAACAGGGGTACCCAATGCATCCACTGTAGATTAACCTGCACTAAATGTCAGCCTTGGCTGGTTGCATTGATGCTTCTGAGTCTGAAGGTCATGGGTTCAAGCCCCACAGTTTTGAATGCAAAATCTAGGCTGATACTTTAGAGGGAGACATGCCCTGTCACCGGTGCTATCTTTTAGATGAAACTTTAAACTGAAACTTTGACAGCCCCCTCAGGGAGATATAAAAGATCCCCTGGCGCAATTTGAAGTGGAACAGGGGAGGTCTCCCATAATCCTGACCAATATTTATCCCTCTACCAACACCTAACACAGATAAATTGGCTATTTATCTCACTGCTGTTGGAGGACCTTGCTGTGCATAGATTTGATCCTGAGGTTCCCTACATTACAACATTGACTCAGAAGTAATTAATGTGAATAATGAAAATAGTGAAGCATTTTGGAATATAGGAAAAAAGAGTAATCCAATCAGCCTCCTGAGCCTGTAACAGCAATCAATTAGATCATAACTGATCAAATCCGCTTTTGCTCCATATTCCTTGATCACCAAGCCCTATAAAGATGTATTGATTTCCATCATGAAAATTTCATTTGACCCCCAAGATCCACAGCCTTTTTGGGGCAGCAAGTTCCAGATTTCCGCTACTCTTTCTGCATGAAAGTGTTTCTGATGAAAGTGTTTCTGATTTCACACCTAAAGCTTCTAAATTTAGGGTTCTAGATTCTCCCACCAGAGGAATTTGTTTCTCTGCATTTATCCCATTGAATCCATTGATCATTTGAAGCAGCTCAGTTAGGTCATCCCTCAAAGTTCCAAGCTCGAGGGAATACAAGCCAGGTTTTTGCAGCCAGTCCTCATCATTTAACCCTTTAAGTTCCAGTATAATTCCTTTGAATCTTCGCTATGCCACTTCCAAAGCTAACATGTTTTCAAAACAAATGCAATACTCCAGATGGGGGGTTGTCTGTGACTCTATACAACTGTAACATAACTTTCCCCTTTGTATTCCAGAGATAAAGGCCAACATTCCATTTGCCTTTTTGATTGCTTTTTAAAACTGTATATTCGCTTTTAGTGAGTGGTAAACGTGGGCAGGCGATCCTTTAACCTTTGGCACATCCTGAGGTTTTGAATGGTGCTGTATAAATGTGCTACAATCTCCAAAGAGACCGATAACTTCTAAACAGAAATTTGAACTTTCAGTTAATAGCTGAAAGGTTGGCACAACAAGATTTCACGTTATAAGACTTTTACTGTGACTAAAAACTAAAGGCACTATTGACTAAACAGAACTTATACTTTAGACAACAAAAGAGAACATTTCCCCCTTTTTCTTCTAGCACATCTGAAAACACCTTTATAGATATACTTTGCACTGTCCTTTAAATAGACATACAATTCTCCCAGAGCCAGTCCAAGGTGATTCTTACCTCCTGAGGGTTCACTTTTGTTCTTTTCCTTTCTCTGACTGGGAACTTTTAATCTCAGAACTGTCTTTCACAGTGATATTTCTCCCACAGAGATTCTTCTTCTAACGCAAACTAGGTGAATCTTCCAGCCTTGTTGGAACTTATGAATTCAGTCTTATCAAAGTGAGCGAGAGCTTCTACCTTACATTCCTGTGTGGTGAACCATAGCGTCTTCCTGACTCTAGCTGCTTTCCTCTCTCAGGTCCTGACAGACGAACCTTGGCTGTGAGGTTTTCAGTGAGATCTTAGACCCTTCCCCTCTCAAACCCATCTCTGTGGCAATGTGAATCACATGGGCCTTGTATCCAGGAAGAAATGCTAGTCAGTTATCCTTAAGATCCCAAAACTCATTTATCTTGGAAATAAATGGACGCTTTAAAGCACGACTGTTTACAAGCCGACATTCTCAACACTTTTCAGGGACCTTAGAGACTCACAGTCTATCCACTGTTAACACACAAGCTGCTAATATTGTCTCCAAGTGTAAACACCTTACAACTTCTTCCCAGTAAAACAATCTGGGCCCCCTTTAATCTCTAACAACCTAACCACCCAGACTTTGCAGGCAGTCTGCAGGACGGGTCACATGACCCCTTCATTTTGCTTTAAATTAAAGACACTGTCCCAAAATATAACAATCTTATAAAACTCAAAATTATAACCAATGCAAGTTCTTTCTTTAAAGTTTTACACTGAGAACACTATAACATGTCAACTGAATGGGGCGGCCTGGATGTCATTACCAGCATGACAACTGGTGCTTGAAAGGAACATACTTCCACACAGCAATTGTAGGTCATACTTAAACTCTGTGATTCTGAGTAACGTGGCCAATTATATCAGAATAATAGATTCAATGGAGTAGTTCAAGTGAAATTAATCTCATCTAATTGTTCCAGTTAACAATAAACTGCTGAGTCATCATTCTTTGGGGTTAAGCTATAAACAAACCTATTTGAGCACAATTTCCAGGCTGACATTCCAGTGCAGTACTGAGGGAGTGCTAGACTGTCAGAGCTGCCATCTTTCCAATGAAATGTTAAACAACGGTCATAAAAGGTCCCAGGGCAAAAATTTTACACAAGCAGGCAAATTGCACAATATTCTGGCTAATATTTAAGCCTCAACTAAAATAGCTAAAACAGATTAGCTGGCCATTGTGCACACTTGCTGTGTGCAACTTGGTTGCTGCATCTCCTACATTACAACAGTGACTAATTTTCTGTGAAGCACAAAGTCTTTCCTTTACTTCATAATTTATCAATTATACAACCCAGAGCTCCTGGTAATCTCTCTTCCACCAACCATCATTCCAGTTTGCTGTCTGTTGTGAATTAGCATTCTAAAGTTAACGAAGTAACCTGATATAAAAAAGACATAAGGAGTCAGTGACAGTACCACAAATGCTGTTATGGCCCTGAATGTGATACATGAAGATTATTTCCAAATCACAGCAATTCAACAATGCAGTTACAGGGATGCGCAATAAAAGCAGTTCACACATTCATTTGAGACATTATTCTCCAAATTTGGATTTCCAAAAGGTGTTCAATTAGGTACCATATATTAGCCTACTTAATAAGATAAGAGCCCATGGTGTTGGGGGTAGCATGGTTAGAGGATTGGCTAATAGAAGACAGAGAGTTGGGATAAGGGGGCATTTTCAGGGTGGCAACCTGTAACTAGTGGAGTGCCACAGCGATCAGTGCTGGGGCCTCAATTATTTACAATATATATTAATGACTTAGATGAGGGAAGTGAATGTACTATCGCCAAGTTTGCAGACAACAAAAAATAGGCGGGAAGGCAAGTGGTGAGGATGACACAAGGAGTCTACAGAGGGATATGGACAGGTTTAGTGAGTGGGAAAAAACTTGGCAAATGGAATATAATGTGGGAAAATGTGAGGTTATGCACTTTGGCAGGAAGAATAAAGGAGCTGAATATTATTTAAATGGAGTAAGATTGCAGAAGGCTGCAGCACAGGGGGATTTGGGAGTCCTTGTGCATGAATCCCAAAAAGCTAACATACAAGTTCAGCAGGTAATAGGGAAGGTAAATGGAATGTTGGCCTTTATTTCAAAGGGAATGGAGTATAAAAATAGGGAAATCTTGCTAAAGCTATACAAGGCACTAGTTAGACCACACCTGGAATACTCTGAATGATTTTGGTCCCCTTATCTAAGGAAAGGTATCCCGGCTTTGGAGGCAGTCCAGAGAATGTTCATTAGGTTGATCCCGGGTATGGAGGGCTTTTCCTTTGAGGAGAGGTTGAGCAGGTTGGGCCTATACTCTTTGGAGTTTAGAAGAATGAGAGGCAACCTTATTGAAACATATAAGATTCTTAGGGGGCTTGACAGGGTAGATGCTGAGAGGTTGTTTCCCCTTGTGAGAGAGTCTAGAACCAGAGGGCATAATCTCAGAGTAAGGGGGAGCCCATTTAAAACAGAGGTGAGGAGAAATTTCTTCTCTCAGAGGGTAGTCAATCTGTGGAATTTTTTACCGCAGAGACCTGTAGAGGCTGGGTCGTTAAGTATATTCAAGGCTCAGATAGGCAGATTTTTAATCAGTAAGGGAATCAAGGGTTGTGGGGAAAAGGCAGGAAAGTGGAGTTGAGGATTTTCAGATCAGCCATGATCTCATTGAATGGCGAAGCAGGCTCAATGGGTCGAATGGCCTACTTCTGCTCCTACGTCTTATGGTCCTTATTCCAAAAAATAATCTTGACAGAAAATAAACCTTCCCATAGGTCAAGATCCAGCCTCACCCCAGAAAGTTCTTTTGAGGAAATGTAAACATTTCTAAGAGAAGCATTTTAGCAGCTAATTTGTTACCTACAACTTATTTGGGGACAAATATTGGAACATAGGAACAGGAGTAGGCTATTGAGCGCATCAGTGAGTTTGTGGCCATCTATGATTGAATTCCATATACCAGCCCGTGCCCCATATCCCTGACACTGTTAATTGTATATCAATTGAAGTTAATTATATGCAGGTGGTAGGCATTAATTGGGATTTCATGTGAACACCAAAAGAGACATTTACTGATACTACGCATGCTTGAATAAGAAGATATATGCTTGTAACATTTCACTCTGTAAATAAATGTAAGACTGAATAAAGATTGCCTCTGTTATCATCCTTCACTAATGGCTTTCTGGAATACAACAAATGCCTTTAGTTAACATAAATCTATCAATCTCAGATTCAAAATTAACCTAGCAGCAATTGCCATTTATGGAAGAGAGTTCCAAACTTCTACCAACCTTATTTGGAGGTAGAATTGTTTCTTAATTTCACTTCTGAAAGGCCTGGCTCTAAACTTTGGGCTATGAACCTAGAACTAGATTCCTCAACTCTATTTGTTCCTTTTAATATTTTGAAAGATTTGATCAAATCATCCTTTAACTTCTTAAATTCCATGGAATATAACCTTTGTTTGTGTAATCTCTTCTCATAATGTAACCCTTAGAGTCCAGTTACTATCCTGGGAAAACTATGCTTCACTCTCTCCAAGATTAATATTTCCTCCACCATTTCCGCCAACTCCAGCATGATGCCACACCAAGCACATCTTCTCACCCTCCTGTCAGAATTCCGTAGGGACCATTCCCTCTGAGATACCCTGGTCCACTCTTCCATCACTGCCAAAACCTCATCCCCTTCCCACGACACCTTCCCATGCAATTGCAGCAGGTGCAACACCTACCCCTTTACCTCCTCATCAGGGCCCAAACGCTCCTTTCAGGTGAAGCAGTGCTTCACTTGCACCTCCTTCAATTTGGTCTACTGCATTCACTGCTCCCAGTGTGGCCTCCTCTACATTGGGGAGACCAAATGCAGGCTGGGTGACTGCTTTGCAGAACACCTTCGATCTGTCTGCAAGCATGAACCAGACTGTTAACTGCCACTTCAACACACCATCCTGCTCTCGTGCCCACTAATCCATCCCTGGCTCTCTGCAATGTTCCAGTGAAGCCCAACGCAAACTAGAGGAACAGTACCTCATCTTCCGATTAGGCACTATGGCAAACAGAGCTCTTGCCCTTTAGCAGTGTAAATTGACAATGTACCAAACAGTAAATAAAATATCTCTAACATTTTTTTAATACTCATTCCTGGGAGGAGCCCTGTATAGAGCAGAAATGCTAACTAGATGGGACGGGCTGAATGGCTTCTTTCTGTAAATTCTATGTAAAGTTTGTGGGTAACTAACAGCAGGAGAAAAAGATTGGTACAATAACTCTTCAGTTCTCCTTTCAACTGGCCCAAACCTTTCCAAAAACCTCCAGTTGTGTATTTCAAATGATCCCATTGAATCATGAAGGGGAAGAGCTCCCCAGTTGCTTGAAGATTGCTTTAAATTCCATTGCTGCTGATAAGAATTGAGTTATGTGGGAACAGAGGAAGCCATTGTATTCTTCTTAGTGTCACTGGAATGTTAGCAGAGAGTAAGAGAGAATAAATATTTGCTTTTAATGTAATTCCAACCTATTTACACCAGCATGACACTGGTATAATCGTCAGACAATCAAAGCTCTTTGATGTGCCCTGTGTAGATCCCAGTAACAAAAGGCACTCGATTGGAGGTTGAAGTCACCATGTCAAAGTCCTCACTCAACACCTGGATAATCAGATTTTGAGAGTCAGAGGCCTGAAGGGTGTAAACACAGCAGACCTTGGACCGGTAGTCAGAGATGTGATTAAAGCTCCTCTGAAACCTAGTTCAGCAAAGAACTGTAATTTCTCTATCTACAAATGGTTGATATAGGCATGCATTGGGTGAAATTCTGGAGAATCATATCTGATGACACGCATTTGCATCTTCCCCTCTTGTCTGCTTCCCAAAGAATATGCCTGGTCACCAATCACCAATCTCATTCCTTATTAAATTGGAGTCTCTCAAACATAGCTATGACAAAAAACACTTTTATCTGTCTTTGCCTCTATAATATCAGGGTGAATTTGCACCCACCACTGGTCAATCGGTGCCTTATGCCAATTAGCCCAGCCAATTCAAACTTCCCCTCTAGGAAACTGCTTGGGCAACTACCCAGAACACCATAAATTGAGATTGGCTAATTGAAATGTCTGCAAAGGACAAGCAATTCGCTGTCACAAAATCGTTTGAATAATACATGTGAATACCTTTCAACCAAGGCAAAGATAATCTCAGATTGGAGGGACCATTACTCCCTTTAAGTCAGCATCTATACTACACTATTAGCCAAATGTAGCAAGTGTTGCTAATGTTTACAGAAATTAGAATGGAGATAAAGAAGCCAAAAAAAGTGGGTAATTCTCCCACCTTCCTCTCCTAGCAAGAGCCTTGTCAGAGAGTTTATTAGATATTCTGGCATGTGCTGCGCACTGGAATTTGGGATTTGTGCTCTCCAGAGTGAGGTTCCTCACAGGGAGTGCAAAGGCAGAAAGTTACCTTTCCATTATATAAAGCCTAGAGGCAAAAGGCAGAAGTTGGAATGGCTATAATATGTCACCCAAACAATGTATACAACAACAACAAGAGCTTGCATCTATATAGTACCTTCAAATTTATAAAACATCCCTCAGAGCTTCACAGGAGCATTAACAGACATAATTTGACACCTAGGAAAAGGTGAAAAGAATATCTTAAAGGCGGGAAAGGAGGTTGGAAGAGTATTCCTGAGCTAAGAGTCTAAATAGATGAAGGCACAGGCACCAGTGAAGGGGTGAAAGTAATCAGAGTATTCAAGAGGCTCGAATTGGAGGAATGCAGAGCTCATGAAGTGTTGTAGAATAGGTGATGGTGGGGCAGACGGTGGCTGGAGGAGTGAAGTAAAGTGAAGTTATAGAGGTATTTGAACATAATGATTTAAACAATTTGACCAAACGTATTTCTGGGTGAAATAATATACAAAGTGAAAAGATGTTAAATTGGGCTTGTAAAAGATATTGAGGCAAATCGAGGACCAGAGATAGAACAAAGGAAGTTATGTAAAGTAGTAAAAATTATTTTAAATGTCAGAATGTAACAGTGAGGAAGTTACATCTCTCAAAGATAAAGCAGGTGGAATAATTTAAAATGAAATGAAAATAGAAGGTGAGCAGAGGACCTGGTTAACCAGTCCGTTCTGCTTCAGGTTCCCAGGGAATGTTAAAAAAGATGAGAAAATCTTATATGGTGAGATTAGAAGGGGTGCAGTTAATAATGTTGTAACAACAGGTATGTTCAGCCAACCCAATATTAATTGGAAATGGAAGTATGGCAGCAAAATGTGAGCCGGTAAACGTGATTGGAGACTAATTGCCAACACTAAGTGGTTCAGTTCTCAACTGCGGAGCTGGTTAAGCGGGTGGTGCAAAGGACACCTTCTCTGGCTTCCTGAAGATGCCAGTGGGATGCCCATTCAATTCTTGGGATCAGGCCACATTTAAATATTGGTGGGGTTGTTTAAAGGCAGCTGACCTGCAGCTCATAGCTGGGGAGATGGAGTTTTCAGTGGTTGTGACAGAGCAACATGTTACTGAGGCAGCAGGCTGAAAGATGGTTTTCAGATTCTGCTGTGGAGACCTTCATGCACCAGAAAAAATTGTTCTCCTTCCTTCTTTTCCACGGCTTAGTTGATAGCATTCTTGCCTCTGAATTACAAGGTTCAGAGTTCAAGTCCCACTCCAGGGCTTGAGCACAAAAATCAAGGCTGACAATCCAGTGCAGCATTGAGGGAGTGCTGCACTGTCAGAGGTGCTGCCTTTCAGATCAGATGTAAACCAAGGCCCCAGCTGCCTGCTCTGGCGGATGTAAGAGGTCCTGTGGCTCTATTTCACAGACGAGCAAGGGAAATCTTCCTGATGTCCTGATTTATCCCTCAATCAACATCACAAAAACAGATACCCTGATCATTATCACATTGTTGCTTGCCAGAGTTTGCTGTGCACAAATTGGCTGCCATGATTCCCACCTTACAACAGTAACCACACTTTGAATGTACTTCATTGGCTGTAAAGTGATTTGAGACATCCAGTGCTCGTGAAAAGCACTTTCTAAATGCAAGTCTTTCTTTCTTTCCGTATGAAAGGAAGAAAGACTTGCATTTAGATAACTCCTTCCGTGACCTCAGGACGTCCTAAAGCATTTTATAATCAATAAAGTCTTTTGAAGTGGAAACTCTGTAGCCAATTTGTGCACAGCAAGGTTCCACAAAAAACAATAGAATAAATGATAGGGTAACCTACTTTAGGGGCAGGAGTTTCGGGTCGTCGGGTGGGGATGGTGGGCAGGCCCAGGAATGGTCAGGAAACGGCCCACCGCCTGCGATGGGGCCCTGACCATGGTTTCACACTGGCTGCCCAATTAACGGCCAGCCTGCACGAAACGTGCGCTGAGAGGCTCAGTGCTGCCGGGGTGGGGTGGGAGGAGAGCAAGCGTTGAAGTCAGGCGCAGGGGAGCACACAATGCAAGTTCCCTGAAGGCAGAGAGCTGCCTCAGGGAGCTGAAAATTTTAAAATACAAAAATAAAGTGTTCGAAATTCTGAAAAAAAAAGTCCCACATCAGACTCCCTCACATGAACATATAGAGTATAAAAATTCTATCAAAACATTTGTTTTTAATTACTCATTCCGCCTGTAGATGGGGTTTCCTCGAAAATGCAAAGGCCACCTGGCCGATTCACCCACCCACCATCTGTAACGCTGGATTGGGCAGCGAGAAATCTCTCTTAATAAATTAACGGCCTTAATAGGCCTTTTAATTGTAGGCGGACACGCTGCCAACTCTCGTGACTAAAATATCGCGCGAGAGCACTATGACATCACCCGATGTCATCACGCGCTATTTTAATTCGAAGGCAAGCTCAGTTCTCAGCTCTACTGAAGAGCATAAAGAAGGGGTCAGGCCTTCAAAAGAAAATTACCTTCTGTGCACCAGCAATTGCCGAATGTATTGGACTGCCTGCCAGGGAGTTTCCTAAACATGTCAGAGAGTGTGAAGGAGTCCACTGCCAATTTGTGTGGTGCCCTGGCACATGATATCAATACACTGCAGCCAACCATGGAGCATGCAGTCACCTCAGCGTACTCTGTAGCTGGGCCTCCCTTGCACAAATGAATGACAACAGTAGTGGTATCACTAAGGGATTCTTGTGCTGGGGCCATGAAGGCTCTGGATCCACCATCAACGCAATTAATAATACTGCATCTTCAAAGGGTTAATTATTAACCTGGGCCAAGTGCCGATACACAGAAATGAATGATGACTCAAATGCCAGTTCATTGGGGATTTGCTCTGCTTATGAAAACTGCCATCTTGCTTTGAACATGAAAATAAGGTTTGGGAACAACCCATGTTCTAGCGTAATTTCTGGAGAACATTGCAGATAAACTTGAGATATTTTGGCAATTAATAATTAACAAGGGTCTGAATATGAACATACAATATTGTTGGGTCCCTATGACATGAAAATAAATCCAACGCTGTATGTATCAAAACTTCATTCTTTTGCTATTTTTAAGATGGGCCTTCTGCTGAACTAATAAAGATGGCTGCTACAAGTCACATGACAAAAGGATTTTCCCTTGATTCAGGAGTTGCAAGGATACACCTTTGAAGCAGTAGAGTTCCAATTGGCACAGCCAAAGAGCTGAAATTGTGCTTGTAAGTTTGAATGCATTTCTTATGTCATGTGGCGTGTTCAACCACAGTTTGCTGGTTAATTCATATGTACCTCATACTTACCCCAAATAAACTGCTGGCATATTAGTATATGATATAAACAGCCATGGATAAGTTCTTGAAGAAGAGAAGTGAAGAATCCCACTCCAGTTCAAATGTGGCCGGAACAACAGAACCTCAAGAGGTAAAAGCCAGGTTTGAACACAGAAGGTGCAGCGACAGCTACTTGTTGGATTTTCCTGGGCTGGCGATGCCTCTTGCCATGTCCCAGAACATCTAATTTGCAGGGAGAAGCTTTCAAATGCTGCAATGGCACCAAGTAAGTTGAAGCGCCATTTGAATACAAAACATCGCTTGCTCACCAGCATAGGATATACAGTACTTCAAGCACCTGAGGGAACAAAATGTAGAGCAAAGTCAACGTATGGTGGAGTGCGTGCAGGTCTCAGATAATGCGCAGGAGGCGAGTTACCTGGTGGCTGAACTCGTAGCAAAATCGAAGAAGCTGCACACCATTGCCAAAACCCTGGCCGGAACTTTTCAGCCCTATCGGGGCTGGGACTGGGCTATAAAATATGGCGAACCATTCAAAACTCCAGTGACTTCAGTGGGAATGTAAAATCCCACTAGCATAAAATTCAGCCCCCTAATTCTGCCAGCACACAAAAGTATCGTGAGAGTAATGTTGGGAGCTGATGCCACCAAAGAAATCAACAAAGTTCCTCTTCCTGATAATACAATCAAACAGCTGTCAGTTGATCTCAAACTTCAAGAAAAATTAGAAATGAGTGGACAATTTGCCCTGCAGATTGATAACTCCACAGATAGTGGCGGACACTGCCAGCTCTTAACCAATGTCAGGTATGTTGATAGGGTTTCTATCAACGAGAATCACTTCTTTTCTAAAGAATTGCCTGGTCATGCGACTGGAGAAGAAATCTTCCATGTCGCAACTGCTTATCTGGAGGAAAACAATCTTAAGTGCAATCACATGTGCAACGACGGAGCAGCTTCCATGACAGGAGAAGTCAAAGTGTTCGTGAGTAAGGTGAAAGACCAGAATCCTGACATCTAGGTCAGCCACTGTATCCTGCACTGTGAAGCCCTTCTTGCCAAAACAATGCCACCTGAGTTAACTGCAGTATTAGGCCAAACCGTAAAAATCGTGAATTATGTAAAATCACGTCCTTTGAAATCACGCTTGTTTATTATTTTGCGTGAAGTAATTGGAATTGAGTACCAGGGTTCACTCATGCACACAGAAGTGCAATGGCTGTCTCAGGGGAAGGCCCTCTCCTGTATTTATGAGCTCTGCAATGCGCTGAAAGAGTTTTCAGCTCTGCATGAATTGCCACACAAAGATCTAACATGTGATGACTCTTGGTGTGCTAAGCTTGCACATCTTTCAGATATATTCAGCCATCTGAATGAGCTGAATGTTAAAATGCAGGAGAAAACGAGACATTCTGATTGCCACAGATAAAATTCAAGGCTTCAGGTCAACACTGGCCCTTTGGCAGGAAAAAGTACAAGTGGGTTGATTCAGATGTTCAAGCTGGTATCAGCGAATCCTGCTTGCAAAACTACACTCAACCTCATCTCCACCCACATTAAAACACTACAAAAGAAGTTTGAATGCTACTTCCCCCCCCACAAGTATGGAAGACTTTGACTGGGTACGTAATCTGTTTAGTGCACTTTCTTTTGCATCATCAAAGAAGTTGCCTTTCAAAGAACAAGGGGAGTCCGCAGAGCTCAGGATGGATCGTACACTGAAAGTGAAATTTGTAGAGATGCCTCTGGACACATTTTGGTTGCTTGCGGGTCAAGAATATCCATCTATTTCAGATCGCACTATAATCCCACGGCCAACCTGTGCAAGTTGGCATTAACAACATTGGACAAACAAACAAAAGGAGGAAGTGCCTGTTAGTGGAGCAAGACCTGCGAGTTGCCCTGTCATCAGTTCCTCCCTGGATCAAGGTACTCTGCTCACAACGGCAGACCCAGATGTCACATTAACATTGTCGATGAGATGCTGCTCACTGTATTTCCTTCATTTGCGTTTTGCTCTGATTCATATACTTTTAACTTCAATTTTTTTTTAAAAAACTGAACTTTTTTTTATTGTGTTACGAATATGAATTTTCACATTAAGAAATGCAGAATTAAAAAAACTGAAAGCAATTGAAACATTTAATGGGAAACGTTTTTAGATTGTGTACATTTTCTATAAAATATTGTATTTAACATGCAACTGGTGATAGGGCTTTCACTGTAAACCACAGGCGGGATGAGGTTTCCAAAAGCAAATAAAAACTTTATATTTTCATTAATAACATGTCCCTGCTCATGTGACAGAGTCACATGAGGGGACATGTTTCATAACATTTATAAAATCATTAATTATTTTTGAAATCAGTTCATCTCCCTGAGGCAGCTCTCCGCCTCAGGGAGATTACGTAGCGCACACTCGCGCACATGTGCGAAGGTCGCACTTGCCCGGCTCGCCCTCCTCCCACCGCCTGCACAGACAGCGCTGAGCGCTGCTGCTCACGTTTCACGCTGGGCGGGCCTTAATTGACCCGTCAGCATGAAATTGCCTTCCGAGCCCGATCGCGGGCGGCGGTCGGCTTCCCAACTGCCCTTGCCTGCCCCTGCCTGCCCCCACCGAGCCTGCACGCCAAGGGCAAAATTCTGCCCATAAAACCCACGATAGAAAGGGAAGTGCATAGGAAGAAGAAATATCAAAATAAGGTTAAAAGGTGTTATGGTCAATAAGGGTCAATTGAGAGGAATATAGAGAAGGTGTTAAGCACAAAACTATTTTCAGAACCATTGTAGTAAAAGACTGGTTAGTGAGGAAGGTAGATCTTTGGCAGATAAACATGCTCTGAAGTGTCAACCTTGGCTCAGGGATAACATTCTCACCTTGGAGTCAGAAAGTTTTGGGTTCAAATCACATTCCAGGGACTTGTGCAAAAGATAAAGGCTGATATTTAGGGCCTGCTGAATTATTAGAAGTACAGCTGCTTGGAGGGGATGTTAAACTGAAGTCCCATCTCTTAGATAGATGTTAACAATCCCATAGCAGCATTTGATGAAGAGAAGGGGAGGTGCCCTGACCAACATTTGTCCCTCAGCCAATATCATCACAAACGGATGCAAAATGCTGCAGATGCTGGTTATTAAATAAAAACAGTAGATGTGGAAACGTCAGGCAGTGACTGTGGAAAGGGGAAGATAGAGTTATTGCTTCAGGCCCAAGAATTCTGATAATAGGTCACTGGGTGGAGTAATGTGGAGGTCAGTTCCAGACTGGGGAGGGGGGAAAGGTACTGGATGGAGTAATGTAAGGGTCAGTGTCAAACACGGGAGAGGAACTGAGTGGAGTGGTCAGTGTATGTATCCTTCTTTGTTATCCCCACAAATGACTCGAACCGCTCGCTGTGTGAAAAAGATTTTACTCATATCACATTTGCTTCTTTTGCAATCGCTTTAAATCTGTGTCCTCTTGTTCTCGATCCCTTGACAAGCGGGAACAGCTTCTCCCTATCTACTCTATGCAGCCCCCTCATGATTTTGAACATCTCTATCAAATCTCCTCTTAGTCTTCTCCTCTCCAAGGAGAACAGTTCCAACCTCTCCAATTTATCTTCATAACGCAAGTGTCTCATACCTGGAACCATTCCTGTAAACCTCTTCGGCACTCTCTCCAATGCGTTCACATCCTTCCTATTGTGTGGCGCCCAGAACTGTACACAATATTCCAGCTGAGGTCTAACTAGTGTGTTATATAAGCTCAGCATAATCTCCCTGCCCTTGTACTCTATGTCCCCATTAATAAAGCCCAGGATACTGCATACTTTATTAACTTCTCTTTCCACCTGCCCTGTCATCTTCAATGACCTATGCACATATACACCCAGGTTTCTCTGGTCCTGCACACCCTTAAGAATTGTACCCCTTACTTTACATTGTCTCTCCATGTTCTTCCCACCAAAATGAATCACCTCACACTTCTCTGCATTGAACTTCATTGGCCACCTATCTGCCCATTCCACCAATTTGTCTAGTCCTTTTGAAGTTCTATACTGTCCTCTTCACAGTTTACAATGCTTCCAAGTTTCATATCATCTGCAAACTTTGAAATTGTCCCCTGCAAGATCTCGATCATTAATATATATCAGGAAAAGCATGGGTTCTAATACCAACCCCATTGCAAACCTTCCACCAGCCCGAAAAGTATCCATTGATCATTAGCCCCATGTTGCCTATTACTCAGCCAACATTGCTACTGTCCCTTTTACTCCATGAGCTATAATTTTTCTCACAAGTCTGTTGTGTGGCACTGTATCAAATGCCTTTTGAAAGTCCATGTACACCACATCAACAGCATTAACCTCATCAACCCTCTCTACCACCTCTTCAAAATACTCCGGCAAGTTAGTTAAACACGATTTCTCCTTTAGAAATCCATGCTGGCTCTTCCTAATCAACCCACATTTTTCCACGTGACTGCTAGCTCTATCCCGAGTAATTTTCTCTAAAGGCTTCCCCACCATTGAAATTAAACTGACTGGTCTGTAATTACTGGGCTTATCCTTACAACCTTTTTTGAACAAGGGCGTGATGTTTGCAATTCTCCAGTCCTCTGGCACCACCCCCAAGTCTAGAGAGGCCTGAAAGATTATGGCCGGTGCTCCTGCAATTTCCACTCTTACTTCCTTCAATATCCTTGGATGCATCTCATCCGATCCTGGTGCCTTGTCAATTTTAAGTACCGACAGTTTATCCAGCACTTCCTCCTTATCAATTTTGAACCCTTCTAGTTTCCCCCTCTGTCACCGTGGCCTTGGTAGCATCTGCTTGGTAAAGACAGGTGCAAAATGTTCATTTAACACTTCAGCCATGCCCCCTGTCTCCATGTGTAAATCCCATGTCAGCCCTACGCCTTTTACCACCCTATTACTATTTATGTACCGATAGAAGACTTTGGGATTCCCCTTTATGTTGGCTGCCAGTCTTTTCTCATGATACCTCTTTGCTTCTCTTATTTGCTTTTTCATCTCCCCTCTGAACCTTCTGTATTCTGCTTGGTACTCAGTTGCATTTTCTACCTGACACCTGTCATAAGCACACTTTTTCTTTATTATCTTAATTTGTATCTCCTTTTTCATCCAGGGAGCCCTGGATTTGTTTGCCCTAACTTTCCCTTTTGAGGGAATCTACCTTTACTGTGCCCGGACCATTTCTTCTTTGAAGGTAGCCCATTGTTCAGCTACAGATTTTCCTGCTACCGGTCCACCGGCCCAGCTCCATTCTTGCCCCATTGAATTCAGCTCTCCCCCAGTTAATTATTCTTACTCTGGACTGCACATTGCCCCTTTCTGCCATCACCCTAAACCTTACAATGCAATAATCACTGTCTCCCAGATGTTCCCCCACTGACATTTGATCTACTTGGCCCACCTCATTTCCAAGAACCAGGTCCGACAGTGCATCCTTTCTTGTTGAACTGGACACATACTGCTGTAGAAAATTTTCCTGAGCACAATCTAGGAAGTCTTGCCCCTCTTCACCCTTTGCACTACCACTGTCCCAGTCTACATTCGGGTAATTGAAGTCCCCCATTATAACTACTCTATAACGCTTGTATCTCTCTGTAATTTCCCTGCAGATTTGTTCTTCTACGTCCTTCTCACTAATTGGCGAGTCTATATACTACACCGAGCAATGTGATTGCACCCCTTTTGTTCTTTGGCTCTAGCCAAATTGATTCTGTCCTTGAACCCTCTGGGACATCATCTTTCTCCAGCACCGCAATGTCCTCCTTTCCCTCCTTTCCTATCTTATCTGAACACATTGTATCTGGGAATATTTAACACCCAGTTCTGCCCTTCCTTGAGCCAGGTCTGTTATTGCCACAACATTATATTTCCACATAGCAATCTGCGCCTGTAACTCCCCAATCTTATTTACTGTACTCCGTGCATTCACATACATGCACAGTAATCCTGATTTAGACTTCATCACTTTTTCCCTTACTCTGACTCTACCTATTAACTTACTATTCTCTATACTAGTGCTAACTGTCTCTCCCAGTATTTTGTGCACTCTGGTATTCCTCTCTAATACTCTCTCCTTGTTCCCACACCCCTGCCGATTTAGTTTAAAGCTGCCCCAAAAGCACCAGCAAAATGCTCTGCAAGAAACTCAGTCCCGGCTCTGCTCAGGTGCAATCCTTCTGGCTTGTACAGGTGCCATCTTACCCAGAGCCAGTCCCAGTGTCCCAGGAATCTAAAGCCCTCCCTCCTGTACCATCTTTTCAGCCACGCATTCATCTGCCTTATCCTCCTATTTCTGTACTCCACTTGCACGTGGCACTGGGAGTAATCTTGAGATTACTACATTTGAGGTCCTGCTTGCTAATTTTCCACCGAGCTCCCTAAATTCTGATCGCAAGATCACATGCCCCTTCCTACCTAAGTCATTGGTACCACTGTGGATCACGACCTCTGTCTGTTTGCCCTCCCCAGAAGAATGTCCTGAAGCTGCTCGGTGACATTCTTGACCCTGGCGCCAGGGAGGCAACATACTATCCTGAAGTCACATCCAAGGCCACAGAAACACCCATCTGTTCCCCTAATTAATGACGCCCCTATCACTATTGCTCTTTCACTCTTCTTCCCCTACTTCTGTGCAGCCGAGCTGCTCATGGTGCCACAAACTTGACTCTGACTGCACTCCTCTAAGGAACAGAAGACCTCACCAGTATCCAAAATGGAAAGCCACTTTGTGAGTGGGATCCCAGGGGACTCCTGCACTACCTGCCTGGTTCTCTTGGACTACCTGTCAGTCACCCATTCCCTTTCTGCCTGGAAGCTCCTAGGCTGTGGTGCTTTTTTCTTATTCATTCATGGGATGTAGGCTTCGCTGGCCGTGCCAGCATTTATTGCCCATCCCTAGTTGTCCTTGAGAAGGTGGTGGTGAGCTATCTTCTTGAACCACTGCAGTCCATGTGGTGTAGGTACACCCACAGTGCTATTAGGAAGGGAGTTTCAGGATTTTGACCCAGTGACAGTGAAGGAACGGCGATATATTTCCAAGTCAGGGTGGTGTGTGACCACCTCTCTGAATGTGCTATCCACGTAGCTCTCAGCCTCACAGATGCACCACAGTGACTCCAGCTGCTGCTCGAGCTCTGAAACCCCGAGCTTACATTTCTACAGCTGACAGCATTTCTTGCACATCTGGTCATCTAGGACACCAGCAGTGTCCACGATTTCCCACATATTACAGGACACGCATTCCACATGACCGAGCTATCCTGCCATGTCTTAACTTTCCTTCCCTTACGTTAACTTTAATGTACTTTGGTTTGCTTATATTACTGGCCCTGACTTAATTTTACTCCCCTATTCCAAGTGTTTCTTACTTAAAAACAAGTAGCTACTTCTTTAAAGATAATATGCTTTTCTAATTTGCAGCTATTTAAAAGCACTCCCTAAATACAGTTTCTCACCAACCAATAAACTTACAGTTTCCTGTGGTGTCACCCTTCATTTTTTTCTTCAAACTCAGTGTTCTAGAGCTGAAACTGAAGCAGCTGTCTCCTGTGCGTCCTCCAACCAGGTTCACTCTCTGCCTCTCTCCCGGTGTTCCTCAGTGTTAAGGGGCAAATTGGTTTAGCGTCAGCTCTTAGGATTACATGATATTTGGTCTTCAGCTCTCCCAAGCCTGTAAATAATGTTGAAAATTCATTCCTGAATGTGATGCTGTACTGCTCATCAGCAACTTCTTCAACTTTGTAAATCAGCCTCAACTATAAGCATGCTTTCCTGCTGAATAATGATGATTCTTGGTTCTGTATGACCTATAGAGATTCAATGATTTCTCTATCCTGGTACTTTAATTTTGCCAAGTGTTGCCCGATGAATTTCAGTGTGGCCCCACCTGGACCTTATAACTAAGTGGGTGATGGCTGTAGTGTAATGTGTTTAAGCCACTTTACTTTGTCAGATAAGTTGGAAACACCTGCCCCTGTATCTAATTTAAATTCTGTAGGGTGTCCGCCAACTTCTAGTTTAATGCTCCTGTATTTATCTCCTGTTTCATTCACTTCCCCTACAAATGTTATTGGCTTTTTCTGTGGTTCTTCCACTTCAATGATCTGGTTTGCCCTTGTTATTTTTCCTTTCATTTTGTAGGCTGTGCTTTAGATCAGCAGACAATTTTAAAATGGCCAAACTTCCCAAAGTTGTGGCATCTTGCTCCGCCTGCTGGGCATTCTTCCTGCTTGTGCAGGTCTTCTCCGCCACACCGAGAGCATTTCAAGATGGCAGTTGGCATGCCTTTTCCTGATTTCGTAGGCTTCTGATTCAGTGCACATTCTCTTTTCTGTCTGACGTATTGAATGGCCTCACTGTTTCGTTTCCAAGGGACATTACTTTCACCATGTATAATCGCTCTATTTTGTTTTCTGAGCTTGCTCTGTCATACAATTTGTACTGCCTTAATTAAAGTTACATCGTCCCTCATTTGCATGAGATCTGATAGAGCTTCATCTAGGACCCCAACTGCTATGCGATCATGAATCAATTCATCCATCAATATTCCATAGCCAGCTTGTATAGATCATTGCTGAATGAACCCATGCATTCATCGGATTTTTGTTTTCTCTTATTAAATTTTTCTCATTCAATTATTACATTTTCTTGAAAGCTGAAATATGAATCAAATGCCTGGAGGACTTCATTGTAAGATCTTGAAGCCTCATCGATTCCCTATCTGGTGATTAGGTCATTGGCAATAGCTTCAACTGCATAAATTAAAGTACTGACCCAATCCTTTTGTTCCTTCTTGTGCAAACCTGAAGTTGTCCTATATCTGGAAACCTCTTCTGCAGTTATCCCAGTGCTGAGCTTTTTCTTTAATTCGTCCATGGGCATCACTGGCTAGGCCAGCATTTATTACCCAACCCTAACTGTTGAGGGCATTTAAGAGTCAACCACATTGCTATGGGTCTGGAGACACATGTAGGCTAGGTCAGGTAAGGGCAGCAGATTTCCTTCCCTAGAGGATATTACTGAACCATGTGGGTGTTTATGACAATTGGCAATGGTTTCATGGTCATCATTAGACTTTTAATTCCAGATTTTTATTGAATTCAAATTCCACCATCTGCCATGATGGGATTCAAACCCAGGTCCCCAGAGCATTACCCTGGGTCTCTGGATTATCCGTCCAGTGACAATATCACCATGTCACCGCCTCCCCCTGTTGTGAGCCTTCAGTGCTTTGGAAATTTTCTGGGAGTGGCAGTGTGAAATCTATATTTGTGCTAAGCTTTGCACTTGTTCCTGTTTCACTGGTCTGCCTTGTAGATTCTGGCCTGTGCTCACCAATGTCTCAACTCCGGCTCTGTGTCTCAGCTTGCAACTGCTGCAGACATGATGCTCCGAGTTTATCAGGTGAGTTTTCGATCTATTTTCATTTTTATTCTTCTTCCAAGGATCTGTAGGCCTGTCAAGTCTGTTGTCTTTTCTTAGAGTTTTTCTGGGTTTTTTACTTGCTGTCCCCTGCCATGTTTCTTCTTGTGTTCAGGTCCAGATGGTGTTCTTTAAGCTTTGACTGTTCCCTAAGAAAGTTACTTAAGACTGTAGTTCTTAAAAGCCATTATTACTTACTTACAGTTCTATGTAGATCTCAGTAACTCCACATGAGGTCGGAATTCTCCTTCCCTCCAGATCTCTGTTACTTAGTCATGTGACATTGCATCATATTTAAATCTGCATCAGGAGCTTCTATTGTTAACCCTTCACTCTCCAGTGATTGCAGTGGTAAATTAAGAGTTTCAAATGATTAATACCAATCACATACACCTGAGTCAGTGACTGTCAGTGGAATCTTCCGGTCCCGTTGGGCAGGCATCATGGCAGGCAGGGGGTGAACAACTCTGTGTGGGGGCACAAATCAGATTCACGCTGCCGTGAAATCACAACACGGTCATCCGATGGTGTCCTTCATGGCGGAATGTGAATCCCACTGGAGGCCGGCGTGAACCCAATTTGCATGCCGTTAATGGGAAGCAAAGTAATCCCCGACCAGAATCGCACCCCCCCCCCCCCAACTCCGGAACGGAAGGTGTACCGGGCGTTGTGGGGGTGGTGAGGCTGAAGTGTAGGGGGGGTGGTGAGGTTGGGAGCGGGGGAGGAGAGAATAGCGGAGGTGGAGGGTGTAATGGGGGAGAATGCAGCAAGTGGGGAGGTAGGTGTAAGGGTGGGGGGAGAAGGTGTAAGTGAGGGAGTTTGGAGGGGGGGAAGGTATCCATGGGGAGGAGGGAGTTTGGAGGGGGATGTCCAGGTGAATGTGCAAGGGAGGGGTTCTGTGGAGTCAATGGCTGCCTTTTGGGGAGCAAACTGATGGTGGGCGTGGTAGGAGGGAATGGTGAGTGTGAGAGAGGGCAGAGGGAGCTGGTAGGGTGGGAGGGTGAGGGTGCACTGGTAGCAGTTGAAGGGACGGCAAGATTGGTTAGTGGGGACTTGGAGACAGACACGGACCCTGGGGTTGTGAAGGACGAGGTCAGGGAGGTCAATGTGGATGATGGTGGGATTCCCAGGAAGATAAGGAACATGCATACTCACCTGACATCCCGTAAAGACAAGGGATCAGGTTGGTAGGTGACGGTGGGGAGATGGAAGGTGATGACAATGGAAGTCAACAGTGATGGGGGATAGTACATGGGTGACTTAGGGAGGGGAATGGATGGGAGAGCTGGCGAGATACTTGACCGTGACCATGATTGTCAAAAGTGAGCGGAGCCTCGTGTTGGGCGGGCACAGGTGCTGCATGGGAGTGCAGTCAGTGGGTGGGTGGAGATGCAGCTCAGATGGACAACTGAAAGAGAACCCCAGCAGGCAGTATTGAAAATGCTCAGGACAGTGAGATAAGTGTGATGGATGAAGGCTCCGTGTGCGTGGGAGTGTGCTTGCATGAGGCTCCGAAATGCTCTGCCACACACGCACTTTTCCCTCCAGAATCACTCATGGTCCAGCTGCGTACAACTGAACTGCTAGTGGGGGAGGGGATGCAGTGAGAGAACTTGCAAAGCCTGTCAATGAAGCTGAAAGACAACATTACACATTATTCAGTGAAAGAGGACATATTTCAGATTATGAAGTGAAAAAATATGTTCACCAGTGCAGCCACTTGTGATCAAAACTTCTTAACTTTTCTAGGCCTACTGCTTCTTCTAGGCGCTGCCCTGACATCCACAGCAGGGCTGGAGACAGCCTGTGCCATGGTTGACCCTATTGCCTCTAATGACTTCAGCGTGCATCCTCTGGAGAGCCAAGGCCTTGAGGGCTGACTGTGGGCCAGCTGCTCCCCCTGCAGTGGCAGAGGATGAGATTGAGAGGGTCACAGGCAAAAAGGGGCTCCTCCTCCTCCCTTCAGGTGCCCGAGGCCCCCAGCCTGGCTAGTTGAGTGGAAGGAGCACCTGGAGGGATGGCGAGGTGCCCCATTTCCCTCTTGTATTGCCACTGCAGGAACTCACCCATGGCTACCATGATGGAGGGCAGGTCGACGTGCAACTCCATATTCTGCCAGACCAGGGTCTCCATGGTGTCCGCCATCCTTCCCATGGAGACCTCCATGCACACACTTGTGGGCACCATTTCATCAGAGAGCAGGCGGACGCACTCCTCCAACTCACATGCCACTCTGCTGAGGGTTTCCAACAGCTCTGCGTGATGTTCCTCCACCTTCTGCTGACTCTTCACGATGAGCTGGAAGGCCAAATCCAGAGGCTTCTTTGACTCGGACCTCCCAACCATTCCTCCAAGTGCCGGGCAGCTTAGCTGAACCTGCCTCCACCTGCTTCGGACATGTGTCAGTGCGGTGACCACAAGATTGTGAACCCGAGCCTGCTCTAGATCTAGATCCCACCGAGGTGTGTGTCTCTGCACTGGTGGAGGGTGTGGGTAAGCGCTGTGACGGGTCTTCCAGGCTGCTTATTTCCAGCTGTTCACTGGAGGAGGTGTCCTCTTGGCTGAAGTTGAGGACCAGGATGGAGCTGAGGGACTGGCTGGCTGAGAGTGTCGGTCACTTGGCAGAGCTCCCTGTGAACCAAAGTAGAGATGCATAACAACAGAGTCAAAATCAAGAGAGAGAGCACTCACAGTTGCGTTGAGTGAGAGGGATGATGTGGTGCAGAATGCTCATGTTGGTCTTCGCCACCAACCTCACAGTCACCGCAGGCACAGTCCATTTCATCACCAGTCAGAGCAATGGCCGGTCCTCAAAGTGAGTGAGGGGCCTAATGTGGGCCACTCCACCCCTGGTCTGGGACCTCTCCCTGCTGTTATTAGCCAGCTTCTCCTGCATGAAAACAGATGGAGTGTGAGCAGGATGCATGGCACTGCGGGGAATGTTTGTGTGGTGAGCGGAGCCATGACAAGATGAGGATGTGAGCTTCAGGGGATATGAGCCTGATGGAGTTGTGAGGGTGTGTGTGAGTATTAGTGGTGTTGTCCCTTGAGGTGTGAGGTCCCTGTGGATGTGTGATGTGTTTGGGAGTGTGTGAGTTGAGAGTGATGAGGTGGCTGACTTAACCTGGTAGAACAGATGAGATCATTCACCCTCTTCCTGCACTGGATGGCTGACCTCCTCTGTGCTCTGTGGCAATGACCTCCACTGCCACTGCCTCCCAGGCCAGATTGGTGACTCTGGTTGACCTCCTGCAGCCAGAGCGTGGGTAGAGGACATCGCAGCGGCCTTCCACTGCATCCAGCAGGTGCCCCAGAGAGGCGTCACTAAATTTGGGGGCTGCTGCCTTCTTTGCTTTCGGGGTCATCTGTCTCCTGGAGCAGTCCTGGTCTGTAAATATGAAGTGAGCAGTGCTGTGGTGTGCTTTAAATATGGCGCCCGGAACGAGGAAGCACTGAGGTCACAGCGTGGCCGGCGAATCTGAGCCCGCCTGCCAGCGATCCAGAGTGTTTCCCATGAATGCATTATTAATGAGGAAGGACGCACCATGAAGGAAACGATACTGCACAAAAACCTGTTATTGCAGCCAGCGCGTAAAGCAACATTTTTCACACCCGCTACCACACTTAGTGCAAATCTGGGATGATTCCGTCCTGTATCTTTCTTCATTCTAATTTAGCTTCTCTTTTAAAAAACAATCAGGTTGAATTTTGACAGTAAATGGACCTTCTTAAAGGGAAATGGATTAGAAATTATTAAGGAAAATCAAACTAAATAACATAATATTTTACAGGCACATCATTAAAAAAGGAAGGCTGTGATGGGAATAGGACCATCAAGGAATAGACAGGATAGTACCACAGGTAATGATAGAGAGAAATATTAAATAATTATTTGTTATTTACATGTGAGTTAGAGCTGGTAGACATGATATTGAATGATGAGTTGAGCAATGAGGTAATTGCATTTACATAAAAGGTTGGTTTATGGAGTAGACTAAACAATCTTAAAAGGTAAAACCCTTGGTCCAGATAGATTGCATCCACGTGTTTTAAAAGAATCTAGGGAAGAGATAGCAGAGCATTGCTACTCATGTTTAATAACTTGTTTGAAAATGTTTAGCTCCAGAGAATTGGCAGATAGCTAGGGTAATTCCCATATTTAAGGGAGGGAAGAACATGTCCAGGAAATTATAGACTAGTCTGCTTAACATTGGTGGTAGGAAGAATAATGGAATCTCTACTAAAGGAGAGAATAGAAGAACATCTAGAAATAAGAAATATAATAATGAATAGCCAGTTTGGATTTCAAAAGGGAAAATCTTGATTGACCGATTTTATTCAATTTTTTGAGGAGGTAACAGAGAGAGTAGATAATGGTAATACAGTAGATGTAATTTATTTGGATTTCCAAAAGGCCTTCACTAAGGTGCCCCATAATAGACTAATGAATAAAGTCAGAGAATGTGGAGTTAGGGATCAAATAGCAGAATGGATTACAAGCTGGCTTTAAGACAGAAAGCAGAGATTGGGAGTAAAGGGTAGTTATTCAGAGTGGCAGAAGGTGCAACATGGTGTTCCACATGAATCAGTGCTGGGACCAGCGTTGTTCATAATTTATATTAATGATTTGGACCCTGGAATCAAAATCACAATTTCTAAATTTGTGGATGACACCAAATTGTGAGGGAAGGGGGGGAATTGTCAATACTGAGGAGGACTGCAACAAATTGCAGGCGGACATTAATAAACTTGCAGAATGGGCAAATAATTGGCAAATGAAGTTCAACACAAATAAATATGAGGTAGTACATTTTGGAAGAATAGGGAGGACACTTATTCTTTGGAAGGTACAAATCTAGGTGGGGTAGAGGAGGATTTCAGAATACAAATACATCAATCACTAAAAGTTGCACCACAGTTTAGCAAGGCCATGAAAAAGCAAACCAAGTACTAGACTTTATTTCTAGAGGGATAAAATTGAAAAGTAGGAAACTCATGCTAAACCTTGGTTAGACCACACTTAGAGTACTATGTGCATTTCTGGGTGCCATATTATAAAAATGATAGAGAGGCACTGGGGAGGGCGCAGAGAAGATTTACAAGGATATGATACTAGAAATGGTGTGTACAGACTTCAGCAAAGGACTGACAGGCTGGGTATCTTCTCTCTTAGAAAAGGAAACCTGAGGGCTGATCTGATAAAGGTCTTTAAAATTATGAAAGGTTTTGACAGAGTGGATACAGAGAGAATGTTTCCTCTTGTGGGGAAGAGCATAACTAAAGGCCATCAAAGTAAGATAGTCACCAAGAAATCCCAATGGGGAACTCAGTGGAAACTTCTTTACCCAAAGAGTGGTGAGAATATGGAACTCACTAGCACAGGGACTGGTGGAAACGAATGGTATAGATACATTTTAGGGGAAACTAGACATCGGAGGGAGAAGGGAATAGAGGTTTACAATAGTAGACTTAGATGAGAAAAGATGGGAGGAGGCACAAATGGAGCATATACACCTGTGTGGACTGGTTGGGCCAAATGGCCTGTTTCCATACTGCATATCCTATATAATCCTGAGAAGCAAGGGAAGAATAGAGGAACAGCTTAAGGGCGAGGAGGTCCCTAATCTTTCAATACTTGCTTTTAGAGGGATTGGTGAAGCAGCAGAGGTGAAGTGTGTAGATGAAGAGATAACAATGAATGAAAGCAGAGCAAGGAGAGAGGGGATACATTGGTTGAGAATGAAAGTGCTGGGAATACTCAGCATGCCTAGAAGCATCTGTAAAGAAAGAAACAAAGTTAACGTTCTAGGTCGATGAACTTTCATCAGAACCGGAAAAAGTTAGAGATGTAGCATGTTTAAAGCAAGTACAGAGACAGGAAAAGGGAAGATGTGGAAAAGGAAGGTGTGTCTGTGACATGGTGGAAGACAGGAGAGATTAAATGACAATAGGGTCGAAGGCACAAAGAAAGAAGGATGGTAATGGGACAAGTAAAGAAACAAAAGATACACCTAGAGGAAATGTAGAATCACTGTCAACATCCAAAACAAAGAAAAAAAATGATTAGAGGTTATGATCTGAAATTGTTGAACACAGTGTAACATGCCTAGTTGAAAGATGAGGTGATGTTCCTCGAACTTACATTCAACTTCATTAGAAGAGTTCAGCAAGGCCAACAACAGAGGGATGAGGGTGGGAATGGAATGGAGGAGCTGCTGCCAGGTCACTCCATAAAACCTTTTCGCCCATGCCTTGCCTTCACATGGCCCATTTCCTTTTCTTCCTCAACTTCTCCATCTCCTTTTCTGAGGGCAGGATGGACCCATGAACTCCCACAGCTATTTCGATTACACTTCTTCACAAACCGTTTCCTGTAAGGACTCAATTCTGTTCTCCACATTTCTCCATCTCCTTGGCTTCTGTTCAATTGATGCAACCTTCTATATTAGTGCTTCCGATATGTCTTCCATTTTCCTCAGTTGAAGAATACTCCCTTACTGCGGTTAACAGTGTTCCTGAGCTATGTCCATAGGACTATGTCCGTCCTGTTTTGTGCACTTCTGCTTTTGCCCCTTCCTCCACTTCCCAGAATCACAATAGGGATCCCCTTGTCCTTACCTTCCACCCCATCATCCATCATATTCAACACACCATCCTCTGCCATTTCTGCCACCTCTAGTGTGAAGCCACCACCAAACACATCTTCCCCTGCCCTCCCCTTTCAACATTCCAAAGAGACCATTCTCTCTGTGACACCCTGGTCCACTCCTCAATCGCCCCCAACCTCTCATCCCTCCCCGCTTCCCGTGGCACCTTCCCATGCAAGCCTAAAAGATACTACACCTGCTCTTTCACCTCCTCCCTTCTCCCTGTCCAAAGTCTCAAACAGGCCTTCCAGATGAAACAATGATTACTTGTATGCCTTTCAACCTAATAAAATGCATTCGCTGCTCACAATGTGGCCTCCTCCCCATTTGGGAGAGCAAACGCTGATTTAACTGCTTTGTGGAACATTTCTGTTCTGTCTGCAAGCATGGCCCAAGTTCCAGTCCCCTATCATTTTCATCCTCTGTTCCACTCCCACTCTGATCTCTCCATCCTTGTTCCAATGAAGCTCAATGGAAGTTTGGGGAACAGCACCTCATCTTTCAGTTATGCACTTCCCAGCCTTCCAGGCTCAACAGTGTGTTCAGCAATTTCAGGGCATAACCTCTGCCCCCATTTATATTGTTTGTTTGTTTTTGGATGGCTGCTGTTGGTAATGATTCTGCACCTTCCCACTAACACCTCATCTAGACACATCTTTTGTTTCTTTACGTGTCCTGTTGCATTCCTACTTTTCCTTGCATGATCATGATTTAATCTCTCCTGTTTTCCAGCCTATCACAAATCTTTCCTGTTCTTTTTTCCACCTCTCACCCAGCCCCTTTTCATGGCTCCACATCTATTACAATTCTAACTGTTCCCAGTTCTGATGATAGGCCATTGACCTGAAACACTGGGCTGGATTTTTTAATGCCTGTGGGGTCGAGAATGGGGTGCGACCAAGCATTAAAAATCACATCCCCAGAATGTGTCACTGGATCCCTACCTCTCTGGAATGTGATGTCTTTTTCAAAGGGAGGGAGAGGAGCTGGGAACTGGCATGCCGCCAGTACACTGGTTCTTGAGTTCATTGGTGAGCTCATTAATAGGCCTCAGAGGAGCAGTTTGAAATTTTCAATTGGGATGCATGGGGAACACACAGTGTCCTGGACACGTTAGGGTGCAGCTGTCATGAACTCAGCTGAGAGCCGTGAGGGCCAATAGATGCACTGGTCAACATATTTAAGAAACAGTGAATAATGCTCATCTGCTCAAGTGGTACCGAGTTACCATCACTGGTGCTGAGACGCTTGTGTTTGTGAACATTGAGTGGTGGGGCTCCTGAGATGGTCATGAAGCTGCTGGCACCACTTGGGCAGCAGAGATTGGCAAAGGAATCCCTGGTAAATGAATGAGCACCAGCTGAGAGAGTGGAAATGGGAGCAGACTTTTTTTTTCATTTTTGTTCATGGGATTTGGGCATCGCTGGCTAAGCCAACATTTATTGTCCATCCCTAATTGCCCTTACCAGGCTACTCCGACATTGGATAGAAGAGTGAGGAGGCGCTTCAGCAGAAGCACCTTCCTGGTCAGGAGGAGGTCAGAGGGGCACAGCGAGGGGCTGCAAGGGGAAGAAGGAGCTACCCAAAACATCGGGTTAACCCCAAGAGTAAACTACTTGCAGATGACAGAGTGCCGGCGCAGAGGGGACTGCACCTATCTGGGCAGATGGTATTTGAGATTTATGTTCTGGGCTACAATGATGTCCAGAGGCCTCGCAGACCACGGGGCAATCCCCTAGCTACAGCCATCAAGGTCATCCAGAATGTTTACACTTCCAGGGGTTCCAAGGATCAGTGGCAGAACTGGGTGGCACTTCACAGTCGGCAGCTCATCACGCCATCAGGCAGGTCACAGAAGCCCTATTCTGGAGGGCAGGTGAATACACTGATTTTGAAAGAGATCAGCCAGGACAGGCACAGAGGGCTTTGGGGTTTGCCGCCATCGATGGTTTCCCTCAGGTCCAGAGGGGTCATCGATTGCACCTACGTAGCTATCAAGGCACCACCAGGCCAGCCAGCCAGGTTCCTGAACAGAAAAGGCTTCTACTCATTGAATGTGCAGCCAGTCTGTGACCACTGGAAGGGAAGTGAGTTTTGCAGCTCTGCACTCAGTGTCTCGGTGGCTGTCATGATTCCTTTATCCTTCGAGAGTCCCAGTTACTGCACCACTTCAGGTCAACAGTCAGGCTCCATGGGGGCTTTTGGGGATAGGGGTTATCCCGTGGGGAGGGGGCTCCTCACACTATGAGGCGCCCAAACACAGAAGCAGAGAGGCACTACAACCAAAGCCATCTACTAACATGAGTCTGCTTGAATCGACCATTGACACCTTGAATATACATTTCCATTGCCAGTCAGGTTATCTCATATTGTGGTCATCTGCTGCATGCTATGACTATACAAAGAGGACTGGAGCTGAATGAAGAAGAGGACAAGGAGTACCTCTCTTCCTCAGAGGAGGGCAAGGAAGAGAAAGAAGAGGAGGACAATGGGGGCGCCCAGAGGAGCCCAGTGCCCACCCATTGGGGGAAGACCACTGAGACAGCCTCATGCCTCCCGGGTGATCAGCAAGGTGGCATGGCTGCGAGGGCCACAGTGGCTCAGCAATGTTTCACTTGCCTGACAATAGAAGACTCTGTAACGCAACTTCTATCAGAGACAGGAATTATCCAGCAAGCACACACAGACAAATAATCCCATTGCCACCCAAATCCATTGAGAATGTGATCCCAACTGCCACACCACTGCCCCTCTTCACAGAACATACGTCCACACCAAGGCCAGACCCCTTGCTCTCTTAACCCTCATTTCACTTTTGGCACCAAACTTCAGTAACACAATGGCCTCACTGATTTCATAATCAATTAGAATCACTGCAGGAGACATAAATGATCAAAGAAATATAGAAGACATTAGTCAGGTGACCCGTTAAGTGTATCTAACTGTGCTCATGTTCACTTCCATGGGATGTCCCCCCTATAGCTGAGAAACAGGTGGAGGCAGCCAATCCCATTGTTTCTGCATCCAGCTGAGATACCTGTGGATTCTGTCCTTGTCTTGGAGGTGCCCGTGGGTGCTCCTCCACTGGCTGCTACCTCTGTGTCATTGCAGGGGCAGCATCAGTCACAGGGCCTTGCAGCATGGATGGGTCCCGAGTTGGAGGGGCTGAGGAGGCGAGAGATGACACTAGTTCCTCTCTTAGGGATAGCCACCTCATCAGCCTCTTCAACTGCCTCAGCCCTTTCAAGACGTTCTTGCATGCTGGAAGAGGCCGGTGGTTGGATTGCAGTTGGCATCCACTCCAAGTGGCTCTGCACCAGCAGGAACACTGACTGGTCCATGCCACAGAGACACTCATTCGTTCTGCTCCTGCATCCACTCAGAGTGGTGCTGTGTTTGGCTCTCCAAGAGGTTGGCCACCTTCTCAATGGAGAAAGTCCTGTGTTCAAATCTCTGAACAAAGATGGAGCACAGGTGCTGCAGGGACTCCTCCTTTGTCTGCCCATGGTTCCACAAGGCCTCAGGGATCTCCAATATTCGGGAACTCATCTGTCTGATGCTCTGGGAAAACCCTCCTTGCGAGTGACACCCAAGGCGCAGCATCTTCGGCCTATGGAGCAGGGCTGTGTCTGTCCTCCATCCTCCAAGTGGTGCTGCCCACATCCGGCTCTGTCTCACTCTCCCTCCCCTGCTCACTCTGCGCTCCCCATTCTTCACGAGATTATGGTCCCCCCGAGGTGAGTGTGTCTGCACTGGTGGTTGATGCGGAAGGATGATGTGATGGTGCAGACTTTGTGAAGTCTCTCTTCACTGAGGAGACCGGTGATGACTGCACTGGGACACTCTCCCTCAGCTACAGGCTCTGTGGAAACACAGAAGGTGGTGACGAGAACTCGGGCTACACAGCAGATGCCTCAGCTGAAGCAACCCAATAGATGACAGTGGTAGAAGCGCATTGGGCAGGGGTCTCCTCCATGCCCTTCATCTGAAGATCAAATGACTCTGTTCTTCACTGCTTCCCATCTCAGCATTTCCAACAGCCTGCCATGATGGCACCCTCACGATTTCCAGTGCTGCCTCCTCCAGCAGTCTCAGATTGTGGAGGTCCTGCCTCTTAATCCACCTCCATGGAGCTGAGCAGATTCTGCCCATGAAGTCTCCTTCTCGCTCTCCCTTAAAATAAATGCACTTTTGGAAGTTGAAAAGTATAAAAAAAGATATGAAATCAGGATAGCCTATATTCTCATTCTTCCAGATGCACACAGATACACACACACACACACACAGCCACATAGCCGTCCATAAACATACATACAGACATCCAGATTCACATACACACACACACACTCACACTCACACTCACATTCACTCACACTCACACTCACACTCTCACTCACTCACTCGATATTGATGAGGAGTGGCTGGTTTACTCTCTCTTTCGCTCAGGTTCTCTGAGGCAATGATATCGTGCCTTCTGCTGCCCTGGCTATGATCAATGCACAAAATCTGATCCTATGTATAAAATTCAATGAAAATAAACTGATTTCCCAGAGATGCAGCCAGAGGCATCAAGTAGCTGCCTGTGTTCTGTGTATTTGTCATGGGTCTAATTTATGATGCCAGATCGTCCGGCAGTCTTGACTGACTGACCTCATGGCTGGAACATGAAGAGCAGATCTGAGTGGCTCCCTTCAGTGCCCAGCAGTGACTCAGTAAGCAGCATAAAAACACAGCTGTCCTGCTCATCTCGAAGCCACAAATAGATAGCAGGTATTCATAAAACTAACTGACAACATTTTAAGATTTTTGTGATATGACTAATATTTTAAACCATGTGATTAACTGCCTGGACATTAAAAACCTACCTTTAACGTTGAATCATCTGATGGAAGGTGTTTCCAATTTAAAAAGCACTCTTTAATTTTTATTAAAATGCACTTCAATGGCTCCAATTCCCATTGTGGTAAAGGTGAATGAAAAGAAAAAAAAAGACTTGCATTTATATAGCACCTTTCAGAACATCAGGACATTCTAAAGCACTTTATAGCCAATGTAGAGCTTTTTGAAGTATTGTCACTATTCTGTTGTTGGAAACACAGCAGCCAAACTGTGCACAGCAAGGTCCCACAAACAGCAATGCAATAATCACTAGGCAGTCACCTGAGGGATAATTATTGGCCAAGACAATCCTCTTAATGTTTGAAATAGTGCCTTGGGATCTGTCCACCTGACAGGACATGCAGGACCTGGGCTTAATTCTCATCCCAAAAGATGGCACCACTGAAAGTGCAGCACTCCCTCAGTATTGTATTGGAGCGTCAGCTTAGATTTTGAGCACAAATCTCTAGAGTGGGGCTTGAAACCACAATCTTCTGACTCCAGGTGCGTCTGGTGGGCAAGATCGGTGGTTAGGGTAATGGAGTTTTCCGCTGTCTTTGCTGCTCTTGTTTTCAGGTTTAAATGTGTTTCCCAAAGTTGGCTGACAAAACTTTTGCTTGTTACATCTTTGTTAAAAGGAAAAACCGAGAAGCTCATAATTTTGTTTGGGGAGAAATACATCCGAAGATTGGATTCATTACTCACGGTTACTCCCAGTGAGTTAGTTTCACAGAGGAAAGCCAAGATAGCAACATTGAAACAGAATATTGACACATACAGACGTGTGGGAAATGGGACAAATGTCATCAAGGTGCTTTTCAACAATGGAAAGTCTCAGCAAAGTATAAAGGGATTAGTTCAGAAACTCTGGCGCAGAAAGTGGAATCATCTACTTCTAACAACAATCCCTAACCCTAACTCTAAAAACCTAACACCCAAACTCCTAACCCTAATATCCTAACACCCTGAACTACTAACCTTAACACTAACCATAATACCCAAACCCTTAACCTAACCACATATTCTAACACTGACACCCTAACCTAAGCTCAAACTCTAGCCTTAACTCTAAACCCTAAATCACGCAGTGTCAACAGGCACACCGTTTCAGCCAACTGACAGAGGGGGATAATCACTCTATAGGTCTGATTTTGATCTGAGCCCAGCTATCAAAGCTAAGACAGTGTGTTAGGTTCTTAAGGCCATCGAGTCACCATGTCCAAGAGTTAATCTCAGTGTGTGCTGCCAATGGGTCACCTCACCTATTGCAAGCACAAATTGGAAATTTGACCATGTAGTGCCCATCATATTCCAGCCTTTGAAACAATCTGAAAACGCTGGGCAGCAAGCACCCAAATGCTTGATTTGTACTGCCCAAAGGCAACGCTCCAGACTGGCAGCATGGGCCTGTAAAGTATCCTGTCCACAATATGTACAGTACCCTGGGAGGTTCATCAACATTGATACGTTCATCAAAACAATACCAGGGTTTAAAAGGGTTAAATCATGATGAGAGCTTGTGTAAATTTAGCTTGTCTTTCTCTTGAGTCGAGGAATCTGGGCAATAATCTGATCAAGGTGTTTAAAATCACAAAACGATTTGATGGGATAGATACTGAGAAACTATTTCCTTTGATCCAGGATAAAGGGTCACAATCTTAAACATGGAGCTAAGCCATTCAGAAGTGAAATCCAGGAGCACTTCTTCACACAAAGGCTAGTGGAAATCTGGAATTCTCTCCCCCAAAAGGCTGTGGAGGTTGATAAAATTGGAGCTTTCAAGACTGAGATCGACTGATTTTTATGGTAAAGACATCAGAGGTAGGGATCAAAGGCTGACAAATGAGGTTGAGAATCAGATCAGCCATGGTCGAACTGAACAGCAGGGCAGGCTCAAGGGGCTGAATGGCCTACTTCCTTTCCTATGTGCACAAAGAATCAACTGTTTTTCATTTGTCACTTTCATTGTACTGTTAAGAAAAAAGAGGAGTTATGCCAGGTTGTTACTGTTGAACAGTCTTTCACAATTGCTCAGTGATCTGGGAGTGAGGGTGTGGTTGTAATAAAGACCAAGGCCCTAGCTTCTGTTGGCAGTTCAGCAACATAGCCAATGAGTAGCTAAGTCAAATAATCCCTGGTCTATAATGAGTTAGCAGCTAGGCTGGAGGAAGGGTCACTACACTGGCATGAGTGCTTCTGAGTTAAAGGCTTGTATAAACTTGGCTTGTATTCCCTAGAGTCTATCAGATCAAGGGATGGCCAGATTGAGGTAAAAGGATTTGACTGGGTTGATACAGAGAAAATATTTCCTGGGGTGGGAGAAATCAAGAAGGCACATAATCTTAAATTAGAGCCAGATCATTTAGGTGTGAAGTCAGGAAGCACTTTTTATTTATTTTTTCGTTCATGGGATGTGGGCATTGCTGACTAGGCTGGCATTTATTGCCCATCCCTAATTGCCCTTGAGAAGGAGATGGTAAGCTGCCTTCTTGAACCACTGCAGTCCCTGTGGTGTAGGTACATGGTGTTGTTAGGAAGGGAGCTCCAGGATTTTGACCCAACGACAGTGAAGGAACAGCGATATATTTCCAAGTCAGGATGGTGAGTGGCTTGGAGGGGAACTTGCAGGTGATGGTGTTCCCATGCATCTGCTGCCCTTGTCCTTTGAGGTGGTAGAGTTCATGGATTTGGAAGGTGAGTTGTCTTCACAGAGAGGGTAAAGGAAATCTGGAATTTCCTGGATCAGTTGGAGCTTTCAATACTGAGATCAATAGATTTTTGTTAGGTAAGGGAACCAAGGGTTATGGAGGTAAGGCAGATAAATGAAGTTGAGGAAAAGATCCGCCACTATCTAATTAAATTGCTGAGCAGGCTCGAGGGGTTGGTTGGTTGCTATGTTGGTTGCTATGTTCTTAGACAAGGAAGATCAGGCAAAACTGTTGCTCAAAATTGCTATCCAATGGTCTGATATCCGATGATCCAATATCCAACAACCTGATATCCAATGACCTGATATACCCAATGATCCTGCTGGAATTATACACAGTTGGTTGTCAACTGAGGGCAGTATGGAGTAACTCATCGGCACTCACCCGCAAGGCCACTGCACCAATAACGATAGCTTAGGCGGGGTACTGAAGGGTATTCGGGACCAGCAGAACTCCAGCAAGAGGCCAAGACCTACAGGCAAGGAGGACAGAAAAACAGTCGACCAAGGTAACTCCAGGTAGCTCACTTGTTGAATCTACTGTCTGGTCAACTGAGCCATACAGAACAGGAAAGTGCCAGGAGGAGCCATGCTGTGTTCATTGCCCTTAGCCACTTCAGCTATACACTGGGGAAACTCAGACTGGTTTCTCCCTGACCATTAATCAATATCCTCTAGCAGAAGCGCATCAGTCTGAATGTTCAGTGATAATGGCGGTGGGTGGGGGGGGGAGTCAGGCATGGCTGCGAAAAAGGAAAAAAAAAAGACTTGCATTTATATAGCACCTGATACAACCTCAGGACATCTTAAAGTGTTTTACAACCAATGAGGCACTTTAGAAGTGTGGTCCCTATTGTAATGTAAGCAACCACCAGTTTATCCATGGCAAGATCTCGCAAACACAAATGAGATGATGACCAGATCATCTGTTTCAATGAATAACTTATAGAATCATGGAATAGTACATCACAGGCAAGGTCATTCAGCCCATTGAGTCCGGCCTGTCTCTTTCAAAGAGCAATCCAGTTAGTCCCACACCCTTGGTCTTTCCCCCATATTCCTGCAATTTTTACTTTTTCCAGTATATATCCAATTTCCTTTTGAAAGTTACCATTGAATCTGTATCAGGCACTCTGTCAGGCAGTGTATTCCAAATCCAAACCAGTCATTGTGAAAAAATGTTTTTCCTCATGTTCCTCCTGGTTCTTTTACCTTAAACCTAAACCCTCTAGTTAACAACCGCTCAGCCATTGGAAACAGATTCTCTTTATTTGTTTTATCTAAACTTCTCATGATTTTAAGAAGCTCTATCAAATCTCCCCTGTGCCTTCTCTGACCCAAGAATGCTCTAGCATTCTGCTTTGTGATGTTCCCATGGTTGAAAAGCAGACCGACCGGCAGTCTGGGCTTACACATGAAGTCACTTGGGAGAGGTTGGAGGGTTTCAGACTCTATGGAACTGTGCTCGGCTCCTTCAAGAGAGGAGGGATGGAGAATAAAAACGAAACAGAATCTTAATCTTACAGGTGACCTACCCCCCACCCCCATCCCATTCCCTGTGCTGCTACCCCCCTCCCTACACTACTGCACCTGCACTTCAGCAATACAGCGGCAAGCATACCGTTTACATAGACAATCTAATGAAAAGTCATTGCCAACCAACTGGCGAACAGGGACCACACTCAGATAAAAGGTCAGAGTGCAGATCAACATAGCTTCCCCCGTTTAACATTCAGGCATGTGCTGACAATTTTATTGTGTCACACTTATGCACATTGATGCTTTACTTGTAGCTTATAACCTCTGACACATCACTGATCCCTCAAGCTCCTCAGTACATCACAGGATGCGTGCTTAAAATGGTGGCGGCCTAATCAGCTGTTCTCTCTCATCCCAGTTGCAGTTATTTCACCTTCGCTGCCAAATCCATTTTTACATATTATCATTATTCCAATATTAATGCTGGCCATGTTGCCACAACGTACTACATCTCTGCCAACTGTGCACCAGGTCACCTCGATATGATTGGGTCACACCACAGTAACCCTGCTTGTAACCTGGGGATGTCAACTCTCTTGGGATATATTCGCAAAGATTTCATGACCTCCAATCGCCCCATCACTCACGCTTCTGGAATTGACTATCCGACACTTCCACACTTTTTTGTGCATTGTCTTTCCACATCCATTGGAAAAAGGATGAATACTCTGATATCCGATTGAATCTTGAGTGTTGGTCAAACAGCCTTGTATCCCCATTCCCAATATAACCTATGAGTTCAAAGGAAATGACAAAAAGTGTGATTTTTGTTTAACTCTCCTACCAGTTTTCTCCTGTAGCTGGAGATTAAACTTGAAACCCTGGAAACTCGAGAACAATCCTGGAGGGTTGGCAACCCTAAAGTGTAACCAAAACACAGTGGCTTCCTGGCTTAGGATTTAAGGCCCAGCTGAATAAAGCCATCGAATCTAACAATGATGCATAAATTAACTCAAAAAAATTCAATCTCAATAAGAAATATGACAGAACTTTTGGCTGATACTAAAATAAAGCACAAGCAATTGGGCCCCATGCAACTTCAGGAGCCCAGTGATGTGGTTTCATATTCACAAAAGCAATGAGTCGCTTAGAAATCTTCTAATTATTTCAATATAGAGGATAAAGAGAGGAGTTGTAACTAGAAGGTAAAGATAAGTTTTGGGAATAATAAAACCACCAGTGAGTGAGAACTAGGTGGCCAATTATGCGCCTGACAGCATTAGGTGGTTTAATTTTCACTAAAGCAATGAATCTAATCAAAAGTCCTCTAATTATTCCAATTCACGGGATGAAAAGAGATTGACTTGAAACGGTATGGTAAAGAGATGTGGGGATAGGAGTTTGATTCTTCATCCGGTAGATACCACTCTGAAGTATTTAAAAGAGCACATAATAAAGCAAAGGTCAAATGACTCAAGGTGGGGCTTATTAACATTACCTAACCTCCAAGGCCTCGCTGATTTTATCTGCTGGTGTACACAGCTCCCCCATCCCCCGACCACATGCCATCAATTTAGATTTAGCTGCTTGCCTTTTCAAAGAGGCAGAGACCAAAAGAGCTTCCTCTCCGTTTGCTCGTGACACGCCAACCTTAAGCAAAAAGGGCAAATTCTGCCCCTCTGTTCAGTTATCCCTAATACAGTCAACTCCGGATAAATGTAGGCCTGCTCCAAATAAAATTCCAATGGTCCAAATCCCCTCCCCAATCGCTCCCACTGAACAGAAATTCCAGCCCAATGACTGAACTCCTTTCCCCTTCACCTCAACTGCAGTTTTGCAATAATTTAAAACCCTTCACCCCCTTGTTGGACTGAAACCCTTCCCATTCTCACTTGCCATACAAAACTCCAACACAGCAAAAGCTTTTCCCAGATTCTATTGTGCAGGATATCCTATCCTAATCATATAGCACAAGAAAACTAGTTCTGAGCAAGAAAAGCCAGTGCATGACACTGTCTAATGCTCAACGTACCAACCACTTCCAAATCTAATGTATTTTGTTTGAAATACACATTTTCACTCCTGTTTTAAGAATTGCTAAAAGAGTCAATGAATGACCAAAGCTGGGGACAAAAGATTTATTGTTTCCTGAAGTTGAGAGGAATCCTGATTGAAGCACAACATTTGCTGGCAGCCCTGCTGTGGGTCTGACTGCCCCTACAGACATTTGTTGGTGATTAGCTGCTTCTGTACAGGAGGCAGCTCAATTCACATACTGCACTCTCCTGGTTGCATTCCTGTTTCCAATGCAGTGTTTCCTCATTCCTTTCCTGCCCCCACCACCCCCATCTCCAAAATCATTCCTCTGAGAGGTGCCTTATGTACAGCCCACACACAGACACACACACCCAGATCGATACACAGGCACAGACACACACACATTGCTAAACACATATACACACACACGCACACATACACACACACACACATCGATACACACACACAGACACATACACATATTGATAAACATACACACACACACAGATCAATACACAGGCACATAGGCACAGATAAAGACACACACACACACACAGATCAACACAGAAACACACAGACACACACACTGAAACACACAAGGACACAAACACAGATAGACACACACCGACACACAAAGACACAAACACTGCTGCACACGTACACAGACACACACACAAACACACACATACGAACACACACACACAGACACACACACCTGCATGAGCTCTCAAAACTGGGGCCGGGGGGAGTTTGCATTATGCGCTACAGCCAAGGGGTCAAGAAAGACTCTGGCTTTGCCTCCTGGCTGGCAGTGAGTTGCCTAATAGCCAGACTGTGGCATTAGCCATGGCCTTGCATTTACAGGGTTAGCTAGCATTTCTGCTCCTGATCAATAACCTGAGATCTTTCCCTGAGCATGTAGGTCAGAGTAAGGGCCAGCATAGGCTCGAATGTGATGTCCACACTATCTGGTTGCACTAACTGCTTAAACTCACACCAAAAGAATGACCATTGGGTCAACGCACCAGAGGGCACCAGGTATCCTGGTTCATTCTGAGGAGAAGAAAAAGTGAAAATGAAGCATACTCCAGTGTCCAGTGACTACAGGAGAGCCTCTGCATGCCCAGTACAAAGCAATCTGCTTCATTGGCACCACATTCCACCAACATTCACTCCCTCCGCCGACGAACAGTGGCAGCAGTGTGTACCATCCATAATTTGCACTGCAGCAACTCACCAAGGCTCTTTCATCAGCACCTTCCAAACCCACTACCACTACCACCTAGAAGGACAAGGGCAGCAGATAGATGGGAACACCCCCACCTGCAAGTTCTTCACCAAGCCACTCACCATCCTGACTTGGAAATATACTGCCGTTCCTTCACTGTCGCTGGGTCAAAATCCTTGAACTCGCTTCCTAACAGCACTATGGTGTACCTACACCACATGGACTGCAGCGGTTCAAGAAGGCAACTCACCACCACCTTCCCAAGGGCAACTAAGGATGGGCAATAAATCACCCACGCCCCATGAAAGAATAATAAAAACACAATGTACAGCACAGTGAATAATAGACCCTGTGTATATTATATAATAACACAGTACAGTGAATAGCAGATATCCTGGGATGAATTTTCTGCTGAACATTAGGACCCCGATGTCTGGACAATAGGCGGGTCCCAACCCCACTGGTGTCCGAGTCCCACTCACCTAGGTGATCTTGCTGTTCTGGTTAACAGGCCCCTTCAGGAGATTCTATCCAATCAGGGATGGGCAGTCATTCTGCGCAGGTGCGAGAGCCAATTGGAGCACCCGAGACTTTGGATGTCCAGCAGCCCCACTGGGAGAGATGGGCTGGGAGGTCGCAAGGACACCTCAAGGTGCAGGCATGCTCTGAAGATTTCTTAAATTGTTAAAAATAAGTGTGGCCAAACCTCCAGGCTATGATTGTGAAGTAGGAACCTATCCACGGGTCGACCTATAGCCAGGGCAGAGGCCTGATAATCCCTGCAGCGCTGGGAGTGGGTGATATAAAGGAGGAGCTGCTGCCAGCGGGAATCCGCCTCCAATGAGTGATTGGTCTCTGTGCACAGCAGTGGGCCTCTCTGACAATGAGGAAGCACCAGTGCCATCACAAAACGGTCCCAAGGTTGCCCTAGTGGGCTCCCGGTTAATTCTATCAACTCCGCAGATTCCATGATTTTTTAATTAATTCTGATTAATTGTGAGGAATGAACCTTAACAGTTTGAGTGTCATGTTTGATAAGCACTGCCTTAGCATCATGACCTATTCCCTCACTAGGGTCTTTCCATTCCCTATGACTATCTGTTTTACAATGCACCAAATCTCCTCAGATGGTCTTATACGATGCTTTAGAACACTCCGAATTTTCTCCGAGATATCAGCCTTGATGAAAGCCTATCTCCCTGCACGTACAGCATTTAAATGTGCAGAAAAAAATGCAACTAATTTTTTTATTTATTCTTTCACAGGCTGTGTGTGTGACTGGCTGGGCCAACATTTATTGCGCATCCCTAATTGCCCTTGAGAAGGTGGTGGTGAGCTGCCTTCTTGAGCCGCTGCAGTCCATGTGGTGTAGGTACACCCACAGTGCTGTTGGGAAGGGAGTTCCAGGATTTTGACCCAGCGACAGTGAAGGGACGGCGATGTATTTCCAAGTCAGGATGGTGAGTGGCTTGGAGGGGAACTTGGAGGTGGTGGTGTTCCCATCTATCTGCTGCCTTGACCTTCTAGGTGGCAGAGGTCATGGGTTTAGAAGGTGCCGTCATAGGCCTCCCAAGTGCCACAGCATCTCTGTCCTCCCACAGGCTTCAGGGATAGATTCTTGGAGACAAGGGCTACCCACTAAAGAGATGGCTATTCACGCCTGTGTGGAACCCATGCACAGATGCAGAGGAGATATACAACACTCCCACGGGCCAATGCAAGCAGCCATCAAGCAAGTCGTTGGACTTCTGAAGATGCAATTCAGGCACCTTAATCAGCCCAATGGAGCCTTTCAGCATGCCCCAGCAAGGGTCTCGCGTATCAAGGTGGTCTGCTGTGCACTGAACAACCAAGTGCTACAGTGGGGGAGGAGGGGGGTGCAGTGAACAATGAGGGCATCATCGACTGTGATGCCTCCTGCCACGAGGAGCATGTGGAGAAGGCTGCTGCCCAGGCGATGATGCAAGATCAGGGATTCCCTGGACCACAGGCAAGGCAAAGTGGGGTACGCTCAAAGGAGGTTCAGAGCCATTTCCTGTGACCTTTATGCCTTTTCAGAAAGATTCCAATAAAACTTTATGTTTAATCAGTCCGACGGTCACCTCCTTCACTTTGCACCTCTTCGACCAGTGCCCAGATGCACGGTGCACAATGGCAAGGTCAAAGAGCTGACCAAACGTGGTTTACTCACTGCTGCGAGCCCATTGGGGGAACTACACTGTAGGTCAGATAAAAGCAAAATACTGCGGATGCTGGAAATCTGAAACAAAAACAAAAATAGCTGGAAAAACTCAGCAGGTCTGACAGCATCTGTGGAGAGGAAGGCAGAGTTAACGTTTCGAGTCTGTATGACTATTCATCTGAACTAAAGATAAATAGAAATATGGTGAAATATAAGCTGTTTAAGAGGGGGTGGGACAGGTGGAACTGGATGGAGGGCCAGTGATAGGTGGAGGCAAAGGAGAGATTGCCAAATATGTCATAAACAAAAGGACAAAGGGGTGTTGACGGTGGTGTTATTAGCTGAGGAATGTGCTAATGGGGACATTCAGGGTAGAAAGCAGGACGAGCAAGGTACAGATAGCCCTAGTGGGGGTGGGGTGGGGGGAAGGGATCGAAATAGGCTAAAAGGTGAAGATAAAACAATGGATGGAAATACATTTAAAAAATAATAATAGAAATAGGTGGGAAAATAAAAATATATATATAAAAAATATATAATAATTATTAGAAAAAAGAGGATCAAAAAGTGGGTGAGGATGGAGAAGAGAGTTCATGATCTGAAGTTGTTGAACTCAATATTCAGTCCGGAAGGCTGTAAAGTGCCTAATCGGAAGATGAGGTGCTGTTCCTCCAGTTTGCGTTGAGCTTCACTGGAACATTGCAGCAGGCCAAGGACGGACATGTGGGCATGAGAGCAGGGTGGTGTGTTAAAATGGCAAGCGACAGTGAGGTCTGGGTCATACTTGCGGACAGACTAAAGATGTTCCGATCTCACAGAGCAGTGAGAATTGGAATGAAAAGTAAAAATTAGTGAAAGATTTATTGAGAAGCGCAGCAAAAAAGAGACTTAACACCTAAATATTGCAATTCCCCATGAAACCCGACAGCAGTTAGATGCTCTTCTGAAACTCTCCTCCGAGTGTTCCTATGAGGTGCTCCCCCTGCATTTGCAGCTGAGGTGGAGGCTGCTGATTGTGCTGCTGTGGCTTGAGGTGATCTTAGCGGCTGTTTCTGGTCCCCTGAGGTTTGGAGAACCTTGGTATGCTGAGGGTCTCCAGCACAGGAGCAGGACCCTCGCCTGTCGCTGTGGCTTTTTGAGGCAATGATGTCACTGGTAGAGGGGCTCAGGGGATGCTGTCCACACCAAGAGCACCCTGAGAGGAGTTCCCAGATGGAGAAGACAGCCATTCCTCCGCCCTCACAAGGCACACTTGTACCTCCCTGCTGACCTGATAGGGACAAGGGTCTGGTAGGGAATCCAGACGCCCTGTCCCTCTCTCACCTTGCCACTGCTGCATTCAGCTCATGTATAACGCGGTGGTCCGCTGGTCTACGCACATCTCTGGCATCCACTGGGCTCATTGCCGGATCAGACTCTCCATGAGCGTTGCCAATCTCTCCATGGAGCAAGCAAACTGTGCGCCCATCAGAAGACATGGCAGCACTCATGGCCTAGATGGACTCTTCCATCATCTGTGCATGAGAGAAAAAAGAGATTTCACACTTTTCATGACCTCAAAGCACTTTACAGCTAATGAAGCACTTTGTAGTGTATTCCACTGCTGCAATATAGGAAACACACACAGCAAACTCCCACAAACAGCAATGCGATAAAGACCGAATAATCTGTTTCTTTTTGTAATGTTAACTGAGGGATAAACATTAGCCAGGACACCAGGGATATCTCACCTGCTCTTCTTCAAAATGGTGCCATGGGATCATTTACATCCACCCATGCAGACAGCTGGGGCCTCGGTTTAACATCTCATTCGAAAGACTGCACCTCCGAGAACGCAGCACTCCCTCAGTACTGCACTGGAAATTCAGCTTCTTTATTTGTGCTCAAGGCTTGGAGTGGGACTTGAACCCAGAACCTTGTGACTGAGGTGCGAGTGCTACCAATTGAGCCACAGCTGACGCTCATGGGTGTGTATAGCCTCTGGGAGCTCTGCCAGACGTTCCCTCACCTCTCACTTCAGTTTGCATTCCACTCTAAAGGCAGGCCAGCAGCCTGGGGCTCAGCACTGGCCTGGCTCCCACAGTCCTGTGACTGTCACAGTCTCCATCAGCTGCTCGGACATGTCTGTAAAGTGCTCACCAGCTTGTGACCCTAAATCAAATCACAAACACATACCCAACAAAGTGATGAGCATCTGCACCAGTGGAAGGTGAGGGAATGAAGTGACACTGCAGCCTCTGAGAACCCCTCCTCCTCCTCAAGGTAACCAGCTGGCCCCCAGCCTCTCAAACCCTTGTGCCTCAGCTTGACCCTGACCTTCAAGGAAGAACATACATATGTGAATGTTAAGGGATTCCCATTTCCTCATCCCAACTATGCCAGCTGTGAAGTACCATGTGCCCAGCAGTGGTCATATGAGCACTATGTCTGGTGTGTGCCATATGTACCCGCACTTGTTAACTCACCCTCTTATGCTGGCACTCCTGTCTTGCCTTCAGCAATCACATGGCCACCCTGTTGGCATACCAGGGCCTCCTCCGCCATGGGGATGGCACCGCTCTGCCAGTCTCTGCTGTTGTGTGCCATCTTCTGCTGCAAGCACAAAAGGAGTGACTGTTAATTTACCTACAAGACAAGCGCCTGGCTTATGCTGCTGGGCAGTCCAGTGGTCCATGTTGGGGGCACACAAAGGCCACCTGCATATGGTCACTCTCTAAGCACCTTGAGTTGAAGTTAGCAAAGACAGATGGGTGCCTCTCACCAAGATGCAGCCATGTCTCTGACAGGATCTGCTGCTTCCTGACGCTACCCTGCCCCCACCCTCACTTGCCACTGACTGCACCAACTGCGCCCTCTTGCATTGCCACATGGGAGTGTCAAAGGTAAAAGAGGTGCAGAGTGTTCAACTTGACATACCAAATGAGGTCATTAAGGCACTTACAGCACTGGATCCAGGTTCTCTGGGTGACCCCAGGGCTGCTGACCCCTATCCATGCAGGGCCCCCTCCTTCTCCTGTCCCTGGGGAAGAGGGCCTCCTGCCTTGCCTTTGCCGTGTGGAGGGGAATCTGCAGGGAGGCAGCGCTGAACCGTGGGGCCAGCTGGGGTCTTCCTCCTGCCCCTGTTGCTTCCAGTGAGTTGCTTGATCAGGTGAGTCTTCCATGAGGATAGCAGCAGCAGAAGGAAGGAACAGGGAGGGCTCCTTTGTCCAAGTTGCAGTGAACACACAACTGGTAGACCTTGAAATATGGCACCTGCACTTCTCGAAGTCACCGCCTGCGTTGCCAAATCGGGCCCAGGAATAGACGTACCTCATGTTCCTTAATTGGCTGGTCACCATAGCCACATAGTGCCACAAAGCGACCAAACAGAAACCGCACCCGCACCAGGTGCCATCACCATAACTCCCTCCCTCAGGAGGAAATTCAGCCCTAGGTCTGATTGCCCTCTGTAGATTACATAATAACAGTGAATGATAAAGCCTGTACTTATTGTATAAAAGTACAAATGCAGTGAATAACAGATGTTGTGTATGATATATAATAACAAGCGCACACTATAACAGACCCAGTGCATATAATGTAATAATACACCACACAGCAAGGTGAGTAATAATCCCTGTAAAAATTATATAACACAAAATGAATAACAGTACCTGTGTATAATATGCAATTACACAAAGTACATTGAATGACAGACCCTGTGTAAATTGTATAATACATAAGGCTCAATGTATAACAGAGTCTATGTAACTGATATGGTGAGACACAATACAGTGAATAATATAATTTGTCTATGTTATAACACATCACAAAATGAATTAAAAACCCTGTGTATATTACATAATAAAATGCAGAAAAATGAATATAAGACCCTGTTTATATCATATAATAATGCACAACACAGCACTATGAATAACACACTCCGTATATACATGCACACAGACTGTAGCGAATAACACGTGTGTATATTTATTAATAATGCACGGTCCAGTGAATAACAGACCCTGTTATGTCATATTACATAATAAATACAGTATGGTGAATAATAAATCGTGTTTTTTATAATACAATAACACAGAACAGCATAGTGAATAACAGACACTGTTAATACTATATAATAGCGTACAACACAAGGAAAAACAGATGCTTCATGTATTATATAATAATACATAGCAGAGCACAATGAATATCACACTCTGCGTATATCGTAAGAAACGGGGGTGTAAATAAAACAACCTGTGTATATCATATAGAAGCACAATGCACAGAACAGTGACTAACAGATACATTGTAATATAATAACGCAGTACAGTGAACAGTATCTTAAATGATAACACATCACAGTAATATCAGACCCTTATGTATTATGTCATAACACAGTAGAGTGAATAACAGATCCTGTTCACATTATATAAGAATAAAGTACAATGAATAACACACCTTGTGCATGTTAATTGTATTTTATGTGTAAAGGTGGGCCTTAACTGGGGATTCTATGAATATGAACAGACTGAAACAGTTGTTGGATTTGGAGATACATGCTTGTAATATGCATCTCTGTAAATAAATGTTTATAAAAGCCTGTAAAGATTGACTCCGATTCTATACTTCACCACCTCGCTCTCTGAAGTATAACATAACAGCAGAGAATGGCTGTCCAAAGGTGAAGGTTGGAAACTAAGAAATTTTTTTCAGGCAGAAAACTAAAACCCGAGTGGCAATTGTGGCCATGCCAGAAAGCAGGACAATAGCTGAGATCGGGTATTCGAGTGACATATATTACAGAGGGGTCTAAAGAATAGAGGGATGCAACAATTGTGGGATGTGCAGGAAAAGCAAATGGCAAATTTAAATAATGGCTGACTGTTCAGGGTGATGGCCAAGAAGTGAGATCCACGGATTAATGGAATAGGGCCAAAGAGTGGAAAGGAAGAAAGCCCAGTGCAAGTATTGATATTGGGTCTAGAAATGACTCTTATGTCAGGAAATGATAATATACTGGAGAAAGAGCTTCCAATAGTGCAAGGGGGCAGTCTCGCAGTAGCAGTCCCAACAGACATCAAAATGGAAGTAGAGATCTTAGCTTGAATAGGTTGGATAAAGGCCACAGAAAAGTCACACAACAGAGCTAGAAGCAGAAGTCTTGATGATAGTGAAGTTTTGGTGACTGTCAATAAACTTCAGGATAAACTAATAAGAGAGTCAAAATAAAGGGAGTTAGATAGTTGAAGATATTTTGAGTTTATTCTGAGGTACTGGATAAGGATCAGTCAACTTTGTCACAAATGATGTCACAAACAGGGCAAGAGAGAACTGCTGAACTCCTTGTTCCCTCTCAAGCTGTTTGAAATCAGTAAGTTTTCGAGAGGAAGATATGTGCGTGTTTTTACCCCTGAGTGTGTGGACAATTTGAAAAACCAGCAGCAAGCTTTTTGTGGGTTTAAATAAAGAAAGAGGATTGTTTATTTACTTGCTCTGATATCTAGAGTTACAGAACTCACTCATGCAGTCATACACACAAACACTCTCAAGGAAAGTACAGTTAAAGAGGATAGTACACTTCTACATGTTATAGGCGGAAAGAATAGTTCATAATTCGCATGATTGTCTTGTTCTGGAAAACATGTGTTGCAGACCTGGAAGAAGACATCTTCACTCCTGAAGGGTAGTTTAGGTGAATTCAACAGCCAAAGTCACATATCAAAGTCATTTCAGAATTCTCTTGAAAAGACCGACTTTCTGCAGATCACAAAGTAGGTTGCTTGCAGTCTCATTATCAGGAGATAACTTTTCTGCATTGGTGATAGGGAATGGGTTTGGAGACTTTATAATGTTATAGCCTCTGGGTTCTTAAGGCATAGATGTCATTGCCCTTCCTATTGCTGCTAAGTTTGACTTTCTTCAGTCAGCATTTAAAGATTATGAAGGGACAAACATGGCTGCCTTACCATTGTGAATCCTCACAATTGCAGTTCCTTTTCCAAATATGGTGGTGGTCTTGGGTTGATTAGTCACATCCTGGTTTAGTGTTTTCAGACGTTCATCCTGAGGGGATTAAGATCACCTTCTTTGTTTCAGAAAAACCCACTTAATTTGGGAATGTCTTCTGATGGTCTCAGGGTGGGTGGCGTTCGATTCTTTTCATCTGGGATGTGCCTTTTTGTGACCGTTAGTGAGTCAGTTTTTGAATACAAAACCCAGGTCAGCTTACCTTCAGCAGCCATCTTTGTATTAGCACCATTGCTCATTTTAAAAAGAAAAGGTTCATTTCAGAGTTCACAATTAATAAAGTTCGTATCTTTAAAGTTATGAATATGACATGCCTTCACTTGGCATGACGCAGAAAAGGTCCCTGCAGATCGGACTTGCAAGGCTAAAGTGAAGCAAGTTGCTGAGGGGTTTGGAGAAGAACTGAGAGATACAGAGGTTAGAGTGGAATCTCCCATCGCTGGGACAGTAATATGAAAAATCTTTTTAGCTCTTTTGACCATCTATTCAAGGGAGTGTAGGTCAATTGACATAAAAGCCACATTTCTGCAGGGTGATACCTTTCAGAGAAAAGTATTTTTGAAACCACCTAAAGAGACAGCAGATACAGAAAGAAAACTACGGAAACTAAACAAATGCCTCTATGGTCTGAATGATGATGACAGAGTGTGTTAGTTTTCAGTGCCATCTGCTGTGCTGAAAATAGATTGTCTTCAACTAATCCCTTAATGTTTTATTGGTAGCATAAAGGAAAACTTTAAGGCATCTTCATGATGCATGTTGATGATTTCTTATGGGATGGTACAGGGGAATTTGAGAAATGTGCTATTAATAAGCTTAGAGTAAAACTTAAAAGTTCAGAGTCAGGCTTGTGGGGCTTTTAAATATATTTGTTTAGATATTAAACAGAGTAGATCTGGAATAACTTTAAATCAACAATCCTAATTATAGAGAACTACTCCCGCCCTGGTTAATCCTACAAGGTCATCACAATAAGATAGGGCTGAATTATACACTTCTCCAATGGCGAGTTTGAAGGCTAGGGTTGGGGTGGTGGTGAGAGGGGCAAGTAAAAGCCAGCAGGCAGCCCATCTACCTGACCCTGCCCCAACCGCAATTTAACCAGCATCATGGCATTGGATGGCCCACTCATCAATTGGGCCCATTTAAGGGCCTCATCCTGCCGCTGCCGGAATTTAACTGGCAGCGGGAGAAGCCCACGTCAAACATCCAGCCTGATAGGTTTCCCCGCACAGGCTGGTAGGCGGCAGGGAGGTAGTCCCTCCTTAACAGGTCCCCATGGGCCCATCAAAGCCCCCCCCACCACCCCCAGGTTCGCCTCACCCCATGTTCTCTCAAACCCCAGCACGGCACACCCCTCGCCAGGATCTGCCAGCTTGATGAGACCCCAAACATTCGCAAGGCTGCGTTACAGTTCTGCACACCTCCCCAAGCCCCGAGGCCAATATTTGGCAGTGGCCACTGCTCTCAGTGGCACTGCCAGTGCTGGAGGCCTGCCAACCTTTGATTGGCCAGCCACTCTCTGAGGTGGGACATCCTGATCCAAAAGAGCAGAAATCCCGCCTCCAGTCTATTAATGGTCAATTGGCCGCTAAACGGCCAGGGGCAGCTGGAGAAATTACTTCGCTCAAAGAATTGTGAATCTTTGGAATTCTCTACCCCAGAGGGCTGTGGATGCTCCATCATTGAATACATTTAAGGCTGGGATACACAGATTTTTTGGTCTCTCAGGGAATCAAGGAACTTGCTGGAAAGTGGAGTTGAAACCATAATCATGTTGAGTGGCAGAGCAGGTTCAACTGGCCATGTGATTTACTTGTGCTCCTAGTTGTTGCGTTACCCTCGGCGGATTCCCCGCAACTCTTTGGTTGGAGTGGAGGGGGTGATGGAGAATCCAGTGCCTTGTGTAATTCAGCCATAATGTTATACGTAAAGAGACGGAGCAATCGTGAAGCTTGATTGATCAGCTGAATTGGCTGTACACACAGATTCAACCAAATGCTAGTCATGGTGTGTGGGAGTTATGTACTACAATGAAAAGCCCTAAATTAGCAAATGCTTTAAGGGCAACAAAGACACGAAAAAAAAGTTAAATCTGGATAAATGTGTTCCCATCTTTAGGTGACCCAAAGAAAATAAAGCTAGTCATTTTCAGCCATCTTTCATATGTTAATATTCTTGACATTCTAGTGCACTAGAAATTTCATAACTTTTTATGGGCGAAAATAGGAAACGTCCTTTAACTTGAGAAGCTAAGAAACTAAAAAGAATTGTTAAAAGTATTCTGGCTGCAGAAACAGTGGATCAAGTGGAGACAGCGGATGTGTGATTCTAATATTTTAGAAGAGATTCTGTACAATGGGAGGATTGAAGATAGTACACCCATTGAATTTTATGTAGATAATCGTTCATGGTGGGATAATGTACACTCTATGAAAAGTGTAAGTGAAAATAGGTTCTGATTGACTTTACCATCTTGAAACAAATGCTGGAGAGAAAGGAATGATGGTATGTAAATGAAGGGCTGAATGTCCTCTTTCTGTGCTGTCATCATTCTATGGTTCCATGTTTCTTGGAAATCTCTATAATTAAATGAGCGGATACAAGTCAAAAAGAAGAAGTGCATGTACAAAGAAATTGTTACTGTTCCTAGAGGAGGGGCATCTCATAACGTAATGCTTTGTACAGGATATGGAGGTATTTAATTTGTTTTGAAATTTTGGCTGTAGATATAAACTGTAATCGTTAATTAAAGAGAAAGAAGGGAATCTGTTAATGGCATATTAATTGTGTTTAATTGTACGCAGGTGGTAGGCGTTAACTGGGGATTCACTTGTGTCCCTGTAAATAGGAACAGACTGAAACTATGGTTGTTGGGTTTGGAGGTACATGCTTGTAATGGATAGCTTCGTAAATAAATGCTGATAAAAGTGTGTAAAGATCGGCTCCATTTTGTCCTTCACCACTTGGTTTTCTGGAATATTAAAGTGTAGTTTATATATTAACACACAGAACAGTGAATAGCAGAGCCTGTGTTTATTTGGTAGGAACACACAGCAAAGTGGATACAGACTCAGCGTATATTATATCATCAGAAATAGGAGAGTGAATAAAAAACTGTGTATCTTATAGAACACACAGTACAGTGAATAATAGCCCCTGTGTGTATGATAAAGCACACAGCACAATGAATATCAAACCATGTATATTATATCAAAACACACTACACAACTGAGTAAGTAACAGACCCAGTGTATATTATAGCACAGCACAGTGAACAACAGGCATTGTGTATATTACTGAACAATATTTTTTTAACCTCATTTACAGACTGGAGTTATCCTCAGCAACAACACAGTGGAACTTGCTACAAGCTCCTAAACAAATATAAAACACAGTGAATGATCAGAATAAGTGATGAAAACTTGAACTCAGTAAATGATGCACAATTTATGAGAACTGTATTGACAGAAATCAGGGTGGGGGGGTGAAATTGCATGGGTAATTAACACAAAAGTCAGTTTCACACTGCTGTTAATGAAAGGCAAGAAACACTTTTACTATCCTGTTAGAGCCTTGTAATTGTTAAGGTTAATCATTTGAACATTTGCAGAAGGAACCTCATAAAGTTTTAATTACAGGAGCGTAGATCTTGTTCAATCTGGGAATAGCTGGATCCAGTCAGAGTTCATGAAAACTAGCACCTCATTCAAAAATGGAATATATAAAGTGGAAGCTGGGGAACTTGACATGAAGCTGGAATGGAGCAGGCTGGATGTATTTATTGGGGTAAACGTGTATCTGGGGAATTAGTGGGCTAGACTGAAAATTAATATCAGTAATCCTCTAGTTGTTTTGAACCTTTAGGTTTGAGAATAAATGGTGCGCAGGTTTAGAATGTCTGCCTATATATCCATGTATGCATGTGCATGTCTGTGCATGTGTGTGCAGTTTGTGTGTTTCCGTTCATGCATGTCTGTGTATGTGTCTGTGTGTGCCTGCAGCATATTTGCATATTTGAATGTATGCGTTTATATACATGCAATGAATGTCTGTTTGCATTTACCTGTGTGGGCATGTGTCTGTCTGCATGCATTCATGCGCGTGTGTGTGTGTGCGTCTATGTGGATTGGTGTCTATCTGTATGCCTATGCTTGTGTGCCTGTTTGTATGTATGGCTGTGTGTGTGTATCTATTTGTGTGTGTTGTCTGTGCTTGTGTGTCTATTTGCATGCATATTTGTGCATATGTGTCTATTTGTGTATGTGCATGTGCGTCTATTAGTGCGTGTGTGTGCCTGTGATTGCGTGTCTATCTGTGTGTATATTTGTGTATGGATGTCTATTTGTGTATGCCTGTGCTTGCATATCTATTTGTGTGTATATTTGTGGCGTGTATGTCTTTTTGTGGTGTGTATGTGTATGTGTCTGTGCTTGCATGTAAATTTGTGTGTATTTTTGTGTCTGTCTATTTGTATGTGCGTACATCTTTGCTTGCTGTGTATATTTGTGTGTATATTCGTGCTTGTTGTCTATTTGTACGTGTATGTGTGTGCATGAACACATGGCTCCTGACTGTTCCTGTCTTCCATATTCCACAGGGACAAAAAGAATGGGAGTATATATCTCACTGCATGAGTGCACTGCATGTTTCCAGGTATTCCCATGAATAACTGTTTGGCCAGTCTTATTTTCTTTAGTGAGGTAGAAAACCACAGAAGTTTTATACCAATTTAGCAAGAATGAGGTTTCAGACTGGAGCTATGGCACTGTGTTTCTGTGGCAAATACATCATGTTGTTGAATGTTTGTAAACTAACCAAACTGAAAAGAAAGAGTTGCCAAATAACTTTTACATGAAGACAGATCCCGTTAAATAATTAAATAAACTAAATTGTGTCCCAGCAGCACAGCTCTGACTGGATTCTACCAATATCCAGGAAGTGTGAAAACTAGGATCCCAATGAAAAGAGGGGGTCATATAAAACGAAAGCTGGATAAATAACACGGAGCCCGCTGTAAAGACAGAGTATAGAAACCTGGAAATAGTTAAGAGGATTAACATTCATCCGAGGAAATGGCCAGGCACTTCTAACAGTCTGCTCTATATCTAACTCTGGACACCCTCAATCAAACCTCTCAATCATTAAGAAGCATTGTTCTAAAACAGTGTCTGCTACGTTTTATTAATATGCTGAGAGTGGTCTCACAATGTATGAATTCTCATTGAATGTATTTTATTTAGGACGATACATCTATTCGTGTAGGTTGATCTTAGCCTGGGAGACAGTAGGAGTATTAAATTAGCCTCAGCGCCACTGGGTTGGAAATGGAGGAGGAAAGGAAATCAGTTGGGGTTCCTGCTGCGAATTGTCATTTCTTGTTGCAAAAGTGGATGGTGGGAAGTTTGGTCAGCTTGCCAACAGTGTCCAGATTTATATTTGAAGTAGGGTTGCTAGCTATGATTAAATGTATTCCTGGAGGTTTCATCACATGATTTGCCCTCATGCTCCAGCCATTAGTCCGCCAATTCATCCATCCTTGTGACGTACTGCCTTCCTACGGCAACTGCAAAGCAAAAAGACTCATTACCCAATTGGATGATGCTTAACTGTTAGCCAAACAACCTTTTCCCCATTTTCAATATTTTTATATCTGGTAAAGAGAAATGCTCAAAGAAAATGACAAAGAAACAATCATTTTTATGTCCTTAAGAATTTTCTCCAGGGTTGCAAACCGCAGTGTCCTGCAGATTGATCTTCAACTCCTGAAGGTGGCCACTTGGGCCTGGTACTAGGGAAGGCCTGGTAGTAAAGGGGTCCTGGTTGCTAGAAAAATGAGAACCTGCTTCTAGAGAGCCAGTTAGTAGAGGTGGTCTGGTACTAGACAGCAATGTTGCCTTTAGAATTACTGTGTTGTGCATGTCTCCTTTAGATTTTTTGCATGGCTGCGCACACACATATTTTACCACAGGACAAAGCCTGTTGCAGTACCTATCAGGCTGCTGTGTGGCTTCTCATGCGTGCAATTTAGTGGGAACATTGCTTGGGAGCCAGGTGGTAGACAGGGTCTGGTGCTGTCAGGTAGCAGAGACAGGGATATGCAACCAAGGACTCAGTGCTCACACGAGATAAGCACAGGTGCTAGAAAAACAGGTACTAGAAAAACAGGTACTAGGAAAACAGGTACTAGAAAAACAGGTGCTAGAAAAACATGCACTTGAAAAACAGGTGCTAGAAAAACATGCACTTGAAAAACAGGTGCTAGAAAAACATGCACTTGAAAAACAGGTACTAGGAAAACAGGTACTAGAAAAACAGGTGCTAGAAAAACATGCACTTGAAAAACAGGTACTAGGAAAACAGGTACTAGAAAAACAGGTGCTAAAAAAACATGCACTTGAAAAACAGGTACTAGGAAAACAGGTACTTGAAAAACAGGTGCTAGAAAAACATGCACTTGAAAAACAGGTGCTAGAAAAACATGCACTTGAAAAACAGGTACTAGGAAAACAGGTACTAGAAAAACAGGTGCTAGAAAAACATGCACTTGAAAAACAGGTACTAGGAAAACAGGTATTAGAAAAACAGGTGCTAGAAAAACATGCACTTGAAAAACAGGTACTAGGAAAACAGGTACTTGAAAAACAGGTGCTAGGAAAACAGGTACTAGAAAAACAGGTGCTAGAAAAACATGCACTTGAAAAACAGGTACTAGGAAAACAGGTACTAGAAAAACAGGTGCTAGAAAAACATGCACTTGAAAAACAGGTACTAGGAAAACAGGTACTTGAAAAACAGGTGCTAGAAAAACATGCACTTGAAAAACAGGTACTAGGAAAACAGGTACTTGAAAAACAGGTGCTAGGAAAACAGGTACTAGAAAAACAGGTGCTAGAAAAACATGCACTTGAAAAACAGGTACTAGGAAAACAGGTACTAGAAAAACAGGTGCTAGAAAAACATGCACTTGAAAAACAGGTACTAGGAAAACAGGTACTTGAAAAACAGGTGCTAGAAAAACATGCACTTCAAAAACAGGTGCTAGAAAAACATGCACTTGAAAAACAGGTACTAGGAAAACAGGTACTTGAAAAACAGGTGCTAGAAAAACATGCACATGAAAAACAGGTGCTAGAAAAACATGCACTTGAAAAACAGGTACTAGGAAAACAGGTACTAGAAAAACAGGTGCTAGAAAAACATGCACTTGAAAAACAGGTACTAGGAAAACAGGTGCTAGGAAAACAGGTGCTAGAAAAACAGATGCTAGAAAAGCAGGTACTAGAAAAACAGGCGCTAGAAAAACAGATATTTGAAAAACAGGCACAAGAAAAACAGGTGCTAGAAAAACAGGTACTAGAAAAACAGGTACTAGAAAAACGGGTGCTAGAAAAATGGGTACGAGAAAAACAGGCGCTAGGAAAACAGGTGCTAGAAAAGCGGGAACCTGCTTCTAGAGAGCCAATTAGCAGAGGTGGTCTGGTACTAGACAGCAATGTTGCCTTTAGAATTACTGTGTTGTGCACGTCCCCTGTAGATTTTCTGCATGGCTGCACACACACATATTTTACCACTGAACAAGGCCTGTTGCAGTACCTATCAGGCTACTGTGTGGCTTCTCATGCGCGCAATTTAGCGGGAACATTGCTTGGGAGCCAGGTGGTAGACAGGGTCTGGTGCTGTCAGGTAGCAGAGACAGGGATCTGCAACCCAGGATTCAGTGCTCACACGAGATGAATCATAGAATGATTACCGCACAGGAGGCCACTTGGCCCATCCTGTCCGTGCCAGCAACTGTTAGTCCCACTTCCCTGTCTTTGTCCCATAGCCCTATAATTTTTTTCTCTTCAGATAATTATAAAATTTGCTTTTGAAAGCCACAAGGAGAGATATTTGGCAAAATATTATCTTTTTCTACATGCACTTGATGCGGCGCCATCTTTTCAGGCGATTTACACTCAGTTGCTTTGTATTTAGTTTAAAGAAAACGGGTAAAAGATATCCCACACATGAGGGGCGTTCCTTTGAAGGTTTTGGGGATTATGGAAGAGTTTCAGCATTCCCCGGCAAAGCAGATTCATTGAATGGGATCTTAGTTCATTCAAAGCTGGGGATCAGCGTGATGACCCATTGGACACTTTGAAGCCTGTGTTGCTGTGGGTCACCCTGTCCCTCGGCGCAAGTTTTCAGACAATATCCAGTATCTGCAAAAGTGTCTCCCGCCACATTCTGTATTCTCAGTGATTCCATCACTGACAACCGGGTGATAAAGCCCCTTCTTCACTACCCACCCCTCACCCTTGCCCACCGCTCCCCCCCCCCCACCCCCCATTTAAAGATGGCAAAGTGGAGTTTGACCTTATTAACATTTTGGAGATTTCGCTATCACAGGCTGAGAGCATGGGCTGCCACAATGAAGAATACTGTTCAGAAAGAAAGTTTTTTTGCGATGAATATGCCATCTTTTCATATGTGCAGAACTCTGCTGCATTTTACAAATGGGCTACAAGGAGGTTGGGGAGGGGGGGAATGAATGGCACATAATCTGCAATCTCAAGTAAAATTCTTCCAAGGGCTAAGCTGTGTGGCTGCACTGAGCATATTTCAGTCTGTTTGTTAAAAGACAAGATGAATGTATTGAGTGGTTTACATTGTGCATTGGTCTCTTTAAGTGCAGGTTTGCAGGAGACAAGTCCAGCCATGCAGAGTCTTTGAGGCAGAAAGCTAGCGAGGCGCGATGGTGCTATTTAAGGCCTGTTTGAACTCCTTGCTCCTTTTTTTCTCTCTCTCCCGTCCTGTGTGCTGCCGAGGCTTCTCAATTTGTGCAAAAGAGGGAAGCTAACTATTAGGGGCCCTGACCTTTCACCCTGGGGTCAGTGCCCTGGAACTGAGCAGATGTTCCGCTCGGTGAACAAGTTGAGAATGGCTGGAGTTCCCAGGCTGAGAGGCGCCAGACTCTGGCCAGAGGACCTACCCTGTAAACTACAAACATAGGTCCATACATTCAAGCTACAAAGGCACCCCCCCCCCACCCCCCTCACCCTCCTTCATACTGATCAAAACTGTTCTCCCCGTCCCCACCCCTTTAAACACACACTCCCACTCTCCACAGCCATCCTGTGATTTTCTGCAGTGAACATCACCGCTCACAAGAGCTAAATCATCCAGAAACAAACGCTCACATTCCCCAGACACATTCCCACACTTTCAAGGCCCCTTTCAGTTCTCACTCACACGAAAACAGCCCTTTAATAAAACTGCCCTCACATAAACCATCACACGCACTTGACACCCCAACACACCCGCACTCACACTATCAACACAGCACTCAGTCAAACACACCACACACACACAGAGTCAAACACAACACGCTCACACTCACAAGCCTAACACTCTCTCACACAACACAAATCAGACACTAACAAACTTCATGTAGAAAGCCAACAGCTGCAGAGTTTCAGAACCAACACACACACACAAACACACTCAGAATGTAGTTATAGACTCAGCTCCGAAGCTCACAACTCACCCTCACTATCACAATCAACAGCCCCAACACATTCACACATTCAACAGGCACACACATACACTCACTCGCCAACCCAACGCTGAACAGAAATATTCACACCTGTCCACAAGCACAACTCTCGCAGCCAACCCACACAAAATACAAACTCACTCACAGGCCCAACAAACTCACAGATGGCAAACCACAAATTTCAGCTAAGTGTGCGAGTGCCTGGTGTGATTTTCCACTTGCGGACTGGACGTAAAACAGGCGATGCCGATTAGTCGTATAGAAACTGTCCGATTTTCATTCATTCCCGTTGATTTCAGTGAAGATTAAAATTGGGCGGTTTCTGTAAGGAGCTCCTGCCTGGTACCCCCAGGTTCCTAACCGAGCGGGTACTCACACTTTCACAACCCCCGACCCCGAAACACTCACAATCAGCAAACAGTACACATGTATTCACAAATCCAATCGCATTTCATCCGACCCATTTACAAATGCAACTCACGGACAAATCCAACACAGTTACAAACACACTCACGGGCCCACATTAACATTCACATTTTCACAATTTTAGTGCATGCACACACTCATTCTCCGACACACAATCACATGCTCTCACTCACGCACACACTCGCAAGCACACATGTACACTGGCAAGTACTGGACATGTTTAATCCAGCCCAACTATAACAAGTTTTGGTCAACTTTAGACAAATCTCGGGGGCTGAGAGAAAACATGCACGTTGGAACAGAGTTTGTTACTGGATTTAAAAAAATGAGTTTGTTGCTAAAGAACCTTCTGGTGATTTTTTAAAAACCATTTATCTCTAAGTTAATTGCAAAAGTCGGGATGAAACAGTAATAGTGTCCCTCTCTGAGTTTGGGTCTCTCCCTGTCTTTCTTTATCTCACTCACTCTCTTTCTCTCTCCCTCTCCAGTCACTCTAGGAGAAATGATCATTCAGCAGCTAACCTACTCAGTCAGTCATGACAGATTGACTGCTTTGACAGTCCAGACCGACAGAGGGAGATCGGCCCTTGACATTGTTTTGCAGCCAGTTCCCAATTACTATTGACTAGTGCAAAAAGTGACGGGGGTGGTGGGGGTGGGGGAATAGCTGCAAAGGAAAGAACGACTAGGATGAGTTGGCAATTATAATTCTAAATCTGTAAAGGGGTAACAGGAGGGTTCAGTTTCAAACATGGCATTTAATTTAAGAGCTGTTGAATTTCACAGTGTGCGACCCCTGTCCAATCACAACCTTATACACTTTGCACTCACTCACAATTCAACCCAACAAAGGTAAATGCGGACAGAAATTCTAGGCCAGGTCAGTCAGCAAGTGAGGAGAGAACTGACCACTGTTTGGCTGTGGATCCGTTGTCAGGACTTTGCTTTGTCAGCGGTAGTTCAGTGAGTAGCACTCTTATGTCTGAGTTGGTTAGTTGTGGGTTACTAGGCTGACACTTCATTGCAGTACTGAGGGAGTGCTGCACTGTAGAAGGTGCTGTCTCTCTGCTGAGATATTAAACTGAGACCACATCTGCCTTCTCAGGTGAACTGAAAAGATCCCTCGGAACCATTTCAAAGCAGAACAGGAGACTTCTCCCCTCTGCCCCAGCCGATATTTATCCCTCAATGTTTGGCGATACACAAAGGAAGCTGGAGTGAAAATCAAAGATTTCTCAAAGCTAGTGCAACTTTAGGTGCTACACCTGGATCACTGGTTGCAGACAAAGCAGAAACCCTACTCTATGTGTCCCACAGGCAAATGAGAGAGAATTTTCAGATACTCAACTCAAGGCAGTCATTGTGAAAAACAAACATATTCAACACACTCAGTGTAACACCACAAAAAAGGCAACAGACATCCATATACACATTACCATTGTGTAGAATTCAAATGAACAAACCCCCTTCTCATGCACTATAGTTTGGAGTCAGTGTGTATGCACACATTACTGCACTGATGGTACACTGTGTGCACACAATACTGCATTGATGATACACTGTGTGCACACAATACTGCATTGATGGTACACTGTGTGCACACAATACAGCATTGATGATACACTGTGTGCACACAATACTGCATTGATGGTACACTGTGTGCACACAATACTGCATTGGTGGTACACTGTGCACAGAATATGGCATTGGTAGTACACTGTGTGCATTCAATACTGCGTTGGTAATATGCTGTTTGTGTTCAATACTGAATTGATGGTACACTGTGTGCTGTGCACACGATACTGCATTGGTGGTACACTGTGCACACAATGCTGCATTGGTGGTACACTGTGCACACAATACTGCATTGATGCCACACTATGTGCACGCAACACTGCATTGGTGGTACACTGTGTGTACACAACACTGCATTGGTGGTACACTGTGCATGCACACAATACAACTCTAGTAGAATTCTGTAGCAATAATTATGACTTTAGGTGATAGTGGCAAATAGGTGATATTGGGTCAATCACCAGTTATACATTTCTCCTGATTTTCGATTGCATAGAAGTTAGTCTGCTGATTAGAAAGAAGACTAAAAGTATTTTCTTTTTTATAGCGCTTTTCACATCCTCAGGACAACTCAAATCACTTCACAGCCAAAGGATTGTTTTTCAATTTTGGCCGCTGTTATAATGTAGGAAATGTGGTGCCATTAGCAATGGCCCACGAGCAACAAGTCAGATAAATGGTCAGCTAGTCTGTTTGTGGCAGGGATGGTTGAGGGATAAAAGTTGGCTAGGACACTGGGAGAAATCCACTGATCCTATTGAATAATACCATGGGATATTTTACATCCTCCAGATAGGGTCTGAGCATAACATCCCAAGTAAGGACAGTGCAGCATTCTCTCAGTACTGCACTGAAATATCAACACCCGATTATGTGCTTAGGCACCAGGAATGGAGTTTAAACCAAAACTTTTTGACTCAATGAGTGCTCCCACCATAGGGAGAGTTGGCACTTCTATATGAATGGTAGGTCATGCCTTAATCAGCTTGTGGAGTTCTTTCAGTCACTGAGGTAGCAGATGTCATATTAATTAATTAATTAAGATTAATTAATCTTCGAATTAAATTGGTATTAAGGCACATCCAACTAAAACTTCTTCGCACAAAGGGATTTTGAATGTGAGATGCACTGATGCAGATTGAAAATGAATTCAGCTATTCAAAAGGGAGATAGATACTTGCTTGGTAAGTAAGAGTATTACGGATATGGAGAAAGGTGCAGAATTGGGATTACAGGGATAATTAGCTGCCGTGGTTGACAAAATGGCAGGGAATGTACAATGGGCCACCCTGTATCCATCCCTATGTTGGAAAGTGGAAACACAGAAACAAGAGACATCAAGTGGCCAGAAAGTGTAACAGTGTTATTACATCATAGGCTGTTGTACAGCGCCACTGAGTGGGCACAGGATGTTACAACACTTTTTTGATTGTTATAGCAGCTACAGTAGTCATAGTCCAACAATTGACCATAGGCATCTCTCTCCAATAGAGAGACAATTGGTTGTATATAGCTTGAGAGACAATGCAAGGCCTGCCTCAGGCCTCCATGAGCTATCACAGCTGGTATAGGGATTGGACCACATTGGAGGCTGGCATCATTCTGCATCACACTCTAGTCATCTAGCCAACTGAGCTAACCGACACCTCCCAGTCCAGTAAAGGACAGATGGCTGATGGATTCAGCCCAGCTACCTAATGGAGACACAGAAAGACTTGAAGAAATTGTATTAGGTTAGCAATGGGCAGGTCACTAACTTTCCCTTGGCCTAACGCCTACTTCTATCACACAGGCAGGACAGGCTGCATGTTACCCAAAGTTGGATAAGGAGGTAAGACGAGGTTGGTTAGGATAGAGATGGGCAGGACAGGGATGAGCAGAATAGGGTTGTGTACGATAGTGATGGGCAGGATAGTTTTAGGTAGGTTAAGATTGCAGGTTCATGTTGAGCAGGATATGGTCAGGAAAGATGGTGTTGAGTAGGACAAGGTTGTGTAGGCTATGGATGGTCAGGCTAAGGATGGGTAGGATAGAAATGTGTGGACTAGGGATGGGTGAGATGGGTTGGGCAGGATAGAGTTGGGCAGGGTAGGCTGGGCAGAGTTTGATGGGATTATGACACAGAGTTCTATTGTTTGTTTTTCTGCTGGTGAACCTCAACGCTAAGGCCTCCAGACACAGAAGTAAATTGATAAATTGAACTTCTGTATCAAAGATTCAAAGTTTTAAACCCCCATTCTCTGGGGTCTTGCCAGTTGCAGGGAACCTCACTGGTAGTGAACATGGGTGGGATGTTTGGACCCTGAGCTCAAATGCTTGATTAGATGTGGGTTGTATGTTGCTATTTTGGAAGAGCTTAATTGGTAAGGTTGTACCATAGCTGTTGGTAAGTTGGTGTAGGTTGGAATCCTTCCCCCTCCACCTCCCCGTACCTTTGTGCCACAAATGCACCTCTCAACTTGGTCCCCTGAGCCAAAGAAAACCTGCCAAGATAGCAGACATCTGATCCGACAGGGTCTCCCTCTCAGAGAATCGAACACCAGTTAGAATCAGGAGCCTGTCCAAATGAAACCCCTCTGCGCAATCCAGTAATTGAAACCCTAGTGCTGATCTAGCGATCCACAAATTGAATTTTGTCTATCTCTTATATAATTTTTCAATGATCTATATGACCAGAAATTTATCAAAGTCTGGTCAAGTGTCATAGGCATTTTTTGTAAATGTAATTCAAGAACTCTAATAGAAAGTCCAAACCTTCATCACTATCCAATTGACGGGCATGCAGCTCACAAAATAAACATCTGATTTTGCTTCTTATAGGAAGTGACAACACCAAGCCTGTACCTTTTTCCCTCTTTGGTAGGGAGGTAACTCGCACCCACATAGCCACTTCATTCTTCCACTGGTCATATGGTTCAGACTCCATAAACATCAGAGGGTAATCATACCCCAACAATTTACATTTGTGTTCTGTCAATTTTCATAATGGTTACTAGGATTTTCGTTTTCTGTCTGATTTTTTTCCCCTAACTTCCAACTTTCACCTTTATGCAGGAGTTGATTTGGGAGCATTCAACACAGCAGTCACAGCCTAGTGATGTCTTGGAGTGAAGCAGTTACAGGGCAAAGGATAATTGGACCAGGGTGCACAGATGTTATTCAGTCCTCATTTTAAAGTAATTCTATCCTTATCTTTATATCGCATACTTGTTTCCCAAGTTGCCAAAGGGCAGCAAAGTAAAGTAGGTTGGAACACATGGAGGTTTCTCTGAACTATAGGTTGGGAAGCAGGAAAAGACAAAACTGAGGCACTACAACACCACCAGTGACACAAGGGTGTAATGATAGTCAACACTAGGATAATTGTGCAGTTTGAATTATAATTGTGTACATGGCTATTTAGGAGGTCCTGTGGTGCAGTGGGTGGCATCCCTGCTTCTAAGTCAGAAGCTCTAGTTTCGAGACCCACCCCAGGACTTGGTGGCCAATGTGTGATGTGTGTTCATAACACCACCAAACTGATTGATTATCAACCTGCAAATCCTTCCAACACCCGCCAATGACAGGCAGTAAGAGAGGGAGAGATTCCTGGTCAGCTAGGTGATGGAAATAAAATTGAAGCCTCGACCATCACAGAACTGTTACAGCACAGGAGGCCATTCAGCCCATCGTGTCTGCACCAGCTCTCTGACTGAGCAATTCACCTAGTGCCATTCCCTTGCCTTCTTCCCATAACCCTGCACCGAAGTTAAAAGGACTGGCCTGTAGCTGCTGAGCTTATATTTACACCCTACGTAACTGAAGTTCCTCATCCCTGGAACCATTCTCGTAAATCTTTTCTGCACTCTCTCTAATACCTTCACATCCTTCCTAAAGTGCAGCGCCCAGAACTGGACACAATACTCCAGCTGTGGCCGAACCAGTGTTTTATGCAATTTTAACATACCTCCTTGCTCTTGTACTCTATGCACCTGTATGCTTTATTAATCACTCTCTCAACCTGGCCTGCCACCTTTAATGACTTGTGCACATATACACCCAGGCCCTGCATCTCTCTTAGAATTGCACCCATTATTTTATATTGTCTCTCCATGTTCTTCCTATCAAAATGAATCACTTCACACTTCTCTGCATTGAATTTCATCTGCCACTTGTCCACCCATTCCTTTGTCCTTTTGAAATTCTACAATATCCTCCTCAGGTCACAAAGTTTTATATCATCCACAAACTTTAAAATTGTGCCCTGTACACCAATGTCTAGATCATTAATATATATGAGGAAAAGCAAGTGTCGCAACACCAACTCCTGGGGAATTTAGTGCAAACCTTCACCCAGTCCAAAAACCATCCATTAACCACTGGTCTCTTTTTCCTGTCACTCAGCCAATTTTGTATCCATGTTTTATTCCATGAGCTATAACTTTGCTCACAAGTTGGTTGTGAGGTACTGTATCAAACACCTTTTGGAAGTTAATGTACACCACATCAACAGTGAAAGGTCCGAGGAAGTCTTTGGTACAAAATTTCAACACTCGGAGTCCAGGTGAAATATTCAAGTGGTTCCTTTATTATGCATGCGGGGAGCAAACGCTGGGCAATCCAGGTGCTTCTCCACCGAGGTTCAAATGAGCACAGTTATTATATTTTTTACTATCAGTTACAACTTAATGGCATTAGTTAGACAAAGGCCACAGCACAATGACACCACACCCCCCCCCCCCCCCCCCCCCACCCACCCCCCACCCCGGTGGGCTGATAATTGTGTTCTTGTACAGTAATTGCAGTGCAGAGACTGGGCATTGTCCTTTTGAAGATAGCAAAGAATGTATGTTTGTTCTATACAAAAGGTTAACGGGGGCTGACTGGATGTGGTTCGAGGTTATCAGACGGTGTTAAATGGCCTTCCCCATTTCTTGATTGAGTCATCCCATGTCCCCGCCCATGTGTGTCTCCCATTTCCTAATTGCAAATTTACAGCTGAGCCCTTTGTACAAGTTTTTAGCTTTCATGTAAGGCTGTGACTGTCTGTGTATGCTTTGGTGCCCTAGCTGCTGGTTCTGGCTGGCACTTTAAAATAAATCCAAATTTTCTGCACCTTCAGTCCCCCCTTTTGGGTGTGTAACCGTTAGGTTAAGCTAGCCAATTAATCTGCGTCCGATGGTTCTGTCATGGCTCCAGTGGTACCGATCCAAGCAAGTCCTATGGGCCATGGCATCATCCGGGCCTCTCCCCAAGTTTTTAAGCTTCCTAATATCCGAGACTCCTGTCTTTTTGGTGGTGCGCGGCCACCAAGATGGGAGGCGAGGACCCTACTACATTAATATTGTGTCCTGTCCCAGCAGCCATTGTTGCTCCTTTAACATTATTTTTGTCGTATGTCTAAGGGCTTTCTTCTTACAGGTGCGACATGCTGCAATTCCCCACCGCCAATGAGAACACTAGCTGTACTGCGACAAGTATATGAGAGATTATTCTTATCCAGGGGTGTACATCTACATTCAGCCCCCCCAGTCCCACACTTGCTCCTACCATGTCGGATCTCTCAATTGCTCTTCCGTATCATTGATTAGCCTTTTAAACACCGCCTGTAACACGTAATACTGTTTCATCACCTTTTGTAAGTCACCTTTAACCTTTGTCAGACTTTCGGGAAGGTGGGGAATTGGGGTCCGCTTAGGTTCCTCATACTGTTCCAGGGGATCGTGGTGTGTCGGAGGCGTTGACTGAGATCTGAACACTTTGTAGGATGTACACCACTCGCGTGTGTCCGACCGTAACTGGGAGCCGGGGTTTAAAGCAGAAGTTGGGGGTGGTGATGTTGCAACGTAGGCTCCCGTACATGTATGACTGTTCAGTAGTTGTCACACAGTATTCTCCATTTCTCTTGTATCCTTAGCGGGTGTGATGGTTTTCTCTGTGGGTAATTTCTAACATACAACCCTCCATTCGGTTGTACCTGCATTTGTCCAGCCCCCCCCCATTCCGACTGGATGGGGGCAAATCGAGAGGCTACCTTTCCTCATGCACCTGCTCGGTAATACCCCATGCAGTGATACCCCACACATGCCCTTATTCTTGCGTATGGCATGCATGTCTATGGGGTTGTACCGGAGGGAGTCATTGTCTCGGATTAACCCAATGTTCTCCACTTGGTACTGAGGGTACAGGCCCATGACTGAGGGGATTGCCGATACCTTGCCTATCACGTTCATTTGGTTTATGGTGCGCTTCTGAATCACCGGATACACCCTGGTCATTCCTTTCAATGTACAGGTGTCAATGACGCCTGGGTTCTTGGCCATCCCCCGGAACCGGGCACTGTTGATCCAGCCCGGTACCTCCCCCCTTTGGATCTGGGCCAGATTGTGTTTTAATTGCCCGTTCATCCACTGGCCATAAGCATGGCACAGCTGGCTTTTTTGGGTGCTGTCCTCTTGTCGTTCCTTTCTATTAATTGGTTGATGGTTTTAGCATGGGTCTCTATAATGTGTACGTTTTCCAATAAAGATGCCACACTCTTGCCCCCTAGGGTCACTGCCATTTCACCGCCCCTCACTGCTCTTATGAGCAGCTGGACTCAGATCTCTTTAAGATTCGTGACCTCGGAGTTGATTCCTTGAATGTCGAGAGAGAGTTTACCAGGGAAGTCCGTGTTCACCCCTGTCGGTACATTGTTAACTAACCCTCTCTTCTGGCGGTGGAAAGCAGCATGTCCCCCTGAATCTAGTGGCGCCTGTGGCGTTGGCCGCCTGATTAATCACTGCCTTACTCAGTAATTTGTATAGTTTTCGTAGGAGCGCTTGGTTACTGCAATACTCAGGCAGTTGTATACCTGCCAGGTTCACAATTACTGGCACAATTTCATGTTTAACATTATCATATAATAGTTCACCGTCCGTATGAGTATCAGTCCATTCTGTGGCTCAGGGGTCATGTCTGGGCAAGACAGTCTCTGTGGTGTCGTTGTGTCCTGTGATAGCGGGGTGGTGAGGTTCGGGGATCCGCCGTTGTAGTCAACTCTGCGTGTTTGGGCCTCAAGATCCAATGCCAGGTATCTGTCATTCCCAAGTCCTCCTCCCTGGGACAGTGACCCCAGTTGCTGTTGTCCCAGGGTGTGAAGGTAAATTGCGAAAAATCTCTCACACATTGTATCTGGACCTGTGCCCCCTTCGCACATGTCCAGGGTCTGTCCGAACCATCGCTGATCTGGAAGCATGTTGGGCCCTCGTTTTTCCATCAGAGTTCTATTCCCATATCCGAGCTCTGCCGTAGGCTCTCTCCATCGCTCATTCCAGCGGATAGTTGCATAAGCCCAGTGCCACACTTCAAGAGTATCGACCTTTCCGTTGTGACATTCACACCTTTCACGCAATATCCATTGCTGACATTCTTGTAGTATAAGCCCATACCGGCCGCTGCTTCACGGTTTACATTCTGTGTGCCGGTGGCTGCGATAGCCAGAGCCCTGGTAATGATTATTGACACCCACCTTTTTTCCATCTTGGCATTGAGGTTACCCGGTTATTGTTATTTCTGTAATGAAGCATACTGCTGGTGATCACCAGGGGTTAGGTCATATATAAGAGGCAGCTTTCTCCTTTTCACCCCTCCTTGTGCACAGCCCATGGTGACCCTCCCCGTAGCTGAGGATTCCCCCTTTGTCTTTCGGATGGCCAATCCTCCAGATTGGGAATGAATCCTAAACCACTTGGCTAACACAGTATAGGCTGCTTGTTGCCCGTTTTTCCCCACTGCCCGGTAATTCAGTCTTTCTCACTTACATCATGCCTTTTCAGTTGCGACCAGTGTTTCCACCTACCTTTTCCCTTCATATCAATGCAGGCACATGAATCGCTGGTCAAAATAATTTCGTATCGTCCAGACCATTTTGGGGCAACACCTGGTTGGCTAGGGGTGATTTGAACAAACACCATGTCTCCGACCTCAGCCGGTGGTGACGGGGGTCCCCTTTTTGTCCCCTCTTCTAAATCCCTGATAGCCTGTTGGTCCTTCACTTCCTGTTGTAATTCCTTTGGCTGTCCATCCAATTGCTTAATATAGTTTTTAATTTTATCTCTGATGGGTCCCATATCCTCACTTCCGGTGGCTATGCCCTCTGGCAAGTGCATAGCCCTCCCAGTCATCAGCTCATAAGGGGATAACCCGTTTGTCCTGTTAGGGGTAGCCTTCAGTCGCATCAATATGCAGGGGAGCACATCCACCCATCCCCTACCAGTTGCTGTGATTGCCTTTCCAATAGCGTTTTTTAATGTGCGGTTCATATGTTCTACCATTCCTGAGCTTTGTGGATGGTAAGGTACGTGAAATTTCAATTTTACCCCGAGCAGCTCTCGCATCCTTTTCATAATACTGCCCGTAAAATGCGTTCCTTGATCTGAATCTATCTGTAAAGGGATTCCCCACCTTGGCACAACTTCAAAAGCGAGGATCTTTGTGTACGTGGTGGCGCTGCAGTCCCTGGTGGGGAAAGCCTCCACCCATCTAGTGAACTGGTCGATTATGACCGGGCAGTATTTCTTTCCCCTGCTGTCGGGAAGGGGTCCTGTAAAATCTATCTGTATCAATTCTGGGTTCTCAAGTGGTTCATCTGAGATGCCTCCCTCCACCTCTTGGTCTAATCTCATCTGACACTGGTGTGGTTTCCCTTTAGGTATCATTCCGTCTGCTGGATTAAATTTAGTAATCCCTTATGATCTGTACTGCCTTATCTTTTCGTAGTAACACAGCTTCCCATGCCGCCTGTCTGGAGTCTGACACTGCTTCCAGTTTCCCAGTGTTTAACAGCTCCACTAAAGTATGCTGGGTGTGCAATATTATTTGTCCAGACATGGTGACAGGTTCACACACCTGGACTGCCCGCGCGGCACAGTCTAGCGCTGCCACGCACCTGGCCAGTCCCTTCACTACAGGGGACTGCTGTGTGGAATAATATGCTACGGGTCTCATACTTTCTCCTCGTTGTTGTGTCACTACTGCGTTGTAAAAATCCCCATCTATACTGCTGTAAACGTGGAATGGTCGGGACATGTCGAGTAGCTTGAGGGCCGGTGCTGACATGAGGCCAGCCTTCAACTCTATACGCTGTCTCTTGCTCTGGCCCCCATTCGATTTTTTCTGTCCCGAGCTTTCCTCCCTTTACTAACCCCTGTATTGGCGCGGCCGTTGCTGCAAACTGGGGTAGGAAGTTGCGGCAGTAGTTGAACAGCCCCATGACCTTTCAGACCCCCCTTACTGTGGTGGGACAAGGCATGTCTGCGATGGCCATTTTCCTGTCCTGTGGTAGAATCTTGTTTCCCTGACTGATCTCATGTCCTAAGTACCTAACCAGTGTTTGTCCTTCTTGCGCCTTTTTGGGGTTTATCTTAAATCCAGCATTTTTCAGTGACCTTAAGACTATCAGGAGAGCTCCGATGTGGCCCCTTTCTGATTCTGATGCTATTTGGATATCATCCACATATTATAAGATTGTACTGTTGTAAGACTCAGCTTCTCACTCGTGACCCGATGGAAGATGTTCGGTCTGTTGTGGAATCCCTGTGGGAGCCTCGCCCAGGTATACTGTCTCCCTCCCACTGTGTAAGTGAATTTATCTTGGGATTCCTGGTCCAGTGGTATCGACCAAAATCCATTGGCTACATCTAAAACTGTAAATATTTTATATTCGGGTTTTTACAATTAAAGCACGCCTCCGGTTTAGGGACGACCGTCGCGGTGGCCACTGTTTCAGTGGGGTCTGTAACCTCCACTGCCGGCACCTTTATCTTAGTTTTTCCTAAGTGGTTATCTATCCTGGTGGCTCATCTTTCTAGCTCATCATATGTGTTCTTGTCTACTAGCCTGGTGTCTAGGATTGCCTGTTGGCCCCGCTAAGGCCATCCTTGTACAATTGCATAAACTGTACATCGTCTCGGTTCGGCGCGGCACCTACACCCCCATAGTTACAATATGCCTCAAACCTCCGATTGCCATACTCATGGACACCCTCGCCCTTTTCTTGTTTTACTCCAGTCGCTATATTCCAATTAACTGGGGCTTGCCCTAAGACTTGTGCTATTTCTGCTCTAAAGGCTCGAAAATTGGCTTGCTGCTGTGCTGGTCTGCCTGGTTGTCCGGACACCAGGGGCACACACTCTATCTTAATTGGGGCCACGGGATATCACCGGGGTGGTGATTCCCAACCCGCTTCCTGTTGTTCCTCATATCCTGCTGTCTGTTCCACCAGCCCTTTCCAATCTACATTATCTGCGTATTATGGAGCTGCTGGTGGCTGTGTTAAAGCTGGCGAAACTGACATGAGATTTTTTGGCTGCACTAGCTCTTCATTTTGGGATTTGTTGGCCAACATTCTATTTACTTTCTTACTTAACTCTTACATGTTGTCTTAACATTAGGATCCGTGCTTTATCATCTTTGTCTTTTTTCTGATTATCCCATCATTTTCTCCGATCAGTGCGCGAGTCAGATGGGTTCCAATTGTTCTTTATCATTTTGCCTATCAATTTCTTATTTTGTCAGCTAAATGCTGTGTCAAGGATTCCTCTGGTCCCCACTCGAGTTTGTCACTACTGGCCATCTCTGGGTAAGACGGTCGGGGTATAGTTGTCGTCAGTAGTACGGTTATTACCTGGGTCCTTTCTGACCGAACTCGTTACTTGCGACTAATACCGGATGTAATTATAACAATCTATAATACAAGCGTTTCTACCCCACCCTTACCACCCCTTGAACTATTGCCTGGAGCCTAGGTTTTGGATACGCGGGGCGACTGACACTTCCTGGGTCCGGACGAAGTTGGATTTAGTATGAATAAAAATGTACTCACACTGTGACTCGTCCAGGTTCCCTGTCGGTGTCCTGCATCCTTTGTACCCTGCTCGCAGCGCCAATTGAAAGGTCCAAGGAATACTCTGGTACAAAATTTCAACACTCGGAGTCCAGGTGAAATATTCAAGTGGTTCCTTTATTATGCATGCGGGGAGCATACGCTGGGCAATCCAGGTGCTTCTCCACCGAGGTTCAAATGAGCACAGTTTATATATTTTTTACTATCAGTTACAACTTAATGGTATTAGTTAGACAAAGGCCACAGCACAATGACCACCCCCCCACCCCCCCCACCTCACCCCGGTGGGCTGATAATTGTGTTCTTGTACAGTAATTGCAGTGCAGAGACTGGGCATTGTCCTTTTGACGATAGCAAAGAATGTATGTTTGTTCTATACAAAAGGTTAACGAGGGCGGACTGGATGTGGTTCGAGGCTATCAGACGGTGTTAAATGGCCTTCCCTATTTCTTGATCGAGTTATCCTGTGTCCGTCTCTCATTTCCTAATTGCAAATTTACAGCTGAGCCCTTTGTACAAGTTTTTAGCTTTCATGTAAGGCTGTGATTGTCTGTGTATGCTTTGGCACCCTAGCTGCTGGTCCTGGCTGGCACTTTAAAATAAATCCAAATTTTCTGCACCTTCAACAGCATTACCCTCACCAACCCTCTCTGTTATCTCTTCAAAAAACTCTAGCAAGTTAGTTAAACGCAATTTTCCCATAACAAATCCGTGCTGGCTTTCCTTAATTAACCTGCATTTGCCCAAGTGACTAATAATTTTGTCCTGAATTATTGTTTCTAGAAGCTTTCCCGCACCAAAGTCAAAAGGACTGGCCTGTAGCTGCTGAGCTTATCTTTGCATCCTTTTTTGAACAAGGGTGTAACATTTGCAATTCTCTAGTCCTCTGGCACCACCACAGAATCTAAGGAAGAGTGAGAAATTATGGCCAGTGCCTCTGCAATTTCCACTTTTACTTCCCTCTGTATCCTTGAATGCATCTCATCCAGTTGTGGTACCTTATCAATTTTAAGTACAGGCAACCAGTCTAATACCTCTTCCTTATCAATTTTAATCCCTTCAAGTGTCTGAACAACCTCCTTTTTCACCATGACCTGGGCAGCATCTTCTTCCTTGGTAAAGAGAGATGCAAAGTATTAATTTAAGACCTCAGGCATGCCCCCTGCCTCCATGCATAAATTCCCTTTTTGGGCCCTAATCAGTCCCACACCTCCTTTTACTATATTAATGCCTATTAAAGACTTTGGGATTCCCTTTTATGTTAGCTTCCAGTCTCTCTTCATACTCTCTCTTTGCTTTTCTTATTTGTTTTTTTCATTTCCCCTCTGCACCTTCTCTGTCACTATCTATAGCTCCAGACTACAGCATGTATGTAAAAGTGTTTGTTGCCACAGTAACTCAAACTCCCTGAGTGATCTGTAACTGACCGCCACATGGCTATTTATAATGGAAAGTTGACATTGTAATTGAGACCTATCTCAGAGAAGTGAATGGTTAGGAACTTAATATTCCTGCCAATAAGGTATTCAGTAAAGGTACGGATGGGAACAAAGGAGGGCTGTGGAAATACTGATAAAATAAACTATTATAGAACTGGAGATGGATGATGCAGTTGAGGGGTCAAAGCTAGCAGCTATTTGGTTAGAATGAAGGACAGTCGAGGAACTATTATGCCACTGGGTGTATATTACAGACCAGAAAAAAGTGGAAATGAGATTGAGGAGAAAATTTCCAGGAAAATGCAAAAACTACTTAGTAGTGACAATGAAAGATTTCATTTATCCTAACATAGACTGGGAAAGTAAAAGTGTAAAGGGCAAAGAGAGTGAGGAATTCCTGAAATGTGTACAAGAGAACTTCTTATCAGTGTGTTTCCAGCCAGTGAGGAAGGATGCAGTGCTGGATATAGTTCTGGGCAATGCAATGTGATAAAATGGTGTGTTTCAATTAGAGAATGTTGGGGAATAGTGATCATAATATCAAGTTTAGAATAGCTTTGAAAAAGCACAAAGTACAATCAAGCTTAAAAATACTTAACTGGAGGAGGGTAACTTCAGTGAGTTGAAACAAGATCTGACCCACATGGACTGGAATCAAACATTGATAGGCAGAACAGCAATGGAACAATACAAGGCCTTCAAAGAGGAGACTGTCCAGGTATGAAACAGACACATGTCTATGAGGGGGGACGAAAGGGCATCCAAAGCTACAGCTCTTTGAATGACTAAACATACAGGGGCTAAAATGAGAGAGAAAAAGGAGGCTTATGACAATTGTAAAGTTCATAATACAGTAAGGAAAGCAACCTAAATTTAGAAAGTACAGAGGAGCTCTAGAGAATAAGAAGGACAAAGAGAGAGTATGAGAATAGATTAGGGGCTAACAGAAAAGGGAACCCAAAAGTCTTTCATTAATTTATAAGAAGTCAAAGGAAGGGTGCCATCAATTAGGAACCAAAGAAGGAATCTTGTGGAGGCAGAGGTTCTGGCTGAGGTTTGTACACTAGAGAAGAGGATGCTGCCAATGTAGCAGCAAAGGAAGAGGCAGTAGAGATATTGTATAGGAAAAAATAGATAGAAAGAGGAGGTACTTAAAAGGCTGGCAGTAATTAAAGTAGAAAAGTCACATCTAGATGAGATGCAGCCTAAGTTACTGAGGGAAGTAAGCATTGAAAGAAGACTATTTATCCATACTCTCTGCTTCATGTTTGCTAACCAATCCTTTATCCATGCAAATGTGTTGCCCCCTACACCATGTTCTCTTATCTTGTACCATCTCTAAACCTTTGATGTGACACCTTTTGGAAATCGAAGTACACCACATATACAGGCTCCCCTTTATCCACCTTGCTTGTTACTTCCTCAAAAAACTTCTAATAAATGAGTTAAACACAATTTCCCTGTCATAAAACCATGTTGATTCTGCCTGATCCTTTACCTACCCTGCTATAGTTGATTCTTTTATTGAGTAATTGAATGATGCAGCCCAGAAGAACATTTTTCAGCCCATCACTGGCTAGACCAGCACTTATTGCCCATCCATAATTGACCTTGTTCAAGGTCAAAAAACATTGCTATGGGTCTGGAGTCACATGAAGGCCAGAGCAGGTAACTCTTTCAGAGACAGCAGATTTCCTTAGTGAACCAAATGGGTTCTTACGACAATTAATTCCATTTTTAAAAATTCAAACCCCACCATTTGCTGTAGTGGGATTCGAACATCAGTCGCCAAGGTATTCTCCGGGATCACCACGCCAGCGATGACACCACTGCCTCCCCCTAATGTTTTAAATATATCGAAAAATTGTCCCAAGAGCCGTCATTAACAATTTACAAAAGAGGCAAGAAAAATATTGCTGATGCGGCAACTCGGAAACCCCGAAAAATCTGGAAGCATTGTAACCCCAGAAACTGCCAGAGTGTCTGGAAAAATTTTTGTCCGTTAGTTGGCTGCATTTAAATATCCACCCCCCCACCCCAAGCCTCGACTGCGTGTTCATTGAGCGCAGTCCACACTGTCAAACCCGACTCCGCTGCTAGGCGGAAAGATGGCTGCCAATTCATCACGGGGGCGGGGGCCGCTGAGCATGCGCAGAATGTCGTAAAGGCTAGTAAAGGTAATTGGTTACCGAGGAAACGAACACCCGGATGTGGTACAGACTAGGAAAGGCGGTTAGCAGGTAATGCCCTTGTTTAACTGGGAAAGAGAAGGGGGATAAAGAGACAGGGGGAGAGAGAGGGACTGGAATCGAGAGAGAGAGAGTGGGACTGGAATAAGAGAGAGAGAGAGAGAGTGGGACTGGAATAGATGGAGAGAAAGCAGAAGAGAGAGAGAAATAGAGAGTGTGGAAGAGGGAGGGAGGGACTGGAACGGGGAGAGGAGGGTGGGACTGGAACGGGGAGAGGAGGGTGGGACTGGAACGGGGAGAGGGTGAGAGATGTTAAAACAGTGAGACTCAAGTTGGAGTAAGGGTAAAATGAAAACAAGGGTCCATACTCTCTTTAGTTAAGATATTTCTCAGGAGTTCAGTCCCATGATTTGCACATCATGTGCCAAGTGGTAAATCCTTGACACTCCTGGCGGTCTAGATGACCGTGTGTGCAGGAGGTGCCTCTAACTGGGGCAATTTGAGTTCCGGGTTTTGGAGCTTGAGTGGCAAATGGTTTGTGGATTGCACATTCCAGGATGTGGTCACCCCCCAGGTTAAAGAAGTGCAAGCAATGAGGGAAAGGGTGACTGCCAGATAGAAGAAGGGGACTAGGCAGGTAGTCAGGGAATCCTCCGAGTGCATTTCACTCGCAAATTGTTTTTTGACCTTGGAAAACAGTGAGAGTGAAGGTTCCTCCGTGGAGGCCAACTAGAGCCAAGGCCATGGCACTAGGTGGCCCAGCTGCTCAGGAGGTGAGGAAGAAGTGTGGAAGGGCAATAGTGGTAGGGAATTCATTAGTGAGGGGAGTAGACAGGCACATCTGTGGCTGTAGATGTGACTCCAGGATGGTATGTTGCCTCCTGGGTGCCAGGGTCAAGGATGTCACAGAACATCTACAGGGCTTTCTGAACGAGGAGGGGAAAAGTCAGAGGTCATGGTCCATGTTGGGTCCAATGACATAGGAAGAAAGAGAAATGAGGACCTGCAAGCAGACTTTAAGGAGTTAGGACATTGAAAAGCAGGACTTCAAAGGTAGTAATCTCCAGATTATTCCCGGCGCCATGCAGTAGTGAGTATAGAAACAGAAGGATAGAGCAGATGAGTACATGGCTGGAGAGATGATGCAGTAGGAAGGGCTTTAGATTCCTAGGGCACTGGGATCGTTTCTGGGGGAGGTGGGACCTGTATAAATTGGACAGATTACATCTGAACAGGAACGGGACCAACATCCTCATGGGGAGGTTTGATTATGTTGTTGGGGCAGATTTAAACTAGATCAGCAGGGGGATGGGATCCTGAAAAGTAGTTCAGAGGGGAGAGAAGCTGAGATGGAATTAGAAGTTAAAACGCGAGTAAACTGAGTCTGGAAGGTAGAGGAATCATAGGCTAGATAAGAAAGTAGTGAGTTTATCAAGGCCAAATGGAATATATTTTAATGCAAGGAGCCTGAGGAATAATACAGACGAGCTGAGGGCACAGATGGGCATGTGGGAGTATGATATCATAGCTATGACCAAGACTTGGCTAAAAGAAGGGCAAGATTGGCAGCTCAACATTCCTAGTTATAGGGTATTCAGACGAGATAGGAGGATAGAAGAGGAGTGGGGGGTCAAGGAATCAATTATAGCAGTGAGGAGCGATGATATCTTGGAAGGATCATCAAATGAGGCCATATGGGTAGAAGTAAAAAACACAAAAAGGGCAAACATGCTGTTTGGTGTGTGTTATAGGCCTCCAAACAGTCAGGGAGAGATAGAGGATCAAATATGTAATTAAATTTCAGAGAAGTGTAAGAACAATAAGGCAGTAATTGTAGGGGATTTTAACTACCCAAATATTAACTGCGATAGTTTGTATGCAAGGTAGGGAGAGAGCAAAATTCTTAAGTTGCATGCGGGAGAACTTTTTTAGCCAGTATGTAGAAAGCCCAACAAGGGAGGGGGCAGTTCTGGACCTAATATTTGGAATTGAGCCTGGGCAGCTGGAAGGCGTATCAGTAGGGGAGCAGGAGATAGTGACCAAAACTCCGTTAGATTTAGGATAGTTATGGAAAAGGATAAGGTTGGGCCGGGAATAAAAGTTCTAAACTGGGGAAAGGCTAATTTTACTAAGATGAGATACGATTTGGCCCAAGTGGACTGGGAGCAGCTACTTGCAGATAAAGCTGTGTCGGAGCAGTGGGAGGCATTCAAGGAGGAAATAGCGAGATAACAGAGCCGTAAAGACAAAGGGGGGGACCAAGTCCAGAGAACCCTCGATGTCAAGGGACATAAAGGTTAGGGTTAAGAAAAAAAGAGAAGCTTATGGCAGATACAGAGGGCTCAATACGGCAGAGTCCCTAGAGGAGTATAAAGTGCAGAGAGGAACTTAAAAAGGAAATTAGGAAAGCTAAGAGAGTACGTGAGAAAGCATTGGTGGGTAGAATAAAGGAAAGCCCAAAGGGTTTTTTAAAAAAAATATATAAAGAACAAGAGAATAACTAGGGAAATTGTGGGGCCATAGAGGTAATCTATGTGTGGACCCGGAAGACATAAGTACAGTCCTGAATGGAATACTTTGCGTCGGTCTTCACAATGGAAAAGGACAATGCAGATATAGAGATCAGAGTGGAGGTCTGTGAAATATTAGAGGAAATTAACTGAGTGAGAGGAGGTTCCAGCGGGTTTAGCGGCCTTAAAAGTGGATAAATCCACAGGCCTGGATGAGATGTATCTCAGGCTGTTGAGAGAGGCAAGGGAAGAGATATCAGGGGCCCTGGCAGTAATTTTCAAATCCTCTCTGGCCAGAGGTGAGGTGCCAGAAGACTGGAGGACTGCTAACATTGTCCCATTATTAAAAATGGGACAAAGGGATAGACCAGGAAATTACAGGCCAGTCAGTCTAACCTTGATGGCGGGGAAGCTACTGGAAAGAATTCTGAAGGACAGAATATATCTGCAGTTGGAGAGACACGGATTAATCAGGGATGGTCAGCATGGATTTGTTAAGGGATGGTCGTGTTTGACAAATTTGATCGAATTTTTTGAGGAGGTAACCAAGAGTTTTGACGAAAGTAATGCATTTGATGTGGCCTACATGGACTTCAGCAAGAGATGAGCGTGAGGCCGGGCTCAAGAGATGAGTGGGCGAGTGAGGCCGGGCTCGAGAGATGAGAGGGCGAGTGAGGCCTTGCTCATGAAAGAGTGTTATGACTGATGTGGTTGGTAAAGCGGAGTTATTTTAAAAATCCCAGAGGGAAACTTTAAACAACTGTCATAGCCTATAATCTTAAGTGTTAAGTTTGAGATGCGACTCTAAATTCAGGAATCAGACCGCTAGTTCTCGAGCTTTTACATTAAACTAAATGATACATTTTATTAATTTACACAGGTTAAAAATATATATACACATGGCTACAAATTACTACTATCATAACTTTTAACAAATTCCCAAGCTAAGGCATCAGCAACCCATAGACTTAACCAAACACCAGGCAAAGCATTTTCACCTTATGAATTCAAAATGAGGTTCTTTTCACTGGAGCCAGTTGGGGGCTTGCAGCTGCCTTTTGATCTTACATTGCCTCTGCCTGCACACCTGAAAACCACTGAAGTTATACCTACCACCACTGATTGAATTCAAATTCTCTTCATCTCACCAGCCTCTTTGAACTTTATCTTTTAGCAATGAAACCCCTTTTCATAGTACCAATTTTATTAGTAATATAAAGATATGGCTTGGTAGCTGCTAGAAAAATCAAGTTTTCACCCCACCTCTTGAATGCTCTATTCAAAAAAGCAAATGCACACCATCTCTCTTACATATCAAACTAGTACATATCAAAGCACCAGACTAGCTGTCTTTAACCCAATTAAGATATGCCTGCAGATTAAACCTCTATTTTAAAAGAAAAATATTTTCCAAAATATTATGTACGTTAATAGCTTCATGACATCCCCCTCCTTATCAAAAAATGAACCATCATAATTCTAAAAGATGGCTTCATTTTATTAACCCATCTCACACTATCTCCTATACTCATTACACTATTACATTACGAGATGCAAGCATTAACATAATATATATATATATAACACAAAACAAAAATACCTGGAACAACTCAGCAGGTCTGGCAGCATCTGTGGAGAGGAACACAGTTAATGTTTTGAGTCCGTATGACCCTTCAACAGAACTAAATAAAAATAGAAAAGAGGTGAAATATAAGTTGGTTTAAGGGGGAGGGGGGGACAAGAAGAGCTGGTTAGAGGGCCAGTGATAGGTGGAGATAACCAAAGGATGTCACAGACAAAAGGAAAAAGAGGTGTTGAAGGTGGTGATATCTAAAGGAATGTGCTAATTAAGGGTAGACAGCAGGACAAGCAAGGTACAGATAGCCCTAGTGGGGGTGGGGTGGGGGGAAGGGATCGAAATAGGCTGAAAGGTAGAGATAAAACAATGGATGGAAATACACTTAAAAATAATGGAAGTAGGTGGGAAAAGAAAAATCTATATAAATTATTGGAAAAAACAAAAAGGAGGGGGAAAATCGGAAAGGGGGTGGGGATGGAGGAGAGAGTTCATGATCTAAAATTGTTGAACTCAATATTCAGTCCGGAAGGCTGTAAAGTGCCTATTCGGAAAATGAGGTGCTGTTCCTCCAGTTTGCGTTGAGCTTCACTGGAACAATGCAGCAAGCCAAGGACGGGCATGAGAGTGTTGAAATGGCAAGCGACAGGGAGGTCTGGGTAATGCGGACAGACTGAAGGTGTTCTGCAAAGCGGTCACCCAGTCTGTGTTTGGTCTCTCCAACGTAGAGGAAATCGCATTGGGAGCAACGAATGCAGTAGACTAAGTTAAAGGAAGTGCAAGTGAAATGCTGCTTCACTTGAAAGGAGGGTTTGGGCCCTTGGACGGTGAGGAGAGGGGAAGTAAAGGGGCAGGTGTTGCACCTTCTGCGGTCGCATGGGAAGGTGCCGTGGGAGGGGGTTGAGGTGTAGGGGGTGATGGAGGAGTGGACCAGGGTGTCTCGGAGAGAACGATCCCTATGGAATGCCGCCGGGGGGGGTGAAGGGAAGATGTGTTTGGTGGTGGCATCATGCTGGAGTTGGAAATGGCGGAGGATGATCCTTTGAATGCGGAAGCTGGTGGGGTGATAAGTGAGGACAAGGGGGACCCTATCATGTTTCTGGGAGGGAGAAGGAGGTGTGAGGGCAGATGCGCGAGAGGTGGGCCGGACACGGTTGAGGGCCCTGTCAACCACCCTGGGTGGAAAACCTCGGTTAAGGAATAAGGGGGACACGTCAGAGGAACTGTTTTTGAAGGTAACGTCATCAGAACAGATGCGACGGAGGCGAAGGAACTGAGAGAATGGGATGGAGTCCTTACAGGAAGCGGGGTGTGAGGAGCTGTAGTCGAGGTAGCTGTGGGAGTCGGTAGGCTTGTAACGGATATTGGTGGACAGTCTGTCACTAGAAATTGAGACAGAGAGGTCAAGAAAGGGAAGGGAAGTGTCCGAGATGGACCATGTGAAAATGATGGAGGGGTGGAAATTGGAAGCAAAATTAATAAATTTTTCCAGGTCCAGATGAGAGCAGGAAGCAGCACCGAAGTAATCATCGATGTACCGGAGAAAGTGTTGTGGGAGGGGGCCGGACTAGGACTGGAACAAGGAATGTTCCACATACCCCATAAAGAGACAGGCATAGCTGGGGCCCATGCGGGTACCCATAGCCACACCTTTTATTTGGAGGAAGTCACCTTTTATTTGGAGGAAGTGAGAGGAGTTTAAGGAGAAATTGTTCAGTGTGAGAACAAGTTCAGCCAGATGGAGGAGAGTAGTGGTGGATGGGGACTGTTCGGGCCTCTGTTCGAGGAAGAAGCGGAGAGCCATCAGGGGTTGGAGGTGTAGAGGGATTGGATCTTCCTTCCACAGCTTCCAACCTGATAGTCTCCCAACCTCGGACGGCCCGCTTCTACCTCCTACCCAAAATCCACAAACAGGACTGTCCCGGCAGACTGAGCGTGTCAGCCTGTTCCTGCCCCACTGAACTCATTTCTTGCTATCTTGACTCTATTCTCTCTCACCTTGTCCAGTCCCTTCCCACCTACATCCATTATTCCTCTGACACCCAACATCACATCAACAATTTCAGGTTCCCTAGCCCCAACCGCCTCGTCTTCACCATGGACGTCCAATCCCTCTACACCTCCATCCCTCACCAGGATGGTCTGATTGCTCTCCGCTTCTTCCTCGAACAGAGGCCTGAACAATCCCCATCCACAACTACTCTCTTCCGTCTGGCTGAACCTGTTCTCACACTGAACAATTTCTCCTTAAACTCCTCTCACTTCCTCCAAATAAAAGGTGTGGCTATGGGTACCCGCATGGGCCCCAGCTATGCCTGTCTCTTTATGGGGTATGTGGAACATTCCTTGTTCCAGTCCTGCTCCGGCCCCCTCCCACAACACTTTCTCCAGTACATCGATGATTACTTCGGTGCTGCTTCATGCTCTCGTCTGGACCTGGAAAAATTTATTAATTTTGCTTCCAATTTCCACCCTTCCATCATTTTCACATGGTCCATCTCTGACACTTCCCTCCCCTTCCTTGACCTCTCTGTCACAATTTCTGGTGATAGACTGTCCACCAATATCCATTACAAGCCTACCGACTCCCACAGCTACCTCGACTACAGCTCCTCACATCCCACTTCCTGTAAGGACTCCATCCCATTCTCTCAGTTCCTTCGCCTCCGTCGCATCTGTTCTGATGATGTCACTTTCAAAAACAGTTCCTCTGACATGTCCTCCTTCATCCTTAACCGAGGGTGGTTGACAGGGCCCTCAACTGTGTCTGGCCCATCTCTCGCACATCCGCCCTCACACCTTCTTCTCCCTCCCAGAAACATGATAGGGTCCCCCTTGTCCTCACTTATCACCCCACCAGCCTCCGCATTCAAAGGATCATCCTCCGCCAACTCCAGCATGATGCCACCACCAAACACATCTTCCCTTCACCCCCCTCCCCCCGGCGGCATTCCGCAGGGATCGTTCCCTCCGAGACACCCTGGTCCACTCCTCCATCACCTCCTACACCTCAACCCCCTCCCACGGCACCTTCCCATGCAACCGCAGAAGGTGCAACACCTGCCCCTTTACTTCCCCTCTCCTCACCGTCCAAGGGCCCAAACAATCCTTTCAAGTGAAGCAGCATTTCACTTGCATTTCCCTTAACTTAGTCTACTGCATTCGTTGCTCCCAATGCGGTTTCCTCTACATCGGAGAGACCAAACGTAGACTGGGTGACTGCTTTGCAGAACACCGGTCTGTCCGCAAGCATTACCCAGACCTCCTTGTCACTTGCCATTTCAACACTCCACCCTGCTCTCATGCCCACATGTCCGTCCTTGGCTTGCTGCCTTGTTCCAGTGAAGCTCAACGCAAACTGGAGGAACAGCACCTCATCTTCCGACTAGGCACTTTACAGCCTTCTGGACTGAATATTGAGTTCAACAATTTTAGATCATGAACTCTCTCCTCCATCCCCATCCCCTTTCCGATTTTCCCCCTCTTTGTTTTTTCCAATAATTTATATAGATTTTTCTTTTCCCACCTACTTCCATTATTTTTAAGTGTATTTCCATCCATTGTTTTATCTCTACCTTTCAGCCTATTTCGATCCCTTCCCCCCACCCCACCCCCACTAGGGCTATCTGTACCTTGCTCGTCCTGCTTTCTACCCTTAATTAGCACATTCCTTTAGATATCACCACCTTCAACACCCTTTTGTCTGTGACATCTTTTGGTTATCTCCACCTATCACTGGCCCTCTAACCAACTCTTCTTGTCCCACCCCGCCCCCCCCCCCCCCCCAAAAAATTATATTTCACCTCTTTTCTATTTTTACTTAGTTCTGTTGAAGGGTCATACGGACTCGAAACGTTAACTGTGCTCGTCTCCTCAGATGCTGCCAGACCTGCTGAGTTGTTCCAGGTATTTTTGTTTTTGTTATGGATTTCCAGCATCCGCAGTTTTTTGCTTTTATAATTTTATATATATATATATATATATATATATATACACACACACACAAGCCCTTGGTATCAACAGAAATCACTCCAGTTCAGTGTCGAGGTTTCTTTTAAATGACCCAATTTCCTTTAAGCTTTAAACTCTTGATATTGCTGGAAGAGAAAATCTGTTCCCAGATGCATTATGTATAATACATAGATTAAATGGTTGTAACAATAGGCTCCATCTGAAAAGCCATGCACTTTTGTCATGAAATTTGTCCAGAAACTTCAAAGGGTTATGGTCTCTACAAACGATTGTTTCTGATGAATTATTTGCAGCATAAATTTCAAAATGCTGCAATGCTAACCCCAAATAAGCTTTCTGATATAACTGTTTTAATTGCAAATCATTTTTCTGTAATTCCACTAACCTCTTTGAGTTAAACACTTCAACTGAACTGACCTGCATTCTTTTCTCCTGAACAATGTCATCAAATACAGTGCCAGCTAATTGGATTTTGACACCTTCTTCTTGCCTTTGAACTGTCTGCTCAATCTTGTTTATTTTGTTCTTCCCGATGGGCCTTTGATCTGGTTATAACACAATCAGGAAACAAACCAGGATGTTCCTTCTGTAGCACTTCTGTTGAAAACACTTCTATAGGCTGCTCAACTACCACAGACATTACCCACATTTGCAATCCAGCTATATCATTACCCAGAACAAGTTGAACTCCTGCAATGGGCAATTTTTCCACCACTCCAACTATAACTTCTTCATTCTTCCATTTGCTCTTTAAATTTACCTTCCACAACGGAATAGATTTAGCATCTCCATGAACCCCACTTCTCCTTCTCCTCCAGCGCTCCCTCTGAACAACAAATATCACTATCCCACAATATTAAGGATTGACTGGCCCCTGTGTTTCTTAATATTTTAACATCTTTACCTACTCCACCCTGTGTACATGGAAAGACTTTCCCTTCACATGCAAAGTCTTTAAACATTTCTGTAACCTGCTTAGAATTCTCTTGAGTTAGCTATGAACACATTCCCACTACTTTACCTTTCACTGATTCTCCCTATTTCATTTGTACACAAACTACTGGTTTCTCCTGTGCCGGAACCACAGAACCCACAGTACTTTTACTTCCAGAGCTTTCCTGTACCCTAATAATTCCTACAGATTTTTCCTGCAACCTCCAACACACTCACTTCGTGTGTCCCACTTTATTACAATGAAAACACCTCAATTTTCAAATGTTACTTCCAATTTCAACACCCCTTTTATTCTGAGAAAAACCTCCTGGGAACTTCCAGATACTCCTCCTCTTCCCTGACTACCTACCTGCTTTCCTTTTACCTTCCCACTTTTCATCCTTTTCCAATTTGAAAGGGTGACAGAAAAAAGGTTTAGCTCTATGAACTAACTCATAATCATCAGCTATCTCTGCTGCTTGTCTTACAGAATCAACCCTCTGTTCCTCCACATGAGTTCTAACTACCGAAGGGATTGAATCTTTAAATTCTTCCAAAAGAATGACTTCCCTAAGAGCTGCATATGTTGTCTCTATTTTTAACGCCCATATCCACTGGTCAAAATTACTTTGTTTTACTCTTTCAGACTCAATATAAGTTTGCCCAGGGTGTTTTCTCATATTCCTAAATTTCTGCCTGTATGCTTCAGGAACCAACTCATATGCAGTCAAAATAACTTTTTTCACCACATCATAATTCACCGACACTTCTCCTGAAAGTGAAGCATATACCTCAAGCCCCCTACCTAATAATTTAGATTGTAATAATAATGTCCTGTTTTCTTGTGGCCATTTCATCTGTTTAGCTAGCTTCTCAAATGAAATAAAGAATGCTTCAATATCTGTTTCCTCAAATTTTGGAGGAGCTTGTACAAATTTAAACATATCCCCACTGGGTCCTACTCTAGAAATAAATCCTTCCTCACCTACTGAAGTTTTTTTTCTAACTGCCAACATTTTCAGTTGGAATTCTCTTTCTCTTCCTCCTTCTCCATCTTCACAATTTCTAATTCCAGTTTAAAAGCCATTTCCCTGTCCTTTGCTTCTAATTCAAGCTTTTTCATTTGCAACTGAAGCCTCACTACCTCCAGCTGTGACTCACTAGTGTCAGGTTTCACTTCCAACTGTAGATGCTGTGCTATGCTTTTAACTATATCAGATTTCCTAGCTCCTACAGGTAACCCCAATAGTAACTTATCTGCCAACTCTGTTCGCTTACTTTTGGTTATTCTCTCCAGCCCAATTAGAGTTATGTCTTCTACTCCCAGACAAGTCTTAGCAATTGCCAAAGCCATCTTGCAGTCTCACCACTTCTAAAATACCTCACCAACTCCTGAATTCAAAGAGCCTCTCATATTCATACTCACTTAATGATTAATCATTTCCTAACCAATCGAGGAATTAGAAATATAAGTAATCCCGGCACAGCCCCCAATTATTATGACTGATGTGGTTGGTAAAGCAGAGTTATTTAAAAATCCCATTTGTCATAACCTATCATTTTAAGTGTTATGTTTGAGAAGCGACCTTAAATTCAGGAATCAGACCGCTAGTTCTCAAGGTTTTACATTAACTAAATGAAACATTTTATTAATCTACACAGGGTTAAAAGTATATATACATATAGCTACAAATTACTACTATCAAAACTTTTAACAAATTCCCAAACTAATCTCCATTAAGGCAGCAGCATCCCATAGACTTAACCAAACACCAGGCAAAGTATTTTCACCTTACAAATTTAAAATGAGGTTCTTTTCACTGTGGAGCCAGTTGGAGGCTTGCAGCTGCCTTTTGATCTTACATTGCCTCTGCCTGCACACCCACAAGCTACTCAAGTTATACCTACCACCACTGATTGAATTCAAATTCTCATTGTCTCACCAGCCTCTTTGAACTTTATCTGTTAACAATGAAACACCATTCATAGTACCAATTTTATTAGTAATATAAACATATTGCTTAGCTGCTAGAAAAGCGTCAAGTTTTCACCCCACTTCTTGAATATTCTATTCAAAAAAGCAAATGCACGCTATCTCTTACGTATCAAAACTAGTACACATCAAAGCACCCAGACTAGCTGTCTTTAATCCAGTTAAGACATATCCGCAGATTAAACCTCTATTTTAAAAGAAAAATATTTTCCAAAATATATACATTAATAGCTTAATGACCGAGAGCGAGCGAGGCCGGGCTCGAGAGATGAGAGAGCGAGTGAGGCCGGGCTAGAGAGACTGGGATAGAGAGAATGGGATAGAGAGAGTGAGATCGTGTGAGATGGATAAACAAGGAAGATGACATAGAGAGAGGGAAATTGGGTTAAAGTGAGCAAAGCATGGGGAGACTGGGATAGAGGTGGAGATAGAGTGCATCCTAATTAAAGAGAAAGCTGCCCAGCGAGCCTGGTGTAGATAGTGAGAGAAATTTGGAAAATCAAGAGAATGAGTGAAGTCTGAAGATATTCTGAAAGGGCCAGTGAATAAGACTAATAACTGGGAATTGAGACAGAGAGGTCAAGGAAGGGAAGTGTCAGAGATGGACCATGTGAAAATGATGGAGGGGTGGAGATTGGAAGCAAAATTAATAAATTTTTCCAGGTCCCGACGAGAGCATGAAGCAGCACCGAAGTAATCATCGATGTACCAGAGAAAGAGTTGTGGGAGGGGGCCGGAGTAGGACTGGAACAAGGAATGTTCCGACTCTTCCGACTCATCTTCTGACTAGGCACTTTACAGCCTTCCGGACTGAATATTGAATTCAACAATTTTAGATCTTGAACTCCCTCCCCCATCCCCACCCCCTTTCCGTTTCTTCCCCCTCCCTTTTGTTTTTTCCAATAATTTATATAGATTTTTCTTTTCCCACCTATTTCCATTATTTTTAAATCTATACCTGTAATGCCCTGTCAGTCTTTCCACCCCACCCCCGCTAGAGCTATACCTTGAGTGTCCTGCCATCCATTCTTAATTAGCACATTTTCTTAGATAATATCACCACCTTTTACACGTCTTTGTTCCTTTGTCTGTGACATCTTTTGATTATCCGCTCCTATCACTGCTTGCTTGTCCCTACAACCACCCCCCCAACTTCTCTCTCCCCCCACCCCCCAACCTTAAACCAGCGTATATTTCACCCCTTTCCTAACTTTACTCAGTTCTGCTGAAGGGTCATGAAGACTCGAAACGCCAACTCTTTTCTTCTCCGCCGATGCTGCCAGACCTGCTGAGTTTTTCCAGGTAATTCTGTTTTTGTTTTGGATTTCCAGCATCCGCAGTAGTTTTTTGTTAAAAACTGGGAAACTTGACTCATACAGGGAGGAGCCTAGAACTCATGATTAATTTCTAGAAGATATATTTTTTGATGATTGAATGAGTAATCCTGTATGAGAACTGTTTTCCAATGCGGAATCAAGGTGATGTCTCTCTGTTTTACTGACTAAGCCACACCTAATCAGTTGTTGTCGGTTACAGTGATGTCTCCCCTACTCCCCATTCTGTCATTGCTGGTGAGAGGGAGCTAACTGTCCACTAGTCTAGATGTGAAGTGTTTGTTGCCAGCCTAACATTGTAATGTCATTTCAGGAGGCTTACTATGTTAAAATTTTCATTTAATACCTTGAAACATTAATTACAGGCAATATTAAAATATACCTAATTTTAAAATGTTTGAAATTTATGCCAATTCATGGAATACAGCATGCCTTTAAGTGTCAGTGACTCTGTTTTGCAGGTTGGCTGCAGTCCGACTATCCCAACACCTTCCTCTATTCAAGTTTGGGCTTGTGCTGCCCATGGATTTTCACAAGTGCCTCCATGTGAAGGCACGCAGTGAGGTGTACCCAGGTTCTGAAATCCAGCGTTTCCCTGTCCCTGATGAAAAGGTGGACTGGGCAGTGCCATGGGTAGATTATAAGCCAGTCGACTACACTGCCCCCTCACTGTTCAGGCGACCTCCATGGGCGGACCCACCTTACAGGTACGCAGATGAAACGCATGTGATCTTACTCTCCAGTGGATAACCTGCACATGAAGCTACTTTTTTTTTGCAAAAATATACTTTATTCATAAAATATCTAAAAGAACATTACAAAACATTTCAAAATGGCTACCACAGTGCATTGATATTCAAGTTTTCTACATAGTCATGTTGCACTCTGAGGTGCTTCAATACAATTATGATACATATAATTACTGCATACATTCATTGTGAGTCATACAGCCCGAGGGGTCTATACAATTTCCAGCCCCTCAGTGCACTATGGCTGAAAAGTCTTAGACAGTGACCTTTCCCCATTGCGCCCCTGCAGCAGCTTCCCCAAGCTTTAGTGCGTCCCTCAGCACGTAGTCCTGGACCTTGGAATGTGCCAGTCTGCAACACTTGGTCAAGGACAGCTCTTTGCATTGGAAGACCAACAAGTTTCCGGCAGACCAAAGAGTTTCTTTCACCGAGTTGATGATCCTCCAGCTGCAGTTGATGTTTGTCTTGGTGTGTGTCCCTGGGAACAGCCCGTAGAGCACAGAGTCCTGTGTCACAACTGCTCCGGATGAACCTCGACAAAAACCACTGCATCTCCCTCCAGATCTTCTTTGCAAAGGCAAATTCCACAAGGAGGTGGACAACAGTCTCTTCACCACCACAACCACCTCGAGGGCAACATGCAGAGGGATGAGACTCCTGGCGTGTAGGAAGGATCTGACAGGGAGGGCTTTTCTCACCACCAGCCAAGTTATGTCTTGGTGCTTGTTTAAAAGTTCTGGTGGAGGCATTCTGCCAAATGACTTTGGCAGTCTGCTCGGGCAACAGTGCGACAAGATCCAACATCATCTTTTCCCGCAGGGCCTCTAGGACATTACTTGCAGACCACTGCCTGATGGACTTGTGGTCGAAGGTGTTTCTCTGCATAAATTTTTCCATGAGGGACTGGTAGTACGGCACAGTCCAACTACTTGGAGCATTCCACGGCAGCGTGGCCAGACCTACCCTTAGCAACACTGGGGACAGGTTGAACCACGGCACATAGTGACACTTGGTGTTTGAGTAATGAGGGTTTACGCACAGCTTGATGCAGCCACACTAAAATGTGGCCATCAAGATGAGGATGAGGTTGGGCATGTTTTTCCCCCCCTTTGTATAGAGGTTTGTACATTGTGTCCCTGCAAACACACACAATTTTTGACCTCCAGATAAAGTGGAAGATGGCTCAGATGATCACCACAGCGCAGGAGTGAGGAATGGGCCAGACCTGTGCCACATACAGCAACACCAAGAGTGCCTCGTACCTGATGACCAGGCTGTTACCCACAACGGAGAGGGATCGGTGCTCCTGCATGTCCTGGTCCCTCCGAACTGTATCCCCAGCACCATTGGTCAGTCTGACTTGACGGTGAAGGGGACAATGGATCGGTCAGCCCAGTCCTCGAAGAACATGGCTCTTGCCATGATTTACCTTGGCACCCGAGGCTTGTTCCAACTGGTCGCAGATGCTCATTAATCTGCGCACCGTCAGTGAATCCAAGCAGAAGACAGTAACATCGTTCATGTACAAGGAGGCTTTAACCTGCATGTTTCCACTGCCAGGGATTGAAACTCCTCATGCCCGAATCCTTCCTGATGGACTCAGCAAAGGGTTCTATGCAACACACAAACAGGACAGGAGAGAGAGGGCAGCCCTGCCTGACTCCAGATTTCATTGGAAAGAGTTCCAATTCCCACCCATGATTGAAATTGCGCTACAGATGTTTGCGTAGAGCAGTTGGATCCAGTTGTGGATTCCCTCCCCCAAACCCCATTTTGGAGAGCACATCCACCATGTAGGTGTGCGATACTCTGCCAAAGGTTTGGATAAACTGACTAAGGCCCTCGAGTACTTCAAGAAGAGTAAAACTCCTGGAAGCGATGGCTTACCGGCTGAATTGTATTCAACTCTGTGGGACTGGATCGGCCCAGACCTGCTGGAAGTGTAAGAGAGTATGCTTCTTGTCCTGGTCAAGGCTGATGAGGCAGGTGTCCATACCCCTGTCCTGCACATAGGCAATCGTATCCCTGAGTAGCACAAGACTGTCAGAGACCTTCCTGCCAGTTACAGCACAGGCCTGGTTAGGGTGGATCACCAACTCCAGAGCAGACTTGACCTGATTGGTGATGACCTTGGCCAGAATTTTATAGTTCACCTTCAACAGTGGAATGGGTGGCCAATTTCTACTTTCCTCCCTTTGCCCCTTCTGCTTGTAGATGAGGGTAATTATGCCTTTTCTTGAGGATTCTGACATGCTGCCAGCCAGAAGCATACTCTCATACACTTCCAGCAGGTCTGGGTCAATCCAGTCCCACAGAGCTGAATACAACTCAGCCGGTAAACCATCACTTACGGGAGTTTTACTCTTCTTGAAGTACTTGAGGGCATTAGTCAGTTTATTAGTGGTTTGTCCAGACTCTCCCATGTACTGTCATCTAAGACCTCCGTGATAGAGGACAGGAAGGGCAGGGAGGCTGTGCTGTCTGTGGGCTTCATGTCATACAATCTGGCATAAAAGGACTTGCTGATCCTCAATGTCAGACTGTGATGACTTTACAGAGCTGTCTTCTTCCTTCAGGCTGCTGATCAGAGCTCTCTCTCTCTATCTTTTGGAAGGAGAAACATGAACATGTCTCATCCCGCTCCACAGAGTGGACTCTAGACCGAAAGATGATCTTGGAGGCCTCTGAGGCAAAGAGTGAGGCTTGCTGCCTCTTGGAGGTCCTCCTTGACATCGATCTCCATCGACTGCAGCTGGAGCAGATTTGCATGCTTTTCTGGAGTCAGGACGTTTACCTCTGTTCCTTCCTAGCCTTCCATTAAGGGATCTGGACATGGTGTCCAGTCTGCTGTCGGTCCTGCCAGATCATCCAGCCGCATCGATGATGCAATTGAAGTCACCGCCTAGAATGACAGTCCTGGAAGTTGCCAGCAATGGGAGATGCTGAAGGACGGCCAGCCGCTCGCTGTTTTGAGCCGGGGCATACAAATTAATTAACTGGAGCGGAGCATTCTTGTACAATACATCTGCTATGAGGAAGCGCCTTCCGACCGCTTCCTTAACTTCAGAGATGTTGAAGTTGCCTCCCCACAACAGAATAACCAGGCTGGAGAAACGTGAGTCGTTTCCTTCCAACCAGATTGATGGCCCATAGGACCATCATCATGACCATTGCCTGTAGGAGCTGAACTGTGGTATCTCACACTCCTACAGAAACAGCAGGTCAGCTTTGACCTTGGCAAGGTAACCCAACACATCGTGGAGCTGCCTTTGACCTGGTCAATCATGCTCCTTCAATGCCTGTCTTTCATTGCCCAGCTACCTGTACTTGGTTTCACTCTCACCTATCCATCATGGCCAGAGCAGCTCCAACAACACCTCCTCTTCCCACCACTACACTATTACCCCTAGAAGCGCTCAACGATTTATCCTTGGCCCATTCATTTTTCTCATGACGTGCTGTCCCTCGGTGACATCTGGAGACATGGGCTCAGCTTTCACCTGCATGCTGATGACACCTAGTTGTACCTAGCATAGGAACAGGAGTAGACTATTTAACCCCTTGAGCCTGTTCCGTCATTCAATGAGATCGTAACAGAGCTGTGATCTACTTCCATACACCTGCCTTTGCTCCAATCGCTTAATACCTTTGGATGACAAAAGTCTATCAATCTCTGATTTAAAATTTACAATTGATCTAGCACCAATTGTTGTTTGCGGAAGAGTGTTCCAAACTACTACTACCTTTTGAGTGCAGAAGTAATTCCTGTCTTCATTCCTGAACAGTCTGACTCTAAATTGTCTTATTTGCCCCCTCGACCTGGAATCCCCAACCAGCGGAATTAGTTACTCTCTATCTGCCCTTTCTGTTCCTCTTAATATCCTGAAAACTTCAATCAAATTGCCTCTTATCTTCTAAATTCTGGGGAATATAACCCTAGTTGGTGTAATCTCTCTTTGCATTTATCCCTTGAAGTCCAGGTGTCATTTTGCTGAACATACGCTGTGGTGCCCAGAACCATTCACTTTACTCCAGGTGTGGTCTAGTGAGGGCCTTATATAGCTGAAGCATTGCTTCTCCCTCCCTGTATTCTAGTTCTCTGGGATGTAAAGACCAACATTCCAATAGCCTTTCAGATTATTTTCCATACTGGTTCATGAGATCTGTGTACCTGGGCTCCCAGGTTGGTTTTTTTGGACCTCCACTGTTTCTAGCGTTTTACCATTTTGGAAGTATCCTGTTTTGTAAGGTCGGAAATGGATGGCTTGACATTTACCCATGTCAAAATTCATTTGCCACAGTTATTAATGTGATCTATCAATATCTCTTTAATTTTCTAATTTCATTAACACAGCTTACAATGATGCTTACCTTTGCGTTATTGGCAAATTTGGATATGTGTCTTTCTATCTCATCGTCAAAGTCATTAATAAATGCAGTGAATAGTCGAGGTCCCAACAAAGATACTTGTGGAAACCACAAGTTGCATCCTGCCAATTAGAGTACCTGCCATTATCCCTACTCTCTATCTCCTGTCGCTCAGCTAATTTCCTAGCCATGTCCGTAATTTGCCTTCATTTCAATGGGCTTCAACTTTAGCTAACAGCCCTCTTCTGAGAGAATTAATCAAATGTCTTCTGGAAGACCATATCAGTAACATCCATAGACATTCCCCTGCCCAATAATTTAGTTACCACTTCATAAAATTCATATTTGTCAAACATGATCTACCCTACACAAATCCATGCTAGCTATCTCTAATTAACTGAAAATGTTCAAAGTGTTCAGTTACCCTATACTTAATTATAGACTCTAGTAATTTCCAGGCAACAGATACAACAGCAACTTATACAATGATGCCTACCTTGGCAAATTTGGACATGTGTCTTTCTATCTCATTATCAATAGCTCCCTGAACGTACTGAAATGTCCCAAGACAATTCCAGGAGCATTATAAAAAAAGTTATGAGACTAAATTGCATAAGGAGATATTAGGTCAGATGACCAAAAACTTGGTCAGAGAGGTAGGTTAAAGAAGGAAAGGGAGATAGTGAGGCGGAGAGCTGTAGGAAGGGAATTCTAGAGCTTGGGCCTAGGCAACTGAAGGCATGGCCACCAAATGGGGATGATTAAAATTAGGGATGCAGCAGAGGCCAGAATTAGAGTACCACCGATATCTTGGAGGATTGTGGGGCTGGAGGAGACTACAGAGATAAGGAGGGGTGAAGCCATGGAGAGATTTGAAAATAAGGATGAGAATTTTAAAACCAAGACACTGCTTGACCAGGAGCCAATGTAGGTCAGTGAACACAGGGTTGATAAGGGACTTGGTTGAGTTAAGAACCGGCACTGAGTTTTGAATGACCTCAAGTTTACGGAGGCTAGAATGTTGGAGACCAGCCAGAAGTGCGTTGGCATAGTCGAGTCTATATGTAACGAGGCACGATTTGAGGGTTTCAGCAGCGGATGAGTTGAGACAGCAGTGAAGTCAGACAATGCTAGGTTAACTGATCTATAATTCCATGGTTTTCCACTTGTCCACTCCCTCTATATTGTCAGACTGCTTGCTTGACATCCTTTTTTGTATGAGCTAAAATTTCCTCCAGCTAAAGTTCAAGAAGGCCAAAGCTATTATCTTTGGCCTCTGACATAAACTCTGTGCCTCAGCTACTGATTCCATTAACCTTCCTGACTCTGCAGTTGAACCAGACTGCACAACTTGCTGTCCTATTTGATCCTGAGCTGAACTTCCAACCCAATCTGCTCTCCATTACAAAGACCACCTACATTTACCTCTGGCACAGCAACTACTTCTGTCCACTTCAGCCCATCTGACATCCATAGGCTCTTCCAGATTCACCTGTTCCAATGCTGAAATTGATACACTTTTATTTGGTACGGCTATTAAGAGATATGGAACCCGGGGTGGGGGGGGTGCTTAAATGGAGCCAAGGTACAGACCAGCCATGGTCCAATTGAATACGCTCGAGAGACAGAATCATCTACTCCTATTCCTATGTTCCTAATGCTGTCCTGATTGGTCTCCCATTCTCCAGAGTCTGGAAACAGCTCATCGAAAACTCTGCTGCTTGTATCAGATCCTGCAAGTCCTGCTCATCCATCACCCTGTCCTCACTACTCTACATTGGCTTCTGGTTTCCCAGTGGCTCAAGCTTAAAATTGCCACCCTTGTTTTTAGCTCTCTTTGTGGCCTTGATGCTCCTTATTTCTGTCATTTCCAATAGCCCTACAGCCCCACTTCCTAGACAATCTCCTAACTCTGGCCTCTTAATCATTGATTGCTCTCTTTGCTGCACCACAGATGGCTGTGTTTTCAGTTACCTAAGCATCACACTCTGGAATTCCCTTCCTAAATCTTTTGCCTCTTCACCTCCCTCCTAAGTACATAAGGAATAGGAACAGGAGTAAGCCATATGGACCCTCGAACCTGCTCAATCATTCAGTAAGATCATGGCTGATCCTTGATCTTCAACTCCACTTTTCCATCCAATTCCCATATCCCTTAATTCTGCTAGAGTCCTAAAATATATCTCAGCTTTGAATATACTCAACAATTGAGCATCCACGACCCTCTGGGATAGAAAGTTCTGAAAATTCACAATCCTCTGAGTGAAGAAATTCCTCTTTATCTTAGTCGTAAATGAGATTTGGGTGTCCTCATAGAGGAAACTGAGAAAAGTACAGCAAGCAATTAGGAAGACAAAGGTTATATTGGCCTTCATTGCAAAAGGGTTTGAGTGAAAGAGTAAAGAAGTCTTCTGCAATTATATGGGACTTTGTTAAGACCATGCCTGGACTACTGTGTACAATTTACTCTCCTTACCTAACGAAGCATATACTTGCCTTGGAGGGAGTGGAATGAAAGTTCAGTAAATTGATTCCTGGGATGAAAAGGCAGTCCTATGAGGAGAGATTGAGTAGAATGGGCCTAAATTCTCGAGAATTGAGAAGAATGAGAGGGGATCTAATTGAAACGTATAAAATCCTTAAGAGGGATTGACAGGGTGGATAACTGAGAGGCTGTTTCCCCTGGCTGAACTAGTAAGTCATAGTCTCAGGATAGGTGGTCAGTAATTTAGGATTAAGACAGGGAGAAACTTCTTCACCCAAGATGGTTGTGAATCCCTCCAATTTTTGGAGAACTGTGGAAGCTCAGTCAGTGTATATTTTTGAGGTAGAGAGTGATAGATTGTTGGTGACTAATGGAATCAAGGGATATGGCGATAGAAGTGGAAAAAGGAGTTGATGTAGAAGTTCAGCTAAGATCTTACTGAATGGCAGAGCAGGCGCATGGGGTTGTGTGGCCTAATCCTCCTCATTTCTTGTTACTTCAGTTAAGAACATAGGAACATAAAACAAATATTTGCATTTATATAGTGCCTTTCAGAACCAGAGGCCATTTCAAAGCGCTTTACAACCAGTGAAGTACTTTTGAAGTAAAAACAAAAAATGATAGCAAGTTAGGCAGCATCTTTGCAGAGTTAAAGAGCTTGATAACTTTAAAAAAACAGAGATGAATTTCCCAGTGACCAATGCAAAGAATTGCACAGCAAGATTTCACATTTTAAGACTTTTACTATAACAAGCAAATGAAAATCGACATCGACTAAACTCCAGAAAAGGTATTCCCCGTGAACTACTTAACATAGCCGAAAACCCCATGACAGGTTTATACGTTACGCCTCACTTTCAGCAGAAATGTAGCCTTGTGATTAAAGTTCCAAGTTCCCCCTGGCTTTAACAGGATCTCTTCTCCCTGCCCAATCAGGATGAATCTTCAAATGTCCTTTTCAAAGAAATAATCTTCTGAGTATAATCGAATGGACTTTCAGTAGCAAAGCACCCTCTGGCAACTCCTGGTCTTTTACTCTCCACAAGCATTGTTGCTTAGAACAGAGGATCTGTCCTCACCAACACCAAGGTTGGTGGTTAACCCAAAAACAGTCCTTTTCCTCTGCTTGGCATAGCAGCACCTGTTGTGGATCTTCCCCCAAATCTATCTGTCTGACTGACTCTGAGAGTCTGGGTACAGCAAGACCAGCTGCCTTTTCCTTTGTGCCCAGGTGTTCAAACTTGCACTTTACTTTCAATAAGTTTTGACCTGGGCCCCTGTCCCCATGGCAACCAGGTAACAATTGCTTGTCCCCGTGCAGATTTTGTAGGTTACATCTCCATCTCCAAACTACTCCATTTTACCTTGAATTAAAGGAGACAGTTTAAAACACAATAATTTTCTAAAATCCAATGTTCGTAACAAAGTTAGTGTTTCAGGTTGGTGACCTTTGATCAGAACGGGAAAAGATCAGAGATGTATTTGAAGCATAGTCACTGTTGTAATGTCTCGACATGGCAAGCAATTTGCACACAGCATGGAACCCAGAAACAGCACTGTGACAATGACCAGATAATCTTTTTAGTGATATTGGTTGAAGGATAAACATTGGCCAGGATACTGGCAAGAACCACCCTGCCTTTTGTAGAAGTAGTGCCATGGGATATTTTGCATCCTTGCTTAGAAAGGTTAAAGATAGTATCAAACTTAAAGAAAAAGCATACAATTGTGCAAAGACAGGTGGCCGGTCAGAAGATTGGACAGAATATAAGGAACAGCAAAGAATGACTAAAATACTAATAAGGAAGAAAAAATTAGAGTGTGAGAGAAAGCTAGCCAGAAATATAAAAACAGATCGTAAGTGTTTTTATAAATATTTTATAAAGAAAAGAGTTAACAAAGCGAGCGTTGGTCCTATAGAAAGTGAGTCTGGAGAATTGATAATGGAAAACAAGGAGATGGCAGATGAATTGAGCAGGTATTTTGCATCAGTCTTCACTATAGAGGATACAAGTAACATCCCAGAAGCAGCTATAAATCAGGAAATGGAAGGGTCGGAGGAACTCAGGAAAATTACAGTCACCAGAGAAGTGGTACTGCATAAATTGTTGGAGCTGCAGGCTGACAAGTCTGGACCCTGATGGACTTCATCCTAGTTTCTTAAAAGAAGTGTCTGCTGAGATAGTTGATGCATTGGTTTTAATTTTCCAAAACTCCCTAAATTTGGGGAAGGCCCCATTAGATTGGAAGATAACAAATGTAACTCCATTATTCAAAAATGGAGGGAGACAGAAAGCAGGAAACTGCAAGCCAGTTATTTTAACATCTGTCGTAGGGAAAATGTTAGAAGCTATTATTAAAGAAGTTATAGCAGGACACTTGGATAAGCTCAAGGTCATCAGCCAGAGTCAGCATGGTTTTGTGAAAGGGAAATCATGTTTAACCAACTTATTGGAGTTCTTTGAGAAAGTAGCATGTGCTGTGGATAAAGGAGGTGCATGTACTGTACTTAGACTTCCAGAAGGCATTTGATAAATGCCACATCAAAGGTTATTGCGGAACATAAAAGCTCATGGAATAGGGGGTAACATATTGGCATGGATAGAAGATTGGCTGGCTAACAGGAAGCAAAGATTCGGCATAAATGGGTCTTTTTCAGGTCGGCAAGATGTAATGAGTGGTGTGCCACAGGGATCAATGCTGGAACCTCAACTGTTTACAATTTATATAAATTACTTGGATTAAGGTATGGTTGCCAAATTTGCTGATGACACAAAGCTAGGTAGGAAAGTACGTTGTGAGGAGGGCATAAGGAGGCTACAAAAAGATATAGGTTAAGTGAGTAGGCAAAGATCTGGCAAATGGAGTATAATGTAGGCCAATGTGAAATTGTCCATTTTGCCAGGAAGAATAAAAGAAGGGGTCTTGACAGGGTGGATGTGGAGAGGATGTTTCCTTTTGTCGAAAAATCTAGAACTAGGGGTCACTGTTTAAAAATAAGGGGTCGCCCATTTAAAACAGAGATGAGGCGAAATATTTTCACTGAGGGCCTTGAGTTTTTGGAACTCTCTTCCTGAAAAAGTGGTGGAAGCAGAGTCTTTGAATATTTTTAAGGCAAAGGTGGATAGTTTCTTGGTAAGCAAGGGGGTAATAGGTTATCGGGGATAGGTGGGATGCAGATTACAGGTTACTGTCAGATCAGTCATGATCTTATTAAATGGCAGAGCAGGCCCGAAGGGCTGAATGGCTTACTCCGGCTCCTTGTTCATATGTTGGTATCCATCTGAGAGGGCAGATGGGGCCTTGCTTTAACATCTCATCTAAATAATGGCACCTCTGACAATGCAGCACTCCCTCAGTACTGCACAGGACTGTGAGCTTTGACTTTTGTGCTCTATCCCTGGAATGGAATGTGAACCTGGAACCTTGTGCTTTAGAGGTGATGGCATTGTGGCTTTCATAACTTGAGTTTGTAATTTATGGAGTGTATACCGTTGACCCCATGACATGACTCCTCCCTCTACCTGCACTTTAATTGCACAGCCTTCTCCTTCCTCATGTCACACCACCATAACTGGTCTGTTCTTTTTGTTTTCACTTACAGTGACGAAGGAGAGCTGGACATTCCATTGAAGTTCAATCAGTTGGATGGTGGAGTGGATAGAACATCCCATATTGTTTCATATGATGTGGTAAATGGATTCCCACGGTGAGGCTTTCTCTCTGCATGAACATTAATACAGATAAGCATGTCCATGCAATACCTTAGCCTACTTGACCCCGTTCCTTCCAAAATATAGTGCTATATTCTGCCTTTGAAACTTCATGTTCAGTGTTGGTCACGATGCTTATATATAGATAAGTGTTAAAATAGACCTAAGGGGGTAATAATCTGCCGAATAATTGTTATAAATCTGTGTAGAGCAGCAGACTCTCGCATGGCACTGATTTTCTTCTCCAGTGACGTTGAGAAGTGCTGTTTTCATTCATTATGTCACTGGAGTAGCATATAAGGGATGTACAAATGTATTTCCTGATCACCTCATCATCAACTCAACATGACAAACGAAACACATCATTAAGCATATAGATATTTCCATTTACAACAAGTTAATGTAGCAGAGTGTATCTTTTGGGGAATCGGGCAGTGCTGTAAGTTAGACATGGGTCTTGTATTCATCGGACCTGCTTTAAATCCATCCCGATGGGGTGAAAGTCTCCTCTGTCTATCTAGCTGTAAGGGACTTGGTGAAATCAGTTTGTACAGCGTTAGTAGTCTGAATCCAGTGGGTGTGGGTTTAGAGTGCTCCTAATTGTGAATATCACTAAGGCTGGCTTGTGTGGCAAGTGGAAAATAATGCCACACTGGTGTAGATTGGCACGCTCTTCTCAGGTTGGGTCTCAGGCATATTGTTAGGATATCTGGCTGTACTATACCTGACAAGTGTTTGATCCAGACTGGAAATGGAAACACATAACACCTCTCACTTTGAGAACAATTTAAAGAGAAAACAAGTGGCCTGTTTTCATTGGACTTCCTCTCATTGGAATGGAAAAGAATGGCAGAGAGAAGATTTGCACAATTTTGAAGTCATGAAAGGTTCAATGGGTTGAGGCGTTGGGTTTTATATTGCCTGATGGCATGGTCACATAGCGATAAAAGAACTTCGAACATGGCAATAACCATCTCAGAGGCCACAGAATGGTCAACCTGGTAAATGTGCTGAAGTTAGTACTGTTCTGAAGTTAAGACTGAGATATGTTATCAGGGCTTCATTCTGTATCCCTGCTGTGCTATCCTTGATTTTGGAATCCTAATATCTCTAGTAATAACATGACTCAGCTTGATGTGCACAAAAGTCCCAGTTTCTTTTTCAAAAGAAAATCACAATGGTGGTAAAAACTTCTATTGACAGGTTAGGGGAGGGAACCAAGGGGCTGTGAAAGCAGAAGAACATAAAGGAAAGATCAAGAAAAGGGTCTGATGTCACAAATTGTGACAACTTTCTGTGCAAACTGTTCATCACGCGATTGTACATCCCTCCATGCAATGCACAAAATATTTACAACGCAGGTTTTTGCATGTCAGGAAGTGTGATCGTTTGAGAGGTTGCTCCCACAGTTGCTGCACTACTGAGTTGAGTTTCTACGCATTGTTGCGGGGAGGCACTGAGTAGTGACCAGGAGTTTCCCTATTAGCAGGGAGATTGGAAGGAAGAGCTATCTTGTACATCTCTCAGGAGTTGTATCAGAGCATTTTTGAAAGTGCTTTGTGAGCAGGTGATCAACCTACTTTCCCACCTGTAGGATGATAGAAAGCAAGAAAGCAACGAAGCCAAAAGAAGGAGCAGCGTGACAGGATTAATAAGAATGCTTATTTGGAGCTGACGGTTTTTGTCACTTGTAAGTTATGACATCAGTTTCACCCATGTAAAGTGTTTCAGCCTTAATCTAATGAGTTATCCACAAAGTGTGTCCTGAACCAGAACTGGTGAATGCTCAATTATTCTTCCAATTAAGTCGGTACTTGGATAACTATTTCATACTGTCTGAGTGTTCTGGCTGATTTACAATTAACTGGTTCTCCTGTCTTTTATTCTGTGCCTCAGAAATCCTTGTGGTCGCACTGGATTGAAGGGCAGAGGACTCCTGGGAAGATGGGGCCCTAATCATGCAGCAGACCCTATTTTGACAAGGTTTGTGCTCTTTGTTTGGGAATCTCCTTGCATTTCAGGATAATGAAATTGGAGGACGGGGCCATATGGCAAGGATTTGCAATGTAATGATGCTCAACAGCTGGCACTCTGCATTGAGGCAGGCTCATAGAAACAGGTGTAGGCTGTTCAGCCCCTTCAGCCTGTTCTGCCATTCGGTTCAATCATGGCTGATCTATATCTTAACCCCATATGCCCTACTTGATTCCATATCCAATATCCTTGCCAAACAAAAATTTATCAGTCTCTGTTTTGAAATTTTCAACTGACTTACCAGCCTCAACAAATTTTGGAGAGGAAGAGTTCTAGATTTGCACCACCCTTTCTGTGAGCAAGTACTTCCTGATAGCACCCCTGAAATGGCCCAGCTCCAATTTTAAGGCTGTTCTGGACTCCTGCACCAGAGGAAATAGTTTCTCTCCATCTACCCTATCAAATCCTTTAATCATCTTAAGCATCTCATTATCCCTATAAGGGCTGGAAAGTCATTTTCCTTTAAACCTACCTTAACTCAATCTGAAGACTTAACACTAATGATGCCAAGTCATAAGAGGTACATTATTGCTCTTGAGGGGATATAGAGATAAGGAAAAAAGATGAATCTGGATTTTGGGAGCTTAACGTATGAGGAAAAGTTAAGGAATTTGATCTTGTATTCTTTGGAAAGAGGACTTTAAGATAACATATTTGATACCTTTGACATTATTAAAGAAGTTAACCCAATCAGTCAATCTCTGTGACAGTAGGTTCAAATATCAAAGAGACAAATTAAAAATGAGGAAGTTAGGAGTAAGAAGGGAAGTTTTCACTCAGAGTTGCAGAATAATACACGACCATTGAAGCAGACCCTGTAAATTGGTTCAACAGGTGGAGAAATACATTACATTGAAAGCAATTCCAGGGTAACTACTGTAAGCAGCAGGGAACTGGATATACCTGTGGTATTGTATGTGTGTTTGTTCAAGGTTTTGTTGTTAAAAACTGTGCACTTGTTTGACAGAATCATTCCTGAGGAAGCAATGTGTGATAATTTGACAGGATGTCAGAGACTGAATGGGAAGGAAGGGAGAAATGTGATAATCCTAAATGCTTGGGTGTAGCAAAGTGTAACTGTGGCTCCTCCACAATTTGGATATCTAAGGCAAGACTCGGAGGGCAAGGTGAGAAAGGGTGGAGGTGGGAGCTTGACAGGTGCTGTTTGTTGCTGGTGATGCTATCCATTTAATATTAAATACTCTTCTTGTCTAACTCTTTCTGCAGTATTTGGGTTTTCATTCTCCAACTGTAGCTGATGGAAAGCAGTTGTGAGCAGGAACCTGGATTATAAAATGTGCCGCCCTGCCTGTAGTACTAAAAAGACCTGCATCAACTCCCTGATGCATCTGATTAAATTTCTTGGCTACTGATCTGCACCTAAGGAACCTTTCCCTCTTTCTTGTAGGTGGAAGAGGGAGGCTGGAAAAATGGTGATTCACAGTCGTTCTGGGAAGCCTATATTGCAGTTTGTAGCAATATGTAGAAGGGACAACAAGGAGTGGGCAATTCCTGGGGTAAGTAAGGGTGCAGGAAACACTGACCTCAGGTTTAACTGACCTTATTTGGATTCCAGCCTGCTCCCTGCTGGCTTAAAAACAACCTCTCGGACTCTTGTCAGACTCTGATAATTTTTGACGCTTTTTCCCTCTCCAGTTTTCTTTCCTCCCTCCCTCCCTCTGCAGTGAACAGTGGATTTTTGCATGATACAGTTCCCAATGCAACAGTGTTCGTCGCCCAAAGTGCTATTTTTCACGTGCACAGCGAGCTTTGACAGGTGCTTCACACTGAAAGGCGTCCGCACAGCCCTGAGCTTCCTCTGGTGCAGAAAGTTGCATGACGGTGTCAGGAGCAGGGATCCTCTCCGAATCCTTTTATTGTCCCTTCGCACTGCCCCTAAAACTGCCACAGAGCGTCCAGCAATGTGGGGAAACTCACGGCACCGCCCTATACAAGTCCCATATCAATCAATTTAATTTTTGGATCAACCTTTGGATGTTTCTTTCATCTCAGATTGGCCTCCAGTTCAAACAGGATAGGTACAAACCAGGTGATCTTTTCTGAGGCTGTATTTCTTTGATTTCTTTTCCTTCCAGGGTATGGTTGACCCAGGTGAGAGAGTGTCAGTCACTCTCAGGAGAGAGTTTGGAGAAGAAGCATTGAATTCCTTAAAGTTACCAGAAGCCGAGAGACAAAAAATGAAATTATTAATCGACTCCCTGTTCCAAGCTGGAGAGCTGGTCAGTATTACAGTATTTATGTCCTAATACATAATGAAGGATAGAAACATAAAGTCTGTCTCTCCATGTGGGATGTCTATAGTGCTGTCATTTCAGAGAAATTTTTGTGAGCAGATTTTTCTCTAGGATTAGGAATCTCACTCGGGTCGCACTCTGGAGTAAGTGTTTCTTTGCCTAACATTTGGGTTTTATATCTGATGTTGGGGAAGTTTTTATTCATTCATGGGATGTGCCTGGGCCAGCACTTATTGCCCCATCCCTAATTGCCCATGAGAAGTTGGAGGTGAGCTGTCTTCTTGAACCACTGCAGTCCATGTATTATAGGAACATCCACAGTGCTGTTAGGGAGGGAATTCCAGGATTTTGATCCAACAACAGTGAAGGAACGGCGATATAGTTCCAAGTCAGTGTGGTGTGAGGCTTGGAGGGGAACTTGCAAGTGGTGGTTTTCCCATGCATCTGCTGCCCTTGTCCTTCTAGGTGGTAGAAGTCACAGATTTGGAAGGTGCTGTGGAAAGAAAGTGTGGAGGAAGTTTTATGCTGCAGTGAACACATGCTAAACCTAGGAAGGTGTTGACTTTTGCTAAGGTACTGTTCTGTTGGTTGTCTGTCAGATCTCCATATGGAATTCATTGCCACAGAAGGCTGTGGAGGCCAGGTCATTGAGTGTATTTAAGACCGAGATAGATAGGTTCTTGATTGGTAAGGGAATCAAAGGTTACGGGGAGAAGGCAGGAGAATGGGGTTGAGAAACTTATCAGCCATGATTGAATGGCGGAGCAGACTCGATGGGCCGAATGACCTAATTTCTGCTCCTATGTCTTATGGCTCTTATGGCTCATATCCTCCCCAAATGGTGGCTCTCGACGGTACAAGCCCAGAATGTCAGTGCGTTCTCTGCAACCGATTGGAGAGCTCCAGCTGCTGGCTGATTGCAAACTGCGGACTTGGCACAGCCTGGGAATTAAACCCAGGATCATCTGGTCCAAACAGCCAGTACGATGCCCTGCGATGTCCATACACACTAGATGGTTAAGGGAGCTGTATCTTTATATCTCTCAAATGAGGGAGAAGGGAATAGATGGTTACGATGACAGATTTAGCTGAGGAAAAATGGGAGGAGGCTCAAGTGGAGCATAAACGCTGGCATGGACTGAATTGGGCTGAATGGCCTGTTTCTGTGCCGTATGCCCTATGTAATCCTATGTAAACATCAGGTATTATACAGCGTGTATGTGAGAGAGGGAGGGAATGGGAGATGTTCATGAAAGACTGGTCAGTTTTCCTGTACTAAACAGAGAAGATTCATTGAGAGTAAAGATAACCAACGCAATGACTATATGAAGATAGATTCGGTTTGTGTGAGTAGAGAATGGTTGGTTCCAAGTGCAGCTGGGTCGATGGTGTATAGTAGAACATAGCCTCACTTTAGGGATCGACAAACTGTTTGGCACACCTCCCTGGTGAAATGGATATAAATAGTTTGGAACATTTCAGTCTCTTTAACAATCCCAGAATCCTAATAGCACAGAACGAGACCACTGAGATTGGCCAGACAGCAGTGAGGAAGGCACAGGTAAAGGCAATCCAATAAAGTATGGGGTGGGAGGCACCATGCCATTCCAGAGCCAGGCGGGCAGGAAGAATGTTCACTCAAGTAGAATCTGAGAACTTCGGCCCTACCCCAATTTAGCTTCACAGACCTAACTGTGGGGAGCAGGCCTGAATGTTTAATGAAAATGGTTAATGAGTGGCGCGTCCTGTTGTTCCTTAATTAACGGTTTGTTCTACATGTGTGAAAATTTTATTAATTATCCCAGTACATAATGGATAAAATATATTTGTATAATAAGCATTCAGTTCACACTCGCCTTTATGCTTGGATGTATAATTACATGAGTAATTGGTGTAGGTGGTGGAGCTTTTGTCTTCCAAACAGACGACTATGGATTGGATCACAGGCTGCCTGGAACTAATATTTACTCCCGATAATTCACAGAAAAATAGGAATTTTTGGTGGAGAAAGTTCATCTAGTTCACCTCCCATTCTGGCAGCCATATGTTAGAATGATAATGGAGTTGTTGATGAATCGGAGTCCTCAAACTCTGTCAATTATTCTACAAGATATCCAGAAATGAGGTATGGAAAACCCCAGTGCTGGAAAGCTTTGTCCAAAGAAATATAAAATAATCCAGTAATTTGAATTCAGTGACTTTACATCAACAGGAGCTGACTATTTGTAATAGGCTTGAGTTGCAAAATCTGTTGGCTACTCAGTGCCCTGCTACACGGAGCTCTGTCATCCATGCCACCCCATCTCTGCCCCTCCCCCGGTTGACCCTCCACCGGTTAACTCCCCACCCGAGCCCAGTTGAACCTCATCCACTGTCGCCATCTGTCACCACCCCCCCCACCCCGTTTTACCCACCTCTGGTGCCATGCCTCTCTCCACCCATCCATAAACAGTAAGGTGTTCTGATTTGTTTTCCTCTTTATAGTGGTGGAGCTATTTCCCAGCCCCTCAGTTTGGTGCAATCCAATTTTCTATTAATAACCCCACAGCAGACTGAGATAGGGTGAACTCAAAGGGTTAGTTTATTTGCACACACTCAAAATGTGAAAGAGGGTTTGCAACATCCCCGTTGTATTCAGACATTAAAAACAGGGATAGAGAAAAGAAAGATTTACAGTGCAGAGACCACAGAGAACAAAAAATATTGTTTCATGTGGGTTCCAAAGCCCAAAATCAAAGTCCAATGAGGTATTCTTCACGGTGGTCAGTGGGTTGAAAACCGATGCTGGATAATTCACTTTCCTGGTGGTGTTAACTTCACACGATGAGATAGGCAAACAGAGATGAATCAGTGTGTAGGTAATGCTACAGACTTCTAGCAGAAGCAGGGTAGATGGGGCCAGGTGTCCAACCTAAGCCAGAGCTCCTTTGGTGTGGCCTGCTAGTCAGATGTTAAACAGCAGACTGAGCTATGCAGTTCAGCAAGGCAATATTACTTATTCCACAAGCCAGAGGCCTAGATCATGTGACTTTACCGCTCCATGATGTCTTCAACAAAGGATGTTTATCCAGTGTCTGGAAATTGGTTTTGTGTTCTGTCTCAGCCATTATCGGTTAAAAGGAATGTTTGGGAGACCTTTATCTTAGTAGACATTCCATCTCTGCTGGCCAGCCTGGGTTACCAAATACAAATGGCCTTCGTGTAGCTCCCTTTGAAGTTGGGTTATGCAATTCGCAGATGGTCGTGAGGAAGCTCCTCAGTGATAACAAGGTGTGAGTTTTCCCTGAAACTGCAACATGGCTTCTTTTGTTCAGGGGTTATAGACAGACACGGTTTCAGCCATTTTACAAGTCTTTGTTCAGTTTTAAAATTTTGAGAAATAGCAATGAGCATATCTATATATATTTTATAAAAATATACAGTGTGAGGTCTTAGACCCCTCACACTGTCATTCTGCTCTTCCTACCTTCACAATGCCCCATTCACTCCTCCATTAACCTGGCATCTCTGATCTGTTCTTATCTGTATCTCACTCCTCTCCCTCAATAACTGTTTTTCCATATCTTCTGTTGGCCAAGAATTTCATTGTTTCTTGGTCAAACTACAAGGCAGTTTGTCTCAGTACAGTGGAAGGGGGAAGATAGTGGTGCCAGAATCCAGAGTACACCTCTATTTGAATCTTCACTGAGTTCCGTCTCCTCAGGTCTTCAAAGGATATGTTGACGACCCTCGGAATACTGATAATGCTTGGATTGAGACAGTGGCTATGAATTTCCATGATGAGACAGGTAATTATTTTTGCTTTCGCTGTATTACTGGGTGTTATTCCAGGAAGTATAAGTGAAGGCTCCATTGTAATTTTTGTGTGTGCTCGTGTTCTCTTATCCTGACCCTGATCTTCCGACCTCCGGACTTTCTGCAGAAGGTTTTACTCCTCATTCTCCCTTCTTGTTCCCCTGAGCTGTTGCCACTTTTAATATACATTATAAATATTATTGTAAGAAAGACTTGTGTTTATTTAGTTAGTGCCTTTTAGTGCCTTTCACAACATTAGGATGTCGCCAAGTGCTTTAAGCCAATTTTTGAAGGGTAGTCACCATTGTAGAAAATGCAGCAGCCATTTATCCATAGCAAGCTACCACAAACAGCAATGTGACAATGGCCAGATAGTTCTGTTTTTGTGATGTTGATTAAGGGATAAATATTGGCCAGAACACTGGGAATAACTCTCTTGCTCCTCTTCAAATAGTGCCGTAGGATTCTTTCCACTTACCTGAGAGGGCAGCCACATCTGAAAGATGGTACCACCAACGATGTAGCACTCCCTCAGTACTGCACTGGAGTATTAGCCTGGAATGTGCCCAAGTCTCAAAAGTGAGACTTGAACTTAAAATCTTGTGACTTGGGTGGGCATTCTGCAACTGAGACACGGCTGACACCTAAAGTTTAATCAAACCCGGTGTCTGGGGTTTTCCTTCCACCAGAGCTGGTGGTGAAAACCATGGGACTCACCATCTCCAAAGATCTTCATTCATTTCAGTGAATGGCTGGGCCTAGGCTTGGGGCAGAGAGACAATTCAGAGGTGCCCAATCTTGGAAAAATATCAGTAGCCTGGGTCAGGGTGACCAACTGTGGGGTTAAAAAAAGGGACACAGGGTAGAGGGGGGGTGGGGTGGATGCTGATGTGGTGGGGTGTGATGGCGAGACTGTAGGAGTTGGGGGGCAGTGGCTTTTGGAGCCTTGGACAACCCCCTGCCCCATGACCTCCACTTCAAACCACCTACCTATCAAAGCCAAACAACTGTCAGAAGGAATGTGCTAGCTGTTAATGTTGTACATGCTGTGATAATTGAATGCTTGCTCTAGTTGTGATTAAAGCAGCTGATACTAATTGGGGAAAGATTCGGGCACATATATAAGAACTAGTTTCCACCTGTGGAGGTAGAGGCTGTGTGAATGGAAAAAGTAGTCTGTACCTCTGCAGGGTTTTGTGAATAAATCAATGTTGAAGGTATACTGGCTCCATCTTCCTCCTGCGCTAGAAAAATATTCAGTGAATTAACACTGGTCAGTGCTCCCTCGTGGTTGTAGGGGCTCCAATCTGTTCATGCGGAGCAGCACAGTACACATGTACAGACACAAAAGATTCAGGCACAAGAGAAATCTAGGACATACGGTGTCCCGGGAAACTCAGACATGGGACAGAAAGCCGAATTCTGGGACAGTCCCAGAAAATCGGGATGGTTGGCCACCCTGGCCTGGGGTATTGTTGGATGTATAATGTTTTTAATCTCTCACAATTTTCTGTCCGACCTCTCTCCTGGTGTTGGTGACTCACTGCGAAATATTTCCCCTGGTGATGGTTGATTCCCTCTCTCTCCAACCTCTTGTCAAATGGGCCAATCTTCAGGTTTGTGAGCGAGTCTATCAGTATGTCCGCCTCTCTCCGCCCCTGCCTGTGCTTCCCCCCACCCCCCCACCAATCTCTCTATCCCGAACAGTGTAACTCTCCTGCCTCTTTGTTGAGTTCTTCTGCCTCTCCCTTGCTCCAGGCGACAGTGTGGGTAAGCTGAACCTTCAAGCAGGGGATGATGCGGGTGCAGTAAAGTGGATGGACATCGACCAGCAACAGAAACTGTATGCCAGCCACACAGTGCTGCTTCACCAGGTAGCAAAGATGAGGAACGTTCATTGGTAACAGAAGGGGCTGGCGTGAGAGCCAGCGACAGCAGGACGTGCTAACACCACCATTCATGAAGTTAAAAATTTTGACTTTCCGTTTTGAAACCCCAGCGCTGTCAGGCGATCACTACGGTACCTGGAGAAGAAATCTTTCAGGAGGCATTGAGAGAGCAGCTTTAATGGTGCTGTCTAAGCTGCATCTTGGAATGGCATTGAGCTATTTTTTAGGCTTTGCATCCTGAAGATGCATGGCTTGTTATCCTCCTTCCTCTTGTTTGCCCCGACCACCATCCCCCACCCTCCGCCGACTGGTGGAGAGGATTGAGCAGGTGACTCAATCCCAACCACAGCCTGTGCACAACCCTGCTTGGGCGAGGTATGCACAACTGGCCCAGCACGTCGTTGCTTGCCATCCTGTCAAGAGCTGCTGTACCCTCTATACAAAGCCATTCCAGGAACATCATGTGTGAAATCAGGTAATCAGCTTGGCAATTGAGAACAGGTACCAGCACTTCACAGCTGAGTAGACTGCAGCACTGAGATACAGCACCGACACTTGCCATCCTGGTATGAATCCATATTCAAACCAAGCATTACACCTGTTATTTATATCAGCACCCAAACCCCCATCATACAACAACCAGGCTCTGCTGAGTGGAGTATTGCTTAGGAGGATCAGGTGACTTTGTAGCTATGGTTCTCATTGCTGTCCACCACTGGGGGTTTTCTTCGTGTCAGGTCTGGGTTTGTCATAGAATCCCACAGAATCACAGAATTGTTGCGGCACAGGAGGAGGCCATTCAGCCCATCATGTCTGCACCAGCTCTCTGAGCAATTCACCTAATGCCATTCCCTTGCCTTCTCCCTGTAACCTTGCCCATTCTTCCTTTTCAGATAATAATCCAATTCCCTCTTGAATGCCTTGATTAAACCTGCCTCCACCACACCCTCAGACAGCACATTCCAGATCTTAACCACTCACTGCGTGAAATAGTTTCTCCTCAGGTCTCCGTTTCTTCTTTGTCTTCTGTGTCTTCTCGTTTTAGATCCTTTCACCAATGGCAATAGTTTCTCCCTATCTACTCTGTCCAAACCCCTCATGATTAAAAATACCTTGATCAAATCTCCAATTATGACTCCTGTTGTAGGATCTTTTATTTATTCTTTCACAGGATGTGGGCATCACTGGCTAGGCCAGCATTTACTGCCCATCCCTAATTGCCCTTGAGAAGGTGATGGTGAGCTGCCATCTTGTACCGCACAGTCCATGTGGTGTAGATACACCCACAGTGCTGTGTGAGTTATCACTATAGTTAGTCAACAACTCCTTTATCATTTTATCAGGATGGGAGACGGCGAACCAGTTAGACCTTGGTATTTTTTCTTCTACCAATTGACGTCCTCCAGATGCGCCACTCACTGTGCTGTATGAGGGTATTTTCAGGCATGTGCATTTCCCATTATCTGTCAACAGGTGGCACTGTTGTTCCATGTCATGTATTTTCCTGGACAATATGAGCAGTGAATTGAAAGGAGGTCAAACATGGAGCTGAGGCAAAGGATAGGCAACTGAGTTTGTGCCCCGCAATTAAACATGAATGTTTTAAACACCTAGAATTTCCAGTGTGTAGATGTCTCTGCATTAAACAGGACTGAAGGGGTAAACTCTCCGCTCTGGAATTATTCTAGACTCCAATCATGTTGGCACTAGGCTGTGAAACATAATTTGTGATTTTAAGCACCATTTTTCCCCCTTAGTATCTCTGGTCTCCTGTGTGTTGCACTGTATATTGGCTGAGGAGGCAGCCATGGGCCTGCTCTTCCAAGCCTCTTGCTGTTGCTAAGGCAGATGCTTAAAAGCTGTTCAGGGTGAGCTGGCCTCTGATTTTTCCTGCTCCTCGCCTTTGTTTAAAAAGGATGAGCGATTTGGGTTTAGCCAGCCAGTGAGAAAATATAAGAGCTTTGAGATTACTCCTACGCCGTGGTTATTTTGTAAAATATAAGTGCCTGGCATTCAGCATCAAGTTGCCAACTCTTGGCCATATTCCTGGAGGAATCATTGCATGACTTCCGGCCTCCAACCGCCCACCCAGTTGAACAGCCCTTTTCCTATCTCTGATTTTTTATTAAGAATAAAAATGTTCTCGGAAAATGATTTTTTAATGCCTCCGTGAATTTTTTTCCCCCCTGAATTACTTGCAGCAGTGTCCTGGAGATTAATCTTTAATTCCTCGTGATTCTTGAATTCCCCCTGGAAGGTTGGCAATCAGGGCTTAATGCCTCCCAGAGTGTGGGTACTGTAACTACTGCATAAGGTGAAAGCTTGAGGTACCAACAAGCTGTGGATAACCACAAGTCTGCCATGATGTACAAGCTCTAAGGAGCTGAGCCTGGTTTTATTATTGATCATCTGTAAATGGTAGTGCCTTGTAGATTAGATCACATGCTGAAATTTTGGCTGTGTCCTGCACATCTTGGAAGTATATGCTTACATCCATACTCATGAATTTGTCATATTCCATACTGTAACCAGGTTATGCATTAAACAGCAATTAAACATTCTTTGTCACTCTGTCTCTGTGATTATTCTAAACTGTTTCAATGTAGGTTTAAGCTTACAGATGACTGCATGGGTAAAACAAAGTGGACACAATATTCCTGGACCCAAAAGGGGAAAATCTTCTGGAGTTCCTGCTCCAGATTTATTATCCATTGACCTCCTGCAGGATATTCTGTGAGAGAGCGAAACATTGGGGGAGAATGGAATGGAATAACTCAAAAGGCTTGAATACGGTTTCTATAAGCAAGCTGCAATACAAAACCTGCCAGCATCTCCTTACTGATTATGCAAAGTGGTCTTGGTGTCTATTTCTTGCCTTGTGGACTGATGGGCATCCTATCCATTAACTAAACTACTAGCCAGATTTATTTATAATTAAGTTTTTCTTTATTCTTTCATGGGGCGCAGGCACTGGTCAGCATTTGTGACCCATCCCTAATTGCCCTTGAACTGAGTGGTTTGCTAACATCATACTTCATGGTTGATATTGAAGATTCACTCCTTTCACCACCAGCACACAGCGGCAGCAAGATGCACTGCAGCTACTTGTTTAAGGTTCCTTCGACAGCACCTTCCAAACCCACAACCTCTACTACCTAGAAAGACAAGGGCAACAGACACATGGGAATGCCAGTAGCAGGAAGTTCTTCTCCTAGTCACAAACCATCCTGACTTGGAAATATATTGCCTTCTCTTTATTGTCAGTGGGTCAAAATCCTGGAACACCCTTCCTAATAGCACTGTGGGTGCACATGGGCTGCGGTGGTTCAAGGCTGTAGCTCACCACCACTTTCAGAAGAGCAAATAGGAAGGGGCAATAAACGCTGGCCTTGCCAGTGATCCATAGATGCCCATGAATGAATTTTTAAAAAGCTTATCATTAGAGTACCAAACCCTCAGCCTGAAAATCTTTACGGTAACAGATCCCAGTGTGATTATAAATAAAAACAAAGGGCCGGAAAACCTCAGCTGGTCTGGCAGCATCTGTGGAGAATTAAAAAGAATTAATGTCTTGAGTCCAATATAGATTTTATGCTGTTGAAGAAGGGGGAGGGTCAGGTGGAACAAAAGGGACGGACGGTCTGGGATAGGTTAGAGGGTGGGGGAGCTTAAATATCATTGTCAAAAAGACAGAGCGAGTGGTTATGGTAGTAGTAAAAAAACACAAAGCATTGATCCAGAGTAAGTGTTAACAGCAAAATAAAGGTCAGCTCTGTCTGAAAGCGAAAACAAGATGCAAATGTACTTAGGTGGAAAAAATCAAAATGGAATACAGAGTTCATGGCCTGAAGTTGTTGAACTCAATGTTGAGTCCAGAAGGCTGCAAAGTGCCTAAATGGAAGATGAGGTGCTGTTCCTCTAGCTTGTGTTGGGCTTCACTGGAACATTGCAGCAGGCCGAGGACAGAGACATGGGCATGATGATGAATTGAAATGGCAAGTGAGTGGAAGGTCTGGGTTATGCTTGTGGACTGAACAGAGGTGTTCTGCAAAGCACTCACCTAGTCTACGTTTAGTCTCCCAATTGAGGAGGAGGCTGCAGTGTGAACAGCGAATCCAGTATACTAAATTGAAAGAAGTACAAGTAAATCGCTGCTTCACCTGGAAGAAGTGTTTGGGGCTTTGGACAGTGAGGAGAGAGAAGGTGTTACACCTCCTGTGATTGCAAGGGAAGGTGTGGTGGGAAGAGGATGAGGCATTGGAGATGATGGAGGAGTGGACCTGGAGACTTTTTTCTTCATTCATGGAATGTGGGTGTCACTGGCTAGGCCAGCATTTATTGCCCTCCCTAATTCCTCTTGAGAAGGTGGTGGTGAGCTGCCTTCTTGAACCGCTGCAGTCCATGTGATGCAGGTACACCCACAGTGCTGTTAGGAAGGGAGTTCCAGGATTTTGATAGTGAAGTGAACGGTGATATATTTCCAAGTCAGGATGGTGAGTGGCTTGGAGGGGAACTTCCAGGCGGTGGTGTTCCCATCTATCTACTGCCTTGTCCTTCTAGATGGTAGCGGTCATGAGTTTGGAAGGTGTTGTCGAAGGAGCCTTGGCGAGTTCCTGCAGAGCATCTTGTAGATGGTACACACTGCTGCTACTGTGCGTAGGTGGTGAGGGGAGTGTGTATTTGTGGATGGGGTGCTAATCAAGCGGACTGCTTTGTTTGGATGGTGTCAAGCTTCTTGAGTGTTGTGGGAACTGCATTCATCCAGGCAGTGGAGAGTGTTCCATCACGCTCTAATCTGTGCCTTGTAGATGGTGGACAGGCTTTGGGGAGTCAGGTGAGTTATCCAATAAAGATTCCTAGTCTCTGACCTGTTGTTGCCACAGTATTTATGTGGCTAGTCCAGTTCAGTTTCTGGTCAAAGGTTGTACCCCCAGGATGTTGATAGTGGGGGATTCAGCAATGGTAATGCCATTGAATGTCAAGGAGCGATGGTTAGACTCTCTCTTGTTGGATATGGACTGCTTCAGTATCTGAGGAGTTGAGCATGGTGCTGAACATTGTGCAATCATCAACGAACATCCCCACTTCTGATCTGATGATGGAAGGCATGTCATTGATGAAGCAGCTGAAGATGGTTGGGCCTCGGACAATACCCTGAGGAACTCCTGCAGTGATGTCCTCGAACTGAGATAATTGACCTCCAACGACCAGAACCATCTTTCTTTGTGCTAGGTATGATTCCAACCAGCGGAGAGTTTTCCTCCCTGATTCCCATTGACTCCAGTTTTGCTAGGGCTCCTTGATGCCACACTTGGTCAACTGCTGCCTTGAAGTCAAGGGCAGTCTCACCTCACTTCCAGAGTTTAGCTCTTTTTTCTATGTTTGAACCAAGGCCATAATGAGGTCAGGAGCTGAGTGACCCTGGTGGAACCCAAACTGAGCTTCAGTGAGTAGGTTATTGATAAGCAACTGCCACTTGATAACATTGTTGATGACCCCTTCCATCACTTTACTGATGATCGAGAATAGACTGATGGGGCGGTAATTGGCCGGGTTTGATTTGTCCTGCTTTTTGTGTACAGGACATACCTGGGCAGTTTTCCACATTGCCAAATAGATGCCAGTGCTGTAGCTGTACTGGAACAGCTTGTCTATCGGCATGGCAAGTTCTGGAGCACAAGCCTTCAGTACTATTGCCAGAATATAGCTTTTGCAGTCTCCAGTGCCTTCAGCCATTTCTTGATATCAGATGGAGTGAATCGAATTGGCTGAAGACTGGCATCTGTGATGCTGGGGACCTCTGGAGGAGGCTGAGATGGATCTTCTGGCTGAAGATTGTAGCAAATGCTTCAGCGTTATCTTTTGCACTGATGTGCTGGGTTTCTCCAACATTGAGGATGGGGATATTTGTGGAGCTTCCTCATCCAGTGAGTTGCTTACTTGTCCGCCACCATTCACGACTAGATGGGGCAGGACTGCAGAGCTTAGATCTGATCTGTTAACTTGTTCTATCACTTGCTGCTTATGCTGTTTAGCATGCAAGTAGTCCTGTGTTGTAGCTTCAGGTCGACACCTCATTTTTTATTATGCCTGGTGCTGCTCCTGGCATTCCCTCTTGAACTCTTCATTGAACCAAGGTTGATCCCCTGGCTTGGCGGTAATGGTAGAGTGGGGAATATGACAGGCCATTTGGTTGAAGATTGTGGTTGTATACTATTCTGGCCCACAGCGCCTCATGGATGCCCAGTGTTGAGTTGCTAGATCTGTTCGAAATCTATCCAATCTAGCATGGTTGTATTGCCGCACAGCGTGATGGAGGGTATCCTCAATGCGAAGGTGGGACTTCGTCTCCACAACGACTGTGCGGTGGTCACTCCTACCGATACTGTCATGGACAGATGCATCTGCGGCAGGCAGGTTGGTGAGGATGAGGTTAAAAATGTTTTTCCCTCTCACCACCTGCTGCAGACCCAGTCTAGCAGCTATGTCCTTTAGGACTTGGCCAGCTCAGTCAGTAGCGGTGCTACCGAGCCACTCTTGGTGATGGACATTGAAGTCCTTCACCCAGAATACATTCTGTGTCCTTGCCACCCTCAGTGCTTCCTCCAAATGGTGTTCAACAAGGAGCAGTACTGATTCATCAGCTGAGGGAGGATGGTACGTGGTAATCAGCTGGAGGCTTCCTTGCCCATGTTTGACCTGATGCCATGAGATTTCATAGGGTCTGGAGTCGATGTTGAGACTCCCAGGGCAACTCCATCCTGACTGTATACCACTGTGCCTCCACCTGCTGGGAGACAGGACAGGGATGGTGATGGTGGTGCCTGGGACATTTTCTGTAAGGTATGATTCCATAAGGATGACTATGCCAGGCTGTTGCTTGACTAGTCCGTGAGACAGCTCTCCCAATTTTGGCACAAGCCCCCAGGTGTTAGTAAGGAGGTCGAAACATTGTCGTTTCCGGTGCCTGAGTTGATGCTAGGCGGTCCAGTTTTATTCTTTATTGACTTGTTTTGGTTTGCGAGGCCATTTCAGAGGGCACTTAAGAGTCAACCACATTGCTGTGGATCTGGAATCACATGTAGGTCAGATCAGGTAAGGACGGCAGCTTTCCTTTCCTTCCATTTGGAGGAAACACTGAGGGTGGCAAGGGCGCAGAATGTACTCTGGGTGGAGGCCTTCAATGTCCAAGAGTGGCTCAGTAGCACCACTACTGACAGGGCTGGCTGAGTCTTAGGAGGACACTAGTGAACCAGATGAGTTTTTACGATAATTGACGATAATTTTACAATAAAAGTCATCATTAGACTTTTAATGTTGAATGATATTAAATTCAAATTCCACCATCACCATGGATTCGAACCCTGGGTCTCTGGGATTACTAGTCCAGCGACAGTACCACTATGCCAAAGCCTCCCTGTTGTGGAGGGAATATTTCCCTTCGGAATGCTAATGGGGAGGGAAAGATATGTTTAGTGGTGGCATTTGCTGGAGGTGGTGGAAATGGTGGAGGATGATCCTTTGAATACTGAGGCTGGTGGGCTGGAAATTGAGGACAAAGGGAATCCTACTGTAGTTCTGGGAGGGAAGAAGTGCAGGAAATGGGTGGACACAGTTGAGGGCCCTGCCAACCACAGTGAAGGAGAATCCTCAGTTCAGGAAAAAGGAAGACATGTGGGAAGCGCCAAGCAGAAAGGTTGCATCATCAGAACAGATGTGACAGAGACAGTGAAACTGGGAGAATGGAGTGGAGTCCTTACAGGAAGTAGGGTGTGAGGAAGTGTAGTCAAGGAAGCTGGGGGAGTTGGTGGGCTTGTAATAAATCATGGTACACAGCCTATCCCCAGAAATGAAGACAGAGACGTCAAGGAAGTGAAGGGAACTGTCGGAGATTGTCCATGTGAAGGTGACAGAAGGGTGAATATTGGAAGCAAAACTGATCCGTTTTCCAGTTCCAGACGAGAGCAGGAAGCAACACCATTACAGTCATCGATGTACTGGAAAAAGAGTTGCAGTAGGGGGCCTGAGTAGGAGTGGAACAAGCAATGTTTCATGTACACCACAAACAGGCATAACTCCAGCCAATCTGGTACCCATAGCCACATCTTTTATCTGGAGGAAGTGAGGCAAATTAAAGGAGAAATTGTTCAATGAGAGAACAAGTTCAGTCACCTGGAGGAGGATAGTGGTGGATGGGGCCTGTTCTGACTATCATTATAATAATAAACTGTCAAACTTAATATCATTAGAGTAACAGGCCTCAGTTTGATTATCACTCGAATAATAAACCCTCAGTCTGATTACCTTTCCAGTAACAGACCCCCAATCTGATTAACATTACAGTAATAAATCCTCAGTCTGATTATCTTTCCAATAACAGACCCACAATCTGATTAACATTAGAGTAATAAATCCTCAGTCTGATTATCTTTCCAGTAACAGACCCCCAATCTGATTAACATTAGAGTAATAAACCCTCAGTCTGATTATTTTTCCAGTAACAGACCCACAATCTGATTAACATTAGAGTAATAAACCCTCAATCTGATTATCTTTCCAGTAACTGTCCCAATCTGATTAACATTAGAGTAATAAACCGTCAGTCTGATTATCTTTCCAGTAACAGACCCACAATCTGATTAACATTAGAGTAATAAACCCTCAATCTGATTATCTTTCCAGTAACTGTCCCAATCTGATTAACATTAGAGTAATAAACCATCAGTCTGATTTACTTTCCAGTAACAGACCCCCAATCTGATTAACATTAGAGTAATATTCCCTCAATTTGATTATCTTTCCAATAACTGTCCCAATCTGATTCACATTAGAGTAATAAACTGTCAGTCTGATTATCTTTCCAGTAACAGACGCCCAATCTGATTAACATTAGAGTAATAAACCCTCAGTATGATTATCTTTCCAGTAACAGACCCACAATCTGATTAACAGAATAATAAACCCTCAATCTGATTATTTTTCCAGTAACAGACCCACAATCTGATTAACAGAGTAATAAACCCTCAATCTGATTATCTTTCCAGTAACTGTTCCAATCTGATTAACATTAGAGTAATAAACCATAAATCTACTTATCTTTCCAGTAACAGACCCCCAATCTGATTAACATTAGAGCAATAAGTTCTCAGTCTGATTATCTTTCCAGCAACAAACCCCAATCTGATTAACATTAGAGTAATAAACCCTCAATCTGATTATCTTTCCAGTAACATTCCCAATCTTATTAATATTAGAGTAATAAACCGTCAGTCTGATTACCTTTCCAACAGACCCCCAATCTGTTTAACATTACAGTAATAAATCCTCAGTCTGATTATCTTTCCAATAACAGACCCACAATCTGATTAACATTAGAGCAATAATCCCTCAGTCTGATTATCTTTCCAATAACAGACCCACAATCTGATTAACATTAGAGTAATAAGACCTCAGTCTGATTATCTTTCCAGTAACAGACCCACAATCTGATTAACATTAGAGTAATAAGACCTCAGTCTGATTATCTTTCCAGTAACAGACCCAATGACCGGACCTGGATGTTGACGTCTCGTTGTTCCGGGGACGACATACTTGGAGGGACCTTTTGGCTGATTCTGATTGGTGGGCTGGAGAAGCCGGTGTCCGGGGGGAAACTGTCCGGAGGAGGAGAGTCTCGGAGCGGAAACGGGTGAGTGACCTTCGGGCCCGGGTGGGGTGGGCTGAGCGGGCCCGGGTGGGCTGAGCGGGCCCGGGTGGGCTGAGACGCGGCTCTGTCTCCCGCTGCCTGAGGTGTAAAGGGAAGAAACTGCAGCCTCCACCGTCCCCGGCTTCACTGGCTTTCTCTTCAGGCCCCTGGTATTGACTCTTTCTCTCGGCCATTCCCGGCCCTGGGTTAAACTCCCCTTCATCCAATCCACAGAAAACAAAAGCAAAATACTGCGGATGCTGCAAATCTGAAATAAAAACAGAAAGTTTTGGAAATACTCAGCAGGTCTGGCACCATCTGAGGAGAGAGCCTTGCCTTCCATCTGCCCTCATTTGGCGGGTTGGCTGCACCATGAATAATCTTTCTCCACTTATTTTTATTCTCCGCTGCCCTCTCTGACTGTCCCATAGAGAGGCCAGTCCACGTTATAATATTATCCATCCATGCCATCTTGGGTCGGTCTTGTGCACGTTTTCCAAATACCTCCCTCACCAGATTCGCATCATGTGTCCAAACTATCTGAGCTTCCTTGATATCACTGCCCCAAACAAGTTCCTCTTAACACCAGCTTTCTCAACCACCCACTCATTTGTCTGTCCATGCCACACGTAATATCTACCTGAGTCCTTTCATTTCGAATGTTCTTGTTCAAACCTCGTCACTCGTCTCAGTGATCTAGCTTTCAGGGCCAGACATTATCACAGGCCACACAAGGGCTGTCAGAAGATAAATTTTCATCATAATTGAAGTCCTGTGGCTATTCCATACTCCTTTAAGTGAGTTCACAATGCCAGGACCTTGTTAAGACTAGCCTGAATTGCTTTGATAGGCTCTGCATCTTCCATGCTCAGTGACCAAAGATGGTGGAAGGTATCAACTTATTCAAGCAGAACTCTGTTAATCAGAATCTTGCAGGTTTTTCCGCCCATCCCCATCACCTTTGTCTTGTCGACATTGATCAGGACACCATATTTCTGGTTAACTTGATCAAGATAATACACCAACCACTGGGTTAGTGAGCAGAATAATGTCATTAGCATATTGAAGATTCAGAACTCTCCATTCGCCAATCAGTATCCCATCTTTATATCCATCAAGTGTGTCCATCATAACCATTTCTGCTAGGATGTTGAATAAATTTGATGAGAGGACACGCCGCTGTCTAACACCCTTTTTGACCCTGCACCATTCTAAAAGAGTGCTGGCAACTCTGACCTAGCTCATTGCTTACGATAAAGCTTGGCTAGTAAGTCAATTAAATGTGGTGGGTATCCCATGTCTAAAGTTGTCAACTAGAGTTTCCTGTGTGAGACTGAATTGAATGCCTTTTCAAAATCAATGAAGAATATGTATATTGGCTACTGATGTTCTTGGACTTTGCGCATTATGATTCTAAGATTAGTGACTTGATCCCTTGTTCTTCCACATCGAAATGCAGCTTGTTCATCAGCAATCTTACTCTCTTTTGTGGATCAGTTCAAGATTATCCTTAGCGAGATTTTACTACCGTGGGAGATCAATGCAATTGTTCTATAATTTGAGCACTGTTTCAGGTCATCTTTCTTCAGAAGAGTAATAAAAGTAGAATCAATCCAGTCCTCCGACCAACCCCTCAGTTGCAAACGTATTCTATACATCCTATCCACTACCGATTCTCCTCTCATCTTAACTAATTCTGCCAGTATATTGTCCGAGCTCGTGGCCTCACGGCTGGCCTGTCTGATGAACGGCTTGCCATACCTTAACTCAAAGTGAAGGAGACTCACGTTCAACTTGGTCTTTAAATTCAGACTCCCTGTCATCCTTGTAAAGGTACTCACAATATTTGCGCCACCATGCAGCAATTTTCTTCACTTCCTTTTCATTCTTGCCAGAAGTTGACAATGCAATACAGGTGGGCTTGAAACTTTTGTGGAATTGATCGAACTGTTTGGAAAGGTTTCTGTTAATTGCCTTGCTGATTCTCTGCTTCTAATACATCACACATCATTTAGCTGTTTTCCTTATCCACTCACAGCGTTCTTTGAATTTCTGTCTTTAAACTATTGTAACAATCTACATCCTTTTTCCCCATTGCCTCGCTCTTGGCTTTAATCAGGGAAGATGTCTCATCGGACACCAATTCTTTCCATCTCACAGGCTGTACAAATCCCACCATTTCCTTTGCTACACACAGGAAAACAGTTTTTAGTTTGTCCATTTGGAGAAGTCCAGGTATGCAACCATCTTTGACCAGGTGTTGACCACAACCAAATCATGTTCCTCTCAGAAATCCCAAAGGCGCTCTCCAGCTTCATTAGTCTCTCCTAATCCAAATGGGCCAATCGCGTCTGGATCCTACCCATAACCCATACGCCAACTTGGCATTGAAGTCACCCAAAACTAATAAAATGTCTTTCTTCGGAGTTTGTTTCATCACCTTTAACACATTGTGATAAAAATCCACAGCATCTTCTTCCACGGCAGTCGATGTAGGTTTGTAATCTTGAATCAAAGTGGCTTTGCATTAAGGCGCACAACTATGACTCTATCACAGATTGGTTCATATCTGATTAGGGGCCCAGCTAAACACTAGTGTATCCATAATGCTATGCCATTCAGGCCACATACGTTTCCTCCAGAGTAAACTATGCAGTGCCCTTCCTGTGTTGTGAAGTGACCTTGACCTTCCCAATGCACTTCTGCCAGCCCATACCAATTCTCTCCATTTCCCTCGTAAGCAATCGCACTTTGCCAAGATGAAGCATGCTACACACATTTCATGTTCTAACTCCGAACTTTTTATGAAGTTGAACTGATGGCAGGTGATCACATTCCTGGCCCATTAATACTGATAATCACGTTGCTTTCCCTTTTCTTCCTGTAGCACGTTTTCTGAACTTATCCTGGTTAGTCAATAGGCAACATTGACCTTGGATGACATCCAAGCTGGTATGGGATCTGCTTTGCATCCATTGTCTGTAGTGCTGTTTGGATAAATAAGATGGTAGGGCCCACCTTTCCACCTCGCAGTGAGGAAGCCATTCTCCAGTTGTACTGGATATCTGCCTTCCTGTTGCCACAGGTTGGCCATTACCACTTTAACCATGTCATCCGCCCAGTCAGCGGCCAGAAAAGCCCGCTGTTGCCCAAGTCTTCACTGCCCACGTTAGGCAGCTGTTTTCGGAGTTCCTGTTGAACCTGTCCACCTCGCCTAATGCCCTAGATGATACTTCAGTCAAGACTTTGACCACTGATGGCAGAGCCTCAGCAAGTAACCCCCTACTTCTAGTTGTTCACCCATTCACCATGTTGAGGCTTGGGGCGGAATTTGAAGGGTGTGGAGAAACAGAATTAACATTTCAGGTCTGTGACCTTCCATCAAAACACACGATTCTCTCCATTTCCCTCCCTCTGCCCCCCCACCCCACCACCTCCCTTTGCACCCCCCCACCACCTCCCTCTGCCCCCCCCACCACTTCCCTCTCACCCCCCCACCACTTCCCTCTCACCCCCTGCCTCCTCCCTCAGCTTCCCACCACCTCCCTCTTGCTGCCCCACCGCCTCCCTCTCGCTGCCCCACCACTTCCCTCGCACCCCCCCACCACCTCCCTCTTGCTGCCCCACCGCCTCCCTCTCATGCCCCTCCACCACCTCCCTCTCGCTGCCCCACCACTTCCCTCGCGCCCCCCCACCGCCTCCCTCTCATGCCCCCCACCGCTTCCCTTTGCATCCCCATCACCTTCCCCTCCCACTTCCCCACCGCCCCTTTGCCCCCTCTTCTGTCCCAGTCCTGCCCAACAGTAACTTGTAACTTTGATGAAAATGACATATATAACCTCTTTGCTCTTATTTTGCCTCAGTTCGAAATTTGTTGATGCACTGAGAAAGGAAAGATGGGCAACACAAGCAGTGAGCGTGCAGCGATGGACCGCCAGGGGGTTAACAAGACCCCTCGGAGGGACAGCACCGGCGGCGCTATTCACACCAAAGAACATGACCGGCCAAAAATTCTGATGGACAGTCCAGAGGATGCAGACATCTTTCATGCTGAGGAAATCAAAGTAATGGTATCTCCACAAAGGATTCTAATGTTTTTCCACTCCTGGTGCTGCTATCTGCGCTGCTGTCTAAGCTTGTATGGTTCCAATTTGCTATGTCTGATTTGTCTCAGGGGTCATTATTTGCTTATGAGTCTAGATAGTGAGTGTCAGCAGGCTACTGAACTGCGGGGGGACAGCATGTCTAGAGTCAGCATGTATGTACTTTGAACAGGGTGCAGTGAGTAATGGCTGACAGCAGAAATCTTGTCTGATTTATCCCTCACTTAAAGCTTGAAGCTAAAACCAATTGTTTCACTGTTACTGCCACTCAGACTGTTATCGGCTAACAGTGAAGCTCGAATCTGGGACCTTCCCATTGTGTGGCTCAGCCCTCTTTGAAAAAACTTGGTGATCTCTTGGGGACTTGGATTTTTCCCTGAAAGGTTGTAATGAATGACTTTGTGTTTTTTAATTAGTTTTTCTAATCTTAAATAAATTGATCTATAAAATTAACGGGAGAGATTAGCATTAAAAAAGCCAGTGACTGAATTAAGTTTCACCATTGTCTTCTGTTTTGAAGGCCCCACTGGAGAAGGAGTACTTTGCCTGGCAGCAGGACTTGGAAGTTTCTGACAAAATTTCCAAACAGGCTCGTCCAACAGTGTTTCGGTGGAAAGGGGGTGGGAAGGAAGTTTTCATCTCTGGGTCCTTCAATGGGTGGACCAACAAAATCCCACTTACCAGAAGGTAGGTGTTTTTGTAACCTTCTCTGAATTTCTCATTATCAGCTTGGACTTGTCTGTGATGACGACAAGGGACTAGATGATGATGGCAATTTAAGGCAGGTAATGTACATTTTGTACAAAAGGACCTTAGATTCAGGATTGGAAATTTCAGCAGGGGATTTTAAACACGCTATTGAAAACCAGCACATTGCTTACAATAAGCTTGGGGCGAATGGCACGTGGTGTTCACGTGCGGTGTTTACACACTGTATAACTATGCAGTAAGGCAATTCCTGAGGTACTGGAGTATATTTCATTGTATACACAAGTATACATGATCCATGGATATATTTCATTAGCTTAAATAATAAGAGACATGGGTATATTGTACTGCTTAATGAACACAGTGACAGACACTGGATATATTTTGTTGGATAATTTAGATAATGACACAGGTATATTGTATTAGTGTGCAGTGACAAATATTGGTTCATATACATAGTGGGACACATGGGTTTATGTTGTTTAGAAGGCATAGTGATGTGTACTGAGACATAAGAATTGGGTAAAGTTCACAGTTACCGATGTGGGTATATTTAATTGGTTTGCATAGATAGTTGTACACAGGAAAATTTCATTGTTTAGTATACACAGTAATGTAAACTGAGGTATATATCATTGGATAGCAGACACAGTAACAGACAAGAATATGTTTCATAGGAATGTATGCAGTGATAGGTACGGGATATATTCCATTGGGTAGTGTACATTGAGGCACATACTCCAGAGGCCTGGACTAATGCTCTGAGACAGGAGTTCAAATCACACCAACAACAATGAGGTGAATTTAAATTCAATTAATTAGATAAATCAGGTATGAAAAGCTAGTCTCAGTAATGACGACCATGAAACTACCAGATTGTTATAAAAACTCATCGGGTTCACTAATATGTCTTTGGGGATTCTTGTTGAGCAGGCGGTAACATTTAGCTTTAGAGTCCATGGAAACCAAGGTGCATTATACCTGGGGTTTAAAAATGATGGTTTGTGGCTTTTGTGCTGGTCCCTCTCACTTCAAAAACACCTGTACAAATGAGCAGCACTGAGAAAGCTGTGGAACCATACAATGGATGCACCATGGGTGAGAATTTCCATGTCTCACTCCCCCCCACATAACTTTGATGGTAAAGTGGTGGAAACCCTTGAGAACCGATGTACAGTGCTGTTTACTCCAGTTTTCTAAAGGATTCATCAGTCTCCTACTCAACCAGGGGTTCCACCAGTCTACTGGAGAAACCCCTACTGAAACCCCTGGAATATGTCACCAGTTGCACTTGGAGCATTCCACACTGCAACCAGGGAGAGAAGGTCTTTTGTTCATGGTGCATCCCAGCTAGTGGATGAGCCAGAGGACATGACAAATTCCTGACAATCCAGTCATGCTCAATCCCAGAGTTAACCATAGAAACATTTTAAACAGTTGGTACACAGGTGTGTGTCCTATGCTATTTTCTGCCTAGTTCACTGCACAGGGGACATTACATACTGACCACGGACTAAGGGATATTTCAATTTCATGGGTTTACTTTCTTCTCTCCCTCTCTTTTTCTGCAGCCACAATAACTTCGTGGCAATTCTGGACCTCCCAGAGGGTGAGCATCAGTATAAGTTCTTTGTGGATGGTCAGTGGACCCATGATACATCAGAGGTATGAGATGGTGTTGACCTGCTGCAATGTGATGTTTCTTACTTAGTTGTGCAACAAAACAACGCATATTGTAGGTGTTCTGTTTGATAGAATCGATTATGGTGGTGCCCTTTGTCTTAACCACATTATAGAGTTGAGGCTCTGATAGGCCCTGTTTATGACATTGGGGGAGGGGCTGTCCTGATGGAGAATTGTAGAAGTACTTCATGTTGGCAGCCTTGATTTTTTTTTTTCTAATGTGGAGAGATTCCCAAGTGTATCCAGTGGCCCTAAAGGCTGGAACAGATGAATAGAAAACCATTGCTGTGCTGAGTCCTTTTGATTTGCTTCATCACAGATAAACCACAGACCTCATTCCCAAAGCAGGAACTTACTGCCCTTGCAATTAGTATGTCTAGAGAGAGGTTGGCCATGGAAAACAGCCTGCATGGTTTGTATGTTAAAATGGGTAGGTCGCCAGTAAATGGTGGTGGCCTTGGAACTGGGCCATAATGTGATTCCTACATGTGGAACACACACGAGCACGATGATGGTGTCAAAGTCCTCTGCTGTCAGGAAGTTGTAACATTGAAGTGCTTTATAGCTGCGATTTCTGACTGTGCTGTCTTTTCCACAGCCTGTTACCACCAGCCAGCTTGGTACCATCAATAATGTTATCCGGGTGACTCAGACTGATTTTGAAGTGTTTGATGCATTGATGGTGGATTCACAGAAATGCTCAGATGTGTCAGGTGGGTCACAAGTGCAATGGGCAAAATGCTAATGATAACAGAAAGAGTCTTCGAATATGATCGAAAATGATGCAGCACAGATGGAGGCTATTTGGCCAATCGTGTTTGTGCTAGCTCTTTGGTAGAACCACCCAATTAATTCAACTCCCCTCCTCTTTCCCCATCGCCTTGTAATTATTTTTCCACTAACTATTTAGCCAGTTCTCTTTTGAATGTTACTACTGAATCTGCCTCCACTACCCCTTTCAGACGATGCATTCCAGAACACCACAATTCACCATCTAAAATAAATTAATTTTTTCAAGTTGACTCTAGTTATTTTGCCAATCATCTTAAATTTATGTCCTCTGGTTGCCAACCCTTCTGCCACTAGAAATAATTTCTCCTCCTTTATTCTATCAAAACCTTTCATGATTTTGAAACCTTTATCAAATCTCCTCTTAACCTGTCTCCTAAGGAGAACAGCCCCAGCTTCTCCAGACTCTCCACTTAACTGATGTTCCCCATCTCCTGTAGCATTCCAGCAAGTCTCTCTGCATGCTCTCCAAGGTTCATAAGGTGTGTGGTGCCCAGAATTGAACACACTATTTCAGTTGAGGCCTAACCAGTGTTTTATCAAGGTTTAACATAACTTCCTAGCTTGTGTACTCTATGCCTCTCTTAATAAAGCCATGAATCCCATTTGGCTTTATTAGGAGCCTTCTGTCACCTTCAAAGATTTGTGTACGTACAGTCTCAGGTGTCTTTGTGCATGCGCACACTTCAAAATTGTCCCATTTACTTCATGTTACCTCTCCTCATTCTTCCTACCAAAATGAATTACTTCATACTTCTCTCCGTTAAATTTCATCTGCCATTTGTCTGCCCAATTCACCAGTCTGTTTATGTCTTCCTGAAGTCCTGTTACCATCCTTCACACCGTTAACTATTCTTGTGTAATCTGTAAACTTGAAATTATAGCCTGTATGCACAAGTCCAGGGCATTAATATACATCAAAAGCAGTGGCCTAATAACCCCCAGGTACTACACCTGATCTGTAAAGCAACTGTTCACCACTCCTTTCTACAGTTTGGGCAATTTTGTATCCCACTGTCACTATCTCTTTAATACCATTTTCTTTAATATTACTAACAAGTCTATGATGTAGTACTTTGTCAAACACCTTTTGAAAGTCCGTGTGCACATCAACCGCATTAGTCTCTGATATCAACCCTCTTCATTACCTCAATCAAGTTAGTCGAACAAGATTTACCTTTAACAAATCTGTGTTAGCTTTAGGAACACAGGAACAGGAGCAGGCCTTTCAGCCCTTCGAGCCTGCTCCGCCATTCAATACGATCATGGCTGATTGAACACTTCAATGCCTTTTACCCACACTATTCCCATAACCCTTTATGTTATTATTAATCAGAAATTTATCGTTAATCAGAAATCTATCAATCTCTGCTTTAAACATATGCAATGACTGAGCTTCCATGGCTCTCTGGGGTAGAGAATTCCAAAGATTCACAACCCTCTGAGTAAAGAAATTTCTCCTCATCTCGGTCCTAAATGGCTTCCTCCTTATTTCAAAATTGTGTTCCCTGGTTCTAGATTCCCCAACCAGGGGAAACATCTTACCTGCATCTACCCTGTCTGTTCATTTAAGTATTTTGTAGGTTTCAATGAAACCACCTCTCATTCTTTGGAACTCTAGAGAATACATGCCCAGTTTCCCCAATCTCTCTTCATAAGACAGCCCCACTATCCCCAGAACAAGTCTGGTGAACCTTCATTGCACTCCCTCTCTGGCAATAATATCCTTTCTGAGGTAAGGGGACCAAAACTGTATACAGTATTCCAGGTGCGGTCTAACCAAGCTTCTATACAATTGAAGAAAGACTTCACTACTCCTGTACTCAAATCCTCTTGCGACAAAGGCTAACATTCCATTAGCCTTCCTAATTGCCTGCTGCACCTGCATGTTAGCTTTCAGTAACTTACGGACAAGGACACCCAGATCCCTTTGTACATCTACACTTTCTAATCTCTTACCATTTAGGAAATATTCTGCACATCTGTTCCTTCTACCAAAATAGATAACCTCACATTTTTCCACATTACAATCCATTTGCCATATTCTTGCCCACTCACTAAGTCTGTCCAAATCCCCCTGTAGCCGCTTTACATCTTCCTCACAACACACATTCCTGCCTAGCTTTGTATCTTCCACAAACTTAGAAATATCATATTTGGCCCCCACATCCAAATCTTCCTTTGCTGTATTCCAAAAATCTCCCAATCCTCAGGTTTACTCCTACTTCTGGCAACTTTAGAAGCCTTTACTTTTAATTTTATAAAATCTTTAACTTCCTTTGTCAGCCATGGTTGACTGAGTTTTTTGGGGTTTTTGTACTTTGAAGGAATGTATAGGTGCTATAAGCTTTGTAATAGTTCTTTCATGTATTAGCCCATAATTTTCCAAATGCCAACTAATTTTGTCCCTGAGTATTGGGTATAGCCTACAATTGCTGGGTTTATCCCTCTCCCTTTTTGTACAATTTGCAATCCTTCAGCCCTCTAGCATCACCCCTATGTCCAAGGAGGATTGGAAGATTGTGGCCAGAGTCTGCATTTCCTCAGTCAGCTAGAATTTATCCAGTCCAGACTGTCAAGGCCTACCAATATTTTAAGTGCCTCCTTTTTTATCCTATCTAATATTGCAATTGCCTCCTGCTTTACTGACACATTGACAGCATCCACTGCTTGAATGAAGACAGCAGCAAATTACTCATTTAATACCTCAGCCATGTCTTCTCTCTCCACAAGAAAATCTATCCCTAACCAATCAACCCCATTCTTCCTTTTGTACTATAATTTTATTGTTTATATGTTTACAAAACATTTCTGCATTCCCTTTTACATTAGTTGCTAACCTATTCTCATGTTCTCTCTTTGCATCTCTTATTCTGGCAGGTCAGATGATTGGACAGAATATAAAGAATGACCACAAGGTTAATCAGGAGAAAGAAATTAGAGTATGAGAGGAAGCTAGCTAGAAATGTAAAATTGGATAGCAAGAGTTTCTACAGGTATTTAAAAAGGAAAAGAGTAAGTAAAGTGACTGTTGGTCCCCTAGAGAGTGACAGTGGGGAATTAATAGTAGATAATAAGGAAATGGCAGAAGAAATTGACAAATATTTTGCTTCTGTGTTCACTATAGAGGATACAGAAAACATTCCAGTAATAGCTGCAAATCAGGAGGTGAATGGGAGAAAGGAACTTGGTGAAACTGAAATCACTAGGGAAATGGTACTGAGCAAATTGATGGAGCTGCAGGCTGGGAAGCCTCTGGGTCCCAGTGGACTACATCCTAGGGTCTTAAAAGAGGTGGCTAATGAGGTAGTTGATGCGCTGGTGTTAATTTTCCAAAATTTACTAGATTCTGGAAAGGTTCCATCAGACTGGAAAGTAGCAAATATAACCTCTCTATTGAAGAAGGGAGGGAGGCAGGAAACTATAGGCCAGTTAGCTTGACGTCTGTCATGGGGAAGTTATTAGAATCGATCTTTAAGGAGGTTATAGCTGGGCATTTAGAAGAGCTCAAGGCATTCAGGAAGAGTCAGCATGGTTTTGTGAAAGGAAAATCGTGTTTAGCCAATTTATTGGAGCTTTTTGAAGGAGTAACATACGCGGTGGATAAAGGGGAGCCTGTGGACGTACTGTACTTAGATGTCCAGAAGGCATTTGATAAGGTGTCACATCAAAAGATTATTCCGGAAAATAAAAGCGCATGGTGTAGTGGGTAACATGTTAGCATGGATAGAAGATTGGATGGCTGGCAGAAAGCAGAGAATATGCATAAATGGGTCTTTTTCGGACTGGCAGGATGTGACGACTGGAGTCCCACAGGGGTCTGCACTGGAGCCTCAATTTTTTACGATTTACATAATGACTCATGAGGGGAGTGAAGACATGGTAGCTAAATTTGCAGATGACACAAAAATAGGTAGGAACGTGTGTTGTGAAGAGGACATGAGGAAGTTGCAGATGGATATAGATAGGTTGAGTGAGTGGGAAAAGATCTGGCAAATGGAGTTTAATGTGGGAAAATGTGAAGTTGTTCACTTTGGCAGGAAGAACAAAAAAGCAGAGTATTACTTAAATGGAGAACAGTTGCGTAATACTGAGGTGCAGAGGGATCTAGGTGTTCTAGTATGCAAGTACAGCAAGTAGTTAAGAAGGCTAATGGAATGCTACACTTTATTACAAGCGGGATTAAACATAAAAGTAAGGATGTCATGCTTGAGTTAAAGAGGGCATTGGTGAGACCACACCTCAAATACTGTGTGCAGTTTTGGTCTCCTTATTTATGGAAGGATGTAAATGCATTGGAGGCAGTTCACAGGAAGTTTGCTTGATTGATACCTGGAATGAGCGGGTTGTCTTATGAGGAAAGGTTGGACAGACTTGGCTTGTTTCCACTGGAGTTTAGAAGAGTGAGGGGTGATTTGATTGAAGTATACAAGATCCTGAACGGCCTTGACAAGGTTGATGTCGAAAGGATGTTTCCTCTTGTGGGTGAGTCTAGAACTAGGGGGCACTGTTTTAAAATTAGGGGTCGCCCTTTTAGGACAGAGATGAGGAGAAATTTTTTCCCTAAGGATTGTGCAACTTTGGAATTCTCTGCCTCAGAGGGTGGTGGAGGCAGGGTCATTGAATATTTTTAAGGCAAGGTTGGTAGATTCTTGATAGGCAAGGGAAACAAAGGTTATCAGGGTTAGATGGGGATGTGGAAATCGAAACACAAGATCAACCATTATTGAACGGCAGAGCAGGCTCGAGGGGCCGAGTGGTCTAATCCTGTTCCTATTTCTTATGTTCTTATTCCCATTTAGATATCCTTTGTGCTTTCTATTTTCAGTTTGCATTATGAAGTTTACAATTGTCATCACCCTCCTTTATCTGTTTCATTTTTAATCTCTATATCTTTAGTCATCCAGGGATCTGTAATTTTGCATGCCCTTCCTTTCCCACTAATTTTCTTTTATTCATTTCTGGGATGTGAGCATCGCTGGCAAGGCCAACATTTGTTGCCCATCCCTGATTGCCCTTGAAAAGGTGGTGGTGAGCTGCCTTCTTGAACCGCTGCAGTCCATCTGGTATAGAAACACCCACAGTACTGTGAGGGAGGGAGTTCCAGGATTTTGACCTGGTGGCAGTGAAGGAACCATAGTTCCAAGTCAGGATAGTGTGTGACTTGAAGGGGAACTTGTTGCTTTGTCCTTCTAGGTAGTAGAGGTCACGGGGTTGGAAGGTGCTGTTGAAGAAGCCTTGGCGAGTTGCTGCAGTGCATCTTGTAGATGTTCTACACTGTACTACTCTGTACTCTGTACAATCCATTTCCTCTTTGGAGTCCCTCTATTGTTCAATTACTGTTTTATACAACAGTTTTTGATTTCAGTTCACCTGTCAGATCCCTTTTCAACTCACTGAGACAACTCTCCTCCTGTTAGCATTTTTATGCTTGATTGTATCTTGTCCCTTTTCCATAACTATTTGATATTATGATCACTATTTCCCAAGATGTTTTCCTACTGAAACATGCTTCACTTGCCCCACTTCATTCCCAGCCTTGTTTTCTTCCCCATTGTGCAAGAAACACATTGATCAAGAAAGTTCTCTTGTACACATTTCAAGAATTACTCCCCCTCCTTGCCCTTCACATTATTACTATCCCGGTCTATATTTGGATATTTGACGTTCCCCAGTATCATTACACTGTGATTCTGTGATTTGGCCTGGAAATTTGCTTTTCCTTAATTCAAGCCCTTAGCTACATTATCCTTCTTCAGTTCTATAATAGTTTCTTTAGTCAGTACTGCAGCTGCCCCTCCTTTTATCCTTCCCGATCTTTCCTGAATGCCTTGTAGCCAGGAATATTAAGTTCCCAATCCTCTCCACCTTTGAATCAAATCTCTGTAATTCCTATTATATCATAGTCCTATGTTGCGATTTGTGCCTGCAGCTAGCCAATTTTATTTACCATACTCGGTGCATTTACATGCATGAACACCAAAATGACCCTGGACTGTTTTGCATTTGCCCCTGGCTGATCCTCCTATTTGTGCACTATTCTTCATTGTGGTTCTATTTGCCTCCCCTAGCCCTCTGTACACTTTGTTTCTTCTTTCTACTTTCGATCCATGCACAGCTTATCTCATCCGTCTCCATGCTGGTGTAATTGAGACAATTAACTTTCCTCAGATCTGTCAAGCTCTCCCCCCGGCCCTTATCATCAGGATCCGTATGTGTACAAACCTGAGGAGAGGATTAAAACACCTCCTATTCTGCCGCCACACCTGCTCCAGGTCATTCTGAACAAGGACACTGGCATTTCAGTGAGTAAAAACCACTGCTCTTTTATTTGCAGTGATTTGATATTTGATACCAGTCAAAGTTGATGATACTTTGCAGTGAGCATTTGTAGATGAGTTTTAGCTCAGTGTTGCTGGGTTTGCTTAATGGACACCATCTGATGGCTCAGCTTTCTATCAGAATATCCTAGTTAACAGACTGACAAATGGAAGCAGGAGCTGTGAGTAAGCTGTAAATGAGTATAACACACAAGCCCATGCCTGTGCGCTGGATGCTATGTGCATGAGCCAGAAGCTGTATACAGGTGCCCTGATTTTAACTCCAGGCAATGAGATGACTTAAAACTCCCTGCTCCAGAAATTAGGCCTAGGATATCTTAACTCCCGGGTCACCAAATCAGTGGGAAGAGATGGATGATTGCATGGTATTCCTTGGACACAAGGTGGTTGTGGGGGACAGGTTCCAGATTGCGTCCAGTCCTGTGGAGGAGGGGTGCAGAGGAGCACTCTTCCTCCTGATAAAGGAGAGAGGCTGTCTTGGCCTCTTCTTCCTGACTGGTGGTCTTCTGCTCTGGAAACTTCAGTGGCTTCTCCACTCAGACCCAACATGCAGATGTTAGAGAGCACTATGAATATAGATAGAATGCCTTTCACATTCTCAGGTTGTCCCAAAGTACTTGACAGCCAGTGAATCACTTTTAAAATGTAATCGCTGTGTAGGAAGAGTGTCCTCACTGTCTGGTCAGGAGAGCAGGTTAGAATCGACAGTAAGATCCTGGATGATCTTAACCTACCCAGCTTCCGTCAGTGGCTTACATTTCCCCCATTGTCTGGCACCGTACATGTGTCCAGCGTTGTGTATTCAAGTCTGAAGTTGTCTGCATGTGCACAGTTACATGATACTACGTATATACACTAGGTACAGTCTGTAGAAACTAGATGTCTCAGACTGTGTGCATGTGTCACCACTTAATGAGCCTGAACCTATGTACATGTGCTGGGCACTCTGTGTATGAGCTTATGCCTGTTTATCTTTATTGAGTATGAACATATGAGCCAAATACACTCCTGCAGTCTGTGTTCTAATGTTTGCAGATACTTCAGTTTCTAACCCTTCAATGACATTCTGGAATCATTCCATTGTAACTTAGCAAATAGCTGACCCATCCAACCATTAAATTCACAGAATCCATCTATTATCTCACTTGAGGAACCTTTATCCAATGGGTCCTTTCATCTGCTTGCAGAACCCAGGATTTCAGTTTCATTTTTCATTCAACACAGCCATCATCATTTTCTGCATTAATTGGGGAACAGCTTTGTCCATTGCTGAGTTAGCACGGCCCACAATAGGATCCCCTCCCACAGCAAAAACTATGAAGCAATCATTGTACACTTGCCAAATCATCAAAACTTAGAGGACAGAACTGGCCCATCGGACACATCCAGAATGGCAACGCAGATGTCTGCTCTGACTTCACCCTCCATCCTCCCCCTCCCCTCGGAGCTGTCTGCTCTGGCCCCACCCTCCACACAGCCCCTCTTCTAGCAGCAGTCACCCCTGACCGCCCCCACCCACCGGGAACTGTACGGTCTGACACCACCCTCCAGCAGCCCCCTCCCCCAGGAGCTGTCTGCTCTGAGCACCCCCACCCCCCCAAGAGCTGTCTGCTCCGACCTCCCTCCCTCCCCGTGAGCTGTCAGCTCCGACCTCCCTCTCCGCGAGCTGTCCGCTCCGACCTCCCTCCCTCCCCGTGAGCTGTCAGCTCCGACCTCCCTCCCCTCGAGCTGTCCGCTCCGACCTCCCTCCCTCCCCGTGAGCTGTCAGCTCCGACCTCCCTCCCCTCGAGCTGTCCGCTCCGACCTCCCTCCCTCCCCGTGAGCTGTCAGCTCCGACCTCCCTCCCCTCGAGCTGTCCGCTCCGACCTCCCTCCCTCCCCTCGAGCTGTCCGCTCCGACCTCCCTCCCTCCCCGGGAGCTGTCCGCTCCGACCTCCCTCCCTCCCCGCGAGCTGTCAGCTCCGACCTCCCTCCCTCCCCACGAGCTGTCCGCTCCGACCTCCCTCCCTCCCCTCGAGCTGTCAGCTCCGACCTCCCTCCCTCCCCACGAGCTGTCCGCTCCGACCTCCCTCCCTCCCCTCGAGCTGTCAGCTCCGACCTCCCTCCCTCCCCACGAGCTGTCCGCTCCGACCTCCCTCCCTCCCCGCGAGCTGTCAGCTCCGACCTCCCTCCCTCCCCACGAGCTGTCCGCTCCGACCTCCCTCCCTCCCCGCGAGCTGTCCGCTCCAACCTCCCTCCCTCCCCGGGAGCTGTCCGCTCCGACCTCCCTCCCTCCCCGCGAGCTGTCCGCTCCGACCTCCCTCCCTCCCCTCAAGCTGTCCGCTCCGACCTCCCTCCCTCCCCGCGAGCTGTCAGCTCCGACCTCCCTCCCTCCCCGCGAGCTGTCAGCTCCGACCTCCCTCCCTCCCCGCGAGCTGTCAGCTCCGACCTCCCTCCCTCCCCGCGAGCTGTCCGCTCCGACCTCCCTCCCTCCCCGGGAGCTGTCCACTCCGACCTCCATCCCTCCCCGCGAGCTCTCCGCTCCGACCTCCCTCCCTCCCCGCGAGCTGTCAGCTCCGACCTCCCTCCCTCCCCGCGAGCTGTCCGCTCCGACCTCCCTCCCTCCCCACGAGCTGTCCGCTCCGACCTCCGTCCCTCCCCGCAAGCTGTCCGCTCCAACCTCCCTCCCTCCCCACGAGCTGTCCACTCCGGCCTCCCTCCCTCCCCGCGAGCTGTCCGCCCTGATGTTACCAGCCTAGAATCCAGTGAATCTTTTGAACCTACCCAAGTAGACTTGTATTCTCTATGCTCTGTTCTGATTGCCCGTGCTGGACCAAGTTAGTTGCTGTGTCTCAGAAAGGTGTGAATCACTGCAGACTGGTAACCCAGCCCGTTTCCTACTGTCACCATCTTAGAGAGGCTAAGATTAGAGACCATGGTGTTGTAGTGGAGGCCTGGTTCTCAGCCTGTTCTCTTTGCTATTACAGTGTGACCCTGCATTGCTGCCGGAACCAAACCACGTCATGTTGAACCATCTGTATGCTCTGTCCATTAAGGTCAGTATTGCACCATCTATTTAACCCTTTCACTCTTCACCCCATTTGCTTAACACCTCCTCTCTCACTTCTGTCTGTTTACTTCCAGCCTCCACTTCATTCACTTCCTATTCCTCCCTTCATTCTGTAACCCACTGTCTCTCTGCAGTGTTTTAGGTAGAATTTGATTTTAGGGGGCACAGGATGTGGGGGTATTCGGTTATGAGCTCACCAGAGTGAACAGAAATACTTCAAAATGTCTATTTTTCAAATATGAATCTCACAGTAAGGTTCAAATAAAAACATGTTTTACTCCCAATAATCTTACAATTCAAATAATGCAAACAAAATGAAAAACCAGACTTGTTGGACTAAATCTCTAAAGCATGAAGACTCCAGTTATGTCTTACTGGTCCCTTGATAACTTGACTATTATTCACTGCAGTATTCCAGTGAACGCTGAGGGGTAAACCCAACTAATCAAGTTTCACTGGTTAGATTAGGGAACTAACTCGTTATCCATCGTTTGTGTTCTATCAAATGATCTAAGGCATATTCTTTTGGAAAGCTAAAGGAATAAGTGGGAGATTTTGAAAAACCCCATTGACTCCCTCATTTTTTATATTCAATCCTATTCTATAGCACTCTCCCTTACACACTTTGCCTCTCGCATTCTGTATTTCATCCATCCTCTCCTTCAGTTTGTACACCTCTCATTATGCGTCGCACCCTCACATGCTTTTTGCTCTTAAGTGTTATTTAATGTGGAACTCTGGCCTCTGACTCAGAAGATCAGGGATTCAAGCCCCAACCGCAGGCCTTTAGTTTCAAACCTGATGTTCTTTGCTGCACTGTTGGACTTTTTGGATGCGACAATAAACTGAGGCCTTGTCTGCCTGTTCAGGTGAACATAAAAGTTTCTATGGCACATTTTCACATTTTGAAGAAAAGCAGGAAACACCCCAAGTGTCCTGTCCAATACATTATCCCTCAAGCAAAACCACCCAAACAGATGAGTTGCTTATTTATCTCATTGCTGTTTGTGAGATTTTGCTGCAATCATGTTGACTACTAGATTTGCCTGTATTCCATCTACAACTACATTTCAAAAGTAGTTTATCTGTGAAGTATTTCAGGTCTTCCCACAGATATAAAAGTGACTATATAAATGCAGGACTTTTTCTCTTCCTCCTCCACCCACCCATTATGTAGCTCGCTGCAGCTTTCACAAGCCTTGTTCCCGTGTTCGATGCAACACAATCCTCCTCCTCTCACACATCTTCCCCTTTCCATCCCCCATCCTGTACCCCAACTCCCCCTTTCGTGCTTCCTATTCGATTCTGTACCCTATGTGTGCATCTCAGATTTTATTTTGAAGTCATAGTTGCTGAATGAAGCTTAACACTGAGCACTTTTCACCTGTCTGAGAAAGGAGACAATTCAGTTCACATCCACGCTGATGCACGGTCCAATGCCAGAGGCGATGTAACCTAGTGCCACGATGTCCAAACCCTTCCTTTTTAATTGTCCAGTGACAGAGTTCGACTTCTGTACTTAGAGTATTTTTAATTGTTCACAGGATGGTGTTATGGTGCTGAGTGCCACGCATCGCTACAAGAAGAAGTATGTTACCACTCTGCTCTACAAGCCCATATGATCTCTCAAAGCAACAATCCACTCTCATCCAAGCAGGAAGCTCAATTTCCTTCAGCGATCACTGGCCACTCACCAGTTATTGTTCCGGATGTGCTCAGGAAGATTGAATCGAATGGTAACTTCCGGAGCCCCCTTCAGCAATCAAGAACTTGTTTCACTTCCTGATTAGAAAAGGGAAATCTGTAATCTAAACCCAGACAAAGTGCCTCTCCTCCCGATTCCTCACACTAAAGTGGCACTAAAAGCTAGTCCCCGACCATGAACCCAGTCCTCTTACAGCAGCATGTCTAACTCCATTTCATTAGTTTATGTGTTTCTTCACCCTCTGGTCAGAGTCCTCTGTTGTTTCACAGACTTTTTGTGTCAAGGAGTCACGGGAGGCCCCCCACTACCACCCAAACTCACCCCTCCAACCCCCTCCTCCCTCCGTCCTTCCCTCCCCACATAGACTTCATGGTGACATTCTCAGCATGTTAAAGCTACATCCTGGGAACCCTGCTAACAAGCTCTGAGTAGATTGAGAAATTCAGTAAAAAAACATTCACGATTATTAAGGGAACAAAAAACAAAAGTGTGTGAATTGTAATGTAATGGAGAACTGGCTGGAATTTTCTGTTTATTTACATCTGTGCATCCACTAGAATTGTAATGACTTGAGTGCTGCACTAAAGAGTACTCACTTTACACACTCATGGTATATGGCAATGGTCAGATTTCCCTATTAGAGTTATGGGATCTCCATTCTGTTCCTGGTGTTGTGAGGATGCAACTAATGGCTGCAGGGATAGGTGGGTTCAGCGAAATGGGTGTAGTCCTTGGTATAGTGCCATGATGTACTTCAACAGTCTCAACTTGGCACTCTCCAGCCATGCAATTACATTCCTTAGCACTCCTCTAACTCTCCTAGTCACTGAAAGTCACAATAGAAATAGTCATTTGGTAGTACAGGACTTGAGTATTGCTGGAAAAAGATGTTGTCGTCACTTTTCGTCTTGCACTCATCAGAACATTTCGCAAGAATACCAAATGTTAAGGGGATAACAATTTATACTTCATGAGATGAGATTGGTTAGCAAGTGGACTGATTGTTAGAGGCGATCCATGGAAAATAACTGATGATTGACAGTTAACTACCAAGCTTTCTTAAATTCAAACCAGGCAGGTTGACTCTGGTCAAGGCATTGCCCTGGGGAATGAACCAGAGAATGGCTGTCGCCTATTTTGTTTAGCTGGAACAGGTGCAATGTGTACATATGTTCTTTGTCTTTTTTCAGCAATACTCAAGTCGCAATAGAGTTTCTTCAGCCACATTGAGTCTTACCTAACTTGTGGAAATTAATCTTTAGTTCTTCCTCCCCACCAGTCCTAAGGGACCACTCTTTATGTATAAGTCTAAGCTGTTGTGACAGTCAAGCCTGATCTTGTCTTCACCTGCCCCAACCCTACAGTTACTGCAAGGCCTGATTCTGTCCTCATTCAAATGCTGCCTGCTGAATTCTGCAGGCACCCCCACCCCTAATTCAGGTGGGATGCCGTGTCTTCATTCCGTCCCTACAGGCTTCAAAGGTGGTCATGGGTCAGCAAATGAGAACAGTAGCCCCCAGTCAGTCTTTTCCCTCTCTCCATGGATTGTGACAACGTGAGATCAGCTAATTCAGCACAGATGGGGGATAAGTCTGCGATCCTCCCTGCTTCAGCATTGTATTGAACAAGGTGTTTAATCCATTGAGTCATTGGAAGAGATGCAAAAGAAAACTCGCCATCTCACTACACCCTTTTTTGCTTATTTTCTCCCCTCCCTTAGCACGTTTGTGTTTGAACCCGTCCCACTTCAGGGAGTCTCCATCTCTGACCTATTTGTTAGTGACTGTGCAACCTTAATCCATTAAATTCAGGGTGGGAGGGGGAATGTGGCATTGTCAAATGGGTCGCTGTTTTACCAAATGAGAAATTTGGAAGGACTCTGGGGTCTTGATTCACTTGTCCAAATGGAGTGGGATGATTTATGCCAGTTGCACTGCTTGGCTTTTAGCAATTTTCAGTTTTTATGCCAGCCAGACTTTCTCTGTCAAATAAATTCCTGAAATGTCAAGTAAATTAAATCCACATTGCCTGGCAACTCCTCATCTGTCATGCAATGTCACAAATCACTCGAGATTAGCCTGTATTTCTTGTACTCTCATGATAACAGTGAACCTTACAGGAGGTGGCCTGTTCCCATGGAGTACTTTGGGTTGCTTGTATTACTGGCATTCTTCCGACAATCAATAAATATTCTGATTTGAGACATGAGCCCAGTTTGTTTGTAACAAACATCACATTATTATAAGAATTGAATTGTTGCTGTGTATTAATGTACTGTGCTAGTTTCATCACCATTGCGTCCACTATTAGTTTCTTCTGCACTAAGAAGGTAGAAAATGGGGTTGTTGAGCTGCACACACAAATAGCCACATGGGAATATTGTGTCCTCGCAATAACAGAGACCTAGCTCAAAAAAGAATATAAGAAACAGGTGAAAGGAGTTAGCTAGAGTATTGCATGCAGTTCTGGAATCTGCATTATAGGAAAGATGTGATTGCACTAGAGAGAGTGCAGAGGAGATTTACCAGGATGTTGCCTGGGCTGGAGAGTTTTAGTTATGAGGAGAGATTGGATAGACTGGAGTTATTTTCCTTGGAGCAGAGGAGATTGAGGGGGGACATGATTGAGGTGTATAAAATTATGAGGGGTATAGATAGGGTAGATATGGTGGAGGGATCAATAACCAGGGGGCATAGATTTAAGGTAAGGGGCAGGAGGTTTAGAGGGGATGTGAGGGAGAATTTTTTCACCCAGAGGGTGGTGGGAATCAGGAACTCACTGCCTGAAAGGGTGGTAGAAGCAGAAACCTTCATAACATTTAAAAAGTATTTGGATGTGCACTTGCGATGCCATGGCACATAAGGCTATGGACCTAGTGCTGGAAAATGGGATTAGAATAGTTAGGTACTTGTTTGACCAGCACAGACTCGATGGGCCGAAGAGCCTTTTTCTGTGCTGTAGACCCCTATGACTCTGAGTAGGCCATTCGGCCCCTCCAGCCTACTCTGCCATCAGTAAGTTCATGGCTGATCTGACCTTGGCCTAAATTCCATTTTCCTGCCCTTTCCCCTTAACCATTGACTCTCTTGTCAATTAAAAATGTGCTGAACTCAGGCTTGAATATATCCATTGACCCAGCTTCCACTGCTCTAGACTATTGTGTCCAATCCTGGATACTGCACTCTTGCCAGGATGTGAAGGCTTTCAAGAAGGCACAGAAGGGCATGAGACGTTAGGTATGGGCAATAAATGCTGGCCTAGCCAGTGTCTCCCACGTCCTGTGAACAATAAGTTAAAAAGATTTATGAGAATGGTGCCGGGGCTGAGGGACTTCAGTTACAGGGGTAGACTGGGGTAGATGGGGCTATTGTCCTTAGAGAATGGAAGTTCGAGAGGAGATTTGATTGAGCTGTCAAAATCATGAGAGATCTAGACAGCAGATAGAAAGAATCTGTTCCCATTGGCTGAAGGGTCAGGAATTAAGGTCATTGACAAAAGAACCCACAGCGACATGAGTGGTTAGGATCTGGAAAGCACTGCCTGAGAGTGTGATGGGGACAGATTCAATCATGACTTTCAAAAGGGAATTGGATAAGCATGTGAAGAGAGAAAATTTGCAGGTCTATAGGGAAAGAACAGGAGAGTGGGACTAGCAGAGTTGCTCTTGTAGAGAGCCAGCATGGACATGATGGGCCAAATGGCCTCCTGCACTGTAACCATTTGAAGATCCTATTATTGAATGGTCAAGGCCTGCAATGTACAATACCTCCAAAATTGAATAGGATGAAAGTCGGGCTCAGGTGATGCCGACCTTGGTTTTTTTCAGTCCTTAGGTTGTAGGTGGAAGAGAAACCTACACTGGCAGACTTGTGATGAAGGCCCTGTGTAATATGATGCATCTGACCTACAAAGACACATTTACCACACTAATGGGTAATTATAGGTCTGATCCAATGTTATCATGTGGAAGTGATTAACCACAAGAGGACACTGGGTATGCTGAATTTTTTTTGAAATTACAAATGTATTTCTTCCGTTCTTATCTGAAGACGTCCTGCCCTCACTTAACTTCCGTATGTATGCTTCCAGGAAGGACACTGGAGCCAGAAGCTTTGGCTGATTGATCATTTTCCTTAACCTGGGGCTCTGAAGCCTATTGGAGTGACCCTCCTTCTGCTCCAGCTGAGATCAGCTTCAGCAAATTATTATTGATACAGCATTTATAAAGAAAGGAAGGACACATTTACGTGACATCTTTCACAAACTCAGGATGTGGCAAAGTGCTTGTAGCGAAACACAACAGCCAATTTGCACATAGCAAGATTCCACAAACAGCAGTGTAATGAATGTGTTTTGTGTGGTGTTAAATGTGAGATAAATGAGATTGCAACAGCCTGATTGAACAGCTGGAGAGGGGGATGAAATGAGGGACAGGTACAGGGCTTTTTGCAGCAGCTAAATAAATAGCTGCATTTTCGCTCCCCCCCCCACCCCGAGTTCTGATTGTCCTGAGAAGAGATGCCAGATTGACAGTCTCCCAGCACTGCATCCCACAGGACCTCCCATCTGGCTCTAGCATGCTGTTTAAAGAATGCTCTCCTAACATCTCTTGCGCTCTTGGACAGGTTCTAAGAAGATATTTGTTGTCCGACTTACATCCGCTCTGCCTTCTATCCGTTATCTTTTCCTGCTACCCGGTTACTGCTCCTCTGATCTTGATTTTTCTCATCTCAGTTTCCTATTCAGTCTTTCTCAGGATTACAAAACTTCATGGGGTAGAGTATCAACTTGTCGACTGACTGTAAAACTGTCATTGCAGTTCAGCCGCCTGTTATCAAGTTTAATTTCCATTGAAATCAATCAAAATAAGTCAGCCAGTTTCTTGATCAGCAATTATGGTTGTTTTCCACTTGGGTGGGTGGGTGGGGTTGGCGGTAACTTGAAAATGTCTCCCTCAGCCCCTTTTGGTCATCTTGCAGTCTAAAACCTTTGAAAACTCAGGCTTAGGGATGATCCAAACTTTATTTCATGATACATCTCCTACCTTCTGCCCTAGTGCCATAGCTCATCAACCAGGTTACTCAATGAAACAACCCTACTGAAAGTGAGTGAGATCATTATGATAATTATTCATTGCTCTGTGACCTTTGAACAGATTGTGGTCATAGAGGATAGATACATCCTCACCATGGACAGTTCGCACTGGATAGGTCACTTCGGAAATGATAAGCCAAAATTCTTCTGCAGATACCTTTCCTAATATGAGCTCGTTATTTTTTTCACCTAATTCTCATTGCGGATGTTTTAATATCACACATGAAGAAGGAGCCCTTTGGTGAAATTTAAGAGAGCTTATTCATGTAGATCTGTCTCATGTGGCATGAGTCAGAGCTTTTGGATGTGGAGAAGTACAAGATAAAGTCAGACGGGCAAATCACAAGATGAAAGAATTAGTGGTCTTGCATAACAAAGCTGGGTAGCATCGTCAAGCATCATTCTCTCTGCATCTTCACTATTTAGGCTCAATGGACTTGCCTCCTACACAACTTATTTCTTTCCCAGGACAATAAAACTGTAGAAATAATAGTTTTCTCCAGATCTCTCTTCAGACTGCAACAGTGGCTACATTTCAAAAGTACTTCATTGTGAAACTCTCTGGAAAGACTGAAAATATGAAAGGCACTGTATAAATACATGGCCCTTCTTTCACCTGACAATTTTCAGACTTGGCATCACTGGATCACTCCATCCAGTGGAACCTTGTCGTCCTTCAGATGTTACACAGTGAGTCAGAAAAGAAATTGGCAGCTCCCTTTCATCAGTTCAACTATCAGCATTTCAGCAGAAAAATCATTGGACATTCTGAGACCAACAACATCGAAGGCTTATGACTAACAAATGCCGAACTCTGCACAAAGTGTAAGAAATGATTTGCTGAAATAGCCACCAGTGAGAGGAGATATATTTAGACACTATGGTGAATGTCAATCAGCTGTGTTCTGAATCTGGGGACCTGGTCTTTCAGTGTCACATGATCCAACCTCCCAGATTAATATTGGATAGAGAGAGACAGGGTACGTGGAAGCAAGCAGCCAAGGATGGTGGTTCCCTCTTTTAATCTCTTCACTCTTTTTCTTTCCAGAGACTCTGCAGCTAATAGTTGAAGGTAATAAAGTTGGAATAATCTGAGCAAAAACTCACTACATCAAGCCTGCTAGTGTTGAAATGTCACACTTTTATACTTAAATACCATTATTCTCACTCTGTACACCCATGTGTCCATTTTTCTCACAAAAGAATGTTAACTCTTAAGTTTGAACATTTACAATTTAAATACACGCTGACTATTGCTATTTGTATTCAGCTTATGAGTTGCTGAATTTTTCTGCACTGGGACATATTTCCCTATATTTAGCTGAGTCAACGATAGGATTACATATCAAAATACAGATTCTAACATGTGCAGAATGCACCTGTCCTCATCCCCAAGCTGTCACTGACACCAGTGCACAAGCTGACAACAGCAGTTCTGCATCTGTTGCTGCCAGTAACAGGAGGTGCCTGGAGAGAGGAACACATGCTGCTTCTCCACTATTGGGACACAGAAGTCTGCAAACTGATGTTCCTGTAGTTTCTCCTTTCACTATATCACAGTGCACAGTTGTTTCAATAGCCATGGAACTGTCAGCTGTAGTTCAGCAGTCTCACTCTCAGCTGAGTCAGAAGGTCATGAGTTCAAGTCCCAGTCCAGAGACTTAAGTACATAATGCTAGGCTGACGCTTAAGTGCAGCTCTGATGGAGTGCTGTGCTGTTGGAAGTGCCATCTTTCAGATGTGGCAATAAACTGAGGCCTTCTATTGAGGCGTAAAAATCCCAAAGTACTATTTTGAAGAAGAACAAGGGAGTTATCCAGGTGTCCTGATCAATATTTATCTCTGAATCAGCAAGATTCTCTGGCCATTTTTATATTGCTGTTTATGGGACTTTGGCATGCACAAAATGGCTGCAGCATTTCTACATGGCAGCAGTGACAACACTTAAAAATATTTAATTGGCTGACAAGTGCTTTAGGTTGTCCTAAAGTTATTAAAGGCATCATATATATATTTGATATGTATAGGCAGCCCTGCAGATTTCAACAGCATACAAAAGACATTTTTTCATTGTCTGGCACCATGAAATTACTTCAGCGACTTTTGTTTCTTGTAAATGAAGATGAAAACCAGAGGAGTGGATGACTCTGTCTGGTTTTGCTATCTTTTAAGCTTCCTAACCTCTAAGTGCTAAGTTTAACTGTAGTGGCCCCACTGCTGCTCTAGGTGATATTGCCTAATATAGACCGACAAGTGGAACTGAGGCCCTCATGGTCTATACGGCTCATCTACTTATTGGGTAAACTCACCAAGTCAATAGGCAATTTATTTTCCTCTGATAACTGGGGTGGGGGTGGGGGGGTGGTATTCCTTCAGATTGTTCACTTATCTACTCATTGCCTGTGGCCATTAGAACATTCTTGGTAAGCAAAGTAGGCCAGCTGAGGGCAGCCAGCAGAAAACAGCCCTCTACTTGAAATTCAACTGACTGAGGTGAAAAGGTCAGAGCAACAAGCATCCCGAGGATTCACCAAACGAGGCAATCAGGCCCAAGTGACAGGTAGCTCTGTGACTCAAGCCTCATATGCACAATATTCATTTTCAAAGAAAGGATTAATCTCTTAAAGTTTTGTCTTTATTTCATTATCACTAAACTGTACACCCTTTTTCTAATATGTACCAGAGTCACCGTTTTATTTACAAAAGACATTTTTGAAAAAGTAGATAAATATCACTTCACCCGACACTGGAAGAGGATTTAATTTGAGAACATGAAACAAGAATAAGGCCTTAAATTTCATTTCCTGTTATAATTTTTTCTTACCGCAGCTCTCTCATTGCGAAGAACATGACAACTGCAGAAGCTACATAAACGGCAAATATATTCACTATATAAGACCAGTAGCTATCTGCGTATATGGATGAATTTATTCCATACAGCAAGATCTGACCTTCCACTGGATCATTAATTGTGTAGTCATTAACATTTCAGTAAAACACCATGGTGACTGCATGAAACTTTCATATAATGCCCTTTTGAACTACAAACCTATTGGTAGAATTATATTGTCCTTCTAAACTCTGTCTTTCCAAACTTGGGTTCTGGCTGTGAAGAGTAATTTCTACTGTATGACGCTGGGGTGAAGTGCTGGGGATTACAGGTCTGTCACTAGTGCTGGTAGTATGTTCACCGCGTGGACTGAAGTGGTTCAAGATGAAGGCCCAACACCACCTTTTCAAGGGCAAATAGGAATGGGCAGTAAATATTGGCCATCCTGGCAATGTTCATATCCTGAGAATGAATTTTTAAAAAGCACTGGGAACAATTTGAGTTGGTGAATTGAGCAGCATGTAAGGTGCACATTGTCATGCGACAGGGTATTTGGTTGGTTTTCTGTTGGCTGTTGATATCAGTGTGCGACTGGCATCACTGGGTAATGCACCTCAGTAAGTTATGTGCATTAACTACTATATAGTTACACAAACATACACACCTTGAGATTGAGCTCTTTGTTACATACTGAAATCACTTCCTCTGCTATCTTCACAGTGTCTCTGGCCTATTTATCTTAAAAATGTGGTTGTACCTCTGTTAAAATACTGATAGGAACTTGGTATAAACTTGATCAATGTCATGTGCTAACATTGTAAGAGCTGACTTTCAAAGGATTATCTTTCTACTAAGATTATTAATAACACAGATGATGACATCCAACCATACAGTAAACATACTGAGCGGGTCACACTATCTCAGAAACGATGTGATCGCCTGCACATGGGAATCTGTTTCTGCACAAATTAGTTCTGGAGCGTTAAGTATGTAATGAGATCTGATATATTTTAAAATAACTTCCGGAATTGTTATTGCTGCTCAGGTATTTCTGTGTTATCCAGCTGCCAGGTTTGATGGAGAAGTCTTTCATGAGCTTCCTGATAGCATAAAGGTTTGAAATTCTTTCACTTTTCTCTTCCCTGATGAAAGGACGTAACTGGTTTTAAGACTAAAAAAATCCTCCTCCTTCATCTCTCAGGTTGTTGCTGGTGAATTTCCAAATCTGTTAATTTTCCTTGGTTTGCTCGATCACTGCTGCTGCAAACAAAGGCAAAACAAACAGATTAACTAAATGAGAAAAAAAACACAAATATTGGAAATCTAAAATTAAAACAAAAAATACCAGAAATTCACAGCAAGCCAAACAGGGTTCTGATGTAACAGAGGATTATGACTAAGCAGGAATTTTGCCACTCACCAATGCACTTACTGTGCATTTCCAGTATTCTCTGCTTTTATTCTATTATAGACTGTAGTATTAACAAACCAGTAACAAATACATTATTTCCACATAAAGTATGTACTTATCAATAAAAGGTTGCAAGATATTCAATAAGCAAAGTCATTCATCCCATCCTGTCAGATCCTACAGACCCTATTCCATTGTTATGTAAATTAATCCAGTATTCTATTCTCCACTACTTTATTCCACTACATTTCATTTAAGGATCATTGTTCTGCATAGAACTCCCTGGCTAGTCCTAAATATGTCTTTTACTAGTTTAAGTCTTTCAACATCCTGGGGATTACCAATTAACCAGAAACTAAACTGGACTAACCATATAAATACTGCGGCGACAAGAGCAGATCAGAGGCTCGGGATCCTGCGGAGAGTAACTCACCTCCTGACTCCACAAAACCTGTCCACCATCTACAAGGCACGAGTCAGGAGTGTTATGGAATACTTTCCACTTGCATGGATGAGTGCAGCTCCAACAGCACTCAAGAAGCTCAACACCTTTCAGGACAAAGCAGCCCGCTTGATCGGCAACCCATCCACCACCTTCAACATCCACTCTCTCCACCACCAATGCACAGTAGCAGCAGTCCGTACCATCTATGAGATGCACTGCAGCAACTCACCAAAGCCCTTCGACAGCACCTTCCATGACCTTAATCACCTAGAAGGACAAGGGCAGCAGATACATGAGACACCACCACCTGGAAGTTCCCCTCCAAGCCACTCACCATCCTGACTTGGAAATATATCGCCATTCCTTCACTGTCGCTGGGTCAAGATCCTGGACATCCCTCCCTAACAGCACTGTGGGTGTACCTACACCACATGGACTGCAGCGGTTCACAAAGGCAGCTCACCACCACTTTCTCAAGGGCAACTAGGGATGGGCAATAAAAGCTGGCCCAGCCAATGAAGCCCACATCCTGCGAATGAAATAAAAAAAGTTCCCTTGTCTGTTTTATTCTCTTGCATCCTGTTTATCTCATATAACTCTATCAAGCCAACTCTCAGGTATATGATTTAGCGTAGGTGTAAAAGGACAAACCAGGTGTGAAAGCTTTCAGTTGGTGGATTGGTCAATTTTACTAAGCTGGCATGTGATTTAGGAAAAGTGTACTGGAAACAGCGACTTGATGGTAAATCAGTGGCACGGTAGGAGGCATTCATGAAGGTGATAGTAAGAGTTCCAAACAAATATGTTCCCCCAAAGGAAAAGTATGGGACTCCCACATCCCAAATCTAAAGTCCTTTGGATGTGAAGGAACATGCAGGGTAGAATAAAGCAAAAAAGGGAAACTTATGTCAGATACCAAGAGCTCAATATTGTAGGAAGCCAAGAGGAATATAGAAAGTGTAGGCATGAGATTGAAAAGGAAATCAAGAAAGCAAAGAGAGCACATGAAAAATATTGGCAAGAAAATTCAAGAAAAATCACAAAATGCTTTATAAATACATAAAGAGTAGGAGGATAACTAAGGAAAGAGTAGGGCACAATAGAAACCGAAAAAGGTAACTAGTGTGTGAGGCAGAAGATGTGGGCATTGTTCTTAATGAATATATTGTGTCAGTCTCCAGAAAAGAGGGGGTGATGTGGACATTGTAGTTGAGGAGGAGAGTACAGTATTTGATGGGATAACATAGTGAGAGAGGAAATATTAAGGAGTTTAGCATCTTTGAAAGTAGACAAATCGCCAGGTTCAGAAGAAATGTATCCCAAGCTAATAGGAGAAGCAAGAAAGGAAATAGCGGAGGCTTTGACTATCATTTTCCAATTCTCTCCAGCTACAGGCCTGGTGTCAGAGGACTGGAGGACATTGTACCATTGTTTAAAAAGGAAAGGCTATACCAAATAATTACAGGAGAGTAAATCTAGCTTTGGTGGTTGGCAAATTATTGGGGGAAAAAATCATGAGGAATAGAGCCTTAATTATTATTTAGAAAGGCACAGATTAACCAAGGATGGTCAGAATGGTCTTGTTATGAGAAGGTTGTATCTGACTAACTTGATTGAATTTTTTGGGTGGTCACAAGGAGGGTTGATGAGGGTAGCATGTAATCTACGTGAATTCTAGCAAGGCGCTTTCCAAGGCTCTCCGTGGCTGACTGGTTTGAAAAATAAAAGCCCATGGGATCCAAGAGAAAGAGGCAAGTTGGATCCAAAACTGGCTCCATGGTAACAAAGAGTTAATGGTTGATGAGTGTTTTTATGACTGGATGGTTGCTTCCAGTGAGGTTCCGCAGGGCTCAGTACTAGGTGTCTGGTTTTTTATAGTATACATAAATGATTTAGATTTACATGTTGGGGTATGATTAGAAAGTTGCAGATGGTATAAAAACTGGCCGCGTGGTTGATAGGAACAATGCTGTAGACCGGAGGAAGGTATCAGGAAGGTGGGCAGAAAGATGGCAAATGGAATTCAATCAGCGAAGTGTGAGCTAATGCAGTCAGGGAGGAAGGCAAGGCAAGGGAATAGACAATAAATGGTAGGATACTGAGAAGTGTAGAGGAGCAGAAAGGCCTTGGGCTGCATATCCATAAATCCCTGAAGTTAATAAGGCGGCAATAAAGGCAGACAAGATCATTTAATTTATTAGACAAGGCATAGAATATAAGAGCAGAGACTGCTATAAAACACTAATTAGATCACAGGTAGAATATTGCTTACAATTTTGGCCACCACATTACAGGAAGAATGTGATCACACTAGAGAAAGTACTGAGGAGATTTATGAGGATGTTGCCAGTAGTGGAAAATGTTAGCAATGTGGAAAGTTTGGATAAGCTTTGGAACAGAGGAGGCTGAGGGGAAACTTAATTGAGGTGTATAAATTATGAGGGGCCTAGGTAGAGAAAATTATTCTATTTCCCTTATCAGGGATGCCATTAACTAGGGATCATAGATTTAAAGTAATTGGTAGAAGGATTAGATGGGAATTGAGGTGAATTTCTTTTCACTCAGAAGCTGGTAGGGGACTGGAACTCACTGCCATTGGTTATCTGCTTGAAAAGGAAAACTTTACATGGCTAAGGGAAAAGAGGAGAGTGGAATTAATTGGATTGCTCTTTTAAAGAGATGTCACAGGCACAATGGGCTGAAAGGCTTCCTTCTATGCTATATGATTCTATGAATGTACTGAGTCACTAAATAGTCTTGATTCAAGTTTCCTCCGTCCTCCACAGAAGGATTCTGATTCATTAAGGCCTGAATTTTTGCTAAAATGGAGAGGTCTGAATCCGGACGTCCCATCCCTGAACCCTCCGCCATTTCACAGGGGGGAATGGATGTTGGTTCTAAATAGAACATTCCTGGTTTATGGAGGCAGCTGCCCATATAAATCAGCAGCTGCCTTCATTAATATGTGATTTTGGTGAGGTAGATGTCTGAAACCTGAAGTGTACAGATTATACCAGGTAAGAGCAGGTCTGAACCTCGTGGATTGGTTTGGATTGCCAGGGTACCCTTTTGGAGAGGTAAGGTACCCTGGAACACCTTTGGGAGAGATAAAGCACCCTTGGGGAGAGGTAAGGAACTCTTTGGGATAGGTAAGGCACCCTTTATCTAGGTCAGGTCCACTTTAGGTTTGTTAAAAGTAGACATGATGTGTGTAAAATGTGCAGAAACTCATTGGAACTGTCAAGCTGTTAAAGAACTGTCAAAGAACTGTCAAAGCTGTCAAAGAACTGTCAGTGTGTCAAAGAACATTCAAAGCTGTCAAAGCACTGCCCAAGCTGTCAAAGAACTGTCAAAGCTCTATCAGACTGTCATAGAACTGTCAAAGCTGTTCAAGAACTGTTCAAGCTGTCAAAGAACTGTCAAAACTCATTGGAACTGTCAAGCTATTAAGGGATTTAACTCTGCTGGGCTTTAAATGTAAAAAGTTTGGGGTTTAAAAAATCAGTGGTTGACATTTCACTCTGTTGACATAAACCTAAGAGCTATTATTTGTAGGATTTGTGCCGCATGACTGATTTTACAACCTAGCCTATAGTAGGGTGCCCATTAAGTAAGTAGTTTGATTGTCAGCTCCATGTGGTTATATAATAGAAATGTTTGTTTTCATAAGAGATTAGTTGAAGGAATGTCAGTGTATTGAATGTTATTTTTTATCAACGAGAGTATTTTTAAAATAGTGACATCATCAATAGACACATAACTTTATTTTCTATAAGCATGTCAACTGTTAAAGCTGTCAAAAAGCTGTCAAGCTGTCAAAGAACAATCAAGCTGTCAAGGAACTGTGAAAGCTGACATAGAATTGTCAGCGTTGTCAAAGCACTGCCAAACTGTCAAATCTGAGAAAGCACTATTAGGTTGTCATAGAACTGTCAAAGCTGTTTGCCCATGGTGGATACTAGGTAAGTTAGCATGGAGTGGGTAAGGGCAAATGATGATGGGTAGGGCATAGATTGGCATGAACTGGCATTAAGTTGGCATGGGAGCTATAAAGAGCCATGTGGATGAGTGGGGGCATAAGGGGTGGGTAGAGGGGCATAGGGTGGCATTGGGTGTATGAGGGGGTCCATAGGGCTGAGTAGAAGGATATAGGATGGCATGGAGGGTATGTGGGGCCAGGGGGGTTGGGTGGAGTGCATAAGGTGCATTGGGTGTATGAGGGGCTATAGTGGTAGGTAGACAGGCATTGGGTAGTGTGGAGGGTATGGGGATGGGTAGAGGGGCATATGGTGGCATGGAAGGCATGAGGGGCCATGGTGAGATGAATGGGGGCATGAGGTGGCATAGGTTGGCACAGATGAAGCATGGGAATGTGTGAGGAGCTGTGAGTGTGGAGATCTGGAGGGCTGTTTTATGTTTTAATCATTTTTAAAATATCTTCAACAAAGTGCCAACATCTGCCCAGCCTACTCTGTACCTGGCGGCGTCACACTCATTCTGGGCATTTTGGGGGCAGTGGGCTTGGCTTGTAATCCAGCCCACCAGCCCCCACATCATTCCCCCCCACCCCAGCCACCCCCCAACCAAAATCTGACCTTCCAGGCCTCTTTTTCCCAGGTCAGATTTGCAGGGCTGGGAATTGTCCTGTCTCTGCGCTCCCGACCCAGGAGTGAAAACCTGGGCAGACTTCCACGGACACCAACCATCCTGTGGTACCTCACCCGGATGACCATTCTTTATATGTGATCACAACATTCCTGAATCACAGTCACAATCTTGTAGCTTATGAGTTCCAGGTCAATATTTCCTCTTGCTCCTTTCATACCAGTGATTGGACACCACATAAGTTCATTCCTGTTGTCACGACTCGCTGGGGATAGTGCGTTGTAATATCAAGCCCCATTGTCCCCGAGCCATGAAAAATGCGAAAAAGCTTGATCAAATTGGGTTGCCCCAATTCTACCTAACTGTTTAATTTAGATTAACTGAATACGAGCACCAGGTTTGTAAACTTAATAAGTAAATAACTGTTTAATGAACAAACTGTCGTTAACCAGTGGCAAAAGAAAGAAATAAGAACTGCTAATATCTAACACTATAACCTAAACTCTACCCCTTCTCAAATCCCTATACATATAGATACAAGATGCAGAAGGCACACAAAAACCTGGATTTTAAGGGTGGGATAAAACAGTTCAATAGCACCAATTCCGGATACAGGACTCGATGGGTTGATTTTGATCAATGTCTTTCAAATTCCTTTCAGTTCTTGTTGATGACACAAGGTGGTCTTCTAGCACTTTCAGTATTTAGTTCACTGGTTGAGCACCTGCCTTTCAATGATTCTAACAGAGAAAGCCAGCTAACTATTATTGTGCAATTACTGGAATCTTCCACACACAGGAGAAAGAGGTTTTAGGTCTTGTTCCTTTCAGGCTAGGAGCTATTCTACTCCACTGCTACCACACAAACACTGGTCACCTGGTCAGGAGCCAATTAAACATTGTTGTCAGGCAGGAATCCTTTCCGGCACCATCCTGTCTTTCATGGACTGCAACATTGTGTATATCTCTCATCCTGTTCCAGTGGACATGTCTCTCAAACTGCAGCCATTGCAATCCCAATCCATAGTCCAACAGAAATAAAAAGATATGTTCCTTACACTGTGAATTAGCTTGGACCCAGTCAGCAAGTGTTTGTCAATCTTGTTGAATAATGCTGTGTCTGTTTTCTGAGTTGTATAGGCAAATTGCTCTGTGTAGCCTACATAAGATTGTTGAAAGCCTTAATTGGGAACCACAAGTGATGATTTATTTTCTGCTTGGTTATATCAAGCTTAAGGTAGTTTTATAAATAATCTTTAACTGTGTTTGTCAGAATGGCCGCCTTCACAGTGCTCTGTACGGTTCATTTTTTATCTAAATATCACTTTGCTTGGCATCAGTCTCATCAGTCATCATGAATTCGCTGACTGACAGGACATCATTAAGGCAGCCATTGACAATGGGCTGGGATTTTATTTTCCCAAATTGGGTGCGCTGTCCAACACCCCCTCCTCCCACACACCCACCCCCGCCATGCTGATAAAGCAAAATATTCAACGTGATGATGTTGGGTTGGCAATCTGGTATCTGGTGTTATCACAGCAGTCTCTGGTAATACGGAAGGTGCACAGGTGCCGAAATCAGCCCATCCGCCATTTTGACATCTTTTTTAAAAATTCATTCATGGGATGTGGATGTCGCTGGCTGGGCCAGCATTTATTTCCCATCCTAATTGCCCTTGAGAAAGTGGTGGTGAGCTGCCTTCCTGAACCGCTGCAGTCCATGTGGTGTAGGTATAACCACAATGCTGTTAGGAAGGGAGTTCCAGGATTTTGACCCAGCGACAGTGAAGGAACGGTGATACATTTCCAAGTCAGGATGGTGAGTAGCTTGGAGGGGAACTTCCAGATGGTGGTGTTCCCATCTATCTGGTGCCCTTGTCCTTCTAGATGTAGCGGTTCTGGGTTTGAAAGGTGCTGCCTAAAGAGTCATGGTGAGTTCCCGCAGTGCATCTTGTAGATGGTACACACTGCTGCCACTGTGCTTCGGTGGTGGAGCGCGTGAATGTTTGTGGGTGGGGTGCCGATCAAGTGGGTTGCATTGTCCTGGACAGTGTCAAGCTTCTTGAGAGTTGTTGGAGCTGAAGTCATCCAGGCAAGTGGAGAGTATTCCATCACACTCCTGACTTCTGCCTTTTAATGACATTTTAAAAAATCTTTTTTGCTCCTTGAATCAGCAATAAAGACTGATTATGACGGCAGAGGGGCCTTTACAATTCTAGACATGAATGTGGCATTACCCCTCTCCCTCATGATGCCTGGTCTACAGCGCTGATTCTCAGAACCCACAAGTTAGGTATTCACACTGAGATGTGATTCATATTCTATTGTGAATGTAGCTGCAACAAAAATTCATCACTACATTATCATTTATATTAACACAAAGCCACAAGATCTGACTATATTGTGGCATCTGAAAATAGGCATGAGAAACTGGTCCTGATGATAACTGCAAGATTAGAATAGAGCAAGGCGAAGGGTTTGTGGTCGGGAAGCCAGCTCCCTAGGCTCCTATAATTGGCCTCCACACCGTAGGGTGGCTGCTATTGGCTGCGACGCACTTTATTCGGCGTGATGAAACAGCAGGGGCGGGAGCGAGGGACCCCACCTTCCTGGATCCACCTCCCTCACCCGCCCTGTAGCGTAAAGTCCTGCCCAATGTTTTAATAGTTTGCTAACAAACTTTGAAAATATTTTCCAAAGTTGAGCTGCTGAATGAAGTCTTCAACTGAGGCAGCAGGAGTACATCCAGATCTTTAGGGTCCCAAGGGTGTGCTGAACAATTAGGGGAAAAAAAGCACCTCAAAGTTCTTCCGTTAGTTACTTTCACAAATGTTATTTTGTTTCCATTTCTTTCATCTCTGTAACGTTAGTCACTCCAACTATTATCTCTCCTCTTTGCTGCCTGATCCAAGCTTTCATTACCTACAGCTTGGTTTCTCCAATAGTCTCCAATAACCCAGCTTCTATTTCTAACTTGTCAAGAACTTTACAGCCCACACCACTTGGAATTGATTCTGAGGATTTGGGTATCGCTATCAAGGTCAGCATTTATTGCCCATCAGTAATTGTCCCTGAAAAGGTGATGGTGAACCTTCTTCCTGACCTGCTTCAGTCCGTCTGGTGTTAGATGAGGAGTTCCAATTTGATCTAGCGGCGATGAATGCTGATTTACATCTAAGTCTGAATGATTTGTTAATTGGAAAGGAACTTGGTGCTGCCCTTGTCCTTCTAGGTGGTTGAGATTGTGGGGATGAGGGGTGCTGTTGAAGGAGGCTTGGTGAGTTGCTGCAGCCAGTCCTGGGCGGAGTACGTAGCGCAGGCACAGTACACCGGTGGTAGATGTTTAAGGTGGTGGTTGGAATAACAACCAAACTTTGGTTTGGATGGTGTCGAGATTCTTGAGTATTACTGGAGTTGCACTCATCCAGGTAAACGCAGGACGATATTGTAATCATGCAGTCAGTGGGAGGAAGATTGGGCAGTGCATACAGCCGATTCACTATCACTATCACCCATTGTGCATTTCTCCCCATCCTGACTGCTGTTGAATTATACTTTCAATTATTATTACTAAGGATTCACTTCTGTGACCTCAACATCCATATCCCCTCTGCCTTTAATGACTATACCTGGAATTTATCAGGACGACTTCTATCCTGTATAACATCATTAGAAATTCAGTGGATGCCCTGTTTACGCGTGCGGTCGGATTTTCCTCCAAAGTTGTAGCAGAGCAGGAAACTCCCCAGGGCAATTTCACCCCACTGACCTCCCCCACCAGCCCACCCCACCCCACCGCCCCCACTAACCCCCGCCAAGAATTTTCCTCTGTTCTGTAGATTCTGCGTCTAAATGAGATTGCAGTTTGTTATGAGATTTTTAATATATTGAAGAGTGCACCTATCCTGTCTGTGCATCATGACTGCCGGCTTAATGGCATTTCTGGTGGTGGCGTGGCTTTCATTGTAGACCGTTTCCGCAGCTGTACTCAGGTTCTTGGCAGGACTCCTGAGCTGAGTCTGAAGAGGAGAGCCCTTGTTGTCCAGTTGCCAGCCAGTAGATTGACAGCCTAGTTGGAACAAAGGCATCACAGAGGCCTGGCTTGATAAATGAATTATGACTCCTGCCAAGGAACAAGGCTCAAACCAGCTTGTTGCACTGCCTGCAGTTGTAAACCACAAGGAGATGATAGTGTAGTGGTAATGTTACTGTGCTAGTAATCCAGAGGCTCAAGGTAATGCTCTGGGGACATGGTTCAAATCCCACCATGGCAGCTGGTGGAATTTAAATTTAATTAATAAATCTAGAATATAAAACTAATTTCAGCAATGGTAACCATGGCAGATAAACCAATCTGGTTCACTAATGCCTTTTAGGAAGGAAATCTGCCATCCTTACCTGGTCTGGTTTATATGTGACTCCAGAACCACAGCAACGTGACTCTTGACTGGCCTAGACAGCCACTCAGGGTAAATGGGGATGGGCAACAGATGCTGGACTTGCCAGTGATGCCCACATCCCCCCAAAAAATCAAGTTTAATGTTGAGGAAGTGTAATCTCGTTTTATTCAGGAGGATGTCAGGATGGTGATGAGTACTTTACAAGGCAATCTGATTGCAGTCTATGGAATCTTGGAGCCCGGGAATCCTGCAATGTGGGTGAAGCCAAGTGCTTTCTCATCAAACTTCCCTCTGTCCATAGGGAATGAGATGCAAGCATTCCTCCTGCAATCGAGAGTCTCAGTCCCTGATTGGTGAACAGCAAACTGAGACATGTCAATGATGTCACCTTCTGCATGGTGACAGAGGAGCCTGGTCCCGAATGGCTGGTTACGTACCTCTGGCATAGGATCAGCGCATGCACGCTGATCACCATGTTGGATCCCTAGGCACCCATTTTATGCCCGTAAAACGGGAGAAGATTGGTCAAATTTCTGGGTTACACTGATTTTTCTGCCTAATGATGTTAGTTACCGTCATTCCAATCATTTTCATTCTGGAGTCTATTTCTCTATCTTACCTAAAATCATGCTGAGCTGATAATTCTTTGGAAGTTTTCATCCAGGTTAATTAGGTACAGTTAGGCACAGCTTCATCAAGCTCACTCTCAAATGCTGACTTTTTCTCTTGGTTATTTTGTTATTGTTCGCACTGGGCAATATTTTCCTTCTTGTTGGGACCTTACCCAAGCGGAAAATGTTAAGCTCTCATTTTTTTTATTTTGCCAAACTGTATATTTTCCACATCACCTTTTCATATTACAACTTGCTGTCCTGCTCCCAAGTAGGTCTGTGGAACATTGCAAGTGGATGCTCATCCTGTTTCCACTCAGTTTATCAACTGAATGGAATCCTAGTTGGTCACTTGCATCAAATATTTTTTATCCATTACTATTGCACAGAAACACATTCTAGATCCATTGATAGAGCAACATTATCCATTCATAATAGTTCAGACAGTCTAGGACACTTGTGGGACTTTCAGGCTTCATTATAAATATTCTGCTTCCAACAATAAATTCATGGCCAGTTTGTGGAATATTTCATCATAAGATTATGGTAACCTCTGGTATTTGAAAGCTTTCATCTCTCGAGCTTCTTAAAACAGTGTAAGTATCATTCCAGATTATTTGTTTGCACTGTGTCCTTTATTGTTTCCTATACTGGAATCAAAATGTTGCTCTCAACTGTTCCTCTTTCAGCAGTGATTTATTTTCATCTGCAATTCAAAATATAACTTGGCCATGTTTGTCTGCATTTCAATTTTATATATTGTAAAATATTTAATATACCCATTTTATTGTCATGTTTTATATTCATATCTCATATATTTAATATATCCATGACATTGGCCTACTTTATGAGATGTGTGCAATATATTTAATGTTACAAACAAGGCAAGGGAGTAGACAATGGTAGGATACTGAGAAGTGTAGAGGAATAAAGGGACCTCAGCGTACATGTCCACAGATCCCTGAATGTCGCAGGACAGGTAGACAAAGACAGATTAAGGCGGCTATGAGGGTTTACAGGGATACCTTTCCTTTATTAGCTGAGACACAGAATATAAGAACAGGAAGGTTAGGCTAGGACTAGGAAGTTTAGTGTAAAGCACCAGTTATGCCACAGCTAGAGTATTGCACACATTTCTGGTCCCCATGTTACAGGAAGCATGTGATCAAACTAATCGCAGAAGGGATTAAAAGAATGTTGTCAGGACTGGACAATTTTAGCAATAAGGACAGATTGGATCAGCTAGGTTTTTTTCTTTGGAAAAAAGGAGGCTGAGGGGAGATTTAATTGAGGTGTATAAATAATGAGGGGCCTAGATAGAGTGGATAGGACAGACCTATTTTCCTTAGCAGCAACGTCAATAGCCAGGGGCATAGATTTAAAATATCTGCTAGAAATGTTACTGTTTGAAATCCCCATCAAAGTATTTTATATTCACTTGGAGTTTCATAAACCATAAGGTCGAATTAGGTTGGATTGTTCTTCTTCAGCTAGTATAGATACGATGGGCTGAGTGGTCATCTTCGGAGTAAATATCTGTAAATTTCTATCATTTCCATGGTATTGCTCTTTTTAATGTATGTGCAATATATTTAATATACTCTTGACATTGACCCACTTTATGAGGTGTTTCCAGTAGATTTAATGTATCATTGGAATTGACCTGTTTATGTGCTATCTCAGATTTTTAATAGTTCCATGGTATTGTCTGTTTTGTCTGTGCCTCATATTTAATACTTCCATAGCATTGAAATCTTTCAAGTGTCTGATATATTTAACATTTTACATTATATTTCCTGTTTTGTGTATAGCTTTTATACTTCCATGGCTTTGACCTGTTTTATGTTTTTCCATGTTTAATATTTCAATTACATTAACCCTCTCTTATGTGTGTCTGATATATTTAACACATCAATGGCATTGACCTTGTTTATTTATGTATCATATATTTAACATCATTAATCCAATTTATGTCTGTCTCATCTTTGATATATGTGGTATTGACCCATTCTGTAACATTTTAACACAACTACATTAGCTAATATCACACAACTGCTGTAAAAAATCATATCCAAGTACACAGCTCAGCTCAATATCTTTTCCACCGAGATATGAGAAGTCAGGATAGGCTCTGATTCTGTATAAGCTGGAGAATGCTTGTTTATGGAGGTTAAATATTAAATATTAACAGTGAAAGAATGTTGGGGAGGTGGTGGCATAGTGGTATTGTCACTGGATGAGTACTCCAGAGACCCAGGGTAATTCTCTGGGGGCCCAGGTTTGAATCCCCCCACAGCCAATGGTGGAATTTGAAGTCTGATGATGACCAATGACCATGAAACCATTGTCAATTGTTATAAAAGTCCATCTGATTCACTAATGCCCATGAGGGAAGGAAATCTGCTGTCCTTACCTGGTCTGGCCTACATGTGACTCCAGAGCAATGTGGTTGGCCGTTAGAAATGGGCAATAAATGCTGGCCTGGCCAGCAGCGCCCATATCCCAAGAGTAAATTTTTTAAATGTAGATAATTTACTCAGAAAATGCTGTAAATAATCAGCAGGTTTGGCACCATCTCTGGAGAGAGAAAGCGTTAACGTTTCTGGTTGATAACCTTTCATCAGAACTGGAAAAAGTTAGAGATATAACAGGTTTAAGCAAACACAGAGGCAGGGAAAGGAGAGGGAAAAGAATAAAAGAAGAAGCCTATGATAAAATGAAAGCAAAAGAGCTTAAATGACAAAAGGGATGTTGCTGCAAGGCAAAGGGAGATGGTAAAGGAACAATAGATAGGTCTGGAGGAAGTAGAGTGACGTAGTGGTGATGCTACTGGGCTAGTAATCCAGACACTCAGGCTAATGCTCTGGGGACATGGGTTCAAATGGCACCATGGCAGCTGATGGAATCTTAAATTCAATTCATTATTAAATCTGGACTAAAAAAGCTAATCTCAGTAATAGTGACTGTGAAACTATCGAGTTGTCATAAAAACCCACCTGGTTCACTAATGCCCTTTAGGGAATGAAATCTGCCATTCGTACCTGGTCTACATGTGACTCCAAACCCACACAATGTGGTTCACTCTTAACTGCCCTCTGCTACAGAAAAGCCAAAGAGAAATAAAACCAGATGGATCACCCGGCATTGACCTAGGCACTGGGAATGACAATGGCAGTCGACCCTGCAAAGTCTTCCTCACTAACATCTGGGGGCTTGTGTTAAAATTGGGAGAGCTGTACCAAAGACTAGTCAAGCAACAGCCTGACATCGTCATAGTCGCTGGGTTATACTATACCACAATGTCCCAGACAGCTCTATCACCATCCCTGGGTATTTCCTGTCTCAGCAATAGGACAGACCCATCAGAGGTAGTGGAACAGTGATATACAGTTGGCTGGGAGTTGCCCTTTGAGTCCTCAACATTGACTCTGGACCCCCATGACATCTCATGGCATAAATGGTATCAAGTTAAACATGGGCAACCTACTGCCCTCCCTCAGTTGATGAATCAATACTCCTCCATGTTAAACACCAATTGGAAGAAACACGGAGGGTGGCAAGGGCACAGAATGTACTCTGGGTGGGGGACTTCAATACACATAACCACGAGTAGCTTGATAGCACCACTACTGACCAAGTACTGAATGATTTACCTGCCAGTCTCAGCCTGCGGCAAGTGGTGCAAGAACCAACAAGAAGGCAAAACCTACATGACTTTGTCCTCACCAATCTACCTGTCACAGATGTATCAGCCCATGACAGTATTGGTAGGCGTGACCACTGAACAGTGCTTGTGGTGATGAAGTCTTGTTTTCATATTGATGATACCCTCCTTCACATTGTATGGCACTACCACCTGCTAAATGGGATAGATTTCAAACGGATCTAGCAACTCAAAACTAGGCATCCATGACACGTTGTGGGCCATGTGGCTTTGGACCGAGGCTACGGAAGGCACAGTCACCAATGGTGCAGTGGTTAAAATCAGGAATGCTCAAGAAGCCAGAATTAGAGGAGAACAGATATGTCGGAGGATTTTAGGGCTGGAGGAGATTACAGACATAGATAGAGGTTAGCACATGAGGGAGTTGAAAACGAGGGTGAGAATTTTAAAATCAAGGTGCTGCTTAACCAGGAACCAATGGAGGTGATGGGTGAATGGGATTTGGCACAATTTTGGACACGGGTAGCTGAGTTTTGGATGACCTCAAGTTTACAGAAGGTAGAGTGAGGCAGGCCTGTCATGAGTCTGTTGGAAAGGCAAGTCTGAAAATAACAAAGGCATGGTTGAGGGTTTCAGCAGCCAATGAGCTGAGGCAGGGGCAGAGTCAGGCACTGTTGCAGAGGTGGAAAGAGTGTGTCCTAGTGACAGTGTGGATATGTGGTTGAACTGATCTCAGGGTTAAATATGACACTGCAGTTACCTACAGTCTGCTTCAGCCTCAGACATTTACTGGACAGAAGGATGGAGTATGTGGCTCGGGAACAGAGTTTGTGGTGGGGACCAAAGACAATGGCGTCAGTCTTCCCGATATTTAATTGGAGAACATTTCTGCTCATGGAAAACTGACCAGCGGTGGAGGAATCGAGATAGCTGGGGGTGAGGTAAAACCGGGTGGCATCAGAGTACATGCAGAGACTGACATTGTGTTTTTGGATGATGTTGCTGAGGAGCAACACGTAGATTAGAAATAGCAGAGGATAGATCCTTGGAGGACAGCAGATGGTGAGGAAGTAGGAAAAATAGCCATTGGTTCAATAGTTAGGAGAAAAGACAGGTGTTTCTGTGGCCGCAGACATCACTCCAAGATGGTATGTTGCCTCCTGATGCCAGGGTCCAAGATGTCACTGAGTGGCTGTGAGCATTTTGAGGAGGGGGGGTGGGGGGGTGCATTACCAGATGTCGTGGTCCAAATCACTACAATGACATGTCTGGCAAGAGGGATGAGGCCCTGCAGATGCATCTTAAGGTGCTAGGAAACAAATTAAAAAATAGGACCTCAAATATAGTAATCTCTGGTTTACTCATAGTTCCATGTGCCAGTGAGTACAAAAATGGAGGGTAGTGCAGATAAATGTGTGGCTGGAGAGATGGTGCAGGAGGAAGGGATTTGCTTTCTTGGCGCATTGACATTGGCTCTTGGAAACAAGGGAAATTTACAAGTCGGATGTTATTATCTCGATCCCAAGCCATTTGGAGAAGTATGAAAGTAGACATTAATACTTTTCTTGTTATTGGTTTATTCACAGAATACAGCATTGCATATCCAAAACAAAAACAAAAATAAAAATACCTGGAAAAACTCAGCAGGTCCAACAGCATCTGCGGAGAGGAACACAGTTAACATTTCGAGTCCGTATGACTCTTCAACAGAACAGCATTGCATATGTCTGCTTCCTACCTACAAGTGTTCCAGCAGTCTCTCTTTATAAGTGCTCCAGGTACTTAATTAAACAATGCCTTCACCTGTGAATTGTGATAATGTAATTGCCATATCGTTAACAATTAGTTACACCTCAACAGCATCAGGAACAATATTGTGGCGGGGACGTTGCTAGGGCTGGTGGGGAGCGTTTAAACTTGCTTGGCATGGGGGTGGGAACCTGAGCATAGATTCAGAATGGAGAGAAGCAAAGGTGGAAAAGGAAGGCAGGAAGTTAGTAAGCAAATATGTAAGGCAGAGGAAACAAAGGCTGGAAAATAGACAACAAAGCAGTTGTTCAGTGTTTGGTGATATATATTTTAATGCAAGGAGCTCAGTGAAAGAAGCAGATGAGCTGAGGGCACAGACAGAGACATGGAAGTATGATATCATATTTATTACAGAAACATGGCTTAAAGGAAGACCAGAATGGCCACTCAATATTCCAAATTACTGGGTTTTCAGTCAAGAGTTTTTTAAATTCATTCACGGGATGTGGGCCTCGATGGCTAGGCCAGCAATTTAATGCTCATCCTTAATTGCCTTGAGAAGGTGGCAGTGAGCTGCCCACACCCACAGGTTGTTAGGGAGGGAAGTCCAGGAATTTGACCCAGCGAAAGTCAGGGTGATGAGTGGCTTAGAGGGGAACCTCCAGGTGGTGGTGTTCCCATATGTCTGCTACCCTTGTCCTTCTAGATGGTAGTGTTCGCGAGTTTGGAAGGTGCTATCTAAGGAGCCTTGGTGAGTTGCTGCAGTGCATCTTATAGATGGTACACACTGCCGCCATTGTGCATTGGTGGTGGAGGGAGTGAATGTTTGTGGATGGGGTGCCAATCACCGGCTGCTTTGTCCTGGATGGTATCAGGCTTCTTCAGTGTTGTTGGAGCTGCACTCATCCAGGCAAATGGAGAGTATTCCATCACACTCCTGACTTGTGTCTTGTAGATGGTGGACAATATCTGGGGAGTCAAGAGGTGAGTTACTCGCTGCAGGATTCCTAGCCTCTGACCTGCTCTTGTAGCCACAGTATTTATATGGCTAGTCCAGCTCAGTTTCAGGTCAATGGTAACCGTCAGGATGTTGATAATGGCGGATTCAGTGATGGTAATGCCATTGGGGTGATGGTCAGATTCTCTCTTGTTGGAGATGGTCCTTGTCTGGCACTTGTGTGGTGCGATTGTTACTTGCCACTTATCAGCTTAGGCTTGGATGTTGTCCAGGTCTTGCTACATTTGGACATGGACTGCTTCAGTATCTGAGGAGTCACGAATGGTGCTGAACATTGTGCAATTATCAGCGAACATCCCCACTTCTGACTTTATGATTGAAGGAAGGTCATTGATGAAGAAGCTGAAGATGGTTGGGCTGAGGACAGTACCTTGAGGAACTCCTGTGGTGATGTCCTGGAACTGTGATGATTGACCTCCAACAACGACAACCATCTTCCTTTGTGCTAGGAATGATTCCATTCAGCAGAGAGTTTTCCCCCTGATTCCCATTGGCTCCAGTTTTGCTCGTGATCCTTGATGCCACAATCAGTCAAATGTTGCCTTGATGTCAAAAGCAGTCACTCTCACCTCACCTCGGGAGTTCAGCTCTTTTGTCCATGTTTGAACCAAGGCTGTAATGAGGTCGGGAGCTGAGTGGCCCTGGTGGAACCTAAACTGAGCGTCAGTGAGCAGGTTATTGCTAAGCAAGTGCCACCTAATAGCACTGTTGATGACCACTTCCATTACTTAACTGATGATCGAGAGTAGACTGATGGTAATTTGCCAGATTGGATTTGTCATGCTTTTTGTGTACAGGATATCTCTGAGCAATTTTCCACACTGCTAGGTAGATGCCAGTGTTATAGCTGTTCTGAACAGCTTGGCTAGGGACGTGGCAAATTCTGGAGCACAAGTCTTTAGTACTATTGTCAAAAAATCATCAAGGCCAATAGCCTTTGCAGTATCCAGTGTCTTCAGCCATTTCTTGATATCACGTGGAGTGAGTTGAATTGGCTGAAGACCGGCATCCGTGATGCTGGGGACTTCTGGAGGAGGGCGAGATGGATCATCCACTCGGCCCTTCTGGCTGAAGATTGTTGCAAATCCTTCAGTCTTATCTTTTGCACTGGGCTCCCCCATCATTGAGGATGGGGGTATTTATGGAGCCTCCTCCTCCAGTGAGTGGCTTAATTGTCCACCACCATTCACAACTGGATGTGGCAGGACTGCAGAGCTTAGGTCTGATCCATTGGTTGTGGAATCACTTAGCCCTGTTAGATAGCAAGGGAGATAAAAAAGGAAGAAGTTTGCAATATTGGGTAAAGAAACAATTACAGCTGTGAGGAGGGATCTGTTTGATGGATCATCAAATGAGGCAATATGGGTTGAACTGAGGAACAAAAAAGGAGTAATCACACTGCTTGAAGTGTATCATAGAATGCCAAACTGTCAGAGGGAAATAGAGAGCAAACACATAGGCAAATTGTTGAGAAGTACAGAAGCAATAGGGCACGTAACATTAGTAACAATGCCTCTGCTATATTTCCCCTAGATCCTTATAAAATATGTGGATGCAATCCATCTGGACCAGGGTATTTATCCTCTTTTGAGTTCTATTTTCCTGGTAAATACCAAAATAAATAGCAAAATAATTCTTTAATATTGATGGCACAATCATTACCTGCATATTTTCCTGTCTATCCCTTAGTGACCTTTATTCCCATTACAGCCTTCTTTTTTATCGATGTGTCTGTAAAATATTTTACTATTTTGTTTTATCTACCTTAGTAATTGAATTTCATAGTTCCTCTTTGATTTCCTAATTGCTAAACTAATGTTTAGTTAGTCCTTTCCTTTTAGTGGAATATATTTTTCCTGCATTCTGCTGAACAGCGTTTTAAATGTTTCTTATCATCGTTTGCCTATATAGCTGCCCATTTCATTTTCCCAAGTTCTACTCTCAGCACCTCAAAATCAGCACTTCTTCAATCAATTAATCTAGCTTTCATCATAGATATGTCCTTCTCTACACCATCTTAAAGCATATTATATTATGGTCACTATTGCCTAGCTGTTCCCTTACTTTTATTTCTCTTATCTGCTCTAGCTCATTCCCCATTATTAGATCCAATAGCGAATCTTTCCTTGATGGGCTTTTTATACGTTGGGTTAGAAAGGAGTTCTCTACACATTGTAGAAACTCCATTCCCTTATTCCCTTTACCTACCTTTTCTGTCCAATTAATATCAGGGTAGTTGAAATCTGCCATGATTATTATTCTATGTTTTTTACTCAATTCCCTGATTTGCATTTTTCTTCCTCCACCTCACTTGCACTATTAGATGTCCTGTGGACTATGCTTTTTAGTGTGATTTATCGCTTATTATATTTTATCTTTATGAATTCTATTCCTGTCTTGCTGATAGTTTTGTCCCTTTTTGTTATTCATTATGTTATCCGAAATAAGTACAGCTACTCCAGCTCCTCCTGCTCTCTCTCTACCTTTTCTAAATATATTATACTCTGCAATGTTTAATTCCCAGTTCTGATTTTCCTGTAGCCATGCCTCTCAGTAATCTCTACTCTATCTGGTTCCTCCCAATGGACGATTGCCTCCAGCTCCCCTATTTTAAGATACACATTGTGCATCCCTTCAGACATTTTAACTCAGTTTTAATAGGACTTCTTCTCTCTTTATGTTTAACCATTTTATTATACTCCCATTCTATAACTTGACATATTCCCTTGCCATCAATAGCTTCCCTTACTTTATTCGCACCTATGTTCTCTTGCCCTGTGTGTTCACATTTAGGCATCTTATGTTTCTTGTAGATCCCTCCCCGCTCTTAGTAGTTGAAAGCCTTTGTCTTCTCCCTGCTTACCCTTTCTGCCAGGACATGAGTCGCACTTCAGTTCAGGTGGAGCCCATCCCACTGATAAACTCCTTCCTGTTCCAGAACTGGTGCCAGCGTCCCATGGAAAGGAACTTCTCTTTCCCATTGCAACCCTTTAGCCATGAGTTAATTCTCCTGATCTGTCTGCTCCTATGCAGTAATCCAGAGATTATTACCCTAGAGGCCTTGCTTTTTAATTTAGAGCCTAACTCCTGATACTCTTTCAGCAGGATCTCCTTGTTCCTACCTATATCATTTGTTCCAACATGGGCCACAATAATTGGGTTTAAACCCTCCCTTTCCAAGTTCCTCTCCAGCAACTGTGAGATATCCCACACCCTGTCACCAGGTAGGCAACACATCCATCGGGATTCTCATTCTTGGCTGCAGAGGATATTGTCTATCCACTAATTATAGAGTTCCCTAGAACCACCACATTCCTATCCTGCACTTCTTCCTCTGGATGGTCTTCTGAGTCACAGTGTCTTGGTCTACATTGTTCCTGTACTCCCTGCAGTCTTTCTCCATGTCTTCACAGGCAGTAAGTATATCGTACCTGTTAGACAGGAGCAGTGTCAGAGGGACCTCCTTTTCAAACTCTCCTGAATCCCTGCTACTCAGCTCCCTATCAGTAACATCCTCCCTTTCCTGAACCTGTGTTTTCCCCTGGGGTGTGACCATGTTCTGGATATATTCTATACTTTATATATATTTTATCTTTTGCACAATTCCTTGGTCACTTCATCAGATTTGACGGCCCTGGAGTCAGGTAGGCCAGACTGGGTAACGATGGCAGATTTCATTCCCTAAAGGACAATAGAGAACCAAATGGCTTTTTACAACAATTGACAATAGTTTCATGATGACCACTACTGAGACTTTTTTAAAAATTCGTTCACAGGATGTGGGCATTGCTGGCTAGGCCAGCATTTATTGCCCATCCCTAATTGCCCTTGAGAAGGTGGTGATGAGCCGCCTTCTTAAACCACTGCAGTCCATGTGGCGTAGGTACACCCACACTGCCTTTAGGGAGGGAGTTCCAGGATTTGACCCAGCGACAGTGAAGGAACGGCGATATATTTCCAAATCAGGTTGGTGAGAGGCTTGGAACTTGCAGGTGCTGGTGTTCCCATGCATCTGTTGCCTTTGTCCTTCTAGGTGGTAATGGTCGTGGGTTTAGAAGATGCTGTCTAAGGAACCTTGGTGAATTCCTGCAGTGCATCTTGTAGGTGGTACACACTGCTGCTACTGTGCGTCAGTGGTGGAGGGAGTGAATGTTTGTAGATGGGGTGGCAATCAAGTGGGCTACTTTGTCCTGGATGGTATTGAGCTTTTTGAGTGTTGTTGGAGCTGCACTCATCCAGGCAAGTGGATAGTATTCCATCACACTCCTGACTTGTGCCTTGTAGATGGGGAGGCTTTGGGGAGTCAGGAGGTGAGTTACTCACTGCAGGATTCCTAGCCTCTGACCTGTTCTTGTAGCCACAGTATTTATATGGTTAGTCCAGTTCAGTTTCTTGTCAATGGTAATCCCCAGGATGTTGATAGTGGGAGATTCAGTGATGTTAATGTCATTGAATGTCATGGGGAGATGGTTAGATTCTCTCTATTTGCCTGGCACTTGTGTGGCGCAAATATTACTCGCCACTTGTCAGCCCAAGCCTGGATATTGTCCAGGTCTTGCTGCATTTGTACATGGACTGCTTCAGTATCTGAGGAGTCGCAAATGGTGCTGAACATTGTGCAATCATCAATTAATATCCTGCTTCTGACCTTATGATGAAGCAGCTGAAAATGGTTGGGCCTAGGACTAGTTTTTTAATTCCAGATTTATTAATTGAATTTAAATACTACCAATTGCTGTGGTGGGATTTGAACCCATGTCCCCAGAGCATTTGCCTGAGCCTCTGGGTTAATAGCTCAATTATATTGCCACTACGCCACCATCTCCCCTCAATACGTCACCTATCTAGGACTTCTTTGCAAGTGCTAATGATATGAGTTGTAGAATTTTCAAAGGTGATGTATATCACCCTTCTAAAATCTCCTTTCGTGAATACTTGCAGGACATTATCATTCAGAATGCTAACAATTCATCCTCAGCTTCAAACCTTTTCGTGTCCTAAAGGGTTTTGAATTTTCCTTTGACAACCATCGGCTGTCATCATACTGGAATAATTTATTACTTTTGCATCTGATTTCTACAAGGATGCTAATTCTCTCTTTACCCCTCTGACCACCTCTTTTAGAAGGTTTCTGGGTTTTTCCCAGTGATTTCCCTCACATCCTTCCCTACGATTGTGGCAGAATTTGTTATTCTTACTTATTTACATTGTAATGTCTTAATACTTTAGATTATGTTCATTTAGCCTGCACTTACCAGTCTTCACTATTGGCTACATGCTCAGTAGTGCACCTGTAAAGGTACAGTCCCCAACACTTACATTGTGCATGTTTATCACAGGCAACTACTTATACTGGGCAAATGCCGTTAACCATTGACTGGTAACGTAGGAGTCAATTACAAAGGCACCACTTATAACTATTAAGCGCCCCAATTATTTTGGACAATTTAATAAGTGCTTTACAGCTCATTAACCCCTTATACACTGAGACATTCCCAGAGACCTCTGCGAATAAGACACACACAAAGCAAAACTTGGTACAGGCAATATTTTTATGCATATACAGCAACTGAAAGACATTCTAGTCCATTAACAAATACAAAATCAACTGACACATGGACTAATACATTCCTTGCTCTCACTTGACCCATATGATGGAAAACTTTGGCATTAATCTGTCATTGGAGGGTTGGGGGGGTTTGTCTAGGACTCTCTCATCCCCCACCTCCACCCCCAACTTTGACCATGGTCTTCAGCCCCGAGTGAGGGAGTTGATCTTGAAAATGTAAGACTAATATCTAAGTTCCTTCGAGGATGCAGATTGCTTCACCTCTCTAGGTGCACTGTCCTCTATGAAGGATCCAGGCCTGGATGGAGTCTCTGGTACCCCTCCCTCCTCCTTGGTTTCATTTGCTTAAGATTCTGCCCATTATAAGGAAAATTGAAAAGTTCCGGCAATGTCAATAACCAGGTTGGTAGCTCCAGTTTTCCAAGGAAGTCCCTCTGGAAACCAGCAGAACCCTGAGGAATTTCATCCTCAGTTAGTTAGAAGAACAGAAATGCATATTTAGTTCTGACTGATAGTGTAAGTTACTTGCCATTACCAGGTGGGAATTGGCTTATTATCTCTAGTTATTTGGGTTTGTTGTTTTCTTGTTTTTGACAATAAGCATCATGTTGACTTGTTTACAACCCAGTGGAAGCTCCTGTGTATTCAATGGCTCCCCCAAGACAACTGTCAGCACTTTACATACTCAGGCCTGAATGTTCACCTTGTTGGGCGCATGCAATTGGCGGGCCCAGGAGCGGCTGGGAAACAAGCCCCCGACCGCAATCGGCCGCTGACTGCAATTTCAGGCTGGCTAGCCAATTAAAGGCCAGCAAGCGTGAAACGCGCGCTGAGAAGCTCAGCGTTGTCAGGGTGGGAGGTGCAAGATGAAGCCAGGCGACGATGTCACCACGGGTGCTGGTGGGCGCTGTGAGAGAGCTCCCTGAATGCAGACAGCTGCCTCAGGGAGCTGCAAATAATGCAATGATGCACTAAAAAGCTGCAAAAAATGGCCATGCAGCACAATCAAGCACCTGAAAGCATACCTCATAAAAATGCCGTCCACAGATATTTCTTTTTATTTTATTTACTAACGGAGGTTTCAGCCCGCCCTTGGATGAGGTTTCATGAAAAATGTAGAGACCGCCTGGCCGATTCCCCTGTCCGCCAACCGTAAGGTTGGATGGGACACAAAAAGTTGAAGACAACTGCGCCGTTAATGGGCTTGGATTGCCCGCTTAATTGTCGGTGGGCGTGATTCCGACTTTTGTGCATGCCTGCCGAGCGAAATATCGCACGAGCGCAAGATGACGTCGGGACACTCGCCCGACATCATTTCGTGTGATTTTACGCCGGATCGGTTCAGGCGCGCGCCCACCCATGGGATGTAAAATTCTGCCCTTGGTCTCTAAATGACTCAGAACATATGTTAGATTCCATCCATTGGATATTTGATGTTCCTTTGTTTTTTTTCCTTTATCTTTCATGGGATGTGGGTGTCAATGGCAAAGCCAGTATTAGAAGCCAGCTTAGTGGCTTATTCTAGTGCATTGTTGCTGAAAGCAGTCTTGTATTCCATTTGGGTCATGTTAGACTGTGTTGGTATCCCTGATTTGTACCATTGCAAAAGCAAAATACTGTGGATGCTGGAAATTTGAAATGAAGACAAAAAATGCTGGAAATACTCAGCAGGTCTGTCAGTGACCTGAAAGATTAACTTTGTTTCTCTCTTCACCAATACTGCCTGATCTGTAAGTATTTCTAGCATTTTCTGCTTTTATTCCATAACTGTATTAGTTTGGTTAAAGTCCTCTGATAAAATGATCTGTCTGTTAGCATGAACCTTGCTTTTTGTTTTGGCTTGATGGTCTAAAACAAAGGTTTGCAAATGTTTTAGCAGAGGGATCTCCTGGAAATCTTCACAGGCTTTTTTTTTATTCATTCAAGGGACGTGGGCGCCGCTGGCTAGGCCAGCATTTATTGCCCATCCCTAATTGCCCTTGAGAAGGTGGTGGTGAGCTGCCTTCTTGAAGGGCTGCAGACCACCTCGTGTGAGTACACCCACAGTGCTGTTAGAGAAGGAGTTCCCGGATTTTGATCCAGTGACAGTGAAGGAACAGTGGGATAGTTCCAAGTCAGGATGGTGAGCGACTTGGAAGGGAACTTCCAGGTGATGATGTTCCCATGCATCTGTTGCCCTTGTCCTTCTAGGTGGTAGAGGTCGTGTGTTTGGAAGGTGCTGCCTAAGGAGCCTTGGTGAGTTCCTGCAGTGCATCTTGTAGATGGTACATACTGCTGCTACTGTGCATCGGTGGTGGAGGGAGTGAATGTTTATGGAAGGGCTGCCAATCAAGCGGTCTGCTTTGTCCTGGATGGTATCAAGCTCCTTGAGTGTTGTTGGAGCTGCACTCATCCAGGCAAGTGGAGAGTATTCCATCAAACTCCTGACTTGTGCCTTGTAGATGGTGGACTGGCTTTGGGGAGTCAGGAGGTGAATTACTCGTCGCAGGATTCCTAGCCTCTGACCTGCTCTCGTAGCCAGAGTATTTATATGGCTAGTCCAGTTCAGTTTCTGGTCAATGGTAAACCCCAGGATGTTGATAGTGGGGAATTCAGCGATGGTAATGCCGTTGAATATCAAGGAGCAATGGTTAAATTCTCTCTTGTTGGAGATGATCATTGCCTGGCACTTGTGTGGCATGAATGTTACTTACCACTTGTCAGCCCAAACCTGGATATTGTCCAGGTCTTGCTGCACTTGGACATTGACTGCTTCAGTATCTGAGGAGTTGTGAATGGTGCTGAACGTTGTGCAATCATTGGCGAACATCCCCATTTCTGACCTTACGATGCAGGAAAGGTCATTGATAAAGCAGGTGAAGATGGTTGGGCCGAGGACACCACCCTGAGGAACTCCTGCAGCAATGTCTTTGGACTGAGATGAGAGCTCCTCACAAATACTACCAACAACCTCCCAGGACTGCCCCTCTACCAGGACTGACATCCTCCAAGGAACCCACCTCTATCAATACTGAACACCTCCCAGAATCAAACAGCCACCCTCACCTCACCGCCTCTCCAGTACTGGTCTCTTCCAAGGAACTCCGACCCCTACCAATTGCGATGCTCCCCAGAACCAACCCCCCTCCCCAAACTACCGCCTCTCCAGTACTGACCTCTTCCAAAGAACCCCCACCTCTACCAATACTAACACACTCCCAGGATCCCCTTACAAATGCTGATGCACAACAGGGACTCTCTGCCTGAAAGTACTGACAGAGTCTCCAAAACTCCCTAAATTACTGACATGTACCTAGAAACCTCCCTACAATTACTGACATGCTTCCAGCAGTCCCCATGCAAATACTGGCACACAAACAGGAGCAAATACTGGTGGGCACAGAGGATCTCCCTACAAATACTGACACACTCTCAGGAACTCCCTACAAATACTGGAACGCACACAGGAACTCCCTACAAATACCGATGCACCCTCAGGAACTTCCCTACAAATACTGGAGCACACATGAGCTCCCTGCAAATACAGGGAACATAGAGGAACCTCCCTACAAATACTGGAGCACACACAGGAACTCCCTACAAATACTGACACACTCTCAGAAACTCCCTACAAATACTGACATACTCTCAGGAACTCCCTACAAATACTGGCATACTCTTTGGAAACTCCCTAAAATTCCTGAGACATGCCCAAGGACCCCTGCAAATATAAACACACTCAAAATAGTGCCATCATTGCAGATAATGTTTTTATAGCAGGAACATTCTAGTATATTAACAAACACAAAATCATCTGACGCACGGATAAGCAGAACACTAATGATCTTGTGGATCTCCTGAGATCTTCTCATTGGCTCCATCCGGTCTGGAAACCACTATCTGAAAACCTATGGCATACAGCAAGCCTTCAGAATTATTGAAGATCTACCTAGATAATTGTAGGTTGCGTGTTTCCAAAATAACTACATAATGAGCTGAAAAGTTAGGTAACAAAGTCTCATACCTCATTTTGAATTGATACTCTTTAAGCCAAATACATTTTTATTAAACATAGCAAAATCATGCAAATGTAATTTATTTCAAAGGCTACTTATTTGCTGGGGAGCAGTGAATCACTGAGTAAACCCTCCTTCTATACACAATATTATTGAGATGCTTAGCATGTAGCAGTTCAAAACAAAACAATTGCAAGTTGTCAAGATGATTATAGAGCATTTCTAACATGCAGTTCTTCATGCTAAATAAACACTTAGCTGGTAATCAGCATTGCTGTGCATGCTGTAACTCTTCCTCGATATGTCATTGCACCTGTTTCCCTTCTGGGATTCAATCTCCTTAGAGAGCCCCAGTTAAGCGGCATTCATTCAGAGCTCATGTTGCAGAGGGGTAGACTGAGCAGGCAATTGCTTTGCTTCTTTCCCTCTGCAGACAAGTGGCAAAGACTCCGGATTATTCTGGTTCCCTTTTCATAAAAAAATGATATCGCTCTCTGCTCCATGTGTCCGATAAGAAAAATTAAACAGGTTTCCTCTGCCGCTGTCAACGTTAGGATTCACTTTTATCCTTGTAATGTGGGTTAGAGTGGACCCGTGCATACTAAAGCCAGGGGTCAACCTGTGGGCACTAAAGCCATGGATACAACAACCTGCATTTATGTTGCGCCTTCAACTTTGGAAAAAACCCAAGGCAGTTCACAGTTTTGTAGATGAACAAAAATTGACACCAAGCCAAAGAAGGAGAAGGGGTGACTAAAATCCTCACCAAGGAGGTAATTGTTAAGCAGAGTCTTGATGGAGGAGAGAGAGGCGGGACACATGATTACTGAAGCTAGCGATGGACTGACGGGTCTGAAAACCAGGGACAAGTGTCTGGAATTAGAAGCCAGAGCTGGACCTTCAACTCAAACCCGTAAAAATTCTCACAAAGCTTTCTAATAAAATATGCCGAAGAACATTTAGCTCTCTGACCAGATGAGCTTGTCTGTAAGAGAATGGGACAATGTGAGGGCATTCCTGTATCTCACTGTGGCATGTGGGGAGCCCTCGGGCTCTTGGGTGTGAAAATTATGTTTGATGGGGTCAAAAAGCCCATTTGAATGAAAGCCTCAACCAACCGATCATCCACAGTCTATGCCAGCGAGACATGGAAGAGAACAGCAAAAGTGTCAGCTATGTTGGGCATCTTTCACCAGCGCTGCCTACGTAAGATCTTAGACATCAGATAAAGAGACAGCATCACCAATGAAGAAGTACCGCTGGTTAGAGGCGCCTGTGGGACATCATGACGGAGAGACAACTGAGGCTAGCAGGACACGTATTTCACCTCTTGGACGTACACCCCACCAGAGTGGCAGCAGAATGGACACCATCAGACAGAAGAAGAAGATGGGGCCGGCCAAAGAAGACCTGGCAAAGTACATTCAAAAAGGACCTTCAAGGATGGGACACCACCTGGGTTGCAGTGAAAGAGATTACAATGGACCGGGGCCAGTGGCAGAATCTTGCTGCCCATTGTCCCACATGGCACTGGAGGAGCTAAGTCCAGGTAAGTCAACAAGCCTTTTGTGCCATGGATCAGGATGCTCAGACTCTGAGGCATTTGTGCCAACCAGCTGTCAATCACAGTGTGCACACAGCGGAATGAAACAGGTGCATCCCACATTTTCTGTGATTTTCAGTCTTGCTTGTAAGCCAGTACCAGCTTGTATCTCCACACAACTCAGCATCCACACAGAAGGAAATCCTATTAGATATCCCTATAAATGGTGAAGCTCTGGCTGCACACTCTGGAATTCCCTCCTTAAACCTTCCTTCCTTTCCTCAAGAATTTTCCAAGAAAGAAGAAAACGTAAAACTTGGGGATTGACTGTAATGACTGGTCCTGGTCCAAACTGATTTTGTATATCTTAAGATGGAACTCCAGTTCAGACCAGTACCAGTCATTTCCAAGTTTTACTGGTTTTTCCTTCTGGGATACCTTTTTGACCAAGCTTTGTTTTTAATAATCAATCTTAATAACTCCTTCTTGGGTCAATTTTTAAAAAAAGAAAATATGTGTCTGTGAGGCACCTTAGAATATTGTTAATGATAAAGGTGTCATATAGATGGAGGTTGCTATTACTTGACTGTTTGAGGTTCTTCTGCCTGCCGGGAGTTCAGTGGGTCCAACTTTACTTCCCTATAAGGTCATTATTCCCTTAACGATGATGAATGTGAGGGTTTCTGTTTCAGTCCACTTGTTGATGTGAATGAGTAGAAAATTACAGCCTGACCAATATAAAAACAGAAACAGCAATAAGTTTTGTTAGAACTTGGTGGGAATGTGAGCAGTGAGGAGGGTGTTTAAGAGGCTTCAAGACGATTTAGACAGGCTGAGTGAGTGGGAAAATACGGGGCAGGTGCAGTATAATTTGGATAAGTGTGAAGTTATCCACTTCGATAGGAAAAATAGAATGGCAGAGTATTATTTAAATAGTGATAGATTGAGAAAGAAATGTTGATGTACAAAGGGACCTGGGTGTCCTTGTACACCAGTCACTGAAAGCAAGCAGGCAGGTGCAGCAATCAGTTAAGAAGGCAAATGTCATGTTGGCCCTCATTGAGTACAGGAGCAGGGATGTCTTACTGCAGCTGTACAGGGCTTTGGTGAGGCCACACCTGGAGCATTGTGTGCAGTTTTGGTCTCCTTACCTAAGAAAGTATATACTTGTCATAGAGGGAGTGCAGCAAAAGTTCACCAGACTGATTCCTGGGATGGCACTATTGTCATATGAGGAGAGATTGAGTCGACTAGGCCTGTATTCACTGGAGTTTAGAAGAATGAGAGGGGATCTAATTGAAAATATAATATTCTGACAGGGATGGACAGACTGGATGCAGGGATGATGTTTCCTCTGGCTGGGGGGGTCCAGAACAAGGGGTTACAGTCTGAGGATACTGGGTAGGCCATTTAGGGCTGAGATGAGGAGAAACTTCTTCACTCAGAAAGTGGTGAACCTGTGGAATTCTCTACCACAGAGGACTGTAGAGGCCAAGTCACTGAATATATTTAAGAAGGAAATAGATTTCTAGACTCTAAAGGCGTCAAGGGGTATGGGGAGAAAGTGGGAGTATGGCATTGAGATAGAGGGTCAGCCATATTCATATTGAATGGTGGAGCAGGCTCGAAGATCGAGTGACCTACTCCTGCTTCTATTTTCTATGTTTCTATGTTAATACCTCTAGACCTGCCATTTTGTTTTAACACAAGCTCCCTACCAAGTTTCCAGACAGATCTAAATCTGGAATCCTCTCTCATTGGTTCAGTTAAGGAAGACAGGTTGATTTCACAAGAGGAGTTGATTGGCCAGTCTTAACTGTAGAGTTTTGGTGGAGGAGTGGGAGGTTACACTTCCAAGGTTATCAACTGACATGTACTTGTGAGAGTGACTATTGAAAATTCCTCATCTCATTACCACTACCATTGCAGTTGTTTTGATGCAGTCTCAGATTACGGATTGGTGTAATGGAGGATAAGGAAGAGCAAGCTCACAATCACGTAACTTTTGGATTTGTCTGTCAATCCAACCTCATGAGGCCATGATGCTGAAGAGGAGGTGAGGTTCATTAAAGGTATTTCTTCCACACCCATGTCATTGCATTCAGTCTTAAATCTTTCTGTGGAGGCCCCATTGGGTCCAGAATGGGTTATTTAATCAACTTTCTGTTATTTGTTTGCTTACAATTTTCTGGAAAATGGCATCTCATTCAACATGAAAGGAGCTCAAAGAGAATGATATTTATTTATCCCAATTTATTTGTCCATAGTTGACCATCTTTGAATGATTATGGATAAGGAGAATATGGCTTCAGATAGCCATGGTATTTTTCAGTTGGCAGTTCAGTTGATGACACAAAACTTGGGAGATTGTAAACTGTGAGGAGGACAGTGTAGAAAATCAAAAGGACATAGACACATTGGTGGAATGGGCATGTAGGTGTCAGATCAATGTGGGGAAGTGTAAGGTGATACACTTTGGTACAAGGAACATGGAGGGACAGTATAAAATAAAGGATACTATTCTAAAGGGTGTGCAGGGGCAGAGAGACCTGGGTGTATATGTACATAAGTCATTAAAGGTGGCAGGACAGGTAGAGAGAGCTGTTTCTAAAGCATACAGTATTCTAGGCTTCATTAATAGCAGCATAGAGTACAAGAGCAAGGAGATTTTGATGAACTTATATAAGACACTGCTTAGAGCTCAGCTGGAGTATTGTGTACAGTTCTGGGCGCCACACAATGGGAAGGGTATGAACGCATTGGAGAGAGGCAGAAGAGGTTTACAAGAATAGTTCCAGGGATGAGACACTTCAGTTATGAGGAAAGATTGGAGAAGCTGGGACTGTTTTTCTTGGAGAGGAGAAGGCTAAGAGGATACTTGATAGAAGTTTTCAAAATCGTGAGAGATCTGGACAGAGTAGGTAGGGAGAAACTGTTCCCGTTCGTAAAAGGATCGAGAACCAGAGGGCACAGTTTTAGAATGTTTTGCAAAAGGAGCAAATGCGAGGTGAGAGAAAACATTTTTACACAGCGAGTAGTTAGAGTTTGGAATGCACAGCCTGGAAGTGCGGTGGAGGCAGGTTCAATAGAAGCATTCAAGAGGGCATTGGATGATTATTTAAACAAAAATAACGTGCAAGGTTATGGGGAAAAGGCAGGAGATTGGCATTAAGTTAAAATGCTCAGAGAGCCGGTGCAGACACAATGGGCCAAATGGCCTCCTTCTACACCATTCTAACAGTTCTGTGATTCTTGTGTTGGTGTGGGGCTAGCCTTTAAGATTCCCAAGTGCTCTATGTTTGTCCCCAACATCCTCCATCTCACTAAATGAAGGAAGGAACCTGCGCCCAACTCTGACTTGACAGCCCCTCTCCATCCCCATACTATTTTGTTCATTTCTCTGATTTTGGCCTCCCACAGACGTGACCCTCACTCTTGCTGTAAAAATGAAACCGTTGGCCTTTCCTGGCACAAACTGACTTTCTTTCCTGGTCCTTTATCAGTCTGAATAAATGTCCTATGGTTCTCTTTGACTAGCTGGGATTTTCCACAGGGGATTCAGCAGACCAGCCAAAAGTCCATTGACATTCGGTGTGACCAGACGATCCCAGCGGCAGGTGGGGCCAGAAAATCCCGCCCTCCGTCTTTGTTGAAATGTTCATCATTCTTATCCAGTGCATATGAACCTTTAATGATATTGTCGATTTGTTTAATCCTACCTCAGATGCCTTGACCTATACAAGCTTGTATTTCAGTTTGTTATTGTAATGTTGCTAATCCACTGAATACTGCATGGTGCTGATCTCTTAATGTTATTTATCTTTTACGTTTTTTGCCTATTATTCTCCAACGGCAAACGTGAAAAGTTTAAAATAAATGGTGGCTCCAGATTAAAGGGGAAATTCAGAGATCCCAGGGAGGGCTCAGGTTGTCTGAACTGCATCTTCTTTGAATGTGACTTCCCGTTAGGAGTGCAGGCAGGATCACAGAATTTATCCTCCGAAAATCTCTAACCATGAATGGCCACCTTTCCAAAGATAACACTGTGCCCTCTCCTATAGTGTCACTGTGGATTCTGCTATTATATTCCTATGCCTCCTAGGCTTGTTTCTTTTAATCACAAACACTCAAATTTGAACTGAGTGAACTTCAATAAATATTAAGGCATTTTTAAATGAAGAAACAATTGTTTGGTATTATTCCACCATTTTGTTAATTCTTAAAAAGGTCAATTTTCAGGAAGATGATGGGCAGAATCTTCGGCTCTGCGAACAGGGGCGGGCCCCACGCGCCGAGGCGTAAAATGACACGCGATGATGTCGGGCGCGTGTCCTGACGTCACTGCGTGTCATTCAGATTTTCAGTTCGGCGGGCGTGCACTGGAGTCGGCTGCGCGCCTGCTGAACTGTCAAAGGCCTATTAAGGCCAGTTAATTATCAACTGAAACAATTAACTGAGCTGCCCGTCCAACCTTAAGGTTAGCAGGCAGGCGAAGAGCCCAGGCGGCCTTAGCATTTATCATGAAACCTCATCCATGGGCGGGATGAGGTTTCATGAAGGTTTTTAAAGTCTTGTAAAAATTTTTAATAAAATTAATAGACATGTCCGAGCTCATGTGACAGTTTCACATGAGGGGACATGTCTTAAAAATGTTTTTTGCCTTTATTAAACTTTTTTGAATTTAAACTAATCTCCCTGAGGCAGCTCTGTGCCTCAGGCACCACCACCCCCACCCCCCCCCCCCCCCCCCCACCCACCACCACCCGCACAGGGAGCGCTCTGCGCTTCCGGGCGCCCGTCACGCTAATTGAGGCCTGCCACATAAAATGGCGGCACCCAGCTGATCGTGGGCGGTGATCGGCTGCGCGCATGCCCGCGCCCGCTCCCGCCCAACCACCCCGACGGGGAGAAAATTCTCCCCAATGTTTCAACTCGGGGCCAATGGCCAGGAGTTAAGTTTGCCAACAGTCCTGGAACCGCCAGGAATTCGAGGTTAATCTCCTGGACACTGCAGCAAGCAAGCTGGGAGAAAGTTATAGGGATATCAACAATTTTTTTTATTCTTCGAAGGGATGTGGGCATCGCTGGCAAGGACAGCGCTGTTGCCCACCCCTAACTGCCTTGATTTGAGTGGCTAGGCCATTTCAGAGGGCACTTTGGGGGTCAGGAACTCACCAAGGCTCCTTAGAAAGCACCTTCCAATCCCACGACTGCTACCATCTAGAAGGACAAGGGCAGCAGACACATATGCGAACACCACCACCTGCAAGTTCCCCTCCAAGCCACTCAACATCCTGACTTGGAAATATATCGCCGTTCCTTCACTGTCGCTAAGTCAAAAATCCTGGAACTCGCTTCCTAACAGCACTTTGGGTGTACCTACACCACATGGACTGCAGCAGTTCAAGAAGGCAGCTCATCACCACCACATTCTCAAGGGCAATTAAGGATGGGCATTAAATGCTGGCCTAGCCAGCAAAACCTTCATCCCAAGAATGAATAAAAAAAAGTTGAGTCAACCACATTGCTGTGGGTCTGGAGTTATGCGTAAGCCAGGCCAGGTAAGGACGGCAGATTTCCTTCCCTAAAGGATATTAGATAGGTTTTTATGACAATCAATGATAGTTTCATGGTCACCATTACTGAGACCAAGTTTTAGGTTGCAGGTTTATTAATTGAATTTAAATTCCACTGCCATGGTGGGATTTGAACTCATGTCCCCAAAGCATTAGCCTGGGCCTCTGCATTACCATTTCAGTGACATTACTATCATATCACCATCTCCCCTAATCATAGCATCTTGACTGAACTGAAGTCAGCTAACTCCGCACAGATCAGGGACTGAACCCTTTGACATTCTCAGTCTGTTATTCTCAGTTTCACATCTCCTCAATCAGGCAGCACAGTCCTTATTTGCCTGTCTAATATCTTAGAGTGTGACTGTTGCCCTTACATGAAGGCAGAGTTTCATTCTTATCCTGATTTTATTATTCCTTTTGCCACCTTTCATGAAACCAAAAAATCTTTAGTAAACCATTTCCATGAATCAAAGAAGATGAAATAACAAACTGCTGATAATTCTGAATCAATTTTACCAAAGCTGTATTACTTCAACTCATATCATCAACTTCCAAATGTCAGATGTACTTCAAAGCCAGACAGATGTAAAGTGAAAGGAGCCTACCACAGTGAAGTGAACGACGCAAGAGATTGCGATAATTAATAATCCAATAATAATGGCTGCTATGGCAACCAACATCGCAATGTGTGCCAGTTTTTTGCCTCCATCAATATCACCCTCATTGTAGCTGCGTAGAGCCTGAAGGACAGAAAGCAACCATTAGTATCAAATCATGTTTACTTTAACTTGGTGATCAGACTGGTACTTAGCACAGTGAATACTGCTATACCCTCTGCATCACCAAGATCTCACACTTTCACCTTTGTAATACTGTATTACCTATCTCCACCCTGCATCAACTCACCTGCTGCTAAAACCCACCTATGCCTTTGTTACCTGCAGTTTTGACTATTCCAACACTCTGCTGGCTGGCCATCCATCTTCCACCCACCATAAACTTGAGCTCATCTGAAACAGTGCTGCTGCTCTCTTAACTCACACCAAGTTCTGCTCATTGATCGCTCAGTGCCCGCTAACCTACATGGGCCAGACCAGCGACACACTGATTTAAATATTCTCATCCTTGTGCTCAAATCCCTCCATGGCCTTGCCCCTCCCCATATCTGTAACCTCCTCCACAGCTCTACAGCCCTCTGTACTGCTCCAATTCTGGTTTACTGCTTATCCCCCATTATCATTGACCACTATTGGCAACAGTGCCTTCAGCTGCCTAGGCTGCAAGCTCTGGAATTTCCTCCCTGAATCTCTCTGGCTCTCAACCTCTCTTGCACATTAAGATGCTCCTTAAAACCTACTTCTTTGAGCGAGCTATGTCCTGATATCTTATTATGTCGGTCTATGTCAAATTCTACCTGACAATGCTCCTATGAAGCACCTTGAAACGTTTTATAATGTTAAAGGCACTGTATAAATCCATTATATTGTGACAGGGAAAAATAGTGAGGGCAAATGAGCATTTACATCTCTCCTGATTATTATTTCCATTGACTACCCATTTTACATGATCACAGTCAATATGACCCCTTCTTCTCAAATTAAATCAGGTTGCCAGATCTATTTTTTATGAGAACTATATCCCTCCAAAACCATAAGGAAAAGTAATTATGATATGCGATAAGGATTATAACAGCATATCATGGTGCAAACCTCATTATGGCCTCCACAGGGCAGTCCCTCAGGCATCATGCTCTGACCTGTAAATGGATTAAACATTTCTAAAGCATGTGCACATACCTTGGCAATTCAGCGGTTTTCAGAGCAACCAATCCTGCTCATTGTTACAATTAGCAAAGTATTAAACTCAAACACTTCTTGCATCTTGGCTCAAAATGGAGGGGTGGGATAGGTTGGTTCGCTGTATATGGCACAGGGCAAGATGTATGCCAATGCTCTACTGATCATAGCATGTAGTCTCTGATTTTGCATCTCTTCATGCCTGAATAAACATGGATAAACCACTCTACTATTTTTCCCATCACATCAGACATAACACAGCTTCTTATGTTATACAAAGCCTAGAATTTTTGTAACTTATTGGCCGTGATATTTTCATGGAGGAGAGAATATGTAACGGCTGGGAATTGCGGGTAACACAGATTGGGGGTGGGCGTGGGGGTGGGTTGGTGGTGGGCAGGGTGGGTGGGGAGTGTGGGGATGGTGGTGGGGTAGTAATTAAGCACTTTGTTTTCTTTACAAATTTCTAAATTTCTGTTTGTAGGCTTCTGGTAATAACTCAAAGGGGTATTGAGCATTCTTTACTCTGTCATAGTCATCTGATTGCTCTTCTGAAAGAGATGAGTACACCTTTAAAGCTTTTCTCACAAAAACACTCTGTAGGAGCATGATACAATCTTCTTTTGGCCATTTCAGTTTTGTAGCAACTTTCTCAAATGACACAAAGTACATTCCTAGTCCTTCCTCACTACACTTAGGTACCAAGCGAACATTCTTTGCAAAATCACAAATTTGAGGTGCTGGCTCTGGGCCATCCTCACCATTCTCCTCCAACGCACAGGCTTTAAACTTGTTTCTTTTCAATTCTCTGTCTCTTTCCTTACCCCTTTCCTCTCTTTCTCACTTCTCTCTTTCTAACTTGAATTCAAGCTTTCGCATTGTTCTTTCTTCTCTTTCTCTTTTCATTTCTCTCTTTCCTTTTCTTCTTTACCTCTGCTTCTAATTCAACTTTAAAATTTTTTAATTTTTTTTAATTAATAATTTTTCTTTAATCTTTAATTTTTCTTTCTCTTTCAAGTTTCTAATTCAATTTTTGCTAATTCGACCTGAACATTAGCAGAGGCATCCTCTTCCTCCTTAAGCTTCAACTGCTGAGTCACTACTTCAACAACCTCTGCTTTCCTAGCTCCCAATTTCAAGTCGACCCTTAATTCCTCTGCTACAGCCTTCAAATTAACCTTCGTTAATTGATCCAAGGCACCAACAGATAAATCCCCTCTCTCTAGAAATATCTGGGCATTAAAGGTTGATTGCCAATGAATACAGCTAAAATAAAGGTGAAATCTCGTTTGTTTGAATTCTGGAAAATTCCAGTGTACCCATTTTCCCATCTCAGCATTTCGACATCCCGGATGAGCCCCCTGTTTGTTGTTTGAAGGATAATTCAAATAAAAAGGTAAATTTCACTTTAAACAGTGGAAACAACAAAGTGATGCCTCACACGGTTAGAGGCACTTGCATTACTTCTTGCATAAACGTGGGGCTATGAGCAATTTCACAGTCTTTCCAACTCAGTCTCCGTTATGTACGACCTCACTTCCCATTCAATTAATTCGGCCCTTGATCCACATTCACCAGCAGCCGTATTCCATCTGATGTCTCCAGGCGCAGTCAACATCGACAAGGCGCACATCTACGAATCCTCTCTTATTCGGGTCATGAAGGTCCTGATGGTGCAAAATCCCCAGAGACTCCCTTTTCTTATCCCTTTAAATGGTTTGGTGTGCTCTGGCACCACTGAAACAGGTGTTTTTGTATTCGTTCATGGGATGGGGGCATTTCTGGTATTTATTGTTCATCTGTTTTTGTCCTTGAAAAGGTGGTGGTGAGCCACCTTCTTTAACCACTGCAGTCTATGTGGCGTAGGAACACACACAGTGCTGTTAGGAAGGGAATTCCAGGTTTTTGATCCAGTGGCAGTTAAAAAACAGCAATATAGTTCCAAGTCAGGATGGTGTGTGACTTGGTGGTGAACTTGCAGGTGGTGGTGTTCCCAAGTGTCTGCCGCCCTTTATTTCTAGGTGGTAAAGGTCGCAGATTTGGAAGCCAGTGTCTAAGGAGCCTTGGTGAGTTGCTGCAGTGCAACTTGTAGATGGTACACACTGCTGCCACTGTCCTCCAGTGGTGGAGAGATTGAATGTTTAAGGTGGTGGATAGAGTGTCAATCAAACAAACTGTTTTGTTCTGGATGGTGTCGAGCTTCTTGAGTGTTGTTGGAGCTGCACTCATCCAGGCCAATGGGTAGTATTTCATCACATCCCTGAATTGTGCTTTGTAGATGGTAGACAGATATTGGAGAGACAGGAGGGGAGTTACTCACGGCCAATTCCCAGCCTCTGACCTGTTCTTATAGCCACTATATTTATGTGATTGGTCCAGCTAAGTTTCTGGTCAATGGTAACCCCCCAGGATGTTAATGGTGGTGATTCTGTGATGGTAATGCCATTGAATGTCAAGGAGAGTTGGTTAGGTTCTCTCTTGTTGGAGATGGTTACTGCCTGGGACTTGTGTGGCGTGAATATTACTTGCCACTTATCAGCCCAAGACTGAATATTGTCCAGGTCTTGCTGCATTGGAGAAGTTGTGAATAGAACTGAACCTTGTGCAATCATCAGACCTTATGATGGAGAGATGATTGATCAAGCAATGGAATATTGTTGGAATGATAACTCCTGCAGCAATGCCTTCGAGCAGTGATGATTGTCTTCCAACACCCACAACCATTTTCCTTTGTGCTAGTTATGACTCCCAACCAGCAGAGACTTTTCCCCCATGTTCCCAATTTTACTGGGGCTCCTTGATGCCACTCTCAGTCAAATGCTGCATTATTTCAAGAGCAATCACTCTCACCTCATCTCTGGAATTCAACTCTTCTGTCCACGTTTGGACTAAGGCTGTAATGAGGTCTGAAGCCATGTAGTCCTGGCAGAATCCAAACTGAGCATCAGTGAGAAGGTTATTACTGAGTAAGTATCACTTGATAGCACTGTCAATGATAACTTCCATTATTTTTCTAATGATCAAGAGTAGACTGATGTGGTGTTAATTTGCCAGATTGGATTTGTCCTACTTTTTATGGGCAAACTGGGCAATTTTCCACATTGTTGGGTAGATGCCAGTTTTATAGTTGTACTTGAACAGCTTGGCTAGGGGTGCAGCTAGGTCTTCAGCTCTACAGTTGGCATGTTGTCAGGGCCCATAGTCTTAGCAGTATCCGGTGACTTTAGGCATTTCTTGATATCACGTGGAGTGAATCGAATTGATTGAAGATTGGCATCTGTGATGCTGGTGACCTGAGAAGGAGGCCAAGATGGATCAATCACTTCTGGCTGAAGATGGTTGCAGAAGTTTCAACCTTGTCTTATGCAATGAAGTGCTAGGATCAATAAAGCTGGAAATGTCTGTGGAGCTTTTTCCTCCAATTAATTGCTTAATTGTTCAACATTATTCATGACTATATGTGGCAGGACTGCAGAGCTTTGATCTGATCATTTGGCTGTGAGATTGCTTAGCTCTGTCTATAGCAAGCTGCTTCAATTGTTTAACATACATGTAGTCCTGTGTTGTAGCTTCAGTTGGTTGGCACCTCACTTTTAGGTATGCCTGGTGTTGCTGCTGCCATTCTCTCCTGCACTTTCATTTGACAAGGGTTGGTCCCCTGGCTTAAGAACAGCAAGTAGGTCTGGCAGCATCCATGGAGAGAATCGTAGAGTTAGCATTTCAGGTTGATGACCTTTAATGTCACTTACTACTTGCCAGCTTTAGCCTAGATGTTGTCCAGGTCTCACTGCATCAAAGGAGTTGCAAATGGAACTGAACTGTTCTGATGGAAGTTCATCAATTTGACATTTTAACCCAGTTTCTCTCTCCACAGATGCCACCTGATGTGCTGTGTATTTCCAGAAATTTTCTGTTTTTATTTCAGATTTCCAGCACCTGCAGTATTTTGCTTACGTATTGATCCCTTGGCTTGATGGTAATGTTAGTTTGAGGGATATGCTAGGCTGTTAGGTTGGTGACGACGAGATCAGGTAGGTTTTTCCCTCTTGTTTTCTCTCACCACCTGCCACAGGCCCAGTCTGGCAGATGTGTCCTTCATGACTCGGCCAACCTGGTCTGTACTGGCGCTACCTAGCCAGTCTTGGTGATGGACATTGATGTTTGCCACCCAGAATACATTCTATATGCCTTTGCTACCTTCAGTGCTTCTTCCAAGTGACGTTTGACATGGAGTAGTACTAATCCATCAGCTGAGGGAGGGCAGTAGGTGATAATCAGCAGGAAGTTTCCTTGCCCATATTTGATCTGATGCCATGAGAGTTCATGGGGCCCCAGGTCAATGTTGAGAATTCTCAGGGTCACTACCGGCCCACTGTACATCACTGTGCTATCACTTCTGATGGCCCTATCCTGCCAGTGGGAAAGGGCATACACTAGGTTGGTGATGGAGAAGTTTGGGACATTGGCTGTAAGCTATGATTTGGTGAGGAAGACTATGTCAGGCTGTTGCGTGGGACAGCCCTCCCTATTTTGGCACAAGTCTCCAGATGTTAGTGAGGAGAACTTTGCAGGAACAACTGCACAGGGTGTGCCTTTGGCGTATCTGGTACCTAGGTTGATGCCAGGTGGTCCGTCCAGTTTTAGCCTTTTTGGTCTTTCTGTATCAGACTGATACAAACTAGGACATTGCAAAGGACAATCACATTGCTGTGGGTCTGGAGTCACATATAGGCCAGACCAGGTAAGGACAGCAGATTTCTTTCCCTAAAGGACATTAGTGAACCAAATGGGTTTTTATGACAATCTGATAGTTTAACAATCATCATTATTGAGGCTAGTGCTTCCATTCCAGATTTATTTATTTAATTCAATTTAAATTCCTCCTGTTTCCATGATGGGATTTGAACTCATGTCTCTGAAGCATTAGTCCAGGCCTCTGGACAACCATCATGTTGCATTCCCACTTGTGTCTAGTGTGCACAAGCTCTGTCATTCATTACAATCCAGGGAGTTGTGTTGTTAACTTTCTCTCAACAGTGTACACTGTTGGAACTCTCAAAGGAGCTCACACTTCTTGTGAGAAAGTGCATGGACCCAGAAATGGAATGGATCCAAATGTTAATGAAAAATGAGCATTTCCTAATTTGCATTGTAAACTTGAGTTTAATGATCTTATAGTAATAAAAATGAGTGGATACTAAAAAGAAAATTTAAGTTCAGAAATGTTTGAAGGCTTCAGCATCAGCTGTGTCACCTAGAGTGTACGCAGTCAATAACATTGGATGCTGAGCTGGGAACACCTACAAATACAACACTAAGTCAGGCAGAGAGGGACACAGGCAGATACCTATGACCCAGACAGGCAGACATAGCTGGATACCTATACTTATACAGGCAGACACAGGCAGATAGTACTGGATTAAACAAAGTCGCAGGATGGACAGCATGAGTCAGATACAGGCAGATAGTTCTGAGTCAGATAGAGACAGGTGGAGAGCACTGAGTCAGGTAGACAGAGACATGGATAACATTGAGTCAGGTAGATGCACAGGTACCTAGCGCTGACTAAGTACACAGTCTGGCAATTAGGTCAATAATACTGAGTCAAACAGATAAAGTCATGGGTGGGCAGCACTGAGTTACATAGGCTCCAGAATAGACAAATAGAGACCTCAGATACACACAGTCATGGAGGTTTATTAACCTCCAATAAATCTTTTCAAGGAGGTGACTAGCTGTGTAGATAAGGGTGGTGCAGTTGATGTAGCCTACTTGGACTTCAGTAAGTCTTTTGACAAGGTCTCGCATGGCAGACTGGTCAAGAAAGTAAGCGCCCATGGGATCCAGGGAAATTTGACAAATTGGATCCAAATTGGCTTAGTGGCAGGAGGCAGAGGGTCATGATCGCAGGTTGTTTTTGTGACTGGAAGCCTGTGTCCAGTGGTGTACCGCAGGGTTCGGTATTGGGTCCCTTGCTGTTTGTAGTGTACATTAATGAACTAGACATGAATGTAGGAGGTATGATCAGTAAGTTCACAGATTACACAAAAATTGGTGGTGTGGTAAATAGTGAGGAGGAAAGCCTTAGACTACAGGACAATATAGATGGGCTAGTCGGATAGGCAGAACAGTGGCAAATGGAATTTAATCCTGAGAAGTGTGAGGTGATGCATTTTGGGAGGACTAACAAGGCAAGGGAGTACACAATGAATGGCAGGACCCTAGGAAGTAAAGAGGATCAGAGGGACCTTGGTGTGCATGTCCATAGATCCTTGAAGGCAGCAGGACAGGTAGATAAGGTGGTTAAGAAGGCAATGGAATACTTGCCTTTATTAGTCAAGGCATTGAATACAAGAGCAAGGAGGTTATGATGGAGCTGTATAAAATGTTAGTTATGCTACATCTGGAGTACTGTCTGCAGTTCTGGTCACCACACTATAGGAAGGATGTGATTTGCACTAGAGAGGGTGCAGAGGAGATTCACCAGGATGTTGCCTGGGCTGGAGCGTTTCAGCTATGAAGAAAGACTAGATAGGCTGAAGGTGTTTTCCTTATCAGAGAAGGCTGTGGGGGGAGCTGATTGAGGTGTACAAAATTATGAGGGGCATAGATAGGGTAGATAGAAAGAAACTGTTCCCATAAGTCGAGGGGTTAATAGCCAGAGGGTATAGATTTAAGGTAAGAGGCAGGAGATTTAAGAAATATTTAACATTTAAGAAGTATTTAGATGAACACTTGAAATGCCATAGCATACAGAGCTATGGGCCAAGTGCTAGAAAATGGGATTAGAGTAGGTAGGGGCTTGATGACTGGGGCGGACACAATGGGCCGAAGGGTCTCTTTCCATGCTGTAAAACTTTATGACTCTATGACTAAAATCCAGTTGATGGTAAGAAGGAGAATATCTAAATATCATGGCTGCGCATCAGAGTTGTACCCAGATGAAAACTGAACATTGAAGTAGGAATGAAGCTGTTCAAATTATGCTCCAAAAATGTACTAAAAATTCCTTGGGCAAGATAATAACTAATAAACAAATCCTTAAATCAGAAGAAACAAAGTGTGGAGCACTGAGGCTGATTATAACGAGATGGATGACATGGACATCACATTCCCATATAGAGCCATAGAAAAGTTACAGCACAGAAGGAGGCCATTCGGCCCACCTTGTCCATGCCAGCCCGAGGACACCCAGGTGCCCTTTCTAATCCCACCTTCCTGCACCCGGCCTATAGCCCTGCAGCTTACAGCACTTAAGGTGCAGGTCCAGGTACTTTTTAAAAGAGTTTGGAGTTTCTGCCTCTACCGCCATTTCCCGTGAAGAAATGGGAAAAAAAACACAACAGCCAGTTTGAGCACCGAATATTTGATGTTAATTCATATCCGATCTTGGCAATTTCAGAATTTGAATTCAGTCTTTAAAAAATATGGAATTTTTTTTAAAGTGCTGGTAGCGGTAAGAGTGACCACAAAACTGTCAGACTGTCGTAAAATCCCAACTGGCTTACTAATGCCATTCAGAAAGGGGCACCTGCCATCCTTACCTGGTGTGGCCTATATTGTGTGTCAGCTTTACGACTCACAATAAATGTATGTAGTGAATACTAAAAGTATCATAATTGTATTGAAGCACCGCAGAGTGCAACATGATGTATGTCGATAACTCCAATACCATTGCACTGTCTGACTGTCTGTAATGATCATATTGAAATGACTGTAATATTCATTGATTGGATTGAAGCACCTCATGATCCATGTGTAAAAGTTGAATCTGATTGCATTCTTTGTGATGGACATTTAGAAATGTTTTGTAATGTTCTTTCAGATATTTTATGAATAAAGTATATTTTTCAAAAACAAATATTGTGTGTCTGCTTTAGCTCTGCAGTAGCACTCTTTCCTCTGTGTTAGAAGGTTGTGGGTTCAAGTCCACTCCAGAGATTTAAGCACATAATTTATGCTGATATTGAGTGTAGTGCTGAGAGTATTGTTGGTCAAATGGCATGTCAGCTTATCTGTCTGGCATCTCAGGTGGATGTGAAAGATCACATAGCACTTTTTGAAGAAGATTAGGGGAGCTGTTTTGGAGTCCTAGCCAACATCTATCCTTTCATCAACATCACCAATTATCTGGTCGTTTATGTTGTTTTGTTTTTGGAACCCTGCTGTGCACAATGTGGCTGTTGTGTTTTTTTCTATTTGTTCATGGGATGTGGGAATGTGATGTCAATGTGATGATTGGCAAGACCAGCATTTATTACCCACCCCTAATTGCCCTTGAGAAGGTGGTGGTGAGCTGCCTTCTTGAACCACTGCAGTTCATGTGGTGTAGGTACACCCAAAGTGCTGTTAGGGAGTTCCAGGATTTTGACCCAGCGACAGTGAAGGAACAACAAAATATTTCTAAGTTAGGATGGTGTGTGACTTGGAGGGGAACTTGCAGGTGGGGATGTTTCCTTATGCTTGCTGGCCTTGTCCTTCTAGGTGGTAGAGGTCACGGGTTTGGAAGGTGCTGTCAAAAGAGACTTGGTGATTTGCTGCAGTGCATCTTGCAGATGGTACACACTGCCGCCACTGTGCATCATTGGTGGAGGGAGTGAATGTTTAAGGTGGTGGATAAGGTGCCAATCAAGTGAGCTGTTTTGTCCTAGATGGTGTTGAGTTTTGTGAGAGTTGTTGGAGTTGCACGCATCCAGGCAAGTGTAGAGGTATTCCATCACACTCCTGACTTGTGCCTCATAGATGTGGGCAGATTTTGGGGAGTCAGATGAATTACTACAGAATTCCCAGTGTCTGACCTGCTTTTGTAGCCACATTATTTATATGGCTGGTCCAACTTAGTTTCTAGTCAATGGTTACCATCACCCCGCGCTCCCCACCCCCCCCACCCCCACTCCCACCTCCACCCCCCAGGATGTTTATAGTAGAGGATTCAGCAATGGTAATGTCATTGAATGTCAAGGGGAGATTCTCTCTTGTTGGAGAAGGTCATAACCTGGCACTTATGTGGTGTGAATGTTATTTACCATTTACCAACCTGAAGCCTGAATGTTGTCCAGGTCTTGCTGCATATGGGCATGGATGTTTCAGTATCTGAGGAGTTGTGAATGATACTGAATATTGTGTAATTATCTGTGAACATCTGCATTTCTGACCTTATGACGGAAGGAAGATCATTATTGAAGCAGGTGAAGATGGCTGGGCTGAGGACACTATCCTGAGGAACTCCCGTGGTGATGTCCTGGAGCTGAGATGATTGGCCTCCAACAAGCACAGCCATCTTCCTTTATGCTAGACATGACTCCAAGCAGTGGAGAATACCCTCCCTCACCCTGCCACCGATTCCCAAAGATGTCAAATTTTACTCACACTTGGGTCAAATAGGATCTTGATGTCCAGGGCAGTCAATCTCACCCCACATTAACATCACATTGCTGCATTACAACAGTAACCACACTTCGAAGTACTTCACTGACTATTGCACGTTTTGGGAACTCCTGAGGTAAAGGTACGCTATAAATGTAAGTCTTTCTCTATATGTGATTCCAGTCCCAGGCTAATACAGTCAACTTTTAAGGGCCTTCTGAGGTCGCCACTGGAAACTGGCAATAAAGGGGTGGGGGGGGGAGGGAGTGGTTTGCCAGCGACACTTACATCCCGAGAATGAATAAGTGAAAGTGGATCACGTTAGTGATACAGTTTAAGAATGAGTCTCCCCCACAACCAGGCGAGCAGAAACTGCCGAGTGATGGGTGGTGATGAACAGGAAACAAACGAAGAGCAAGAGCAGAGGAACCTCCTCAGATGCCTGAGGAGTCAGCACAGGAATCTGTTTACAGTACAGCCCAGTGATCTGTGGCCGACTCCAGGTTGAACAGAGTCCAGGAGCTGCCTGTCTGCGTGAGACTCACCCGCACATGCGGCAGCAATTTCCAGTTTGTCGTCATTCAACACGTTTTCTTTTCAAAAAGTGAGAACTTTTAAACTCTGCTTTACAGAACACGCCCAGGAAATTAAACTATTTGTTTGGAGTTGACGGGCCATGAGAAGAGTCCCAGGCTCGGGATCTCTAGTCAATAACATCAGGAGCCGTCGCTTTTTGCAGTTTCCCTCCTCACCTTAATCCCCCCACCCCCCGCAAACTCACCATCATTGAAAAGACGAACGCCACAATGTTGATGGGATAAGATGGACAGAAACAAGAGAATATGGTGAGAAAGATATATTTCCGAGGCATCTCCTCCTGTTGTGCTTCATTGTCAGGACCGGTCTCTGGACCCTCTTCTAACGATTCTTTCAGATCCGCCTTGCTGACTGTCTGAGACATGAGGGGAGTTTGGAAGATCCCAGGAGCTCTCGGTGCTGTGCTCCGACTCACACTGAGGACTGGGCTGTCCGACAAGCTCAGAGCAAGTCAGCACTGACCTAATTTTACCGGGACACCCACCCTGGAGTCACAGACCCCATTAGCACCCAGTCAACACTGACCACTGCCCATCCGTCAGCTACTGGTAACTGCAGATCGGGAACTATTTACCATGAGGGGTATTAACTGGATTTCTTCATTGTCTGTAACAGTGGGACTTTTTCCTCTCTCATTCACTGTAACTAGTGTTTATTAATCTCTCACCCTCTGTAACTAGTGTTTATTCACCTCTCATACTCTGTAACTATCCATCTCTCCCTCTGCGTTTATCAATCTCTCCCTCTGTAACTGGTGTTTATTAACCTGCCACCCTCTGTAACTAGTATTTATTCATCTCTCATCCTCTGTAACTAGCGTTTATCAATCTCTCCCTCTGTAACTGGTGTTTATTAACCTGCCACCCTCTGTAACTAGTATTTATTCATCTCTCATCCTCTGTAACTAGCGTTTATCAATCTCTCCCTCTGTAACTGGTGTTTATTAACCTGCCACCCTCTGTAACTAGTATTTATTCATCTCTCATCCTCTGTAACTAGCGTTTATCAATCTCTCCCTCTGTAACTGGTGTTTATTAATCTCTCAACATCCCTAACTAGTGTTTATTAATCTCCCTCCCCATGTAACTAGTGTTAATTGATCTCCAACCTCTATAACTCGTGTTTATTAATCTTTCTCTCTCTAATTCGTGTTAATTAATCTTTCCTCTGTAACTAATGTTTATTAATCTCTCACCCCCTGTAACTAGTGTTTTTCACCCCTTGTAACTAGTATTTATTTATCTCTCCTCTGTAACTAGCGGTTTTTAAAAAATTTCTCACCCTCTGTAACTAGAGTTTATTAATCTCTCACCCCCTGTAACTAGAGTTTATTAATCTCTCACCCCCTGTAACTAGAGTTTATTAATCTCTCACCCTCTGTAACTAGAGTTTATTAATCTCTCACCCCCTGTAACTACCGCTTATTAATCTTTCACCCCTTTAAACCAGTCTTTATTTATCTCTCCTTCTCTGTAACTGATGGTTTTTTAAACTCTCTCACCCTCTGTAACTAGTGTTTATTAATATCTGCCTTGCTAACTAGTGTTTATTCATCTCTCACTCTCTGTAAGTAGTGATTATTAATCTCAACCCTGTAACTAGCATTTATTAATCTCTCACCCTCTGTACTAGTGCTTATTTATCTGTAACCCTCTGTAACTAGTGTTAATCTCTCACCCCCTGTACCTAGTGTTTATTCATCTCTGACCCTGTGTAACTGGTGAAAAAGTAGTACCTTTAAGGTTTTGTAACTGTACTTATAAAGTATTCCTTTACAAATATAACCCTGTATCCCTGGTAATATCCCAATGGAAAACAATAGCAAAATACTACAAATGCTAGAAATCTGAAATAACACCAGAAAATATTGGAAATGCTCAGAAAATTGGGCAGCATCCATGGAGAGAGAAACAGAGTTAGTGGGCCCAATTTTAATCCTGAGCAAGTGGGTGAGTTTTAAATGAGTTAAAATCGGGCCCAACATTTCAGGCCAATGACAGAACTGAAATGTTAACTCTGTTGCTCTCTCTGCAGATGCTGCCAGAGCTGCTGAACGTTCTAATTAATCTTTCCCCCTTTCCATTACTTTTACATCCTTCTTTTAATGGGGTCCTCTGGATCTTAGAAATAGAACTCAATAAGTTTGCAGCCGGGCTGATGAATAGGACATGCAGGTCCAAGATGGAAAAATGAAGGTACTACGTATAGGAATTAAAAAGAGGAAACCTGTATCCTCCGCGGTGAGATAGAACTAATGAGAGAGAGAGAAGTGCAAAAAGAGGTAATCATGGACTTTTTGTTTATGTTCAATTGGTGCAAAGCAGCAATTAGCAAAGCAAATAGGTGGCTGGGTTATAATATAAAGTCAGTTTAGTGCAAATCCCCAAAAGTTGTGCTCAATTTGTACAATGACCTAGTTAGGCCACACCTCAGGTATTGCATATAGTTCTGGTTACCGTATCTGTACCCTTGAGCAGTGGTGTCAAACTAATTTTCTACATTGGGCCTGATTTCAATATTCTGGCACTTGGCATGGGACAAATTCAGCAAAAGTTACTAAAGTGGAAGTACTATAGATGGAGAGAACTACATTGGTACTTACTTACATTTAGCTTTTATTTACAGGTACTGCTGCTCCCCAATACGGTTATTGCTTAGATTCAATCATTGCATTATTTGGAGCAAATGACTGGTTGAGGAAAGCTGCAAGAAGAAGGGGAAAATGAGCCCTTCCTTTCCATGGAAATCTGTGTGCTTTGCTCTGTATCTTTTGCTTTTCAAATAAAGCATCTCCCTTCTGACTTTTTGCAAAGTGCCTTTTGATGATCCAGCTTTTCCAGCTCAGAGTGGTGATTGACAACATAGCCAACATGTGTCATCAGTAACGTTGTAACAACTATTGACATTACAACATGACACTGCATCATGCCATTGACACTGCATGATTTAGGTTTAGTAGTTAGGTTTGGAGATGATGGTTAGGCTGTTAGACTTAGGAGTTGGGGTTAGAATCTACTATAGATAATGTAATTGTCATTAGACACATAATTTCATGTCTTTTTTACTCTCACATAGACAAGCCATAACACAACTTCATGAATTTTTAATTCAAGGATTTTTTTTCCTCTACATCTCTACATTTAAAACAGAAAAAGATGTTGGCAATACAGACTTTGGAACATACAGATTAAAGCATAATACTGGTTACATTCAATTATCAGCCTGCCTGAAAAGGGTTTCAGACAATATACCAGGCCTCATAAATCACCGTCTGATTGCACCATGGTAACTTCATTCATTATCTGCCTTTTTTGCCTTCATTACAACTGTTTTCAGTATGATGACCATTTTCCACACTGAGGCACTCTGATTTCCATTTTATAGTCTCAGTGGTCCCTAGATTTGGTCTCAGTGTAAGTGGTTCATGGATTTGGTCTCATTGAGGAATTTTACTCCCAGCATCATCTCAACTCAGGCCACTTCACTCAACCACTTTTTGATCTTTTTCTCAGTTCTTTCTTCTTTCAGCTTTGGTTTTGCTCCTTTATTAATGCGAGTGGAAGCTGAACCTCTCCCAGTTGTGTCCTGCTCCACCTATTATCAGATACACTTAAAACAGTATCTAAAAGCACAGCATAGGAGCACAAGTCCCCGCTGCAGAGAGTATGAAGGTAGCTGAAGAACAGGCATGAACTCTGAACCCAACTCAAAGGCAAAGGTGCAAGTGGCCAGAGCATGGGAACAAGTGAAGCTGTGATTGGAGGAGCAACAGGAATAAACAAAGCTGTAGTTGGAGGGACAGCAAGAGTGCAGTTACATGTGATTGGAGGAATGGTGGGACATATAAAGCTGTGATTGGAGGAGTGATGGGAGCACAGGGACAAGCGGAATTGTAATACAAACAGAAAATGCTGAAAATACCCAGTAGGTCCAGCAGTGGAAAGAAAACAGGGTTAACGTTTCAGGTAAATAATCTCCCATCAGATTTTTAAAAAACTTGCAGGGAATCTGATGGAACCATCTAACTTACTCAGGAGACTGGAGAAAGAAAACACAACAATACTTAGATAGGCTGGACAGAAGGGCACAGAATGAGGGTTGTGTAGAACACATTGAGGACAGATATGTGTGCAGTTCTGGGCACCATATTACGGAAAGGATATAGAGGAACTGGAGAGGCTGCAGAGAAGATTTACAAGGATGATATCAGAAATGTGTGGGTATGCATATCGGGAAAGGATTGACAGGCTGGGTCTCTTTTCCCTTGAACAAAGAAGGCTGAAGGGTGACCTAATAGAGGTCCTTAAAATTATGAAAGGTTTGGATAGAGTGAATACAGAGAAAATGTTTGCACTTTTGAGAAAGAGCATAACTAGAGGCCATCGGTGTAAGATAGTCATCAAGAAATCCAATAGGGAATTGAGAAGAAACTTCTCCACCCAAAGAGTGGTGAGAATGTGGAACTCGCTACCACAGAGAGTGGTTAAAACAAATAGTATGAAAAGATGCATTTAAGAGAAAACTAGACAATCATTTGAGGGAGAAGGAAATAGATGGTTACAATGGCAGATTTAGATGAGGAATGATGGAAGGAAATTCCAAGTGTTTCATAAACACCAGCATGCACTGGTTGGGCTGAATGGCCTGTATATCCTATGTCAGGAGAAAGTAAGTAAGAAGGCTAATGGAATGTTATCCTTTATTATGAGAGGAATTGAACATAAAAACATAAAATGTTATGCTTCAGTTATACAGGGCATTGATGAGACCGCATCTTGAATACTGTGTGCAGTTTTGGTCTCCTTATTAAAGGAAGAATGTAAATGCATTGGAGACGGTTCAGAGGTTTACTAGATTGATACCTGGAATGAGTAGGTTGTCTTATGAGGAAAGGCTGGACAGACTGGGCTGGTGTCCACTGGAGTTTAGAAGAGTGAGGGGTGACTTGATTAAAGTATTTAAGATCCTTAACATGTTGACAAGGTGGACGTGGAAAGGATGTTTCCTCTTGTGGGTGAGTCCAGAACTAGGGGGCACTGTTTTAAAATTAGGGATCGCCCTTTGAGGACAGAGCTGAGGAGAATTTTTTTCTCTCAAGAAGGTTGTGCGACTTTGGAACTCTGCCTCAGAAGGTGGTGGAGTCGGGTTCATTGAATATTTTTAAGGAAGAGGTAGATAGATTCTTGTTAGGTAAGGGAATCAAAGGTTATCGGGGTTAGATGGAATGTGGAAGTCCAAGCACAAGTGGATGTCATGATTTTATTGAATGGGGAGCAGGCTCGGGGGGCCGAATGGCCTACTCTTATGCTCTTATGTTTTTACACAGAGGATATCCGGGATTGGGTTACCAGGAAGCAGCGAGGCTCATGTAATAATTTGTACCCAGGCAGAAGAGTCAACCTCCTGAAATTGGATAACTCCTACTCACCGCGTGGAGGTCAAAGGGAGAATATTGTATCAAATAAAAGTGAGGGCGCGGCGTTAGGCACCTGCTGTTGATTTGTTAATTCTCCAAATCTTTCCAAGTTTAATATTCCGGGAATGTTCCCTGCAAGATTTACAGCTTCGAACAGCAGGCCAGCATGGTGGAGGCAGTCTTCATGGGAGGACATGTGTGTGCACAGACAGGCGCACACCCTTAATTCAAATTGTAAATTGTAATACTCCGCTAAAATCTCTCCTGGAAGCTGTAGGTTTTTTGAATAATAACATCCTGGCATGTCCGGTGTTCGATGAAAACACATTTTGCTATATAAAAAAAACTTGCTTGATTCATAACATGATGACATGTAGTACCTGCTGAAGCAAGTTCTAGTCTTGACACTGGCGTGATGGGTCTGCACTTACTGTCACTCAAGGACTTACAATGTCGACCTCAGTCCCTGGTTTTGATGCCAAGCGATCCCTTCCCCGCTGCCCTCCTGCCCTGGATAGTGCTGATCCAGGGAAACACATTGCAGGTTGTGAAGGACATACTGCGGCTGCCTTGCGGGTCAAAGAGGAGGCAGTGAATCCGGAGACGGACGATACCACCAGCCGCTGCTGCCCCTTAAAAACAGAGCAGACCACATTACTGTTCTGATGAAAGGTCATCGACCTGAAACGTTGCTGTCACCACAGGTGCCGCCAGGAGTTTCTGTTTTGTGTTTACGTTGGGAGACTTGCGCTTGTTTTGCTGACTGCTGCGAGTCCCCAGTAAACGACACTGCAACATTGGCCTCGTCTTTAAATAAACCAATGCTTGCCCCAATATCACTGATAAAAGAGGCCCCAACCCTCCCCAGCACAACTGAGGAGACGCGGCTAATATAACGAAACATAAAATCTAATTGAATTAAAATAAGCTCACAATTTAAATTACGACAAATTAAGTGCATGGATGAAGTGGAGCGTGAATTAAATAAAGTGTATCAGAGACACTTCCAATGGCCGACTAAAAACTCGCCAGTAACCAAGTTCCGATGACAACTTTTTTAAGCTGCGAGCTCACAGTTCAGAACGTCAGCTGAACATCTGGATGAGATTACTTTTTGTGATCACTCCTATTCACCCAATAGCAGTGCCAGCATAAGCCATATTAATATATCGGCTGCAAGTGGCTTTGGGGTATTCTGAAAATATGAAAGGTACCACGACCTGTTGTTGAGATGTAGGATGTACTGCCTGAAAAGGTGGTGCAAGAAGATTCACTGGCAACTCTCAAGAGAGAATTGCGCATCTACTTGAAAAGGGGGGTGGGGGGGTGGGGAACGTACAGGGGGTTTGGGGAACCAGAGGCGCGTGTGGGACTAATTTTCAAAAAGTCAGCATAGGCATAATGGGCTGAATGGCCTCCTATTGTGCTGTAAGATTCTATGAATAAACGAGGGATTTATTTAAATTTAAATGAAATTTTTGATTACATAACAGTCACAGAAAAAAGTATAAAAACAAAAAGCTAAACGCTACTGCGGATGCTGGAAATCCAAAACAAAAAGAGAATTACCTGGAAAAACTCAGCAGGTCTGGCAGCATCGGTGGAGAAGAAATCAGTTGACGTTTCGAGTCATCACGACCCTTCGGCAGAACTGAGTATAGTTAGGAGAGAGGTGAAATATAAGCTGGTCTAAGGTGGGGGGGCGGGGGGAGAGAGAAGTTGAGGGTGGGGTAATTGTGGGGATAAGCAAGCAGTGATAGGAGCAGATAATCAAAAGATGTCACAGACAAAAGGATCAAAGAGGTGTTGAAGGATATTATCTAAGTCATATTATCTAAGAAAAGTGCTAATTAAGAATGGAAGGCAGGATACTCAAGGTACAGCTCTAGTGGTTGTTAAGCACTTTGTGACATTTGAACCAAGGGTTAACCTGCTACCTCAAACCAATAGCGTTATTATAGATAATTGTGTTCTGCTTGATGTGAATTGGTTAGCTCTGTATTTAGTTCTTGCATTTTTTTTCCCACTGCTTGACGTGTGTGACTCAGTCACTGCTCATCTCAGGCATTCCTGGTGTGTGGTTAAATACAGCCCGTTAAACACAAACGTAGCTTAGAAAACACGGACCCTCAACTCTGTCATAGGGCAGACCATTGTCCCTGACTTTAGTGGAGGAGTTAACCTATTCAAAATAAAAGCTCAGGATCACACGAACACACTAACCTCCAGCATTTTATAATGTACTCATTCCCCCAGCTGCCAGTGGGATTTGAACTCGTGACTTCAGAGCATTCGCCCAGGCCTCTAGGCTACAAGCTGGATAATACTACCATTCCCTGATGATCACTACCTCACTAAGAGTTTCGAGTTTATGTCAAAAAGCAAATATACTAATATGTACCAAAAGTGTATCTTCCATAAGATACATTAAGATAATATGGAAAAAGAAGTGGCCTAAATGCAACCACTTTTTAAACATATATCTCCTCCTCCTGGCACCATGCCCACAGAGGGAATTGGCTTCTATTAGATTGATCTGTGATTATGCTTGGGCAATGTACTGCAGTAGTTTACCCATTGTCTTGTGCAGTATGGCTGAACCAGGAAACTCTCCCACTCTTACTGCTTGGAAGGACTTACAAGCTGATAATCAATCAACATGTTTGGCCACATTACAAACCATAGCCATCAAGTCCTGAAGTGGGAATTGAACCCAGAGCTTCGGCTGTTATCCACTGCACCACAAGGCCTCATCACTTAGATGCATATCTTAAAAAAAAAGTCACATTTGGGATGAATTGTTTTAGTTTTTGATTCTTTTATTTCTGGTTATTAACAAACCCATGACAGGCAGGGTCATCGCAGGGCGACATTAAGCCAATTCTAACTATCACCTGACCCGAGTTCACCCACATGCAGGTTTCCAGTTGGAGCCAGCGTCTTACTGCTCCACATATTGGACGGTGGCTGGAGGGAATAAATAAGACCGAGTGTTGCAGACTGGCACATTCCAAGGTCCAGGACTATGTGCTGAGGGACGCACTAAAGCTTGGGGCAGCTGCTGCAGGGACGCAATGGGGAAAGGTCGCTGTCTAAGACCTTTCTGCCATAGTGCACCGAGGGGCTGGGAATTGTATAGACCCCTCGCACTGTACGGCTCACAATGTATGTACGCATTGAATACTAATTATAATTATACTGAAGCACCTCAGAGTGCAACATGATGTATGTCGATAACTCCAATACCATTGCACTGTCTGATTGTCTGCATTGACCATATTGAAATTACTGTAAAATTCATTGATTGTATTGAAGCACCTCGTGATCCATGTGTAAAAGTTGAATCTGATTGCATTTTTTGTAATGTTCTTCCAGATATTTTATGAATAAAGTATAATTTTTTTAAAAGAGATTTTCCAAATAAAGGATTCTCCCATTCTGCTGTTTTACAGTTACACAGCAGCCCTCCGCAACATTGCCAGAGTAACTTTTGAAAGGGTGCAAGTATTTGGCAGGTGGGTGGGGGAGGGGGTGTAGCTCAGGTGAACTCGAACCTGTCCTCACCTGACGCTGCACTGGTGCCCACCCAGCCCTGCCACACAGGAGGGCAGAGTTCAGCTCGGTTGCTGTCAGTGTCGCAGCAGAAGTGGCAATTGAAAATGTGCTTGACTGTATCACGGCCGAGTCTTAACTGGTGTGTCGCCTTGATGGCCACACGCAGCAGAGCACGCTCCAGCAGGACTCGCTTTAAACTGATCCGCCTGTGGTTACCCTTAACCCGGGGGTGGTGACGAGCAGCCTGACGGAGACCAGTTAACTCAACGCGCACTCTGGGGTCAAACCTTGCATTGTAATGTTTGAATACCACACTGAGCAGTGCATTTAGCCGCCACGACAGCGATTCAGCAGCCACGTCTCAATCAAAGACACAGGTTAAAAACTCGCAGGTGCAACAACAAACCGACAACACAATCAGTTTCCCGTCCGCATTCCTCTTTATTATTACAGTGGCTCTGGGATTGACACACTTCATAGAAATATCTGTTTTAAGGAGCTTTCAAGCTCGGTACAAGACAGGACTATAAAAAAAGGCAGCAGCATTTTTACTAAAAAATAAGCATTTGTATAATGTATTTCTCTTCATATACAAATTAAACAGTAAACTGTATTTCATTTACAAATAATCTCTACTGTTATGAAACCTTTTCAATATAGAAAAAAAATCCAAGCTCTATATTATGTACAGCAAATTTAAGCCACTCTGTGACATTCATCGCTTCTCAGCAGTGAGATGCTCATCAGCTCCCCACTCTGGAGGGAATTTATTCACAATACATGAGCTGTTCATAGCCCTGATTAATATCATAAACTATAGGTTCTGAAAACAGAAACTGGGTAACTAACTGGCTCCTCCAGCACTGCAGCCAACTGTTTCTGCATCCATTCCTTTTAATTGAGTTGGCACTGGGCTATTCACTCCCTTTGTCAATAAGGCTTTATACAGGTGTGTTGTGGGAATAATACTGGCTACTCGAACAGGTGGGTGCACGGACCCATGCTCCACTTTAGTCCAGATGTGAGCAGTTATGTATGTTATCCGGAATCGTGGTGACATTACAAGAATAGTTCCTTTCGGTGGTGCTGGGAATTCTTTCTGGTTGTTTGTGAGGTTAAAGATGGGATGGACGGAATTCTGGCTTTTGAATGGCTAGGTGCGAGTCCCTGACCCTGAATGCCACACTCAATCAATTTTCTTATCAAGTGCAGAAAAGGCCCAAAGCTTGTGCCAAAAGGGGTTAATAATTTAAGGCAGTGACCCAAAAAGAGAGCTCAAATGACATTGTAAAGCACGAGAGTGAAACTCAGATAGCTGATTTACAATTTCTAAACCTCAATCCTGAACAATTTGACTTTTATAAACACATTGTGACTGTTACATAGGGCCTAAAATGTTCTGTGGGAATTGTATCTGTACAATTCTGACAGGGCCGAGCAGGCCCCACCCACGACCGAAAAGAAGCTTTTGTGGACTGAAGATAACAGTGAATCAGTGGCAATTTTACAATTAATACAACTGAAAATACATTTATTATTGCACAATCATAGCTGATGCTGTCAGTCTGCCACTAATCTGCAATTTCAGTAACTCTGCTGAGACACCAATTCTCATTAATACAGGAGCATATAGCAGCTGAGCAAAGGTTTTAAACACCATATAATGGAACAGTAAGTGATCTATAGTATATTGTGGGACAGTATGTATGTCTCAGCCTGGATCTGTGCCGATTGCTCATCTTGTGGAGAGAGAAAAACAGAGTTAGTGTTTCAGATCTGCAACTTTTCACCAGAACTTCTGCTTCTCTCTCCACAAAGGCCACCAGACCTGCTGAGTATTTCCAGCATTTCCTGTTTTTATTTCAGATTTTCAGCATCTGCAACATTTTGCATGTGTTGCTTGAACTATTAAGACTGGGTTGCAGTTATTTTGATCCATTGTGCATGATATCCATGTTAAAATGTCCAGTCACAACAGTATTACATTCACAATTCACAGAAAAATAATTACCCTCCAGTTTTCTACCCTCCACTCCTGAAAGTGCTGATTGACACCAAGATATGGTTTCATCCTTCAATTTACTCTCGACCTGCAAGCTCAGACAGGCGATTTGAACCACAAGGATTTTGCAGCTGAGCCTTTATCCTACCCCCACCTCTGTCCACAAATGTAGAGTTTTCAGCAGGTTAGTATTAGTGACTAAAGCAAGAATCCAATTGATACTGCCCCAGCCCAGGGAGGAGGTAAAGGCCAAGAACCCACTGCTGCCCTGACTGACATTCGTTAGTTTAACACAGTGCGAAGATTGAACCTGAAACCTTCCTGCTCTGCATGACTCATTTCCATCTGATATTTAGGATTACATAGCTGGGGTAGGTGCAAAAAAAAAAACCCACAGCTAGAGTGACACGTAGCAAGTGTGGAATCAGTCTCTCTCTCTCACTCACACACACACACACACACACACACACACACACAGTTTCACCCACCTAAACCCACTATACTGATCATTTGTATTTCATGAGCCAGCCCATGTTCCCTCTAAACAGATAGCCAAATCTTAATCCAGAGCCTATTACACAGGCACACAGTACAGTAGAGGGACAGTGCACTACTCCATACTACCTGACACTGTACTGATCAGGCACAAGGTCTACCTGTGAATACATCACTACATAAGACCCTATGCTGTACCTTATACTATCCAATTACAGACCCCTGGAAATGTAACCAGATTATAGTGCTCAGCCAGTCAGTGCTCAGCACTACACTAAGCCTGTAGAGGCACATGGTAAATTGCTGTACAGATATGCTTTACACAATGCCACAACAAGTATATTATCCTTTCCATGCTGTACCATTTAGGCACACAATGCATCTACAACTCATTGTAAAGGCACACAGTAAACTGTCCCATTTGGTACTCCATTTCTCACACTACATTGTACAGCAGGTGGTGCCACTGCATCATAGAGTACGGCAGTGGTAAATAGCACGCAATCTCATTCTAAACTTCTCAAGCACACGTAACACCATTCGACACAATAGTGAGGTGACATTCGGTGGATTAACTCACATTATAACATAAAAGCACATGACAATCCATCACATATCATATGGGGTGCACTAGCAAACAATATAGGCTTGAGGCACACATTACACTAGCCCACACCACAGTGGACATGCGCAGAATATATTTCTACACATACATGCACATGGTGCATCATCAGACAGGCGCGCACACGCACACACACACACATACACAACTGGAAAGGCACATGGTACACTACTGCACAGGTACAGAGTGCACTATCCTATATTATGCTGTGTAGGCAGATGATGCACAGATCCAACAATATACTGTTCATGATGCTCTGTCGCATACCAATCCTAAAGAATACTGTAAAGGTATACAGTACATGTAATACTGTATTCTACAGGCAAATATGCATTATCCAGCACCATATTATGGTTCCCTCAGGCAATGTTCCCTCTAAGCTGCATGGCTGCTTAGCAACCCTAAAATACCCACGCAGGCCATGCAGATGCCAGTCCCTGTAAATTACTGCACATGCAAGAAAATTTAAATGGACCGCTAACTTAAATTGCCTGTGCACTCCAAAGAAAATGTTGTATACAGACATACTATGCTCATCATATATGGCACAGAAATGATGCACTGATACTATAAATGTCCACTGTGCATTATACCACAGCTCATTATAGGCACAAACCACACTACTTAGCACCCTAACGATAATGCACAGTGTATATCATTCATCTGTGGTTTATAGGCACATGGTGCATAGTCACACAATCTACTGCACAAGCAAAAGGTGTACTATTCACATCAAGCATGTACATACCACATTATTCCACACAATTCTTCACAGGTATATTATCCCACATTATTACACTGGTTATTGCACTTTTATAGTGCATTATCCCACGCTACTCTACAGACACAGAACAATCTCACACTTTCAAGTACATGATGCACGTCTCCATGTTGCTGGATAGGCACACAGTCTGTTATCTCAATGTATATCCTATGCTATACCGCACAGGCATACAGTACCTAACTATACCGTACACAATGCACTACCCTATCCTACATTATCCAGGCACACATTCTGCTTCCTCAACCTTGAACATATATGTTGGATCATTCTACACTACAGAAGTGTACAGTCCACAGTCTCAAACTATGCCATACATCTTGCTATATATTAGTGTATTAACCCACACTGTTCTTGTGCAGTCCAACATTTTACACACAGACAGCACACAAAAGCTGCTATCTCATTATATCTTGTATGATTCTACACTATACAGTACTGGCACATAGCCAACTATACTGGATACGACTCTGTATTGAATCCTTCAATGACTGTTAAATAAAAATAGAGGCCACTAAAAGTACACAACACAGCCATCAGCATCTGAAAAGAGAAAGGATTGGTTATCGATAATTCTGCAATAGGGTACTGCGGGGATCTGGTACATTTGGGTATTCAGTCACTGATTTTCAGTCAATTAACTTTTCCCTTCATCAACAAAAGAAAAAAAACACAAGCTGCGATTTGCCAAGATGGGCATCCAGCTACCACTGCTCCCAGCTGACAGTGTCAGAACCGCCCTTATTGTTTCGGGTGAAGATCCCTCATTCGCTTTAAATAAATATCTCCACTCAAGACATGAACCTGTCCTTTTTCTTTGCAGGTGCTGACAAACATCCCATGTGTTTTTCAGGTTCCCAGCATACTTTAAATATAAACATCAGCCATGAACCTGTACTGTGCTGTGTAGGGTTATGGTGCAGTGCATTGACTGTATTGTCCTAACAATTCATACTCTCAGTGCACTTGCACACTGAACCAGTATCCACTGACATTCTATAGAGATGGTATTTTGGAGCACTTTATACACAAAGTGCACTCTAACACTGTACTTGTGCACGGTGCATTATCTTGCACTATATTGAACAGGCACGCGTCGCAGACACTGAATTCTACAGGCACACAGTGAACTGCCCACGCTACACATGCACATGCAGCAATATTCCATATGAATCTTCTGAGGTGCACTGTTCACAGGGTGCTGTACAGTTACTTACTCACTATGGATGCATATGGGTTTGCTGTCTCATATGATTCCTTAAAGGCAAACAGCCTAACTATCTCAAATAATACTGCAGAAACATTCAGTCCTTCATAGATTAGACATTCTTCAACTCGTATTTTTAGTTTTTTTGTGAAAATAATTGAACTTATCAACAAAATTTGTTTTAACCGGTTATGTACAGTATGGTCGTGCAATACTCCATGTACAAGAACCTTTGTCAAAGACTATTTTGGGCACCAGTTATAGCAGAGAATATCTCCAGTAACAAGGCTACCTGACTTAGCCTGCATTACCCAGGGTTTGCTCCACTATGCCACCCTGCCGCCCCTTTGCAGGTGAATAGAAGCATCGCCTGAGCCCAGGAAGAATGAGTTCCCTTCCTAATTCAACGAAACACTCTTTGTACAAAGAATCTCTTGAAGCCCTGCCAACTCCACAATGGTCCCTTTAGTAATTACAAAGAAAATTAATTCTTCTTGAAAAATGAGAAGGGACGTTTCCCTTCTGCCCCAATGACCTCTTCTCGGTTACGTTCCGGTCTCACTGAGGAGATGACTTTGTGCCTCATGCTGCAGCTGTTCCTGTAGGATTGTGCTGACAGACGACACTCTCTCTGTTGTTTGTCCATTAACTGCTGGTCAATGACCCTATGCATGTCATCCTGCAAGGAAAGGAAGGAATGGGAGTCAGCTTTTGGCACACATTTAGTTACACTGGCTGCAGGGAAGCTTCAGATTACTTCACAGAACATGGCAGTGGGCAAACCAAATATTGTTTCAAGATACTCCTGTGCGCTATTCAATGCAGTCTGGAGTGGTACGTTTACAGCTTTGTAACTGTGGTACAATATACATTGATCATACAGTGGTCAATACTGAAAGGACAATGAGGGAGGGAGAAAGATGAACAAGAGGGTAAGGTCACAGCTAAGCATAATATATTCCTAGCACTGAGGCACAGGAGAATCAGGTGCTGTCCAGTGAAAGCTAGGAGGGTTGTGCAGTGCAGGATTTGGGAATATGGGTGGAGGAGGGCACCCTAGACTAACTTCTGTGCCAAGAAAGAAAAATCAGGACTGGAGAGCTGAGACAGGGAATAGTTAGTGTTGTGGAGACAGTAAAAAGGAGGATTGGAGCTGACTGCAGCCAAATCGAGTCTACAGTGCATCCCTATTACAGGGCTAGCAGGCACATGCTGGAATCTCACTTCAAGTTCATAGAGTGAGGGCAAGTTTAGAAATAATCATTTCCTGAAACAGCCACTTAACCTATTTCTCAGTTAGATCAAGTTGCTGGATGTCATTTTTCCAGAGGTTTTTGGGGCAGATTTTGAATTCCAACACACAGCAGTCTAGAGAACACAAAAACCGACTAGCAGAAACCTCCCAAGGAATGATTCAGAAACATTTCCAGAAGTGATGGAATCAAACATGAACATCTGTTGCATTGTTCTTCATTGTAACTGATGCTTTTGGTGGTGAGTACAGTACCTGTCTCAGGAGGTGAAATACACTGAAGGACATTAGTTGGAAGGATGTAACCCAGCCATGTGTACCAAGGACTTAATGCGATATGGGTCAGACATGTAGCATGAAGGGCATTGTACAGAAGGGGTTTGCTTGAATTATTACTCTAAATACAGGTTCTTTTACTAGTCAGAAATGAACCTTAGTGGAATTGACAGTTGTGATCTCTTGGATAATGAGACACTTCACTACTAAAGCAGTCTGCAATGACTATCAGAACAATGGCATCATGTTTCAGTGCTGTGATGATAAGGCTGAACAAGTCAGAAAGAAAGAGTGATAGAAGATTATTCTGATGGCCGCATGCAAAGCTTGATCTGACCTGCAACATCCAACAACGACCTGCAGTGAACTGAGAAGCTAAGGTTCACTTTGCCTTGGGTCTGTCATTCACAGCTGCATAACATGGAGCTTGATTAAATGACTGAAGTGTGCATAATGTGAGAATGGAAAACTCAAAAGTCAAGAACAGCTAAAGATGAAAAATGGATGGAATGGGGAAACATTCTAACAAGTGGATGTTACAATTAAAGCTCACCTCGGAGGCAGGAGGGGGCTTACAATAGTCTGCTTGTACAGTAGCTGGGAAAGGCCACTAGATGAGAAACCAGAGGAGCCAGATAGTGAAAAGCCCTGAGGAAGCAAACTGCAACAGGAAAGAAGAGGGAAGAAAACACAAGGCTCTGAAGCAACAAGAACAAAAGCATTTCTCTGTTGGACTACTTCTATTATGTTACATGGGGCAGGACCCAATACTTAGATTGGATCACATAGTACTTACCTTGGCACGAAGGTGATCCCACCATTTGGTACTCACCTCAAATACCTATATCCACCCAGTTGATTCCCATATCACACTGAGATTTCCCCTGTACAGGTACATCGTCTAGACATCCCATCACATTTATACCTACTGTGGTTCCCAGTTTACTCATACACTCAAAGTCAAATCATGTATCTGACTACACAAATACACCCATTTAAGAGAATCCCCTGTTTACTGGGCCCAACTCGCATCCTTTGAAACCCATCCTCATTAATTTCAAAGCATTTCCTTACAATTTACATAATGATGGTTTCTTGTTCAAATGAAGTCTGAACTCCCATTTCTAGAAACATGCCAGTAAAAAGAAAGAGCCATTAGGTATTTGAATCAAATGTGAGCAGAAATGAAGTGTTTCACATAATTATAAATTCATATTTTAAGCGTGGGTGCATAATATGTGGAAGCAGCTTGTTCATTCTAGTCTCCTGTTTACAACATTTATTTATGTGGCTGCAGAATTCAGCGTCTTAATACTGTACGTATAGCAGGCACATTACAATTTACTTGTCACAGATACAATTAAATATCTGGGATTGGGACTTATTATGACATTTTAATGTATGCTAATTTTTATTTTGTAGTGCTTTTCCCCCATTCAGCATTTTCCCTTCCTTAAATGCCAAAGCTTTCAAAATAAGCTGCCATTTTGAGCATTCAACTCAGCTGAAGTCATTCAGTCGAGGAGAGTAGACAAATTTTGCATCATGCCATCTTTTATTTTTAAAAAGTGGGAGTATCTGACTCCTTCTTAAACTTCATGAACACAAAATTCATTCACGTTGATTTCAGACTGAGGTGTGAACTAGAGTGGGCTAACACTAGTGGAGGGGAAATGCTCAAAACTTCAAAGGTGAATGCCCATGTGTTAGTGAAGTTCACAGAGTGGATATGGAGTTGGCATTTTGGTTTGCTAAAGGCAGAGCCTCCCAAACCTACTGGAAATCTCAAGCGATGTAACTAAAGTAGTGGACTGGAGATATTTAATGGGTGTAAAATTCTTAGATTTTCAGAAAGCATATGTTGAGGTTTCACATCTGAAGGTAAAGGTACGTGAGTTGAAGACAAATTAGCGACGTGATTTGCAGTTGTCAGTGTAAACAGGTAAAGGTGCCATCATGTTAACTAAATTAAGTGAAATTATATTCAGGGGATTCTCTTAAAAGGATCAGCATTTACCAGTGAAATGATCACAATATAGCTAACCTCACTGAGGCGGGAAAGAAAGGCATCTTCTCATGAGAAAGATATCCACTGTAGTGATTTCAGAAAATACTGATAAGAATCCATCTTTGGAGACAGGGTTGCACATTTCAAATAGCAACACATCCTTCAGATGACTGTGTGGAACAATGAAGCCTGTTCAGTAACTGATTTAAGATTTACTAAAATGTAGTGATAATATACGTAGTAAACCTCAATGCAATCAAGCAGACTCAACATGGTTTTGTGGAAAGGAAAGCATGTTTGACTAATTTGTTGGAGTTCTTTGAGGAAGGAACAAACAAGGTAAATAAGGGGGAACCTGTGGACGTGCTGTACTTAGATTTACAGAAAGCATTTGACAAGGTGCCACATCAAAGGTTGCTATGCAAAATAAGAGCACATGGCATAGGATGTAACATATTAGCATGGATAAAGGATTGATTAGCTAACAGGAAGCAGAGAGCAGGGATAAAAGGGTCTTTCTCGGGTTGGCAAGATGTGACAAGTGGAGTGCCACAGGGATCAGATTTGAGGCCTCAACTATTTACAATTTATATCAATGATTTGGATGAAGGGACTGAATGTATGGTTGCTAAATTGCTGATGACACAAAGATAGGGAGGAGAGTAAATTGTGAAGAGGACATAAGGAGTCTGCAAAGGGATATAGGCAGATTAAGTGAGTGGGTAAAAATTTGGCAGATTGAGTATGATGTGGGAAAATGTCCACTTTGGCAGGAAGAATAGAAAGGCAACATATTATTTAAATGGAGAGATTGCAGAACTCAGTGGTACAGAGAGATCTGGGTGTCCTGGTACATGAATCACAAAAAGTTAATATGCAGGTATAACAAGTAATTAGTAAGGCAAATGGAATGTTGTCATTTATTGCAAGGTGAATGGAATATAAAAGTAGGGGTATTTTGCCACAGTTGCACAGGCATTGGTGAGACCACAGGTGGAGTAGTGTGCACAGTTTTGGTCTCCTTATTTAAGAAAGGATGTAAATGCGTTATCAGTTCAGAGAAGGTTCACTCAACTGATCCCTCCTCCCCATCCCAGGGTATCTTACAAGGAAAAGTTGGACAGGCTGGGCCTATATCCATTGGAGTTTAGAGGATTGAGAAGTGATCTTATTGAAACATACAAGATCCTCAGGAGACTTGGCAGGGTGGATGCTGAGAGGATGTTTCCCCTTGTGGGAGAGACTAGAACTAGATGACACAGTTTAAAAATAAGGGTTCCCCCATTTAAGACAGAGCTGAGGAGAAATATTTTCTCTGAGAGTCATAAATCTCTTGAACTGTCTTTCCCGGAGAAAGGTGGTGGCAGGGTCATTGAATATTTTTAAGGCAGCGGTAGATGGATTCTTGACTAACAAGGGACTCATATGTATATAAATCACTAAAACCTGAATTCAAAACAAACCATTTTAAAGTTCGAATTTCCCTGACCTTTGACCTACCTGCCAGGCCTCCAGCTGCTGCGAGAGGTTGAGTTTCTGTTGGATTGCATCTAGAAGTTGGCTGTTGAGTGACATCATGTCAATCTTACACTTTGCCAGTTCCATTTCCAGAGCGTTCTCCCTGAAACAGAAACTCAATGTTACCTTTACATTACACCATCATAGTTAAATATCCAACCATGCAGCACATTGCAAGAAGCATGCTGCTTTCAAAGTTATGCATTGCCCTATGTGGAAGTAAATCCCACGGATTCATAAGATCCATAAGGCAATCAGTCTCAGGGCTGGGTTGGAAGTGGGCTTCAGTGCCAAATTTTGAGGTTCCAGGGCATTGGGAAAATGTGTTGGCCAGATCATTTCTAAATCTACTATTATGCTATTTTCTTATGTACTAATCATTTGAAGCCCCAAAAGTTAGTAAAATAAAGCTTTATAAGTGAAAAATATTAATGCCCCCTCTGACACCAAGCTCTTTCTCATCCCTCCCTCCAACCTCCTCCCCACCCCTCCCCTCAACCTTCCCACCCCTTCCAAAACCTCACCCACCCCTGCCACTCCGCCTCCTACCCAAACCTCCCCCAGCCCCTCCCCCACCTCACATTTCCCACCCCTCTACCCCAACACCCACTCCCTCTCCCCAACATCCCCGCTTCACCCCAACCCATCACTGCAACCTCCCGCACCACCCCAACCACCTCCAACCTCCTCCCCACCCCAATCCCCACCCCAACCCCCTTCAACCTCCTCCCCACCCCAACCCAACTCCCTCCCCGAACCACCTCCCCCAACCCCCTTCCCCCAGCCTCCCACCCCTCTCCCCCACAACAGACCCCCTTCTTCCTTCCCACCCCACAAGCCCCCCCTCTTCCTCCCCTGCCACAAACTCCCCCTCTTCCTCCCCCCTCCCCCCAATCCCCCCTCTTCCTGCCCCCTCTCCCCAATCCCCCCTCTTCCTGCCCCCTCCCCCCAAAATCCCTCCCTCTAACCTTCCTCCCCACCGGAGCGGCACTCAGCTGTGCTCTGGCAGCACTACACCCCTGGTTGGGAGGAAGTGCATTAGCTACAGTTTTATTCCTGATCACCGTCCAACATCCCCTCTATTAAGTCCACATCTGGACATTGGACTAGGACTGGATCAGCCATGATACACTATCCACCCTATCCTGATCAAAAGGCCAATGTTTCCTGTCATACATAGTGATTTGGTTGAGGTACCAGAGATGTCCAAAACCTGCGAAAATATAATCCGAGTCAGCACTTTGTAGAGACAAGTAGCAAAAATGGATTGGGAAGGAGGGAAATGCTCCATGTGACCTGGACTCAACCTAACCCAGACCACATTTATTTTCCTGAAAGTTGCATTACAGGGCTGACCTGGGTTATTGCCACAGACCAGGTCTATATATCATTAGTTATTGGCATGTATTTCATTTCACTGTTCAACAAAAAGGCAAAAGGAGGAAGTCCACTGAAATGTTAACAAAATGTAACAGGAGGTGGTATGAAAGGATCAACTCCAACATACTTACCAGCTCATGGCTATCCTGCCCATTTTCTCTGTCATGCCTTATTTGCAGATACATTCCACCAAAGGCACACTATACCAGTGTGCGAATGTCAGATTCACTGGTGATATTTTAAAGGAGCAGTTTGAGAATAGCCTAAGATCTTTTTGGTAAAAAAAAATGGCCAGGAGGCACATCCCATTTTGCTAGGTTTCAAAGACCATTCACCTGCCTTTTCACTCGACCTTACACTCACGTCTCTCTCCAGAAATACATCAAGTCTTTGAACTATTCAGTTTGTCCACTTAAAGTGCCTTATCAGATAACTTATTTGACAACTCTGCCACACATTGGGTGAAGACATTCTGTTCAAAAGGTCCTTTTTGACACTGTAAAGATCAAGCATCTAGTGAAGCAAGTCCAAACACATTTGAAATCTGCAAATTAAACAGATTCCACAGGTTGCAAGGTGAACAACATGAAAAGGCACACTGCCCAATGTGTGAATGCCAGGCTCTGATTCTGACCAGGAGGAAAAGCATTTTCTTGTCAAGGTACAACTTCAGGATAGAAGCTATCCAAGGCTGAGCTAACTTAATCTCAAAACCGGAATTTTCGCTTGGCCATTTAATCTCTGATCACATAGTTGCAGCAGTTACCTCATGTGCTACAGTAAGAGCACTCTGGAGTTTCTCTAGAAATAGCACACATGATTCACTATTGGTAAGTGAGGTGCACTATGGACCTCATCTGGTATCTTGCAATTCCTGATTCAATGAAAAGTAAAGAGATGAAAATATCCTGAAAAGATCCTGTAGATGGACCTAAATTGACAAAGTAACCTTGCCGTATTGGCTTTTTTTCCTTATGGTAATCTTCAAAGCTCTGACTAAACTCTACTATTAGCATTTAATTGGGTCATTATGATATCCTTTCATTTGGGATTTTTAAAATATGTGAACTTTTCCCCAGAACTATTCCAACTATTTTTATCTACAGAATCCAAACCTGAAAGAATTTTCATACAGCATAGATCACCCTCATAGTCAGCCACTTTGTTTCTGGCTGTGAGACTGGCTGCCCTGGTACAATCCATCTCCCCATTTCTTTCCTGCCTTGCTCTCAATTTCCCCAACTTATTTTTTCACTCAAAAGAGGTTAAAAATTGCATGGAATGAGAGAATAAAAGCAAAATACTATGGGTGCTGGAAATCTGCGATAAAAATGAGAGGTCAAGCCCTCTCCTTACAAATTGTGGGTACAATCTACCCCATCGTGGGGTTTATGCCAGCTGTTTATTATCATCAGAGGAAGTCTGGTATAAATATTCCACAAAAGTAAACAAAGTTCCAGAATATTCCTTCACTCTTGCACACCAATGTTCAACATGGTCATCCACAACAACATCACAGCATCTTTATCTTCTACCAGCTATGGCAGCACATCCAGTCTTATTCCTAGTTAATTTGTAATTGCTTTCTGATTCTTGAGTTTTTCAAGGCTGACCCATAGTGACCCCCAGGGTATTGATGATGGGTGTTTCAACAATGATAATGCCATTGAATGTCAAAGGGAGGTGATTAGTGCGTCTCTTGATAGTGATAGCCATTTCCTGGCACAAATGTTACTTGCCACCTAATCTGTTCAGGCCTCAGTGTTGTGCAGGTCTTTATGCATGCAAACATGGACTGCTACAGTATCTGAGGACTTGCAATTGTCTCGCAAATGACTAAAGAGTTTCTCCTGCCCATTACTTTGTCCAGACGGTCACTACAGGCATTGCTCACTCTTTGTGTAGAGGCACTTCTTGATATCACCCCTGGACTTGCTCTATCTGGATTTACATTTTAGATACAAAATTAGAGGGGTCACTCTGGTCCTCAGCTTGAACCTCTACTTACAGAACTCCTCAGAAATAATCACCTCATTCATTTCCTTGGGGTTGCAGCCATCCTGACTGTGGAAATTTACTGCTTTGAGTCTGTTCCTAAATTATGCTCCGAAGAGTTTTATATAGGTCAGGTTCCAGTATGACTGGATCTGTATTTTAGCAATAGTGAAGTGAGTACAGGAGTGAAGAATGAAGAATGGTTAACTGAATGATACACAAGCAAAACAGGAAAAGGGAGAATAGAAAAAAAGGAAAGACAGGTACAATTCAGAGCAGGAGATGGGGATTGTCATTTTACACTTTGATCTTCAAAAGTAAATGTTTTAATGATCGAGTGGGGTGGTGAGGGGTGCATGGAGGGGATAGTTTAATACTAAACTCTGCCTGGAACAGTCTGTGATGTGAAATCATGTCACATTTATACTCTTTATCTAGGTTACACTCCCACTTTTCCCACAGCATTCCCATGATGTATGCAAAGTGTGCTTGTGAGCACATGTACATGGTGTGCTTCACTAGCTCCCAGGTCTCCAATATCCCTCCAAACCAGTTCCAAGGAGTCAAGTGAGAGGGGTACAAAAATGATATTTCCTTCGATTTACTGTCCTGTCTCAGCATAACCACAACAGTGAGTTTGGGAATTAGGGGATCAAAGATGCAGATCTGTACTGCACAACCACTCTGTGTTGGTGCTCCGATAATTATGATATAGGGCAAAGCTAAAGAATTGGTCTCTGGAGAGCTCAACAGTCCAGTTGCTACCTTTTATAGCTCATTAGTTACTCAGTCAATTAATAATCCAATTTACAACATCTCTGATCCCATGAGCTTCCACTTCAGGTTTAAATCTTCTCTGATTGGTTTTGTCAAAGCCATTTTGAATGTCAAGGGATTGATTATCTGTTATGATATCTGTCTGAGAGGTGGATTGGGGGGGTGGTGTAAGTGAAGATTACGTTACTCAAGGAGTGTTTAACTTATTTTTCTTATATGTTGAGCAACATCAGATCTGTTTGAAACTGTGACAGTAAATGCATGTTCACCTGTGATCTTCACTTCATCTTCCTGAGATACAATTATATTCCGATCTGCATAATTAGAGCTGCAACTAGACAAATACCTTTAGACAGGTGAATCAGAGAGCAAGGTCAGCTGTTTTCAAATCCAATAACTTAGGCAATGCAGACACAGGATGTCAAAGTGCCACACTGGAGTTCTTTTGGATATATTGATGATGCATCATAGACTTATTCAGTCCGCAAGCCATTCAAATGGTATTGATACCAGTACAAAGCACAATGGAAAAGGGATGATTTAAATTCACAATATTGAAGTATCTGTTTTGGGCAGGAGAGGAGAGGGTGGCATGGCTGATACTGTCAGATCTACTGTTGGAGTGGGATTGATGTTGAGATAATCGTCAGCTACAAAATTAACCACGGCCCCTCTTAGCCTGTAGCTGCTCATGGCTTTTCATTTTCATCAGACAAGTTTCTTACTTTGCTATGGCTTCATCCCGGTCGCTGAGAGCTTTCTGAAGCTGCTTGTCTTGTTCCTTTTCTTCGGATGTCACCTTCAGCTTGTCTCTCTCTTCTTTCATTGCATTCATTTCAACTCTCAGCAGCACCACCTATACAGACAACAAAGATCAGCGAGAGGGCAAGTCGCATGAAAATCAGCCTGCTGAGAACGCTCAAGAGTTTACCATTCACTACACCTGACCAACAGAATAAACCTTGGGCCTGTGTTCCGAATCCCCAAGTCAATGCTGGATTCATGAATCAAACTAGCAGCACAGCTTTCCAAACTGTTTATAGTTCAGAGGTAGTAGGGAAAAAATAGAAAAGTGACACTGGTCTGGCAGCAAGTGCCTTTGTGAGGTTTAGGTAGTGTAGTGGTTTTACAGATGCCTTTTGCTACACCTGACACAGGAGTGCTTCATGCTGACAATGGATACCCAAAATATGAAAGTTTTCCCCTTTTGAGAGTTAACACCATGTGTTTAAATTGTGTGAGAAGCCACACCAAATAACATACAGAACTGGAAACTGCTATGCCCCCAAAAACACCGGATGAGAGTGTTGCACCCCAATAATCGGTAAGGGATGGGTGCCAGAGACTATGTGACCAATTTTCAAAGAGCCACTGAGGTTGGACCTGAAGTGGGTGGGCCCACAATTTCCCATAATTGGCCAGGGTGTCAGTCACTCGCTGTGCTCCCAGCCATTTTAGTTCCAGGTGGTTCAGGTGGGGTGAGTGGGTGGTGGACCATTAGTCTGTTAGGTCAATTAAATGGCCTAATATGGCCACTCAGCAGAGGCCGACGAGGATTTCCCAGTCAGCCTGCTGGTCCCCCACTCTGAGGTCGAAACACAGCCAAGGGATGGAGGCAGCCCCCAGCCTCCGGGGAGGTGGCCAGTGCTCCAACTCTCCTACGAGCCACCCTTCCACATTCCATAGCCATCAAGTCACAGTGTGGCTCTGGCTATCCAGTGGAGGCATTGCCCTCCCCCATGATGATGGCCTGGCAGCTGGGGCCTTTTTAATGATCAACATTTTAAAAATCTTTTCAGAAGGTGCCTTGAAATGGAGGCACCCTCTCATTTCCACCCACCCCTCTCCCCAAATCTGCAGCTCCCACCACTGATGATGAGGCTGCCGATTAGTCATTGGTAGGGAGCCTCCTATTGGCCCTCCAGTCTCAGGAGCCTGCCTGCAACCTTAATTGAATGGCAAACATGCACCCTAGCCACCTTGCTCATCAAAAACCAGGATGAGTGTCAGGAATTGGACCCGGAAACATAACCAGTGCTGGGGTCTCAAGCCCAGGACACGCATTTCAGCCATTACTGCCTTTGCTTCTAGAGCTACTGCTATGTAGAATGTGTAGTGAAGTTTGGTAGTCACATTGGTGTCAGAGTTTATAAAATTGCACTGGAATTGTTATGGTCGAAAATAGGCACCTGAAATGATCATTTAGCTTCTGTTTGTTAATAGATTTGGACCAACATTCATTGCTTAGCCCCTATGTTGTGAAACCTTTTTAAATGTGCGTTTTGGTCATGGTGGGGGTGGGTGGTGGGGGAGGCAGTGGTAGTGGATTTGGCTTGCTTCCATCTGCTTTTTGTTAAAACATTAAACAAAGTCAATATTTGGGAGTGGAACACTAACTACTTAAGTACCATATCAGAATTAAGTACACATGTGTTAGATAAGCACCAGATATTGAATAGCTTAATACAAGTCACACAAATACATTGGAAATAGTTATACTATCATCAAGCAGAGACTAGAATTCCCTGCAAATGCCACACGTACACAGAAATACATGTGAATTCAGGCACACACACAAAACATGAAATAACATGTCACTTAATGCATTCCACCCACAACAATTTTACTATTAGACTCCAGGGACAATTTACATTGGCATGTCTCTTAATACTTTAATTCCTGAATAAACAGAGAAAACTAACATGCTAGGTTACTGAGCAATATCATCTTAACATTACCATACACGTTGTTCAACCTGACCAGCTATATTCCACAGATCACATTCCTAGTGTCCCAAAAGGGACTGCAACTATTTGATCAAGAGCAAAACTCCGAGGATGCTGGAAATCTGAATTAAAAACAGAAAATGCTGGAGATAGCAGATCAATGGAGAGAGAAACAGAATTAACGTTTAGGGTCAATGACTTTTTGTCAGAAGTTGTCATACACGAGGGCTTGCTCCAGTTGTTGCCAGTGTTCTGCTGAAAGGTTGTTGACCTGCAATGTCAACTCTGTTTCTTTCTCCAAAGATGCTGTATGACCTGCTGAGTATTTCTGGCATTTTTATGCTTTTATTGAAATAATTATACCAATATCCTTCAAACGTATTCTTAAACAGGTGTTCATAAAGCTCTTTTCTAAAAGAGTTAAACATTACAGTAATAACTCTTTTTGGTGGGAGCCTGTTAATCTATAGGGAGCTAAGTACATTGAATGTTGAATCAATGGGAATTTAATGCAGTTGTATGCACCTAGCATACGCCAGATTCTGGTTTGAGCTTGCCCAGTGTGTACATCGTGATACATTGGAGTTCTACTTGAGTTAATTCATACTAACATACCGTAGACTCATTTCCATCAAGAATGTTCTGGATCAGACGTTTGAGCTCGTGCAGTGCTGTGTGTAGGCTCCCTGTAGGGATATCTTTGGCAGAGGAGGTGTCAGAAGATTCATCCATAGAGGAGTCAGTGGAAAGTGCAGAGTCTGTGATGTCATTTCCTCTCAGGTGTGAGCAAAGTGAACGTACTTGGCAGTAAGCCTCCCAGAGTTCTATTCTCAGCTGTGATGAATGAAGAACAATGCTGTGAGTTAAGTAGAGAAACATAAAACAAGCTGATGGTACAATTATACATATAGTCCACCCAGAGTCTGTGTCACCCAGTTGCTCTTCACAACCCCTAGCTACTGGCCTCACTTTAGCCTTACAAGTCCCATCTGCGAGAATTTTTCACTACAAATCTACCTATGTGACAAAGCTGGTGGACCCTTATTTGGTACCTCAGAATAAACTCAAAATACTCTCCAACTATCTAACTCTCTTATTCATTTACAGTCAAGTTTATTGTCAGTCATCCAAACTTCATGGGCATGAGATCTTCTGGTTCTGTTGCGAGATTGTCCTGTGGCCTTTATTTCATTATTCAATCCATTCAAGCTCTGGTCTCTTATTTCCACTTTTATATCTGTTGGCGCTAGTCTTGCAACATTGCCCTCTTGCATTATTGGAGGTTCTTTCTCCTGTTTGTGATAATTTTCTGACACAAGAGTCACTTTTAGACTCACTATCAGTGTTTGCATTATGCTTTCTCACTCTCCACTCTTTCACCCCATTCTGCTAGTCCGTAAACCTTGGCCATCATCCTGAACATTCAATGAATACTTACTTACCAGTAGCTTTCGCCATACGTCCCACAATTGTTGTAACCCTCCATTCATTAAACCAACTCTGTTTTATGTGTCACTCAAGTACCCACTCTGGACAATTGGCCTGTGGATGTATTGGTACTGTCACATGAGTCACGTGCACTCACATTATCACAACCCAGCCATTGATCTACCAATTTCTGTTCCTAAGAACACTCATCATAAAACACATCAACATTTGAAGTACGAGGTGCATGTTTACTTCTATCAGCTGCTCAGAGTCTGGGATTTTGTAATTATTTCTGATTAAATGTGAAGAATAAACCTCGACAGCTTGATAGCCATAAGTACTGTCTTATCACCATGACCAAATACCTCACTAGGGCCTTCCCTATGGCCTACTTTTTATATAATGCACCAAATGTCCTGAATTAAATTTATTGTAACAGGAGGACTATCACACAGAACAAAAGGCAATTAGAGACTTAGCCCATAGAGTAAACTCTAGGGACTGCATCCTCCAACCATCTGGCATGAATTCTTTGCATGAAGCAAATGGTTGTTAACTTGCTATTTGGTTGATCAGCTAAAATTTTATGCAGTATTTCATTGTGAATGGAAGCAAGTGGTAATCATAGTCCATGCTGCTGTATTCATGACCATGATGTTCATATTTTCACACATGTTTCTGAACTTTTCATTAGCAAATTTCCAGTCAGAAACTTTGCTGGTGTCCAAAGTCTGTTCCCTGTCTTTTTGTCCTTAAGTATTATTGTTGACAGATTAAATCTGGTCACAAAGTCTACAAACTACAGAATGAAAATATTTCCGTTTTTGTCTCATACTATTGGATCCATGGCAACTACCTTGTTAAAGTCACATGTTAATCGAAGGCTTACAATAGGACCTAGTGGCGCCCTTCAGTACTTTTTACAGATTTCACAATTCACATTTCTCATTAATCTCATCTATTTGCCTTGTATATACTTCAAACACACCTGCGTCTATCAGAATTTTTAGCTTTTAACAAGTAGGTTGAGCAAATTGTTTTTGTACTTTTAGGATAATTTGCTTTCTTCACTCTGATTCCTATCATCTGATCAACAAATACTTGTTTCTCATCAGGATGTTAGACATCATTGTTCCAGGTCAAGTTTCAATTGCACCTTTTTCATAGAAGATTTACTCAACAGCATAAGTATCTCACTACTATATCAGTACTTATAAAATAGCTTCCTCCAGCTATTTCACATGGAATTATAAATCTCTTTAGTGACCTTGATGTGCTGTCATCACTAAATATAAAGCAAGTACTACTTTTATATTCCTTATATACTTTTATATTCCTCAATCATCACTAGATGGCAAATCAAGATAACATTTTAACCTATCTGTCCCATATACTATTGTAGTACAAGCACTGTTTTGGAGACTTGGACAACCTACAGCAGGCACCTCAAAGCACTGGAGATGTATCACCAGCGTTGCCTTTGCAAGATCCTCCAAATCCAGTGACAAGAAAGGTAGTCCAACAACAGTGTGCTCTCCCAAGCTAACATGCCCAGCATCAAGGCGCTACTCACTCAAAACCAGCTTCACTGGGTGGGACATATCATCCGTGTGCCTGACACCAGACTCCCAAAGCAACTGCTCTACTCGGAACTCGGTCACAGCAGGACACTCTCAGGAGGACGAGATAAATGCTTACGGGTGTCCTTAAAGGTATTCCTGAGAATAGGTCAAACATCCCTGTTGGCTCATGGGAGTCCCTGGCTTATGACCAACCAAAATGGAGAAGATTCATTCAGGAAGGCACCAGAGACATCGAAAGACTTTGTCAGGAATATGGAGAGACAAAGTCAAGGCATTGGAGGGAGCACACAAACCTCAAACAAGTCATCTACCCAACTTTCCGAGCACCACCTGCCCCATGTGACAGAGTCTGCAGATCATGGATTGGACTTATCAGCCATCCCAGAACCCATCAAGGTCCCACTCAGTCATCCTCAATCCTTAGGGACTGCTGAAGATCATCATCTAGTACTGCACAGTTAAAGGAGTCCATGATTAACATATTTATCACAGACTAAAACACCTTGTGACCAGTAGAATTTGTTTGGACTCTTCAATATCTTCATCCTCTTCCACAGAATTCTCTTCATGTGTTATTTCAAGGGCCCAGCCTCTTCGCTTTGGGTTGTCATCGGCCCCTTGATTCGAAGATAATGTCTACTCAGGGTTGCTTTGGATAGTTCACTGCACAATGATACTTCAAATTACACCATTTTTTTCCCTTTATTCTTTCTTGGGATGTGGCATCGCTGACAAGGTCAGCATTTGATGCCCATCCTAAGTGACTTGCTAAGCCATTTCAGAGGGCAGTTATGAGTCAACCACATTGCTGTGGGTCTGGAGTCACATGTAGGCCAGACCAGGTAGGGATGGCAGATTTCCTTCCCTAAAGGGCATTAGTGAATCAGAAGGGTTTTTACAACAATCGACCATTGTTGTCATGGTCACCATTACTTACTGAGACTAGCTTTTTAAATCTTTTTTTAATTCCACCAGCAGCCATGGTGAAATTTTAGTCCAGAGCATAAGTCTGGGCCTCTGGGTTACTAGTCCAGTGACATTACCATCATCTACCACCCGAAGCACCTATTAACTAAATTCCACAAATTCTTTCACCCATTATGTTTGTTTAAATATTGTCCTCTGCCAGATCTGAAGGTGCTTTCATCCTCATTCTGTCTTTGGAGGAAGCCATTCAGCTCACTGTGTTTGTGACAGCTCTTTAGAAGTACAATCCAATTAATTCCACACTCCTCTTTTTCCTTAGCCATGCAAAGTTTTCCTTTTCAAGTAGATAACCAGTGGCAGAGAGTTCCAGGCCCCTACCAGCTTCTGAGCGAAAAGAAATTCACATCAACTCCCATCTTATCCTTTTTTAAAAAATTCATCCACGGGATGTGGGCTTCGCTGGCTGGGCCAGTGTTTACTGCCCATTCCTAGTTGACCTTGAGAAGGTGGTGGTGAACTGCCTTCTTGAACGGCTGCAGTCCATGTGGTGTAGTTACACCCACAGTGCTGTTAGGGAGTTCCAGGATTTTTGACCTAGCGACAGTGAAGGAACGGTGATATATTTCCAAGTCAGGATGGTGAGTGACTTGGAGGGGAACTTCCAGGTGGTAGTGTTCCCATCTATTTGCTGCCCTTGTCCTTCTAGTGGGGTTGGAAGGTGCTGTCTAAGGAGCCTTGGTGAATTCCTGCAGTGCATCTTGTAGACAGTACACACTGCTGTTACTGTGCGTCGGTGGTGGAGGGAGTGAATGTTTGTGGATGTGGTGCCAATCAAGCTGGCTGCTTTGTCCTGGCCGGTGTCAAGCTTCGAGTGTTATGGGAACTGCATTCATCCAGGCAAGTGTGGAGTGTTCCATCACACTCCTGACTTGTGCCTTGGGGAGTCAGGTGGTGAGTTACTCGCCACAGGATTTCTAGCCTCTGACCTGCTCTTGTAGCCACAGTATTTATATGGCTAGTCCAGTTCAGTTTCTGGTCAATGGTAAGCCCCAGGATGTTGATAGTGGGGGATTCAGTGATGGTAATGCCATTGAACGTCAAGGGTCAATGGTTAGATTCTGTCTTGTTGGAGATGGTCATTGCCTGGCACTTATGTGGTACGAATGTTACTTTAAATCTTTGATCCCTGGTTAATGACCTCCTTGCTAAGGGAACTTAGAATAATTTTCTCCATCTAGACCCCTCAATTTATACACCTCGTTATGATCCTTGGTCAGATCCCAGGTCATGGGGGGAGATTCGGTTAGGGACCAATAATGTTTTGTTAAAGTTTGAGATTCAAAACGCTTACTAAATGATAAAACCACAAGATTCCACGGGTTTTGAACAAACAAAAATAAACTTTACTACACAAGTTTAGAAAGATAAAACAATTTACAATATCTATTGTACATCTAACATTTAGGAAGTATGAGGTACATGCGAATTAACAGGCGAACTGTGGTCAGACACATCACACCACACAGTAGATGACAGATACGACCAAAACAGATTCCATAGATTTCTCAACAGCCCACTCAGATGTTAGTCTCATCATGAGCCAACTAATCTCACTCAAACTTCATCTTTCTCACGAGGGTTTCCAATATCCACCTTTGAAGATCTTGCCTTGGAATTCGCTCCAAACGTCGCTCCTGCTTGGACAGCTTCAACAATGGCCCACTTTGCAGGGCTTCAATCTTACTTTCTGAGATTCCTTTCCCTGGGATTTCAGAGTTCACTCGAGCATCATCTTCCAAGTACAAATTTCAGATCTTCGGCCGTGCCAAGCAGAACACCACTGCTCCAATGGGGTACCTATGCTCCAAAAGCCCGCAACACGGAGTCACCAACCTTCAGCTGCCTCTTTGGATCTCCAGGGCTTCTCTCATGCCCACTTCTCTTTGAATCTGCTCCCTGTAGGTCTTTCTTTAAGCTGGAGTCTGTCTCTGCTCCTTTATTGTAACAAGTTAACAGGACAGATTTCTGTTCCCTATCTTTGTCCCTTTCCTGGGACTTCCTTTCTGGGACCTCTCCCTGTCTCCATCCCTGGCTTGGGACCTCTCCCTGTTCCCCTCCTGTGTCCTGCTCCCTGGGACACCTACTAGATAACAGTTCTCCATGTCAAGTCATCTGACCTGCCTTTTTGCACCGTTGTTCTTTCTTCTGCACAGGCACGCAGGGTCAGTCCTCAGCCTAAGGAACATATAAAAGGTAATACCGCGCATGTGCAGCCAGTTTCTGGCCGGTACATGTGCAAGAGACCCGAGTTTCATCAGTCCCAACCTCTGAACTTCGGATTAAGGTAAATTTAGGTATCATCACAACCTCAATTAAGTTTCCCTTCGGCCTTCTCTGTCACAAAGAAAACAACCCCAGTCTATACAATATTCCCTCATTGTTAATCTTTTCCATTTCTGGCAACATCCTCATAAATCTCCTCTGTACCTTTTGTATTGCAATCACATGTGATTTGGTGGCCAAAACTATAAGCTCTATTCTAACTGTGGCCTAACTAGTGTTTTACACAGTTCTAGCATAACTGCCCTGCTCTTATATTGGTTAATGAAGGAAATTATCGTGTATGCCTTCATAGCTACCTTATCTACATGACCTGCGAACATGCATTCCAAGGTCTTTCTACTCTTCAATGCTTCTCTGTATCCTACCATTATTGTGTAATCTCTTGCCTTTCTTGCTTCCCAAATGCATTACCTCACTTTTCTCCTGTCCTTAATCCATCTGTTGTGTTGACTCCTGTGTTCAGTATCTGAATTATGTCAAAATCTGGCAATCATTGAATCTTCTATTCTTTATGTCATTGCAGAATGCCTCAGTATGTTCCTTGAAGGCTGAATTATTTTTTAAGGCAGCAGCACCTGATCCAACAGGGCTTAACTTCTCCAAAAACCAACAGTTAGAACCAGAAGCCTGACCATATGAGACATCTTAATATCATCCAATAGTTTAAATGCTAGCACCAATCCAAGCATCGCTAAATTCAATTTCATCAATCTTTTATACAATCTATTAAAGTCCATGATATATTCCTCCAAGGCCATCTGTTTTCCAAATCTATGTAATTCTGATCATGTCTCATAGACATTTATCGCATCATCTTTTTTGAGGGCTTCATTCAAGAACTCTAATAAAAGATCCAAATCTTGATCAGTATCTAACTGATAGGCATCCACCTCACAAGATAATTTACTTTTGATTTTACTTCTTGTAGGATGCAATAACATCAAGTCCATGTCTTGTTTTCTCTTTGGTTACCCATGTCCACATACCCACTTCATTCTTCCACTGGTCACATGATTCAGATTCGGGGAACATCGGAGGATAATCATATTCTGACAATTTACACTTTGCATTTTCCACAGTGGTCAGTGGATTTTAGTTTTTGGTCTTTTCTTTTGTTGTTAGTTTCCAGCCTTTGCCTTTAGGCACTATTTTTTGTTACCATGTCATAATCCAGAAGGCCAGGTATTGAAGGATAGAACTGGAGCCAATCTATTCACAATTTTGTAAGCACTTATTTACACATTACAAACCAACAACCATTGTTTCAGTCTGTTCCCATTGATAGGAACACAGGCGAATCCTCAATTATTGCCCAGCAACATACCGTTAAATACAATTAATATATAATTAACATCGTCTAGCTGTGCAACTGAGTACCTGTTCTCTCTCCTGTTCCAGCTCCTCTGCTTCCATGCTCTGCTCAATTTCCGACAGTAATGACGTACTTGTTGGGCTCACACTGTGTAGACTCATCTCCTCATTCATTTCATCCACTTTCACTTGAAGCTGCCGGTGAGACATCCTTACTTCATGGAGTTCTAGCTGGTTCTGCTGTAGCTTTGAAACCAGAGTGCAAGGCATAATATTAGAATTATTCCCACTTAAAATGATGGATCAGCCAATCCTGATTAAGATCAAGTCAAGCCAAGCCAGAGATCCAAATTTGGTCTCAGGGGTACTATACCATTCCTTTCCCCAAAACCAGGATTGAGACAAAAGGCAAGGTGCTGTTCCTCGAGCTTGCGTTGAGCTTCATTGGAACATTGTAGCAGGCCAAGGACAGAAAGGTTAGAGTGGGAGTAAGGTGGAAAATTAAACTGACAAGTGACACTTGGTACTCTACAGCCTTCTGGACTCAATATTGAGCTCAACAACTTTAATCATAATCATCATCATAATCTCTTCCAAAACAAAAACAGAATTACCTGGAAAAACTCAGCAGGTCTGGCAGCATCGGTGGAGAAGAAAAGAGTCGACGTTTCGAGTCCTCACGACCCTTCAACAGAACCATAATCTCTTCCTCCATCTTGTTCTATTTTTTTTTTGCTGGCTTGTTTCTTTCTTTATCCCTTCATATTGCATTCAGTTAGCTGCTATATAGTCATTCACACCTCATGTGGATCTTTGTTTCTTTAGCATATCCAGTCCCACTTTCTTCAGCCTTTGCATCATGAAATCTTTTGTTAATTAATCTCTCCTGTCATCCACCCCATCAGAGACCTTCCCTTTTATTCTTCCTGCTCCCTCCCACCCCCGCTTTTTACTGGCATAAAAATTCTTACATTTCTATCTTTCTTCAGTTCTGATGAAAGGTCATCGACCTGAAACATCAACTGTTTCTCTCTCCACAGATGTTACCTGACCTGCTGAGTATTTCCAGCATTTTTTGTATTTCAGATTTCCAGTATCTGCAGTATTTTGCTTTTCCTTATTCTTGTACTCTACTCCTTTTGCAATCAAGGCCAACATGCCATTTGTCTTCCTAACTGCTTGTTACAACTGCATGCTAACTTTGTGTTCCTTGTTCGAGTACATCTAAAGTCTCTCCGTACATCAGCATGAAGAAGTTTCACACATTTTTAAATAATTCTGCTTTTGCATTCTTAATGGCACAGTAAATAACCTCACACTTACCCACATTATATTCATCTGCCACCTTGTTGCTGACTCACTTAACCTGTCTATATCTCTTTGCATCCTTTCTGTCTCCTCCTCCTCAGCTTACATTCCCATCTAGCTTTGTACAATCAGCAAGCTTGGATACATTATTACTCTTAGTTTCTTCATCTAAATCATTAATACAGATTGTAAATGGCAGAGGCCCCAATTTTGGCAGAAGTCTCCAGATGTTAGAGAGGAGGAGTTTGCAGGATCAGTGGAGCAGGGTGTTCCTTCGCCATGTCTGAATTCGGTGCCTCGGCTGATGCCGGGCGGTCCGTCCAGTTTTAGTCTCATCGTACTTTGTTCTAGTGCTTTAGTACAACTGAATGACCAGCTAGGCCATTTCAAATAGCAGTTAAGAGTCAACCACATTGCTATGGGTGTGGACCAGGTAAAAATGGGAGAATTATTTTCTTAAAGAACATACATTTTCTAGCTTCCCTTTAAATGCATTTATACTATTTGTTACAGCTACTCCCTGTGGAAGCGAGTTGTTACGTGTAACAACTGAATAAAGAGGCTTTTTCTGAATTCCTGATTAGATTTCATGACAACTATCAACTCTCCCTCTAATTTTTCTGAGTTGTGTACAGTCTGTTTGTTACATGTCTTGTTACATTCTGGATGGTTGCACAGCCTTGCACTTGTGTTCTTTCTAAAGAACACTGGGGACTATCTTATACTGATGACCTCTAGTTTTACTCTTTCTCACTCTTTCTGCCTACTTAAAACCTTCCATAATTTTAAAGGCATCAGTTAGATATCCCCTCAGCCTTCTCAAATGGACATTTGCTGGTCATCCCTTGCTGATAAGTATAACCTCACAGTTCTGCTTTCAACCATATATATCTTTTCAGACCATCCCCAGTACCACTATATCCTTTTTTCTAATATTGTGACTAGACCCCTACTCAGTAAGTGTAGTCCAACCTTTAGCATAACTTCTCTACTTTTTAGTTCTATAAACCAATTGCTTGGTATGATTTTTATGGCCAATTAACCTGCCTTTAGTTTTAGTGATTCCTTTGCTCCTCTATCCCATTTTGATTATTTTCTAATTGCTTTTTATTTTTCTTACCAAAATGTAATACTTCACACTTATCAGTGTTGAAGCTCATTAATTATAACCCCATTCTGCGAGTTTATTAATGTCTTCTTGTAATTTGTTTCAGTCCTTTTCAGTCTTGACCATACCACACCACCCCCACCCCTAGCACCCCTCCAAAACCAATTTGACGTCATCTACAAATTTAGAAATTGTATTTTTGATGCAAAGTCTTAACTTGTTAATACAAATTGTGTATAACAAATGGTACCCAGCACTATTCTTTGTAGGACCCCACTTTACATCTTCTGCCATTCTGAACAGCTACCATTTACGTCTAATCTCTGCTTTGTCTTACAGCCAAGTTACGACTGTCTATTTAGTACCATCCACTTCTGTTTTTTAAAAAGTCTGCCATGTGACACTTTATGAAATTATATAACATCTATTGCACTACCTTCATCAACCCTCTCAGTTACTTCTTTGAGCCCTTTCTAATGCATCTATGTCCTTATTCAGATGGACGAGCACAACCATACACTATACTAGAGACTGGCCTCACCTGTGTCTTGCGCAAAGGCAGTATAATTTGCTCTGACTTGTAGTCTACTGTTCGATTTACCACATTAGCTTCGGGGTACAAGCAATAATCAGTTCCAGAACCTTTTCCTTTTTGGCTTTTGTTAGTGATGCCCTAGTGATGCTCTCTCCACAAAATTCTACTCTCGTTATCCTGGATGACAGTTGGATGAAGCCTGGCTTGGTTAGGCTCCTTTGGCCCCACATTCCCACTGACTTACTTCAATAGCATTTTTAAATATTTTACCAAGGCAGTATTCAGTCACACAGAGCTGTTTAAAGACCAAAGTCACAGGTTTGATTCCCACTTGGTCATACATAATTTGGAAAACAACCCTTTCATTTTGTTAATTTTGTAGTTATTTTCTTTGTTTGGGTAAGCCACTTTTCCCCAGGTTTTAGTGGTATTGCCCCATTTGGATAAATACGTCATGCCTAGCCCCCACAATTTCATCAGTCTATCTCAAAATTGGACCCCTTCAAGTTATTTCCCTCAAAATCCAAGTTGTGTTGTCAGTTTAAAGGGGGGTTGGGTAAGGAGGAGGACATTTGTTGAATCCCCATGGAGTTAATCCATGCCCAATCCCACAAGCTTATTTTAAATCAGGATGCTTTTATGTTATATATATTTACTGTTACTCCACAGACATTAGCCTACATTTATAATCAAGACCAAAAATCCAACTGCCCTTTCTCAGCTCTTATACAAGTATATAAATTAAGAGCAGGAGCAGGAGTAGGCCATTCGGCCCCTCGAGCCTGCTCCACCATTCAGTAACATCATGGCTGATCCAATTAAGGGTTCAAAGACACTTTCCTGCCTACCCCTGATACCCTTTGACTCCCTTGTTGGTCAACTGCATATGTACCTGCACTTAGTTACAGACACACACAGAAATTCAAGAATAGAGGAACACCCAATCACAACTTACTCTGAAGTGCGGGTCCTTTTTCAGGACTTGATCAACAATTTTGTGACCCAACCCCTTATCCCTCTACTTGTTAAAGAATTGGAAATTGATCCATTTTCTTTTTGAATCCTTCCCCAAATGCATTATTTACTGGACTGGCTGGTAATCTATTCTAAAAGCTGTTGAATCTGTGAGAGGATACTTTTTAAGCTCTCAGTTGCATCAGGTCAGCATGGTTTCCTCTCGTTCGCCATCAATGTTGTTGAGTTGTCCCTTTTTTAGGAAACGTGAACCATGTCTTTGATTGAACCCTACTTTCAAAGAAAATAGATTCACTTTCCTCACTTCTCCTCATAGCTTGATGACCCAAATCTTATCATTTTATCAATTTTCACCAAATCCTTTCGCCGTATCTATATTGGATGAGTAGGCTGATTGCACATGTGAATCCAGCAATGTTTTACTGCATGTCAGCAGCACTCCCTGGGCTAACATTGTGCTGATTTACATCAATATCTTCCTTGCCTTTGGAACTGCTATCTCATCCCAAACATTAGTCTTTAGGGTTTGGTCACTTTTAAAGCCGCTTTAATTTTTGACTTAGTTGAATTAATGAAACTAGTTGCTCTGTAACATTTGCCATTGTTGTATGATGTTGTATGTGCCTGCATGCCATTGTAATGTAAAGGTGTTCGGCAGAGCAAAGGTTAATGTGGGACTGGAGAATAGCACCACCCATAGTATGATGTATAGAGTCACATGGTAATAGAATGAGAGAACAGTCTAGAGAGAACACTCTGGAGCCAGCCTGCATGGAGATAACAGCACAGTAACCTGGCACCTGTAAATAGTTAAAGACTTCCAGCAAACAGTTCATTTTAAATATACAAGTCTCATCATTGAGACATCTAAAGAGCCCATATCACAACATGGTTGGCAGCAATGCTCACCTCTAAAAGGTAGCACATCAGCGGTGTTATGAAAGCTGGCATTTTAAACAATGAATCCAGAACAGTATCCCAAGGTATGAAAAACTAAAAGCAGCTGAAGCCAAACTAGAAAGACATGCACCTAAGAAGAAAACTTGAAGAAACAGTAAGACGCATTGACACAGGCTTAGAAGTTGAAGGTTTTACCAGAGTGAGAGGAAGCCCCATGCAAGACCCCTGAGTGGCGCAGAGGAAAAAAACTACTTAGGTCACAAGGTGGGTGAGGAACACCACAAAACTTGCAAGGCCCTGAGTGACACCGAGTTAAAACACTTAGAATACAAGATGGTGAGCAAAACTACAAAAATTTCAAGACCCTGAGTAATGCAGAGTCAAAGAACCCAGTCAGTTTATGAGATGGTGAGCAAAGCTATAAAAAGCTGTACTTACATTATAGAATAGGTGACAGCCCCAGGGCTCAGCAGGTTGCAGCAGTGGTGGCCATGCTGCATTGAAGTTAAAGAGAAAAGAAAATCGGCTGGCAGAGTCAAGAGAGAGCCCTGCAGGGCACAGTAAAAAAGAAAGGGAAAAGCCTGCAGAGTTTAAGTGAACCCCTTTCAGTCAGGAAAAGTAAAGATTTTCGGTAAAGATAAAGGAATTATTGCTGTTCTCAAGCGTTTAAAGCAAAATGGCACTGAGAGTAAAAAAAAAAGCAAACCTGCAGAGTTGACAGCTTATGGTTTTCATAAACTGCACCCACTGAAACTCTCAAAGCGCAAAGCTCAAAAAGACTTGCAGAGCTTAAAATAGAGAAAGAATGGTCCAGAAAAGAAAAGCTCCTACCTTAAAAGTTTACAACAGTTTAAAAAATAAAAGGCCAACGATTGCTGGGAGCCCACTAAAATCAGGACAAGTGTGGGGAACATACACAGAGAAACCAACAGCTGCAGCAACAAATTGAAAGGGGAAAAGTAACGGTCACTGCACTGACAGTTCTTAGAGCAGTAACGACATCTAAAACTGCAACTGCAAAGAAAAACCAGCCATGGAAGGAAAATTATAAGAGCCAGATGCATTTGTGCCAAGGAAAGGGCTAAACCAGACCAAAGAGTGGAAGTCTTGGAGAAGACAGTTTGTAGTGTACAGGAGAAGTACAGGATTAAGAAACGAATCAGAAGAAGTACAAGTCGACAAGCTTTTATTCATCTTTGGTTCATTTGCTGGTGAAGTACTCCTCAGCCAACATATAGATCCATATTCAACAACATTTGGTGAGATATTAAATATATTTGATCGATATTTTAAACTCCCAATAGAGCACCGAGGGCAACAAGTGACCCCAGAGAGGACAAACCCAAATAAAGCGCCAAGGCAACAAAAGACCCTAGAGCGAGGGACACAGGTGGCAGTGCAGAGCAAGCAGATGACTGTGAATGAAGAAAAGCTATCTGAGGTAACTCAAAAGAAGCAAAATGTGCAAAAAATAAATGAAGCAGCTTTACAGGAAAATATTTGCCTCAGAGTTGAACTGGAAGATTTGAAGTGCAAGATTCAAGCTGAGTATATACCTTTGGAAACATATGATAAACCAAGGTCTTCAGTGATCTGAACAAACAAATTTCAGAGACAACATAAAAGGTACCAGGAGGAAATAATGACCCTTAATTCCACAGTTTGCAAGTCAAAGCAGGAGTTGGGAAAACTTAACCAGATGTACAGCCAGGCAAAACAGCAGGCAGAAAAAACACGCAAAGAAGTTGCGACCCTGAAAGACTCCTTGAAAAATCAATATGTAGCCATGGAACATGAGGAGCGAAAAACAACGTTGAATATTACTTCAGAAAAAGCTGCGTTTGAACAATCAGTAGCAACGAAATGATGAACTGAAGCCCAGACTGAATTAGCACGAGGTCAACAAGAAAAAACCAGTTGAAAGAACAGTTGATTGTCCTTGCAGATCAAATGCAAAAAGAATGTGTAACCATGCAGCAACATGAAGAAATGAAGACTGTCTTGAACAGCAGAATGGAAGCACAGCAGAAGAAACTCAAGAAGATTCTGCTAAATTACAGGAAACTCTAGATGAAGCAAGTGAGCTTCACAAAGGAAAGAAAAACCTTTTGAACGACCTTCACATGCTACAAGAATCCCTCAGGTCAAAGTTAATTCCTCTGGAAAATTACGAAGAGAAGGAAAATGATTTTAATGCCATTCTGAACAAACTGAAGAATCAGTTGGCAGAGAAGACTCAGCAATGTTCATATTCCAGGAAGAAGCCGAAAGCTACAAAAAACAGACTGAAGAGCTGACAAAGCAGTTGAATGAAAAAGAGAAGCCGTTGAAAGGAAAGGAAAAGCCATAGAACTCCGAGTGGATAATTAAGCCATGAGTAGCATAATTACAGTTCAGAAACAAGTTAAGACTTCACTGGAGTAACCAACAATGAAACCAAAATGACGGACAAGGACAAAGTTCTATAGCAGAGAAAGAGAAGGCAGAAATAAGATTAGAAAATGTAAACCCAACACTGAAGCGCAAGAAACTAGAAGAAGAAAAAACATTTCTCAGACGTACAAAGAACCATTAAGCTGAATGAAAAGATTCATAAGCTTGCACAATGATCTGAAAATAAAACAGCAAATAAGTGTTTGGTTGAGATTGCGAAACAAGTAGAAATGAAGGTTTCATTTGTGGAACATATACGACCTTCAAGAACATGGTGGACACCACGGAAAAAGAAAATTCGAGTCCACTCTAGGAATGAACAGGGTGCACATTCCCCTCAGAAGGAACGGGATAATCTCAGCATCAAGCTGACAGGTTGTTGAAGAGAAATGTAACTTGAAGGAGCGCAAAAAGCGAATCAAATGGAGAAAGACAAGTACCAGAAACACAGTACTACTATCATTCCTCCAAACGTGACAGACCAAGATATGGAAGAATTGTCAAGCCTCAAAACGCCTCAATTTATAAAGTCAGAGACTTGAGATGGGGGAGCAGGGATAGTAAGTAAAGACTGTATTACAAATAGTTATACTCCATTGGAAAGGAAAGTTTTCTTTGGAGAAGAAAAGGAGGTGTTGTATGATGTCATATGTGCCTGCATGCCATTGTAATCATGAGTCACATGGTAATAGGATGAGAACTCAGTCTAGGGAGAACACTCTGGAGCTAGCCTGCATGGAGGTAACAGCAACATACATGACAGTATCCTGGGATCTGTAAATAGTTAAAGACTACCAATAAACGGTTCATGTTTAAATATACAGGTCTCATCATTGAGACATTTAGAGAACCCATATTACAACAGCAATCTTACCCATTACTAGCAAATCACCTGTGCTGTTGTTCACATCACAGACAAAAATAATATGATGAAATATTGGACAGAATGTTAATATTAAACAAAATATTAAAAATATATTTCCCTATTTTGGTGCATTTTATTTGCTCTCCAAAATAAATAATTTTTAATCTCTAATATTTGGTTTACTTTTGTATTGAACCGAATTCAACTTTTATGATGATTGGGTCCCTTTAGAGTCTATTTACTTATAAACAATTAGACTTACCTTTGTATTTAATACTCTGTGTCCAGATTTGTAAACTACATACTCAGCCCTTAACAAGTTAAGCTGTGATTAAATTGGATTGCTCAATAATAATTAAAAAATCAACACGGATACAACATCAGTTTAAGTGAAGAACAGAAACAGGAAACAAAAAAGAAATTGAGTATGTGATGAAGTTTATGGAATGTGGATGAGAAAATGGAGTGAAGGGGAGGAGAGAGAAAGGAAGGAGCAGAAGGTTCACATGGGAAGCTAACAGGAGAGAAAATGATATCTGGGAAGCGAAAAGGATTTGTTTTTTAGGTTGATCATTGACTAAGTAAAGCCTGTAAATGAGGAGGGGGGACTTCGGAGCATTAGACAGCTGGATTAGGGTCACCAACTGTGATTAAATGTATTCCTGGAGGTTTGATCTCATGACTTATCCCCAAACTCCAGCCATTAGTCGGCCAACATCCATCCTTGTGGCGTATTGCCTTCCTAAACCAACTGGAAAACAAAAAGACTCATTACCCAAATGGATGATGCTTGACCGTCAGCCAAACAACCTTTTTTCCGCCATTTTCAATATTTTTATATCTGGTAACGAGAAATGTTCAATGAAAATGACAAAAAAAGTCTCTTTTAATGTCCTAATGATTTTCCCACAGCAGCAGTCTCCTGGAGATTGATCTTCAATTCCGGGAGACTCCAAGCCAATCCTGGAGAGTTGGCAATGCTAAACTAGAGCTTACTTGCATGCGTACAAGCAAACAGACACATACACACAGCTACAGGACCCATTCAACAAGCGACAAGATGTGGAACATGAAGCTTCTGTAGGGTAGATGGAAGAGACACAACATGGGGACATTTGCGGCCATGAAATGGTTTCTGGATTATGTTCCATCAGTACAATCGTGTTCATTCATGCATTGTGATGGAAGACAGCCACATAGTGGCTCACAGCAGTTCTAAAATTGTATCAGAATGTCAGACCCTGGGCAAGACCTACTGTAGTGAAAGTTATTTCCTAGACCAGGGATGTTCACAAGGCCTGGCTTGGTACACAGAGTGGCCATGAAGGGGTCAAGGAAGAGTATCGCTTCATGACCTCTTGTGGGGGAGACAATGTTCAAATTTTACTTACATCACTTAACTGAGAAAGAAGCATGTGAAATTAGGAAGTGCAGGCAAAAGTAGAGAGAAAGGCAACTCTTCCAAGGCCTTGTGTGATGGTATGGCCAGGAGTCGTTGGTAGATAGGGAGCACAAGTGAAAGTGTGTTTCTTTCTAAATTGCGGAATTTTGTACGTTTACTTTCGAGGCCTTTTCAAGCATTCATGTATACAAGGATTCTTTTTTTGATGGAAATTTACTGGGTGATGTCTTTGTGTAACATATTGGTGAATAATCAATGTAGAAAATAGTCAATTGGAAAAATGAAACAGAGGGTAAGCACTTGATTAATGGAGAAAAAACACTGCCGATCAGACTGACACATACAAGGAATCTGCCTTATTAAAGTTCTATGTATGTCTGTAATATTCTACAGGATTCTAGTACAGTTGTGAGTCTCTAATGCTGTTTGATATATGCAAACTATGAACCAGAATGTTGGGATATATCTCCATTTGCCATTCCAGCTGTCCACTCCATCCTGGGCATTATATCCATTCTCCCAAGCCCATGCTTCCTCCAAGTTCGCTCCCCTTGCCTACTGCTCTAGCTTTCCTCTTTCTTCTTTTCCATGCTTGTCCTGACTGCGCCTGACCCCACTGGCTAATTTTGCCCCCTTTTCACAAAATCATAGCTGACGGCCTCAGACTGGAAAGTTCTCACTCACTGAAGCTGGAGCTGCAAGCATCAGTTCGGGCTTCTCCTGGTTTTATTCTAAAAATAAACAGGCCCTCAGGTTACTCATTATTAAAAGTCATTTGTGATTCATCTGTGATTCATTGGCTAACACTCCATAGATCACTCTATTTTAATTCCCTTTCTCTGAACATCCTGCTTTCTCACGCTAAATCTGGCATCATTTTCCTATTCCCTGCTGTTTCCGTTTCCTGCTCTCGCCTCACACTGATAAATTTCATCAGCTTTGCTTTCAATTTCCATGCTCCCTTCATCTTCAGGTGGTTCATCTCCAATTCTTCTCTTCCTTGACTTCTCTGTAGGCATTTCTGGGGATAGGTTTTTGACCACTATCCCACTCTAAGCCCACTAACTCTCACAGTGCCCTTGACTACAATTCCTCCCACTCAAATCCTTTAAGGACTCTATTCCGTTCTCCCAGTTTCTCCATTTCATCAGTTCTGACAATGCCACTTTCTACACCAGTGCTTCCAATGTCTTCCGTTTCCCTCAACCAACAATTCCCCTCCACCATGGTCAACAGGGGTGATATGTTAGCCACCCTCCAGTCCCACAGTGTCAGGCACATGTAGAGTTAATGTGCGAATGAGTACAGTACCGCCCACAGTGTGATCTAAGAGAGCACATGACCTGCACCCAGGGTCAGTGAGGTGTTGGACAGAGCCACATGCAGATCTAAGCCTGTATGTTTGTAAATAGTTCCAGTAGTTAATAAATACTTACAGTTAACCTGCTAAAGACTGTAAAAACTTCATCAAACCTACCGAGGTGTAACCAACACCCCACAACATGGTGACAGCAGAGGGATAAAAACCTAGAACCTCACTAAAATGTAGAGACAAACCGAAATGCTGTAAGATAGAGAAAAAAAAATCAACAAAGCATTCTGGCCTGAAAAGAAGCTCCAGAAGTAGAGGCGTAAAGAAAAAAATCACCAGGGAAAAGCTCCAAAGAAAGGCTTGGAAGCTGAAGGCAGAGATTTAAAATCCCTCACTGCAGCAGAAGAGAAGACTGCATTAAATCTCCTCTCAAAGTCTAACTTCAGAGTGCCAAGTCGGCAGAACTTGTTAAGGTGAACTAAATCTTTTAGAATTCCTGAGAAATCTTTGAAGTAATTCAATGTCAGAAGTGCAATTTGAAAGAAACCCATCGCTAAAATTTGATCCCCGAGTCAGAGCCTGAACACATGGCATCCGAGCTCATCCAAAAATAAAGAGAAAGAATTTATTAAATATTTCTGGAACATTGCAACTGTCCAGCTCGTTAAAAAGTAAGCAGAAGCTCAATTTCAATGGACTTAGGAGTCAAAAAAGTCTAAAACACTGAACAAGAGAAGCTTGCAGACAGCCGATTCGGGCAGCCATCGAAAGGGCTAAATTCAATGAGAGTCCAACAGCCAGAGAACCGGTTGATATGTGCATCAATGATCTGTACAGGATGGCATAAGGATGCAAGTATGGAGATTTAAAATTGGAACTCATCAGAGAAAGAATAGTGGTAGGAGTAGCAGATGACGCACTCTCTGATCTCCACAAGCAAAGATCGATCTAACCCTGGGGCAGGATTTTTACCTCATCGGGCGGGCAGGCGAGCCCAGGAGCGGCTGCGAAACTGACTGCCGCCTGCGATCGGGCCCCGACCGCGATTTCACACTGACTGGCCAATTAACAGGCAGCCAGCGTGAATCGCGGGCTACAATGCTCAGCGCTGCCTGGGTTGGGATGGGGTGGGGTGGGGGGTGAGGATCGTGAGCGCTGAAGTCAGCGCATGCACGTGGGTGCGCTCAGTGAATGTTCCCTGAAGGCACAGAGCTGCCTCAGGGAGCTGAAGATTTCTAACATTAAAAATAAACAATTGAAAAATAAGGAAAACATGTCCCCTCATGTGACTCTGAGACATGAGCAGGGACATGTTGAAAATGAGTTCTAAAATTTTTTATTTTATTTTTAATTAAACTTTGAAAACCTCATCCCGCCTGTGGATGAGGTTTCCTCAAAAATCTAAAGGCTGCTTGGCCTATTCGCCTGCCCGCCAACTGTAAGGTTGGATGGGCAGGGAAAAGTTCTATTAATGGGCTTAACGGCCCTCTTAATTGTTGGCGGGCACGCTGCTGACTCCCGCGCACGCCCAACCGAAATATCACACGAGTGCGTGATGATGTCAGGATGCTCGCCCGACGTCATGGCGCACCATTTTTCTCCCGTTCGGGAGGGGCCCGCGCCCACCTGACGAGAGAAAAATCCGGCCCCTGGAAAAGGCAATCCAGATAGTTAGACAGTCAGAACTCCGTGAGTAGCGCAGAAGCATTTTAAGGGCAGAAAATAAGATGTGACACAGAAGCCAACCCACAGTCCAGCTCAAGAAGCAACAATGACACAGGGACACTCCAGGCCGGGGAAAGCAATACCTGAACCCACCAGCACAGTGACCATGGCAACACTGTGGAGCAAAGTGCACCCACGTGTTAGATTAATGCCTTGCAATTCCGGCCCAATGCTTTCAGTGCAACAGGATTGGACACTATGGAAAACTGTGCAAGGCAAAAACTCTGAAACACACAGAAAGCCCAAAGGTGATCCACGAGGTCAAGACTGCAAGCCCGGGAGCAGACATGCTTCTCAGTTGAAGTCAGAGATCTCGGTGTTTCGTTTTGGAATGTGGACATTTCAGTCAATGGCCATTTAACAAATTTCAAATTGGACACAGGAGGCTGCGTAACAGTCCTGTCGGACAAGGAACTGTGGCTAAAAGACCTCTGGCTGCGAACAACAGACTCACCACTCTGTGCGCCCGGAGGAATCCGACTTCCAGTCATAGGCAAGATTCTGGAACCACTAAGATATGGCGGCAAACAAATCTTTGAGCTGATATACGTCATCCGTAACCAGCCTTTCTCTCTCTTTCTCTCTCTTGAGCAGAGATGCCTGTGTAGCCCTGGATCTCTTTAAAACGGCAGAAGATGTCAAGACAACCACCGTCATTAATCACAGAGAGCTGCACGTTCCCAAGTACTTAAGCAATAAAAGAGCATCTTGACTGGGAGTTCAGTTCTGAACTGTCTTCTCTCTTTGCAGAGCAGCTTTGTCCATTCTTGTTACAGGTGCCAGAAAACCTACAATGGTCAGATCAGCCAGCCACCCAGGAGGTAACCACAACGTCTCCAGTGGAGGATGTAAAAGAGAGCGACCAACAGTCCAATAAGCCTCAACCCCCAGCTCCGACAATGGTACAGCAGGTCAGCATGGCACCCACTGAACATACACCAACTCCCAGCCAGCATGCCAAAGCCACAAAAGATGCTGGAACCTGATAGCTGCCGTCCATTGCCAACAGCGAAACGCAGTGGTGAGCGTACCACTAAACCTCATTCTATTCACAGGAATGCTCATCCTCCGCCACAGAGAGCATTGTGACAACCCACATGATGACAGAAGAAGTGAAAGAAACAACAATGAGGTGAATACAATGTTCATTCACCCTGCAAGAAAGGAGTTAGGGTAGCAACCATTGACAGTGCAAAAACCGAATTGACCAAGTGCAGTTCAACATGAAAGAATGGAAGAAAAGGATGAAAACATATCCAGATTCCAGAACAACCTCCAAACCTACAGGAAGAACCAGCAGCGACAGAGCCTACCACTCCTCCAACAGTAGTGCGAACGAGATATGGAAGGCCTCCAGGCCACCTGAACCATTGACTTCGAGGACTTGAAGAGGGCAGATGGGGTAGTGATGATGTAGTAATGATAGTAATAACAATGTAAGACATAAAGTTAACTATAATCACTTCAAATACACTAGATAAAGACTTAGGCGGAGGTGTAGTATAAGGGTCTGAAACATATAGGGTTAATGTGGGACCGAGTACAGAAGTGCCCACACAGTGATGTAAGAGAGCACATGACCTGCATCCAGTGTTAGTGTGGTGTTGGACAGAGCCACATGCAGACCTAAGCATGGAGACAGCTCCTAGCATGTACCCTTTACTGTATTTTTGTAAATTGTTCTAGCAGCTAAAGACTTACAGTCAACCTGCTAAATACCATGAAGACTTCATCAAACCTACCAAGATGTAACCATCCCACAACAGTGTCCTTTTCAATTCCTACTCTTCTGCTCTCATCCTTTCCCTTCTCTCTCAGAACCATGATAGGGTTCCCCTTGTTCTCATCTTCCACCCAACCAGCCTCCATGTTCAATGGGTCATCCATCACCACTTCTACCAATTCCAGCATGACAGTGCCACCAACATCGCTCCTCACCCCCTCAACATTCTGAAGGGACCATTCCCTCTGACACCCTGATCCACTCCTCAGTCACCTCCAACATCCCCTCTACTTCACAGGGAACCTTCCTGTGCAAGCTCAGGAAATGCAATAGCTGAATTTTTACCTCCTCGCTTCCTCCAGTTTTTAGCCCCAAACACTTCTTCCAGGTTTAACAGTATACTGTGTTCGCTGTTCACACTGTGGTCTTCTCTACACTGGGGAGACTAGACAGATTAGGTGATCACTTTGTGGAACACCTCCCTTCAGTTCACAAATGTTACACCTGCAATTTTAATTTTGCACCCCAGCCTCAATCTGACCTGTCCATCCTTGGCATCCTATACTGTTCCAATGAAGCACGACCTATGCTTGAAGAACAGGACCTCATCTTTCGATTAGACACTGTAGAGCCGCCAGACTCAATATTTTCACCAAACATGCACCAATATTTTGGACGGCAACTACTGGTGATGATTCTAGTTTTCAAGCTTGATAAATTCTAAGGTATGGAGAGTGACAGCATCCTTATGGAGCATGTTTCTGATCCCAAAACACATGCTCAACTCCTCTGTAGAGCATCTTCTCTGTGTTAGCTCCACTTCTTATATCCCCTACATTGCTCCTCCTCACCTGCAGGTCCTTGTTATGGCTCTGTCGCTCTGCCATCAGCACCCGGTCCTGAAGGTCCTCAATTGTGCTCTGTAACAGCTCGTTTTCCTCAATCATGGCACTGATGCGTCGCTCCAGTTCACGTTTTCGCTCTGTAAGTGCCTTTATCTGACAGCAGGAGTTAAAATTAGATGTCAGAAAGCTACACAATACATACAGTGACAGCACTGAGACATCTGGGCAGAATTTAGCCCTTGGCTGGCAGGCGCGCCCCACCGGCTCGGCAGCGGTTGGGCAGCCGATCTCCGCTGCCAAAACGGGGCCTGCTGCCATTTTGAGTGGGCGGGCCAATTAAGGCCCGCCCAGCGGCCTGCCCGACAGGAAGTGCTATGTGCTTCCTGTTCCGGGGGGGAGGGAATCCCCAACTGTCTAAGTGCGCTCTTTCATGCGTGCGTGCGAAAGAGCGCACTGCTCCCTGAGGCAAAGTCCTGTCTCAGGGCGTTTAGTGAAAGGTAAGTAAAGTCAAAAAATAGAGACATTTTAAAATAATTAACATGTCAGAGATGGGACATGTTGATAACAAACTCATAAAATTTATTAAATTTTTACAAAACGTGCCAGTGGATGAAGTTTCATTCATAATCTACAGGCCGCTGGGGCTCCTGGCCTGCCTGCCAGCCTTAAGGTTGGCTGGGCAGGGCATTTAACTATCTTAATGAGCCTGTCAGTGGTCTTAATTGGCCATTGACAGGTCGGCGGGCGGACAGCTGATTTCGCTGTCCGCCCGCCTTCCTTAAGATTTAAATGGCCCGGGGTGACGTCAGGGATTCCTCCTGACGTCATCCCGCGTCATTTTCCCTTTGGCAAGCGGGCCCCACCCCCAAATCGCCGAGGGGAAAATCCTGGCCAGAAAGTGGGCTCAGGCAAAGGAGGCATGGGCCATGGAGATGTGGCAAATGAGGACAGGAAAGTAACAGGGCACAGAAGGTAGGACGAGGAAAAAAAAAAAAATCAGGGAAGAGGTAAGATCAGAGGGAAAGACAAGGCAGGCAAAGAATGACAGATTATGGGGAACACAGGTCAGCCAGAGCCTCTGCGTATTCTAGACTCCCAATGGGCACACTAGGAGCTCCCAACCACCCAACATCACAACCAAAGGCAATCATAGCTCTCAAATGTCAACAAAAAAAGTTTCAGCCATATACAGAGAGAGGATGGGATGGTTACTATGCATGCATTGGTTTCTGTGTTAGTGTGTTCAGAGGGGCAGCAGGTCACTGAATCCAGTGATGGGAATAAAGGGTTTGATTACAGTAATGAAGAATGATTGACAGGTGTTGAAGAATCAGGTAGAAGGTATTTGTACTTACTTCTAGAATCTGCTGCTCCACATCACCACACACAGACAAAAGGAGGGGGCGGGGAAAAACAGAAAATTTAACAGTAATGAGCAGAATTTTTAAGATTTTGGTGACTTGTGTTTTAGATGAGGGAAGAAACATTATTATGCTTTTTGCCCCGGTATGAGTATCTTGCCTTTCTAGCTTACACTCTAATGGTATGATTATGCAGATACAAGGCTGCTCTAATATTCGATAGAGATTTTGTTCACTCTTATCCATTATATCAGAAAGGCTATTCCTACATCTCACTTACAAGCAGAATCCATTAACCTGGACTCACAAGCTCTGCACAAGGGATCCGAGAAATGAGGAATGCCATTCCCACATATCTCCTGCTACACTACAGAACCCTGTACACCCACATACATTCATGTAACACATCAGACAGTTCTCCTGTCAGGGCAGGTATACTTGCCCCGCACGTGGCAGGGAGCACCTGCTCCCCACCCACACTATGCAAGAGTGGGGCTCAAAATGCATTCATACTCCACACACAAAAGGGAGCCCAAGTATCCTCATACATATATCAAAAGGTTAAATTACACACTCTCATAATGCTCCCATCTAGATAAAAAAAAAACACAAACACGTTGCCCGACCAGGTTAACATGCAGAATAAAAATTCCAGGTCTGTAAAGGTCATGTACTCACTGGTTCAGAAATTTAGCTGGTGAGCAGCGTTTTCTTCAATTAATTCACAGAATTCTGGCATCACTGAAATGATGAATGGCACTCATTGGCCATTCCTAACTGCCCTTGAGAAGGTAACGAGGGGTCACCGTCTTGAACCCCTGCAATCCCTGTGTAGTGAAGACAATGACTATCTCCTACAGCACAGTATGGGAGGGAGTTTCATGATATTGACGCAGCGATGATGAAGAAACAGCAATATATTTCCAAGTCTGGATGATGTGTGGCTTGGAGGGGAACTTGCAGGTGGTGGTGTTCCCACATTCCTGCTGCATTTGTCCTTCTAGGTGGTAGAGGTTACGGGTTTGAGAAGAGCTGTTGAGGCAGCCTTGGTGAGTTGCCGCAGTGCAGCTTGTACAGACGGCAGCCATGTGGAGTGAATGTTTAAGGTAACTGATCAGGTGCCAATCAAATGGGCTGCTTTGGCCTGGATAGTGTTGAACTTCTTGAGTGTTTTGGGCCTGCACACATCCAGGCAAGAGGAGAGTATTCATCACACTCTTGACTTATACCTTGCAGTTGATGGACAGGCTTTGGGCAGTGTGGTAGCAGGTCATTTGCTGCAGAATACCAAGCCTCTGACCTTCTGTTGTAGCTACAGTATTTATATGGCTAGTCCAGTTAAGGTTCTGGTAATTGGTGACCCCCCAAACATGTTAATAGTGGGAGATTCGACAATGGCAATGCCATTGAATGACAAAGAGAGGTGATTAAGCTCTCTACTGTTGGAGATGCTCAGTGCTTGGAAATAATGTGGTGCTGGAAAATGTAGACCTGGAAAATGCTACATTTAATGTCTGTGTTAAGTTTACTGATCTGAACTTGTACAGGTTGCTCCAATTGTTCTCAATGTCCTTGTGTTAGAGATGGTAAAAACTGAGATGATTACCACTCCTGATTACTACCCAGCTATTCCTACTGGAAGCATAGTTGAGTGAATATTGGGTAAGAAGCTTTGGCTTGGACATGATGCATTTTGCAGTTGAATAACTGCTGTCTCTTGCATACATGCAGAGTGGCCAGTCACACCAAGGAGCCTGCATACACAATGGAGTTATTTCACACCTACATATGTTAATAATGGGAGTCACTTAAGTTCACACCCAGTCCACCATTACATGGAGAGCATTTTACACAATCACACCACCCTGTCTGGATTTCATGGATTGAAACTCCATTTACATGACAGAGGCCTCCCAAGTACAGGGACAGAAACTGAATTTTAGCACCCATCACAATCCAAGAAACCCTTACACACTTACACCAGGGAGCTTGATTACATGGATTCAGGCCACAGTATCATAACACACACTATCTAGCTAGGCAGGACTATGAAACATAAGCATGTACCTCAATAGGAACAGGAACAAACATGGAATTACCACACTGGTGCACTCCAGGCAGATCTCACCTCAGCTTGTAAGCTCTCCAGGCGTGCTACGTGTTGGTTTGTTGATGTGTTCTTCTCCCGGAACTCATCACGGAGGTTGTGAACTTGCATTGAGAGCTGCTGCTCTATCTCAGCTGCCTAGGGAAGAAGCAGCAAAAATATGAGAAATGGGACAAGTAGTGCATATTGTATAAGCATGACTAGTAAAAGGATGACTCAGTGCGAAGTGATGACGCACATTGTGTGGTATTACAATTCCAAGCCATGGATCCTTGGTATTTAGACCATTACTTAGGCTGACAACAACTTCTGCCCCTAAACCTTTGGGCACCTGATAATAGTATCCTCCCGCACCCCACCCACAAAAGAAGAGTGATAAACTCGCACCACTCACCTAGGTAGCCACAGAAACACACAAGGAGCCTGATAGCATCCATGACTTTTTTTTCTTTATTCATTCATGGGATGTGGTGTCACTGGCATGGCGAGCATTTGTTGCCCATCCCTAATTGCCCTTGCTGAGTCATTTCAGAGGGCAGCTAAGAGTCAACCGCATTGGGTCTGTGGGTCTGGAGTCGCATGTAGGCCAGATCAGGTAAGGATGGAAGATTTCCTTTCCTAAAGGACATTTGCGAACCAAATGGGTTTTCACAACAATCAATGATAGTTTCATGGTCACCATTACTGAGACTAGCTTTATATTCCAGATTTATTAGCTGAGTTCAAGTTTTACCAGCTGCCATGGTGGGATTTGAACCCATGTCCCCAAAGAGCATTAGCCTGGCTTTCTGGATTACTAGTCCAGTGACATTATCACTACGCCACTGTGCCCTCCCAATAGCAATTTACTTGACTGGCCCTTCTGCAACTGCATTCAATATTCATACTCTCAAACACTTGGATTAAGCAGTAGTTGGTAAGTGAGACACGATGAATGGAAGCTGCCCTATCTAAGTCCACCATGCTGAAAGCAGGCCTGGTGTATATTAGGAAACTCAAGAGTTGGGATGGTAGCTGCTGGACGTCATTGCCTAGATCACAAATTCAGATATTCATGGTTCCGTACCTGCTTGAATTGGGCTGCAGAGACAGGCAGCTACATTAAAATTTGACTTTTCCAGCATATGGTATGGGAGCAGACCTGAGGTATGACTAAAATGAAATCTTTCTCTGGTAGACTGGGTAATCTGATATCTGAACCAAGCAGTTCTGATCACTAGTGATTCAGGAAGGAAAGAAATAAATCAGAATAACTAGAAATGCTGAGAGCTCGCAGAAATCTATTTTGGTCTTGCTTGTTTCTATTCTGGGGTTTTCTTGTTTGGTCCCTATGAATAATTAATTTGTTTCTGGGGAGGTTTATGTTAACATTGTATTTTTTGTTGTTCGGAGATATTTTTGATGTCTGAGAGAGAGGAGAGAGAGAGAGAGAAAGAAAGAGAGGGGGAAAGGGGGAGAGAGAGAAAGAAAATCAGTTCAATTCTGTAGGGTTATCGACTCTTGAGATTAAGATCTCACTATTCTAATCAGGCCAAGACAATGTTCCATTCTAAAGATAACATTCAGGATTAATGGAAGCAGTGCTGAAGGATATTCCGAGAAATGCCTGTAATTAGGACAGAGAAGCCCATCAACGATCGGATACTAGAGGGAATTTCCAGTGAAATGCTGTAGGAAAAGATCAGCCCGTTTCCATGGTTTTCTCAGGAGCTCCTGCGATCTCTCTCACACTCCCTTGCAACTGAGCACCTCCATTAGGAAACAAGATTTTTTCTTCTCCAAAAATCCTGACTACAATCCTACTCAGTAAAGCAGCAGATTCCAACATTGGAACATAGGAGCAGGAGTAGACCATTTGGCCTGTCGAGTCTGCTCTGCCATTTAATCAGATCATGGCTGATCATCTACCTCAAGGCCACTTCCCCGCGCTATCTCCATATCCCCTGATGTCGTTAGTATCCAGAAAACTATCGATTTCTAGTTTGGACATGCTCAATGATTGAACTCCCACAGCTCTCTGGGGTAGAGAATTCCAAAGATTCACCACCCTCTGAGTGAAGAAATTCCTCTTCATCTCAGTCTTAAATGGCCTGCCCCTTATTCTGAGACTGTGTCCTCTGGTTCTAGATTCACCAGCCAAGGGAAATATCCTATCTACATCTACCCTGTCACTCCCTGTAAGAATTTTATAAGTTTCAATGAGATCACCTCTCATAAACCGTAGAGAATATAGGCCCAGTTCCCTCACTCTCTCCTCATTGGACAATCCCACCATCCCAGGCATCAGTCTGTTGAACCTCCATTGCACTCCCTCTATGGCAAGTACATCCTTCCTTAGATAAGGAGACCGAAGCTGTACAATACTCCAGGTGCCTTCTCACCAAGGCTCTATGCAATTGCAATAAAGACATCTTTACTCCTGTACTCAAATCCCCTTGTCATGAAGGCTAACATAGCATTTGCCTTCCTAATTGCTTGCTGCATCTGCATGCAGGCTTTTAGCGACTCATGAAAAAGGACATCCAAGTCCCTTTGGACAACAAAACTTCCTGGCCTCTCACCATTTAAGAAATACTCTGCCTTTCTGTTTTTTCTACCAAAATGGATAATTTCACACTTATTAACATTATATTCCAGACTTCACTCAATAAACTTTGCAACAGGGTAAGCAAGGAAGAAAATAACATGCAATATTAAATAGATGATGCAAGTCCGTGCTAAAAACTGCAAACGTGAATAATTGATTACATGACAAGGGACACAATGAATAAAATACAGCTAGAGAGCAACATTGCACTCAATGAACAAATGTTAGAAAGTATATTCATACTGTATGATAGCAATTACAGAAGGTTCACGTGTACAAATATATCTATAGACAGAAGCTCAAGGTTTTTAGAGTTAACTCTATGAAGCATTAATATGAGTACGCTGCTACACTGGTTTCTCCAAAAGGGGTACACCAGAAAATCCTACTACACTAGTTCTTCAAAATCAGTAACCAATGAAAGGAGACTAAGGGAGCAAAATCAGTCTTCTTGGAAATAAGAAAAAGAAGGAACATTGATCTAAAGAAAAACAAACTTACCTTCGATGCTTTCACATTCCAAAATCTCTGCAGGTAATGGATTATTTTTGCTGTGCACTCACTGTTGGTATGTAGGCAAATTCAGCAGCAGTTAACATCAGATCCAAAGGCGATGCCTCTACAATGCAGTTCTGCACTGAAGTGCCAGCCCAGACACTGAGCTCAAGCCCAAGGGTGAGGCTTGAACACATGACCTTCTGACTCAGAAGTAAGAGTGCTACCAACTGAGCCAAGATAACACTTAAAATTTAACCTTTAGCTTGCCACAGATTAGATTTCATGTCCTTAAACTGTAAACCTACAAAACCACAGAATCGAATTTCCATAGGCACGCTGGCTAACTTCATCAATCTCTTAGGATTAATGAAATTATTGCAGAGAAGTTCTTTGCACTAGGCTAGGCTAATTCTAAACTAAATTTGAGTAAATACTTCACATTTATAACCACAATCTTATGCTGTACATTAGCAGCTAGCATAATAAATGTGGACTAATTTGAAGCTTTCAGAAGGGATGTCTAATCCAATAGTGAGAAGAAGCATATGGGTTTAGCGTCATAATGATGAGTGAGTAAGTCCTTACAAATGACCCCTGAAACAACAGAGTAAGAACGGTCCAACGGTCTCTCAGGTCCAACCCCAACATTGTCATCAAACCCACTGACAAGGGTGGTGCTGTTGTTGTCTGGCGCACTGACCTCTACCTCGCGGAGGCTGAGCGTCAACTCGCAGACACTTCCTCCTACCCCACCACTGAACATCAAGCCATTGTTTCCAGGACTGTCACTGACCTCATCTCCTCTGGAGATCTTCCTCTCACAGCTTCCAACCTGATAGTCGCCCAACCTCGGACGGCCCGCTGCTACCTCCTACCCAAAATCCACAAACAGAACTGTCCCGGCAGACCGATCATGTCAGCCTGTTCGTGCCCCATGGAACTCATTTCTCGTTATCTTGACTCCCTTCTCTCTCCCCTTGTCCAGTCCCTTCCCACCTACATCCGTGATTCCTCTGACACCTTACGTCACATCAACAATTTCCAGTTCCCTGGCCCCAACCGCTTCCTCTTCACCATGGACGTCCAATCCCTCTACACCTCCATCCCCCACCAGGATGGTCTGAGGGCCCTTAGCTTCTTCCTTGAACAGAGGCCCGAACAATCCCCATCCACCACTACTCTCCTCCGTCTGGCTGAACTTGTTCTCACACTGAACAATTTCTCCTTTAACTCCTCTCACTTCCTCCAAATAAAAGGTGTGGCTATGGGTACCCGCATGGGCCCCAGCTATGCCTGTCTCTTTATGGGGTATGTGGAACATTCCTTGTTCCAGTCCTACTCCGGCCCCCTCCCACAACTCTTTCTCCGGTACATCGATGATTACTTCGGTGCTGCTTCATGCTCTCGTCTGGACCTGGAAAAATTTATTAATTTTGCTTCCAATCTCCACCCCTCCATCATTTTCACATGGTCCATCTCTGTCACTTCCCTTCCCTTCCTTGACCTCTCTGTCTCAATTTCTGATGATAGACTGTCCACCAATATCCATTACAAGCCTACCAACTCCCACAGCTACCTCGACTACAGCTCCTCACACCCCGCTTCCTGTAAGGACTCCATCCCATTCTCTCAGTTCCTTCGCCTCCGTCGCATCTGTTCTGATGACGCTACCTTCAAAAACAGTTCCTCTGACATGTCCTCCTTCTTCCTTAACCGACGTTTTCCACCCACAGCCCTCGACCGTGTCCGGCCCATCTCCCGCGCATCCTCCCTCACGCCTTCTCCTCCCTCCCAGAAACATGATAGGGTCCCCCTTGTCCTCACTTATCATCCCACCAGCCTCCGCATTCAAAGGATCATCCTGCGCCATTTCCACCAACTCCAGCATGATGCCACCACCAAACACATCTTCCCTTCACCCCCCCGGCGGCATTCCGTAGGGATCGTTCCCTCCGGGACACCCTGGACCACTCCTCCATCACCCCCTACTCCTCAACCCCCACCTATGGCACCTCCCCATGCCCACGCAGAAGGTGCAACACCTGCCCCTTCACTTCCTCTCTCCTCACCGTCCAAGGGCCCAAACACTCCTTTCAAGTGAAGCAGCATTTCACTTGCATTTCCCCTAACTTAGTCTACTGCATTCGTTGCTCCCAATGCGGCCTCCTCTACATTGGAGAGACCAAGCGCAGGCTGGGCGACCGCTTTGCAGAACACCTGCGGTCTGTCTGCAAGGAAGACCCAGACCTCCCTGTCGCTTGCCGTTTTAACACTCCACCCTGCTCTCTTGCCCACCTGTCTGTCCTTGGCTGAAGTTGGGGAATGAATAGACCCCATAGCATAGAAGACAAGGACGTTTGTTAACATCACAGTAACACACAAAGTGTTGAAAGTCAGCACATAGATCAATGATTATTTCTTAGTTCTGCTGACATAACCACTTCATTGTCAGGACAAGGATTATAACGTACCCATTCCCAGCAGAATCGTTTTGCTTGACGACGCTTCTTGTAATCTCACAATCTATTCTTTACTCCCCCTTTATTTTTCTCCTCTGCTGAGGTACGTTTATGCATGGCTCATTACTCTCCAATGCCTTATCCAAATGGCCATTCTTTATATTTGAACAATGAGCATCTGCAGGCTGCTTGATCTGGTATCCATTAGCCCAGAGGCACCAAATGCAGTTACAGGATCCCTGTTGTCATCAAGGAGATTGGCCAACACAGCAAGCTGGATGAAAACTGTGACCCAGAAGGGCTGTGTGTCTTGTGACCTTTTAAACATTTCTGGTATCATTTAATACTGGAGGATGATTAATTTAGTCCCAGCTATTAGCTTGCAGTGTTTCAAAATGAAAGACATCATGTTGTATGATTAATGAGATGTTTTGAAATAATTGTACTCACTGGTTTAATCAATTGGCAGGTAAGGATCCCCAACGGTACAACACTTTATAAAGCACAACCAAATGTAAGAGTAAAGTGGCATGATACTGAAAGTCACATTAAAGGAGGGGTAATGGAGCCTGATGCCTGAATTAGGGGAAAATCAAGCATAAGGAGGCATAATCTTTAAATGAAAACTAGGTCATTTAAGAGGAAACACTTTTTCTAAACGATTGTAGAAATCTGGAATGCTCAGCCCCATAAAGCCATGGATGCTGGGTCAAGTGATTCTTCAGTAAGGATATCAAGCAAGGTGGAGCTATATGGCAAATAAACGGAGTTGAGGCAGGGATCAGCCATGATCTAATTGAATGGAGGAGCCAGGCTCAAAAGGTTGAATATCCTACTGAATATCCCAATAATAATGTTCATGAAATCATAAGGATGAGCAAAATCTACACATATATCACCTTCACTTCGCTTTCCTAGGTGAATGGTGATTAAACTGCAATAATTCCAGTTGTGGGGAAAGCGGGTGGTGGTCTCAATAAACTCAAACAGAATTACCTGGAAAAACTCAGCAGGTCTGGCAGCATCGGAGAAGAAAAGAGTTGACGTTTCGAGTCCAATGACCCTTCAACAGAACTGTTCTGTTGAAGGGTCATTGGACTCGAAACGTCAACTCTTTTCTTCTCCACCGATGCTGCCGACCTGCTGAGTTTTTCCAGGTAATTCTGTTTTTGTTTTTGTTTTGGATTTCCAGCATCCGCAGTAGTTTTTTGTTTTTGTCTCAATAAACTGCCTTGACATGGGTGGGGCACTGTCCTCTTCCCAACATCCCAGTTGTGGAGGCACACAGCTCTCACCGGCCATTCCTAATGAGGACACACAATTATCTGATGGAATGTAAATTTGCATTACAAAAACAGAATTACCTGGAAAAACTCAGCAGGTCTGGCAGCATCTGTGGAGAAGAAATCAGTTAACGTTTCGAGTCTTCATGACCCTTTGGCAGAACTTTGCATTGTTCACTTGAAAGCACCCAAGATGACCTGTAATCCATCAGCCAACTCAGCACTACAATGTAACCTATATATGAATATTCAGCCAAAGGAGTGGGGTATACGAATTATAGCTTTAACAGACATCAAAATTATCAGTCAGCACAACAAAGCACTCAGCCTTCTCACTGCAACTTTCACATCTGCCCTCCACAGTCCTACATGTTCCCAAAATGCTTCAAAGCTACTCTGACACAGAACCTGATCCCGGCCCTGTTTGCAGTATTATTAAACACTGCCATTTGGAATATCACACCAGTTGAGCCCACTTTTAAATGCACTAAATTGTGCATGATACATTAATTCCAGGAGAGAGCCTGTTTTTGGTTGTCCAGTAATAGACTGGGCTTGTGGACGGGTTTCCAATTCATTCCTCAACTTCTCATCATGCAGATGAAAGATACGGAAGGTCTTTGTAGGCAGACTGGTTCAATCGTGGATACCCCACAAACTCAGCAAGTGTCTGAGGGGAATGAGAAGCCTTCTTGATGAAAAAAAGTTGTGTGATCTGTTGTTAATTATAAGAGAGATTAAAAAAGAGAAGAACTCGCATTTCTATTCAAGGAGATCTTAACCAATTAAGCAGGTGATAGATAGTGGGGTAACCACTGAGAATACGCCAGTAATATTTTCCTATTAAAGGACACCTAGCCCATTTACTTTTAAAGACACAGCAAACATCCAAAATGAATCGATTTTGAATTAACCAAAAATATCAATAATTAGTCAGCTGTAATAAAGCAATGAATACTATAAAATACCAATACAGGTAAGTGTTGGACTGAAAGAATAAAATTGTCAGTTGATGCCTATAATAAAGCAGTGCACCTAATGCAAAGGTGGGAAAAAAGAAATGAGGTATGGTTGTGATTACTGAACACTGCAAGTTTGCAGGCAATGTGCAATTATCAACAAAGCTAACCAAACACCATGATCAAATAATCAGGGAAACAGGGCTGGCTGATGATGGGTCTAACCTTTTATACATCACTGTAAGACCACATGAAGAAAATTGTATGTTATATTGGACAGCCTGCCTTTAAAAATGACAATTGTGACCAGCAAGTTAAGAGAGGAGTGAAAAGGACTTGGGGCAAGGTGTTACAATGGTGAAGTTTATTCGATTGTTATGCTTTAGGATTAGGTCTTTTGATTTACAAGAGGGTTATAATTTGGGAGGTTATCTTTAAATTTAGGGTAAATGAGAGGGATCACGTGATCTGTGCTGGAGTATACCTGACTGTAAAATCTAAGAGCAAATTAGTAAGGATCCAAGGGTAGACTCAAGTTGTTACTGAAAGGGAGGTGACTGATATTTACATTTGAGGACAATCACAGCTGTGGCTATGTCCATAATCAAATGACTTAGTCTCCTGAAACCCATAATAAGATGCTACTGGTATTAAGGTTGTAAATAACTGTGCTGAAACCTGCTCCTTTGGGTTCTAAGAGGAAAGGCTGGTGTGGTCAGAGATAGTTAATTAACATTTCTACTAGGAGATAGGGCTATGGTATTTTCCATTGCCATGGAGAAGGGGATAGGCGAAGCCATTTTTGGGATCAAATTACAGGCTTTTCCATAAACCCAGGAATGTCACACACAGGGCTAGTTGCAGCTTTGGTCTTGCAGCTCATTGAAAGTCAAGGGAGCAAAAGAGATAAATGTTAGTCAGGCCTGCACCTTAAACAGAGAAAATACTAACTTCATCGTTCATTGTGCGGAATGCAGGTGGGAGCTTGTGCACAGTTTAGAGACAGTGTTCATGAAGGGAAATAAGGCTGGAAGATTTGCCTAGCTTGGAGCTAGGGGAAACAACCTACAGTAACCCTCATGGTGAAAACCAGTTTAACCTGCAAACAGGCAGAGAGAGGTAGAGTCTGCCAGGAACTGTAAAGAAGCTGAGGGACCAAGAGCTGTACATGAGCTTTGGAAGCAGACTGAGAGAAAGCTGTCTGTGTCTGTCCAAAGCCAGGACAAGGAGCAGAAGGCTATTAGAAGCCCTGGGGTCTTTCTGGTTTTTTTTTTGAATCATTAAGCAATAAGGCAGCGAGGCCAAGCTTGAACTGAGAATTCCACAGTCATGAGGTTTTAAAGGAAAGTTGGATGGTTGCTTAGCCAAAAGCCATGAAATCTTGTATAGCGGTGAATAACAAGGAGAAATGAAAGTGAATTCCGGAGAGCTGTGGCATATTTGGTTTGGTTCCAGGAGTAGAAGCGAATGAGCCCTTCAGATCTCATAATATATGGGATCTCTTGGGTGGAATTAGGAAATAAAAAGGAAACTGGGTTTAGTCTCTAAGTCTTGACAAATTATAGCGTTAAGTTAATAGTGTTTGCATTTTTAAAATATATATACAATAAAGTTTGGTTTTGTTTAAAAATATGTAATCTTGTGCCGTGATTCTTTCAGTAAATCACTGGGTATTTTAGAATTTCTCTTTAAACATTAATGGTCTCTACTGGGATTGTAACAAAGGGCTGATACCATCCAGTTCTTTTTGGTGAATTTTTATGCTCAAATGAAAGGCCCAGGTGACAGGAGATAGAATGTGTTCTTTATTAGGCACTGAGATTCAGTATCAAGTACTCCCAGGTCAGGTGCATCAGTGGTTACATACAGAATAAAGCCACCACTATCCTGCTCTAATAACATGCTATAACCCCAGTTTTGGTGCCTGCTGCAGCAATGTGACAATTTCAAACCCCCAACCTTCCTCATGAGGTCCGAATGTAATTTAGGGGGAAGCTCTACATTGCAGAGCAATTCTCACCAGAACTGGGTGGAGACTTCTCAAATTCACTGCGCTTCCAGGCTCTTTTCCTCTGTAAGTGTCAGCTCTAGTGGTGAAAGGGCAGTGTACTGATTCATTGCACTTTTCCATGAACTACTCTTTGAGAGGCATGGGGCAGAGATAAACAGAGGAATGATAAGGGAAGGAATTCCGAATATTTACTCTTTACATTTGAAGTTTTGGGAGTGTTTATACGAAAACTTTTCTCAAGGAAGTAAAAAGGTGAAGTAGAGTGTCTGACATACAGTTGTTCAACATGGACAGAAGAAATATGCTTGTTTATTCAAATTCTTCTTTATTCCATAACTTACTCATATTCCTTATGGAAGAGAACATGATATCCAAACAATTAGAAATGTTAAATTTGGCAGTGTTAATGTTATGTTAATTATAATTTAAGGGTATACAGGTGATGGGCATTGTTTAATTAAATACATTGAACACATTGAGCACTTATAAAGGAGGTGTCAGCTGTGGCTCAGTTCATAGCACCCTCGCCTTTGAATCAGAGGGTTGTGGGTTCATGACCCACTCCCGGAAAACCAAGAACTGTGATTGTACTCGAAAGAGTTGCAATCTGTGACTGTTGATAACTCAAAAGAGTTTGAGCACTTATAAATAGGGAACACTGGGTGTGAGGGGAGAGCTGTGAGACTGAACAAAGTCAATAAACTCGGTAAAGAACTGGCTTGGACTTTACTAACAGGCAAGACCTCCACATTCATGGGATTTCAACTGCACTCTCACACTCCCATCCCAGCTACCCGTAAATATTAAGGCTTATGGATCAACTGACTCACAAATATATACACTGCCCAGATTTATCAATAGCCCGAAATGAGCCTCACTGTTCTAAACTGGCATTAGTCATTAGCCAAGGGAGAGAAAATGATCACAGGTGCTGTTCCACTTTGATAACCAAAAACACATCAATAGGAAGGATTTAATTTTCAGAACATTGCAACTTCACGGGGGAGAACCTGTTGTGGTAATTGTTTTCTGAGTATCTGTATAGCATATGTCTGTATCGGCTTACCAGTATTTTGTGGCAAAGAGTGCCTGAGGATGGCTTGAGATATAAAATTACATGGGCCTGACATATTAGCGTAACAATGTGGCGTCACTGAATTATCGTTTTAAGTTTTACTTTAGAAAATCCAGCCAACTACCTGGGGAACAGTGGTTAGTCACAAATCAGACTGGAGCGAAAATGCCTTACGGCAGGTTTTAACCACCTACACAGGCAGTGAATTGCTGGCCAGCAGACAGAACAGTGCAACAGCTCATTAGAAACTTTTAGAAATCACAGCTTGCACTTGCAAGCATCTCTCCTCCATAGAGGCCCACAGCCTATGGGACAGCCACAGATCCCAAAGAGTGACTCATCACCTGTACCCGAAAGTTACTGGGCTAGAAATCCTTTCGTTCCAATATTTGAGAAGGACGGCCACGATTTGCTTCTGGTTAGAAATGAGGTGAGCAGCACATAAAACATGCGTGCCCATCTCATATTCCTTACCCTTGACCCATACTCCTTACCATGAGCAACCCTCATGCTGAGTTGGTTTCCACTGTGCTGCCGACATTCTGTGTGCGCTGCGAGGGGCCAAGTAGCGTTCTGAAGAAAGCACGTGCTCCTTTTTCTTAAAAGGCACGGTCCCTATAAAAGGAAACTTGCAGCAAACTGGATAATCACATTGGAGCACTAAAGGACAAGGAGGAATTCACAACATGCCAGGGAAAGTTTCCCCACTTTAGTGATGCCGCCCTGGTCAGAAAGGTGGCGAGGGCAGGGAGGAGGCCATATTCCACCAGGGGACAGGAAGACATCGAGTATGAGCCTTCACAGGGAACAGGAGCACATTATAAGGGTGGTTAATGCCCGAGTGTGGCTCCCAGAAAATGGCAGCAGGGCCAAAAAGAGTCTAATGACCTCACTCTGATGTTAAGGCGAGTGAATACATCTGCACATCACATGTCCAATCCAACTGCCAACACACCACACTCCCGTCACTCACACAGCAGCACATCCCAACGTTCAGGCTCACCCCGAACATCTCTACACTACAACACGTGCGCACACACACACACACGCTCATGCACATCTGCATGCACATCTTCCAATCACAACAGTCCCACATATCTCTACACACCTCCACAAACTGACAGCTATTCAGCTGTGGCAGGCACATCACCCAACCACACTGACTCTCCATCACTGATATTCTGCCTTCTTTCTTGCAACAGGAGGAAGCTCCAGAGGACCAGCGGAGGACCAGCACACCTGCATCGCCTCAGTCAGTGCCCTGGAGGGGATGGTGCATAGAATTATTGAGGCCAGTGCTACAGAGTCAGTGGCACTGCCAAGTGCATCAAAGATGATAATAAGTTGCTGCCTTGCGCACCTTCTCCACTCACTCCTCACCCTCATCCTGAAAGGTTCTATGAAATGGAAACTCCAGATGAAGTGACTGTCATGAACATCCCGCTTTCTGCCCCTTCCCTGCCCTCCCTCATCCTTACCCTTTTGTGCTTTCAGATACAAGAACTGTTACCTGGTCAGGTACTGCAGCCTCATGATGAAGCATCATCAGTTGACTTTCCACTCTCAGACACCAGCTCTGACACTGACATTGCCTTAGAGGCTGACAGGGAGGCAGGATTTGCATGTGATGAGTCACTGGGCTGCAGCCAGGACAAGGTGGGCATAGATCAGTTCATGTGCAAACTCTCCAAAGGCTGAGATCGCACATGAGTTCTGCTGCAGGGACCCAGATGGAGACTTTGTCAGGGCAGATTACAGGAAAATGTTGATGGTGATGCATACCGAAATTGTCCCAACTCACTGGGGATAGTGCACTGTAATATCAAACCCCATTGTTCCCCAAGCCGCCACAAATGTGAAAAGTTTGACCAAACCACCAGATTGCCCCAATTTTACCTAACTGTTTAATTTAGGTTAAACTTAATAAATAAATAACTGTTTATTGAACAAATTGTCTTTAACTAGTGGCAAAAGAAAGAAATATGAACTGCTAACTTCTAACTCAATAACTTAAATTCTACCCCTTCTTAAATCCCTCTACACATACCCTCACACACTCACACAAACAAACACAACATAGATTTTAAGGGTGAGATAAAACAGTTCAATAGCACCAATCTGGAGTACAGGATTAGTTAGGTTGATTTTAATTGATGTTTTCCAAATTCCTTGCAGTTCGTTGTTGATGACATGAGGTGGTCTCCCAGCACTTTCAGTCTGTGGTTCACCGGTTGAAAAACTTGCTTTTCAATGTCTCTACTGGTAATTTTTTCCCCTTTGCCTCTTGACAGGGGTTTTCAGAGGAAGCAGGTTACAGAGTTGTGCGGGATCGCCAGTTAGCTATTATAGCAGAATTGCTGGAATCTTACAAACACAGGAGAGAGGTTTCAGGTCTTCCCTCTTTGCAGGCTAGGAGCTGTTCTGCCTGCACTGTTAACAAACACAACCTTGGTCACCTGGTCAGGAGCCAATTAAAATGCTGTCATCAGGCTGTTCCCCTTAGTCCAAAACCCCTTTCCGGCACCATCCTGTTCTCTCATGGCACCCTATGTTCCAGGAGAGCAATATTGTAGATATTCCTCATCCTGCTCCAGTGAACATGTCTTTCAACTGCCGTTTTTAAAAGCCACAGTCCAATTTTAAAACCACAGTCCAAGAAAAATAAAAAATAGGCTCTTTACAAAATGTTTGGTGCATTGGCAGGCCTGCCACACAGCCTCTACTCACTGGCTAAGAGCATTGAGTCTGGCTGCACGTGGTACAGAGCATCATGCAGAACTTGAAATCCATCCTTTCCACCATGGAAGTGGTCGGCACATCCGCGACAGAACTGTCTGACTGACCCATGCTGGCCGCTGTCTTAGCTTCCACTGCAACACAGGCCGAGGCCTTCAGATGGGTGAAGTTTTACTCTAACTGATCCGTATGGAGTGGGGAGGCCGGTTGTGGATCTTTCGCTCAGCCATGGTATTAGTTTCCTGCTTCTAGATTTCCCAGCCAATCACAGAGAGAGTTTTAATGACAATCCCCACTCTGTCAATGAAGGATCTCGATTGAATAGGATCCTGGGAAGGGTCAGGGTGGCTGCAGGAAAGCCTTGTAGAGGCATGAAGATGGAAGATGTAGGGATGCTGTCCCTTGGTTCTCTGGCCTTGCCCTGGAGGTGATGCTGGAGGCCAAGAGGGCAAGAAGGGTCTTGTTGTTTCTCCAGGGGAAGGAAAAGACCAGCCACCCAAACTAAACAGGCACGGCTGAAACTTGTGGAGGATGTGGACAACAGAAATGTGGTGCCCAGCACATGGTAACAGTGTCAGAAAAGCTTTAATACCTCACTACATCTGGAAAGGCAAGTGGCAAACCACTTTCAAGTGGCATCCATCACTCTATGACTTTTCTAGTATTCTCCTGCACAGCACTCCTCTGACTAACACAACTTACAGTTCCACACATTCAATTTCTCTCCAGGTATTTCCTCAAATCTCCACCTAAACAGTTAAGACTCACACTCACCTTCATCTGAATGCCATCTCTCATCCAACCCTTACAATCACTCTCCACAAACGTTCTCATTCCATCCTTAATGCATGTTCCACTCACACTGGTTGCTCTCTCTTCCTCTCATTGCAGAAGAAAAGGGCACACAGCTCCAGGCAGACACAGAGAGCCCAGGGTGAACCTGCAACTATAGGCATGCAGACCCAATTGGAGATGGGCACCTTGAAGATCAGCAGGATGGTACAGATATTAGCACCAATGATGGAGATGGGCATCTCTCACAGACCTGGTGATGTCACACTGCCACTTGGCACTTAACATTCACTGATGTTGAATTGAAATTACCACTAACTGAAGTGCCATGTTTTGCATTATGTCGGAGTTGAATCTTCTCTCCAATTCAGCACTAACTCATGTCTATGATCTCCTACAGGTTCTTCAAGGGAGGTGAAGGAGCTGCTGTGGGAAGAGGTCAAAAAGAGTCCTCAAGGAGAACTAGCACTCTGAGAAAGCACCATCACATGACTCATGTGCACCCTCCACCAGCTCAGATACAGTCAACTTGGTGGGTCATGCACTAGATAGTTAGGTTGTCACACAGTGAGGCACACATCATATGGAGAAAAGCCTCACCTTAGTGGCTCAATGCCTCTATGAAATGCAGCAAAGCGCTCTCCCGCTCTTGGCTAGTAGGGATATGCAGCTGGTCCAGAGAAAGGATGGAGAAAGGGCACATGGCAATGGAGACTCTGCTCATTCCTCATCCCTTGCCTACCGATGCCCCCAATAGAGCAGCTCATGCTGTTTCCTGCCCTGATGACCGAGTCTGCCCCAACATAGCTTCAGATGGGGAAGTCTTTGACAGGGCCCTCTGGAGCTCCAAAACCCAGAGTGTGTCCACCACAGGCACCTCCCCCGTGCATGGGAACGAGCAGCCTACCTCTCGCTCTGCTGAAGCCACAGGGGTCGCTTAGCAGTAAGAAAAAGCAGATGAGAAAGATTTATTAATCATATAAGGGGATTCACTTAGTTGTGCATTGTAATGAATGTTAACAGAACACCATAAGTATTTCAATGAATGAAACATTTTATTTGAACTCCTCATTTTCCCAGTCTCTATTTCATTGCAGCCCCCTCCACTCTAGATAACAGTCTTCAGGTGAATGGTCTGATCAGGTTTTATGAGTGTGAATGTGACTGTTTGATAATTGACTATTGGAATGAATTGTATTTGAGGGGGTGGGCACAGATGGGGGGGTACACATGACTTCAGATGCCACTGTCAGATGCCCTCACACTCAGAGGTAAAGCATGCTGAGGTCATCACAGCTTCTCTGGCAGCCAGACAAGTGACTGCAAGCATATTGGCCACATCAGACTCATCCTGCTCTTCCTCAGGAGGATACTGGTCATTCTACTCCTTTCTTTCCCTGCAGCTCCACTCCTCCCTGCAGTGCAATGTTGTGCAGGACACAGCAGGCTACAACCATTCTGGCAGGGCTTTCTGTGAACAGTCTACCTTCCTGTCCCCTTTTCACAGATCTTCACCCCTCATCCTCCTCCTCTCCATGTCTTGCTCATGTTGCAGAGCAAGGGACGCTCAAATACTGCCCTCGCACCCATGAAAGGTAAAGTTATTTTCTGCCTTCCTGGTGATCAGCAAAAACCTCTAAATCGCTCCAGCAATTCACCACAGTGCTTCCACAAACATTGCCTCAGCAGAAGGAAGTCAATAGCACCAAAGCTGCAACTTGTTGAGTGGCTGTATAAATAGCCCCAGAACAGGGTGTGCTATATAACACTTATTGTTTCAGGAGTGAATAAGGAATATGCTGTTTGCACATGCATTGAACCTTTTTGATATCCTAGAATTGCAACAGCCCGTTCACAACAAATATGCCATAATCTCACACTTTCAATATCTTTGGGCGCACACAATGGGGCATCTCCATTTCACTCAGGCTGTGTTGAGCTGCACAGGAAGTGGCCAGTGTGCTTCGCTGTAAACTGCGGTGTGCAAATTAGTTTCACACCCACTGTCACCAAAGAGGGACCCATGGCCAGCACCAATAGTCCTCACAGAGGGACCCAGTATCTGTACTGAGATCCACAGACCCCAAAGAGGGACCTATCACTTCTACTAAGAGCTACAGACCCCGAAAAAGAACCCAGAGCTTGTATCAAGAGACACAGTCCCCATGGAGGGAGCCAGTACCTGAACCACCAGACCCCAAAGAGGGACCTATTGGCTGTACTGAGAGTTATAGATCCCAGAGGGACACGCTGCTCAAGAATCAGAGACTCCAAAGAATTTGGTATTTTAGTTAGAGAGAGAGGGGGTACACATAAGAGACCCACAACAAAGTGTGTGTCACTCAAGAGAACCTGTATTTGTCAGAAGGATTGATTCTAATGAATAGTAAAAAAGTGCAGCATAAATTCATGTGCACAGATACACTGAAGTGCCATGTGCTAGAGATTCAATCACAACAAACAATTGCAACCTATAGTAATTTCTTTCCCAGGATAACACATGAAAATTTATATGAAATGTAGAAAAACAAACATTCTCTCAACAGGTTAACCTGTTAAAGTTTCAAGAAAGCAGATTGGCAAAGGCACTGGCTTGGAGAAACCTCCGTAAACTACCATGATCTCAAAAAGTAGTTTATATTTTTCCCTCAGTAATTATTTTCCAGATACTATAGAAATCTGACCGATCATTACTGGGAACAGGGTGGGGGCAGTAATAGCAAGCATGAAAGATTGGGAAATATGTTCTCAGTTTGAGACATCTCACTTGTACAGATTTGAAAAATCACAAGTCTTGTTTTTGTGGTGAATCCGAACAGCAATAATTTATGAAAGGACAAATTTGCAAATACATACCCCTATACAATAACTATGCATTACCGTACAACTTTGCAATCTTAGCAGGACCAGTACAATGCTTGCAATCCTGGAGACTTTTTAAATCTTAGGACACTAAAATACTTCCTGTAATTCTCTCCAATTCACAGGTCTCCCTGCCTGAGGAAATTAAATATGTTGCAATAACTGTCGAGATTGCCACACAAAAAGGGCAATTAAGGGCATGTCCTGATCGGTCTGAAGACTCTCAGTCCATCATCAGGCCTTATGGATAGTGACAAATATAAAAGCATTTTTGTTTAAGGTTTTGCTTGCCATTAGATTTTTAATTCAATCGTGGTAATTAAGGAGTTAAAAGTCAGTTTTTGATCTCTCAGGCTCAGCTGATCTGATAATCCATGTTGAAGACCAATTGGAAGAAGCACTGAGGGTGGCAAGGGCACAGAACGTTCTCTGGGTGGGGGACTCCTTTATCCATCAACAAGAGTGGCTCGGTCGCACAACTACTGACCATTCTGGCTGAGCCCTGAAGTACAAAAGCTACTAGATTGGGATTGCAGCAGATGGTGAAGAAACCAACAAGAGGGAAAAGCCTACCTGACCTCTTCCTCACAAATTCACCTGTTTCAGGTGTATCTAGGCATGATAGTATGGTAGCAGTGAGCAACATACAGTCTCATCTTCACATTGAGGATATCCTCCACTACCACTAAATGGAACAGATGTAGCAACTCAAAACTGGGCACCAATGAGGCGCTGTGGGCCATCAGCAGCAGCAAAATTGGATTCAACAATCTGTAACCTCATGACCCGGCAGATCCCCCACTCTTTCATTACCACTAAGCCAGGGGATCAACCCTGGTTAAGTGAAGAGTGCAGGAGGGCATGCCAGGAGCAGGACCAAGCATACCTGAAAATGAGGTGTCAACCTGGTGAAGCTACAACGCAGGACTACTTGTGTGCCAAACAGCAGTAGCAGCATACAATAGACAAAGCCAAGTGATCCCACAACCTACTGATCAGATCAAAGCTCTACAGTCCTGCCGCATCAAGTTGTAAATGCATTGTAGACATTTAAGCAACTAACTGTAAGAGGTGGCTCCACAAATATCCCCATCCTCACTAATGGGGGAAACCAGTACATAAGACCATAAGACATAGTAGCAGAATTAGGTCATTTGGCCCATCGAGTCTGTGCCGCCATTTAGCAAATCTTGCCTGCCATTGCTATTGTATTTTATTCAATTTATTAATTAATTACTCTAGTATCCCCACTCTTTACACTTTATAATAATTTTTTTATACACGCCAGTATCAATCTTATACTTAACAAGCTATCTTTAAGAAAAGGAGAAAAAAAGAGATCTAAACACAAACTAAAGACCTTACTTTAACGACTAGAAATACTCGCCAATCCTACTTACCAATCAGCTGCTCTCCACATTCTTTTCCCTCTCGCGTTTTTTAATGGTCTCACACTCTTCTCCCACTGTTAAAGGCCCCACTCCTCTCGCACTCGTTCCCTGTAAATGACCACGCTGTTTCTCTCACTCTCTCCCAGTAAATGACCACACTGTTTCTCTTGCACTTGCATCATTGCGAAAGACAAAGCTGAAGCATTTGCAACCATCTTCACCCAGAAGTGCCAAGTGGATGATCTATCTTAGCCCCTCCTCCTGAGGTCCCCAGATGCCAGTCTTCAGTCAATTCTATTCAGTCAATGTGACATCAAGAAATGGCTGAAGGCACTGGATACTACAAAGGCTATGGTCCCTGACAATATTCCAGCAATAGTACTGAAGGCTTGTGCTCCAGAACTAGCCGCGCACCAGCCAAGCTGTTCCAATACAGCTACAACACTGGCAACTACCCGGCAATGTGCAAAATTGCCCAAGTCACAAAAAGCAGGACAAATCCAACCCGGCCAATTACCGCCCCATCAGTCTACTCTTGATCATCAGCAAAGTGATGGAAGGTGTTCTCGACAGTGCTATCAAACGGCACTTACACAGCAATAACCTGCTCTCTGATACTCAGTTTTGGTTCTGCCAGGGCCATTCAGCTCCTCACCTCATTACAGCTTTGGTCCAACCATGGACAGAAGAGCTGAACTGTACTATAGAGTTGAGGTGAGAGTGACTGCCCTTGACATCAAGGTAGCATTTAACCAAGAGAGGCATCAAGGAGCCCTAGCAAAACTGGGGCCAATGGGAATCAGGGGGAATACTCTCGACTAGTTACAATTATACCTTGCACAAAGGAAGATGGTTATGGTTATTGGATGTCAATTATCTCAATCCCAGGACATGGCTGCAGGAGTTCCTAGGCCCAAGCATCTTCAGTTGCTTCATCAATGACCTTCCAACCATCATAATGTCAGAAGTGGGGATGTTCGCTGATGATTGCACAACATTCAGCACTATTTGCAACTCCTCAGATACAGAAGCAGCCTGTGCCCATATGCAGGAAGACCTGGACAATATCCAGGCTTGGACTGATAAGTGGTAAGTAAGTAACATTTGTGCCACACAAGTTGGAGATGGTTATTGCCAGGCACAAGAAATAATCCAACCATCTCCCCTGACATTCAATGGCATTACCATTGCTGAATCCCCTACTATCAACATCCTGGGGGTTACCATTGACCAAAAACTGAACTGGACTAAACATATAAATACTGTGGCTATAAGAGCAGGTCAGAAGCTAGGAATTCTGCAGTGGGTAACTCACCTCCTAACCCCCCAAAGCCTGTCCACCATCTACAAGGCACAAGTCAGGAGTGTGATAGAATACTCTCCACTTGCCTGGAAGAGTGCAGCTCCCACAACACTCAAGAAGTTTGACACCATCCAGGACAAAGCAGCCCGCTTGATTGGCACCACATCCACAAACATTCACTCCCTCCACCACTGATGCACAGTGGCAGCAGTGCGTACCATCTACAAGATGCACTGCAGCAACTCAACTTGGCTACTTTGGCAGCACCTTCCAAACGCCTGACCTCTCCCACCTAGAAGGACAAGGGCAGTAGATGCATGGGAACACCATCACCTGCAAGCTCCCCTCCAAGTTACTCATCATACTGACTTGGAACCTTCACTGTTCCTTCACTGTCGACCAGTCAAAATCCTGGAACTCCATGACTAACAGCATTGTGACTGCAACGTTCAAGAAGACCACGCACCACCACCTTCTCAAGGGCAATTAAGAATGGGCAACAAATGCTGGCCTAGCCAGCAACACCCATATCCTGTGAAAGAATGAAAAAAAAAACACAATATATTCTTTTTCCTGAGTTCTCTGCCGAAGGTAGGCCTGACCCACAGCACCAGGACTTCCACCAGGGGTAGGGCAAGCAGGCAGACCTTGAATCCAGCCCAGCCAGAACGTTGGTCAAAACCCATGCTGTAGGCATCAATCTGATCCACACCAGCTGTCCAGCCAACTGGGCCAACTGACCCCCCAAGGAGTCCAAGTTGCTGTGGCAGCATACATTTTTACACGCATGTTGTAGCCTGGAGCTATGGATAGTGATGGTCAAAGCTCTAACTTCTTTCCATCACATGGCTGAATTTCTCCCACTCTTACTGCCTGCCCTGTTGGAAGGGTTTACAAGTTGATACTCAACCTGTTTGGCCACATTATGCACATAACTTCCTTGGTCATCAAGTTCTGGAGTGGGACATGAACCTGGAGCTTCTGGCTCAGAGGCAGGGATGCTCACTGTGCCATAAGGCCTCCTAATGATATATTAACACAATACTTCATAATCTTCTCACAGGGCAGAGTATGTTACGTTACTGGACCCTTCAGATTGCTCAAAATCTAGATCAGAACGAGTGGTGAATAATCGGAATTGTAGCACACGAAATGGATCTGAGCTGGCATTTAGAACCAAACTTCATCAACATTTAGGGGGCAGGATGTGAGGGGAGAGTCAGTTGATTAAATGGATGTACAGAACACATACAGGATGTGCAAGGGTCAAGTGGAGGCAAAATAACAAAAGTAAAATAACAAAAGCAAACAACAAGGCAACAGTGAACATAAGGGTTTGAGATCCAGGTCTAGTCTACTCAGAAGGAACTGGAGCTATTTATTCAGCTTTAACTAGTGACCTGAATTTGTGATGAACCAAATCTCTTATTCTGCAGTCGGCTAAATCTAGCACACAGCTATCAAATTGATGTTTATAATCGTCAACCTCCCTACTACCCTCTCTCTCATATATGCTGACAAGCTCTTTATGATGTTTGATTTGATTGAGCCCTACAATGACAGATGCAACATACTGTATTAAATTCACCTATTTCACACTCATAGCCAAACTGAATGCTAATCAGGATTATACCTGCATCCGCATTGTTTCGTTGGTATAGGACAGGTGGTGCTGGGCAGTGATAAGTCACTGTAATAATAAGGTGACTAACCAGAAATAACCATTTCGATTACAGTAAAAGTTACCTCAGATCTATAGGAAAACCGTTACAGAAGGAGGGCACAGTTCAGTTGTAGCGGGTTCCTCCAGGAGTTTCTCAGGATTTCAGTTATGAGGAGTTTTAAAGAGTGCCCTGCATTAATTAATCTCTGACATATGGATCTAGAGCCAGCAATGAATAAATATCTAATATTTGTATTACAAAATGCTGTGCCATATAGTGGTGGGATGCAGGCTTGCAGCCGAACAATCCTACAATAAAGCTACAATACAGGATCAACAGGCCTAATGGCCTACTCCTGTTCCTATGTTCCTATCCTCTATACTTGAGTTATTGGAGTTACAGGTAAGAGGAGAGAGACCAGAATAGTAAGGCTACAAGAGTTGAATTGTAACAGAAATACCAGGAAAAACTCAGCAGGTCTGGCAGCATCGGCGGAGGAGAACACAGTTGACGTTTCGAGTCCTCATGACCCTTCAACAGAACTAAGTAAAAATAGGAAAGGGGTGAAATATAAGCTGGTTTGGGGGGTGGGCGGGGGGGGTGGGGGGGGTTGTAGGGACAAGCAGCCAGTGATAGGTGGAGATAACCAAAAGCTGTCACAGACAAAAGAACAAAGAGGTGTTGAAGGTGGTGGTATTATCTAAAGGAATGTGCTAATTAAGAGTAGAAGACAGGACAGATAAGGTACAGATAGCTCTAGTGGGGGTGCCTCCCAATGCGGTTTCCTCTACATTGGAGAGACCAAACGCAGAGTGGGTGACCACTTTGCAGAACACCTTCGGTCTGTCCGCAAGCATTACCCAGACCTCCCTGTTGCTTGCCATTTCAACACTCCACCCTGCTCTCTTGCCCACATGTCTGTCCTTGGCTTGCTGCATTGTTCCAGTGAAGCTCAACGCAAACTGGAGGAACAGCACCTCATCTTCCGACTAGGCACTTTACAGCCTTCCGGACTGAATATTGAGTTCAACAATTTTAGATCTTGAACTCTCTCCTCCATCCCCACCCCCTTCCCGTTTCTTCCCCCTCCTTTTTGTTTTTTCTAATAATTTATATAGATTTTTCTTTTCCCACCTATTTCCATTATTTTTAAATGTGTTTCCACCCATTGTTTGTTTCTACCTTTTAGTATTCCCCCACCCCCACTAGAGCTATCTGTACCTGGTCTGTCCTGTCTTCTACTCTTAATTAGCACATTCCTTTAGATAATACCACCACCTTCAACACCTCTTTGTTCTTTTGTCTGTGACAGCTTTTGGTTATCTCCACCTATCACTGGCTGCTTGTCCCTACAACACCCCCCCCACCCCCCCCCCCCGCCCTTAAACCAGCTTATATTTCACCCCTTTCCTATTTTTACTTAGTTCTGTTGAAGGGTCATGAGGACTCGAAACGTCAACTGTGCTCTCCTCCGCCGATGCTGCCAGACCTGCTGAGTTTTTCCAGGTATTTCTGTTTCTGTTTTTGTTTTGGATTTCCAGCATCCGCATTTTTTTGCTTTTATCTTAAGAGTTGAATTGTATTGAGCTGCAAATGAAAGCGCCAGGAATACATGCTTTCTTAATCTCATCCAAATGAAATACTCTATGCAGCACTAAAAGCAGATTTCTCTGCATTGAAATTCCTCACCGATTATATACTGACACTCGCCTCCCTCACACAAAGCCTATGTGCTATTTTGACACATAGTTCTTACACCCTCAATTTATTGCCTTCATTGCACCACCCTACTGGAAAGTCCCTTGTCAACATATTTTTGAACCTTTGCTAAAGCACAAACATATGCCTCAATGGCAAGCCCCATCACCAACAATCAGCCTGCACCATTCCATGTATACCACTGCATCTCTGCCAATGCCTATCTCTACCTCCTATGTGCTGCTCTACCAATAAAAGCATCCCTAACACTTCAGAGGTACACAACTTCTCCAGTCACCATGTATCTACAATATCTTAATTTAGAAGCACAGACAGCATTGCATTTGTGATAAAGCAAATTTGATCTATTACAAGAACTTAATGAAGGAGCCTGCACCTCACCTCAACTTCATCCTCTAGTGCTGGCTATCACAAGGCTTACCCTGGTGAGCTGTTCCAAGAGGCGTTGGTTCTGTTCAGAAAGTTCCCTCAAGGCTCTTACTTTCTCTTTGTTTGCCTCACGTAACTGGACCTGGTGTCTGTCCAACTCATCTTGAAGCTGCTTCAGATCACTCTCCAGCTCAGCAACGCGACCTTCCCATTCTCCCTCACGGTTCTCAAATCGTCTGCGCAACTCGTGTTTCTCCTGTTCCAGGTGCTGATGAGAGAGATAGGAAAACATCAGTTCTCTTTTTTTTAAGAAAAACGAAGAATTAAAGAACTTATGGGAAAAAACTATAACTTAAAAAACTAGAAAAGAATATGTACGAGTTGCATTAATACATGAACCTCATTGTCAGAGGGTGCAAAAATATACACCCGGTGCAATTTGTACATCAGGTTTTAGGGCAATGATGTACAAGACTCAGCTTAGCAAAAAAAAACCCAAAAAGGAGTTGACCCTGACTAAATACTGTATTCCACTGTTCAGGTATATAGGTATATTAATCAGTGATCAAAATAAACTCCTTTACTGTTTCTTATTCTGGTGAAAGTTACCTTCTAATGTTGACTTGAAAATTGTTGCCAACTTTTTAAACCAGATAACTAATTTGGCTGATCCTTTTATTCCATCAATTTTCCTATACTGGTCATCTGGCCATACCACTTGTTAATGTCTGCAGACTTGACAAGGATTTGCAATAGCTAACTTATCAGCAACTTGCATTTATATACCATCTTTAATATATTGAAATGTCCCAAAGTGCCTCATAGCAGCATCAGAAAACTAAGTATTTGACATTAAGCCACATAAGAAGGTAATAGGGCAAATGACCAAAAGCTTGGTCAAAGAGGTAGATTTTAAGGAGCGTCTTAAAGGAGGAAAGAGAGGAAGAGAAATGGCGAGGTGGAGGGATTCCAGAGCTTAGGAATAGACAGCAGGAGGCAAGCCCAATTCTGGTTGAATGATGAAAGTCACGACTGCTCAAGAGGTCAAAATTGGAAGAGCACAAGGAGAAGATAGGGCTAAAGGAGATATTATGGGCCAAGACCATGGAAGGATATGAAAACAAGGATGAAGATTTTATAACTGAAGTGTTGTAGACCAGGAGCCATTGTAGGTTAGCGAACACTGAGGTAATGAGTGAACAGGACTTAGCACAAGTTGAGATGTGGACAGCAGAATTTTGGATGCCCTCAAGTTTATGGAGGATAGAAATGTAAAGTTATGCAGGTAGCAATAGGTGGTCTTGGTGATGGCAGACATATAGCCAGAAGCTCATCTTAGAGTGAAATATGACACCAAGGTTATGAACGCTCTGGTTCAGCCTCAGACAATTGCCAGGGAGAGGGATGGAATGGATGGCTAGAAAACAGAATTTAGTTGAAAGAAATTTCTGCTCAGCTAGTACCATATGTTAGACAAGCAGTCTACAATTTAGCGACAGTGGAGGCATCAAGAGAGCTGGTAGTGAGGTACTGCTGGGCGTTGTCAGGGTACATGTGGAAACTGTCACTGTTTTTGGATGATGCCGTTGAAGGGTAACATGTGGATGAGAAATAGGAGGGGTCCAAGGAAATATCCTTGGAGGAAAGCTAGAGGGAACAATGTGGGAATGGGTGGAGAAGCACTTGCAAGTGATTCTCTGGCTACAACTGAATAGATAAGAATGGAACCAGGCAAATGCAGTTCGACTCAACTATACGACTGTCAGAGAGATGTCAGATGAGGGTGATGCGAGGTTGAGAAGGATAAGGAGACATAATTTAGTTTTGTCACAGTCACATAGGATATCATGTGACTTGATAAGAGCCACTTCTGTATTGTAGCCCAGGTCAAAATCTGATTGGAGTGATTCAAACATGGTGTTCTGGGGAAGATGAGCACAAATTTGGGAGGCATTCAAGAACTTGGGAGATGAAAGGCAAGTTGGAGATGGGGTGGTTTTTGCAAGAATAGAGGGGTCAAGGGTGGATTTTATTTTGAGGTCAGGGGTCATAGTGGCAGATTTGAAGGAGAATGGGGGGCAGAACTTGAGGATAGAAAACAGTTATCACTATCAGTTAACATGGGAGCCAGGAGGGAAGTTGGGTGGTCAGCAGTTTAGTGGGAATAGGGCCAAGGGAGCAGAAGGTGGGTCATGGGCAACTTGAGCTCAGAGAGGGCTTGAGGGGAGATAGGAGAGAAACTAAAGAAAGATGCGAGTTCGGGTCTCAGTAATGGGGAAACATTAGAGGAAGCTTGGCTCAGTGAGCTAGGGGAAGAGAGGGCAATAGTAGAGGCAGCTGACTGGAAGGTCTCACTCTTAGTGACAAAGAAATCCATGAGCAGCTCACACTTGTTGGATGCAAGTGTGGTGGAGACAGAGAAGAGGGATTTAAGAAGACGGGATTAACTTTGTAGTTTTGGCAGTCAGGAGCAGTATCCAATAACACTTTATGTGGTCGTCATGTTTGGTAGCGAATGGCTAAACCAGTTGTCAGCTATATCTGTTCATGACTGCATCCCTTGCATTTATGGGAGGAGAGATGAGGTCCTTATCTGCGAAGTGGCCAGGGTGAGAAAGAATAAGGTTTTAACGGGAACTCGTGTATCGAAGGTGGAGATGAGGGTGTGGCTGAGCAAATGCATAGCTGCAGAAATGTTTGCTTTCTTTATTCTTTCATGGGATGTGGGCATCACTGGAATGGCCAACAATTGTTGCCCATTCCTAATTGCCCTTGAACTGAGTGTCTTGCTCAGCCAATTTCAGAGGGCAGTTAAGAGTCAACCACATTGCTGTGGATCTGGAGTTGTACATAGGCCAGACCAGGTAAAGATGCAGATTTCCTCCCCTAAAGGACATTAGTGAACCAGATGGGTTTTTATGACATTTGGTGATAATTTCATGATCACCATTACAGAGACTTGCTTTCAATACCAGGTTTTATTAATTGAATTTAAATTCCACCAGCTGCTGTGGTGAGATTTTAACCCTTGTCCCCAAAGCATTAAACTGGTCCTCTAGATTACTAGTCCAGTGACATTACCACTACACCATCTTCTCCTCCTAAATGCTATGCTAAATGGAGGGCCAAAGGCTAGACAGTTAGGATTTTTCAATGGCAGCTGTAAATTAATTGGCAGAGTTTATTTTCCGGTGCGAATAGTATAAGGAACATATCTTTTTATTTCTGTTAGGCTGTTGTAAAGAACATATCTTTTCACTTTTTGTTGGACTGTGGATTAGAATTACAATGGCTGCAGGTTGAAAGACATGTCCACTGGAACAGGATGAGAGCTATATACAATGTTGCAGTCCTGGAACAGAGTGTACCATGAAATACAGGATGGTGCTGGAAGGAAGTCCTGGATCAAGGGAGCTGCCTGACAACAGCATTTTAATTGACTCCTGACCCAGGTGACCAGGGTTTTGTGTGGTAGCAATGCAGCAAAAAGCTTCTGGCCTGCAAAGAGAAAGCATCTAAAATCTACTTTCCTCATATCTCTATAACTTGCTCTCTCTCTCTCTCTGAGGAAACCCTTGTAAAAAAGAAAAGGGGAAAATCACCATTCGAGACGTTGAAAAGCAAGTTCTCAACCAGTGAACTAAATACTGAAAGTGCTGGAAGACCACCTCGTGTCATCAACAAGAACTGAAAGGGTAAAAGCAAAATACTGCGGATGCTGGAAATCTAGAACAAAAACAAAAATACCTGGAAAAACTCAGCAGGTCTGACAGCATCTGCGGAGAGGGATACAGTTGATGTTGAGTCCATATGACCCTTCATCAGAACTAAGACATATAGAAATGAGATGAAATATAAGCTAGTAGAAGGGGGTGGGAAAGGCGAGCTCGATAGGGGGCCTGTGATGGGTGGAGGCCAAGAAGAGACTGCCAAAAATGTCATAGACAAAAGGACAAAGGGGTGTTGACGGCGGTGATATTATCTAAAAGATGTGCTAATGGGACATTAAGTGAAGCAAGCTGGTGGCAGATGGCCCTAGGGCGAGTGGGGTGGGGGGAAGGGATTGAAATGGGCTAAAAGGTGGAGATGAAACAATAGATCAAAATAAATTTTAAAATAGGAGGGAAGAGAACAAAAAAAGTTGTTAAAAAAAAGATAAATTATTGGAAAAAGGGGATCGGAAAGGGGGTGGGGATGGAGGAGGGAGTTCATGATCTGAAATTGTTGAACTCAATATTAAGTCCGGAAGGCTGTAAAGTGCCTAGTCAGAAGATGAGGTGCTGTTCCTCCAGTTTGCGTTGAGCTTCACTGGAACATTGCAGCAGGCCAAGGACGGACATGTGGGCATGAGAACAGGGTGGTGTGTTGAAATGGCAAGCGACAGAGGGTCTGCGTCATGCTTGCGGACAGACCGAAGGTGTTCTGCGAAGCAGTCACCCAGTCTGCGTTTGGTCTCTCCAATGTAGAGGAGACCACATTGGGAGCAGCGAATGCAGTAGACTAAATTGAGGGAAGTGCAAGTGAAGTGCTGCTTCACTTGAAAGGATTGTTTGGGCAGTTGGACAGTGAGGAGGGGGGAAGTAAAGGTGCAGGTATTGCACCTTCTGCGGTTGTATGAGAAAGTGCCGTTTGAGGGGGTTGAGGTGTAGGGGGTGATGGAGGAGTGGACCAGGGAGGGAACGATCCCTGCGGAAAGCCGCCGGGGGGGTGAAGGGAAGATGTGTTTGGTGGTGGCATCATGCTGGAGTTGGTGGAAATGGCGGAGGATGATCCTTTGAACGCGGAGGCTGGTGGGGTGATAAGTGAGGACAAGGGGGACCCTATCATGGTTCTGGGAGGGAGAGGAAGGTGTGAGGGCGGATGCGCGAGAGATGGGCCGGACACGGTTGAGGGCCCTGTCAACCACCGTGGGTGGTAAACCTCGGTTAAGGAAGAAGGAAGACATGTCAGAGGAACTGTTTTGGAAAGTGGCATCATCAGAACAGATGCGACGGAGGCAAAGGAACTGAGAGAATGGGATGGAGTCCTTACAGGAAGTGGGGTGTGAGGAGCTGAAAGGGATTTGGAAGACATCAATCAAAATCAACCCATCGAATCCTGTACTCCAGATTGGTGCATTGAACGGTTTTATCCCACCCTTAAAATCCGTGTCTTATGAGTCGTGTGTGTGTGCGTGTGCGTGTGCGCGTGCGCGTGCATGTGTGCGTATAGGGATTTAAGAAGGGGGTACAGTTTAAGTTATAGTGTTAGAAGTTAGCAGTTCATATTTCTTTCTTTTGCCACTAGTTAAAGACAATTTGTTCAATAAACAGTTATTTACTTATTAAGTTTACAAACCTGGTGCTCGTATTCTGTTAACCTAAATTAAACAGTTAGGTAGAATTGGGGCAATCTGGTGGTTTGGTCAAACTTTTCACATTTGTTGTGGCTCGGGGAACAGTGGGGTTTGACATTACAGCGCACTATCCCCAGTGAGTCGTGACAATAGCGACATAAGGAAGTGATCAGGAGTGGCCTTATCTGTGATTGACACGATGGGAACAGAGAGGGCACATAAGATGGCAAGGTCAAATGGGATGGCTATGAATATGGGTTGCAGAGTTTACATGGAGGAAGAGATTAAAAGGTGATAATGAATGGCTTGGAGTGACATGGGCATTGAAGACAGGAATCAGGGAACTTGTGAGCAAGTTAACAGCCGCAGTGACATTGTGATGGATAGAGAGCCAGAGAAGAATAAGCTGGAGTTTGAAGCAGTTGGTAAGGGAGTTGGGGGTAAGGTTACGAAAGAGAAGAACTGCTTTTTATTCCCTAGAGGCAGATGTTGAGGCTACTATGGTTGGAAGAAGACAGAGGTGAGGATGGTCAAGGAGCCAGTGAAGTAATAGCAGAAATAGCTTTAATGCTGATCAAGTGCTCAGAGATGGTATGGCTGGTTTGTCACAGAATTTGGCTATAAAGAGGGAGACTCGGTGATGGTTGTTGGGATTAGACCAGATCGAACAGTAGGTAACAGGGCCAGCTTTGCCTTACGTATTCTGAATGTTATGACCCTCAGACTTTAAGGATTAAAGAGGGAGCTATACTAGTGGGACCGACTGGAGTAGGAGGCAGTGAATGACCTGGTGGGGACATGGACATTGAAGGCACAAGTTGGTGAACTTTAGAGTAGGTTAAAAGCGGCTGTGGTATTGTGATAAATGAAGAGTCAGAGGAGAGAAAGTTGGATTTTGAAAGTAGTGGTAGGGAAGTAGTGGGTGTCGGATAGTGGTGGGAAAGAGAGAAAAAAATAGCTTTGTCTCAGCAGCAGATGGAAACTTGTGTGACTGAAAGACAGAGATGAGCATGGCAAAGGAACCAGGGAAGCGGTCAGAAATAGCTTTATTACTGCTAAAATGCTGAAAGATGTTGAGGCTATTTGAGATGCCGGGGTTACAGAGGTAAACAGAGACATTTCTATGAATAGAATGAAACAAGGCCAGGCTGGCAGAAAAGTGAGTGAAGAGGGACAAGATGGAAGTTGAAAGCATTGAAGGTAAGCAATTGCCATGCACAGTCTCAAAGAAGAGATCTCGGTAGGAATTTTATGAACAGGAGATCCAGAAGTGCTTCCAGATATATTTCAGCCACGTGATAGGAGCTAGATACAGTTGACTGGGAGCATTCTTGGATCTTTGCAAAACAATTCCTGTTTTGTGACAAACAGTAGCTAATATCACGGATCTCTGTACAACCCAGGTTTGAAGCATATGTTGCATCTGATTACTTTTTCATCGTAGCATATAATTTAGTACAAACACGTGGTAAAATAACTGATTATAATCAACGTATAAATAAATAACTGTTTTAAATTACAGTATACTGATGACTTTTCAAGCACAAAAAAGGCCACCATTTCCAGACATAATTTTTCAAGGACCCACAAAGAGAACAAACAAAACATGTGGCGGGGTATGGGAAAATGTGAAAATAGAATAAACCTGGAGCACTTGCAGCATGACGCCCACACACTGCAGAGAACCTATGTCAACATCCTTAAAGCTCACCAGGATCTCTCTCTGGCCATTTCACACACCCTGAGATCCATTTTTGAGAGAAATGAAAAATAATTTAGAGCCCAAATAGGTTGCAAAAATGAATCATTTCATCTGGCCAAATCCTTTCCATTTTAAAAAAAATCGATCATCCAAATTCTAGTTTGGAGATTTCCACTGTAGCAGCCATATAGGAATGAGGGAAGGTGGTTTAAGCCATGATGTTACATACCTGGAGTTCTGTTTATAATATAGAGTGGTATAAAAATGTGTGAATGCCCTTACTCAGCAATCCCCCAAACCTCCACCCCAAGCAAGAGGTCATAGCCCTTAATACACAGCTGGAGAGTGATGTCAGAGACAACTGCAATTGGAAGCCACTTGCTACTGTAGTTTATTAACTAGTTATCACAAGTAGGATAGAACAGTGGACACTTTATAAGGTTTCCAACAATTGGATGAATTCACTGTAGAATAAACATTATTCTGCCTCACGCACCTTCTCTGTTTCATGACAGAGCCACACTTGAAATCAGTCAAAATGGAGAAATGAAGATATTGGCGAAAGACATTTCTGAACAGATTGCAAAAATGGCTAAACCTACTTTATACCCAACATACAAACGCAGAATAAGCAAGAAGATTTCTATTTATTATGTAAGTTAAGAGTTACTCACTACAACCATATAACAGGATAGGGGTTACCCAATGTGTCACCAAATTAAGTCCTTCCCCATTCAGCAGCAAAATGTCTACTAGCTGTGTATAGTTGTAAGTAGTTGTGTTACTTGTTCACCTAGGTCAGGGTTTATAAGGTTGATTTGCAGTAGATTTAGTCTCTTTGTGGTGTTTTCCCCCAGCTCACTGTCACATCTCCCATACAATCTGCACTCCACAATGTTTTATAACTGGATGTCAGCTCCAATCCCTGACGTTAACAGCTGTAATGTCAGCCACATTAGATGGCTGCAATACAAACAGCAAATAGAGCAAAAAAAAAATCACCTCATTCATTTCATGTAAGTAAAGATTTCATTTCAACAACTTGTAAACCAAATTGGGTTTATATTGTAATTTGTGCTGCAGAGCTACAAATGCCAGGGATGATAGAAATGGTCTGGGTGATCTAATTCACCTTTTACTCCCGTTCCTTCTACTGAAGGCAGTGCTATAGAGGAAGGAGGATTTTGTTTCTTTGTCCAGACATGGTTATTTTGTTGCAAACTAAATGAAATTAGCTAGATTACGTTATCAGTTCACCATACAAGACGATGAATAGAAGAGCTGAAATTTTAAATCAGGACAGAGGACATGAGGGATTGAAATAGTAGAAATGGGAGGGAAACGCTGAAAGATCTGGATTGCAGAAGCATTACAACAGTTCTACAAGCAAATTTAGAAAACAGTAAAAATGAAGAATTTAATATAAACTTAAATTCATAATTTTTTTTGAAAAATCTTGAAAATCCTAATAAAGGGCTGGAGTCCACAATGTAGGATCCATTAATGCTTAAAATGTGAACAGAAATAATGTAAATGAAACAATGGCAATTTGGTATCACTTTGAAAGTCTAACAGTGATAGAATGAAGGTAAGATGAAATGAAGGTAAGATCAAGAGTTCCATTGCCTTGAGATTCTAGAAAGAACGTATGAGTTGGAGATGATGTTCATTTGAATATCAGTATGCAGGGAAGAGGCAGAACGTGTCAAATTCTATATATAGAGTTTAGACGGAACAAGAAAAAAAAAGCTCAAAAGGAGTAATGATCATACATGAATAGTATTAATAGAAACTAAAAAGATATCTCTGTCTAAACAAATATATTAAGACTAGTTTATCATTTGATTATAGATTAATCTGATCATTATCAGCATCAATACAGCGTCATTCCCTGCAACCATCTGCACCATCGTCAGTGCCTTGGTAATTTATTCATTGTTTCTTTGGGTGGGTGGGTGGATGCTTAGTAAGGGCCCAAGAAAAGGTTATAGCATTGAATAATGAAAAGAAAATTCTTCAATTTCACAAACATTACGCAGCAACATATACCCTAACTACTCTCAGAATGTGGATCCCACTGCATTCTGCCAGTATATGGGTGCATGAACCCTAACCACCTTCAAAGTACATGACCCTACAACACTCTGCCAGACCATAACTATGCTAAATGTAATCTGCTGTACTATGAGATTACACAATTTACATTTACAAGGTCTTTTAGCACTAATATGGGACAGAGCAACATTTAGCAGCCTTGACCAAGTAGATATTTTTCTAATCTTAGAAACAATTTAATAACTAGGGTACTCTTAGAATAATTTGTTTAATCATCTGTGAGAGATGTGACTGAACTTGCAACTTCTAGTTACTATGGCAGCTGCTGCCTTCTCTCAAGCCAAATAAGCAGGGCTCAAGGCCACAGATGCAATGAAGAGGGGTAATAATTACAATAAAAAAAACTGCATGTTGCCCCTCTTCATTGATATTGTCCAGTGAAACGCTTGAAGTACATGGGAACATGAACCTGAACTATCCTCATATCCTGCAACATTGTCAATAGACAGAAATTTAAACTATCGCAGCATTCTGGCATCAGGAGCATTGATCCGAACTACTCTGCATGCTGCTACAATCATTGGGACACAATCAGAAGAATCATTCCCATCATCCTTTCAGAATTGTGTAAAAGTAAGGTTTTAGAAGTTTCTAAAGTATAGGAAATACATGATTATATTTCTGAATCTTTCACAGGCAATCAAATTTACTGATTTTATTTGCCCGTTATATGACAATGCATGAATTCTTCATTTTAGATTACTTTGTTGCATCCTGTTTGACAAGGCCCAATTTAACATCCATGCCCTAAGGGCTGAGGCCAATTACAAGGTACTTTCTATTGCTTGAACTTTTCCAAAGATCGAACATGACTGAATGAAGCCAGCGCAGCCCACGTCCTATGAGTGAATTAAAAAAATATGTACGACATTGTAACATCTGAAGAAAGACAGGCACAGCCCAACAATTTTTTTTTTACATGGTCAGGAGATACTGCAGACACAAACAACTTTCACTTGTGATGTTATCTTTCCTTGGATTGATACACGTGATGCATTTCCGGCACAGTTTAGCTACATTGCATCATAATACTTAGAATCCTCAATCTTGTGCAATGTAACCTTCCACAGTGAGGTCCCACTGAAAATACACAAGTGTAGGGTGCCAAGACCCCTATGAGATGGCCTCTGGACATGAAAAAGCAACTAGTAAAATACTAAGATTCTGAGCTACTGAAAACTTTATGGCAGGGTTGTGACACACTGAGAACATTACATGAAGAATATGTACAAGCTCTTTCACCCATTCACCATTATTCAACAGCTCAGTGGTAGCATTTTCATTTCTGAGTCAATAGGTTATGGATTCATACCCCATTCCACAAAATTAAAGAATTAATCTAGGCATTCCAGTACAGTATGAAAGTGCGAGTGTTGGAAATGCTGTCTTTAAATTACACGTTAGACTGAGGTTCCACTTTCCCTCTCAGTCAGGGATGAAGAGTCCCATGACACTATTCAAAGTAGTACAGGGGAGAGCTTCCAGGGTACTGGTCAACATTCACCTAACATTACTAAAACAGATGATCTGGTCTTCTAACTCATTGCTGTTTTTGGGATCTTGATGCACACAAATTGGCTGCTAGATTTGCCAGCATTACAACCATGATCATACTTCAAAAGTACTTTGTAGAAAGGTCCTATAAATGCAAGTTCTTTCTTACTTTTTACAAGAGCAAGTGAGTTTAGAGCATATTACAATAAGATGCCTTATTTGATACTGACCCAATAGTTTAGTTTTGTCACCATATCACTTATAAATCCTGTTTTAATCTATGCTTTCTATGTTTCCTCCTTCACTTGGTGATTCTATAAAGGCCATATAGGGATTTCAGACAAGATTATTCTAAAGTCTGAACTATTGTGTCACAGAACTCAGAAAATTGATCCTTTAATTTAATTTAATCACGCCACACAAATGCCAGGCAATTAACAGCTTCAACAAGAGAGGATCTAACAATCACCCCCTTGACATTCATCAGCACTACCATCACTGAATCCCCCCACTATCAACATCTTGGGGGTCACCATTGACCAGTAACTGAACTGGACCAGCCATATGAGTACTGTGGCCACAACAGTAGGTCGGAGGCTGAGAATTCTCAGTAACTCACGAGTAACTCACCTCCTGATTCCCCAAAGCCTGTCCGCCATCCACAAGGCACAAGTCAGCAGTGTGATGGAATACTCTTCACTTGCCTGGATGAGTGCAGCTCCAACAATACTTAGAAGTTTGACACCATCAGGTACAAAGCAGCCTGCAAGATTGGCACCCCATCCACCACCAATGCAGTGTGTACTATCTACAAGATGCACAGCTGCAACTCACCAAGACTTCATCAACAGCACCTTCCAAACCTGGGACTTCCATTACCTAGAAGGACAAGGGCAATAGATGCGTGGAAATACCACCACCTTCAAGTTCCTCTCCAAGCCACACACTATACTGAATTGGAACTATATCACCGTTCCTTCATTGTCATTGGGTCAAAATTCTGAAACTCCCTTCCTAACAGCACTGTGGATGTACCTATACCAGATAGACTACAGGGGTTCAAGAAGGCAGCTCATAACCATCTTCTCAAGGGCAATTAAGGATGAACAACAAATGCTGGCCTCGCCAGCAATGCTCACATCCCATTAAAAAAAAATCCTCCTAAAAAGATTTGTGTGAGAGGATTTACTTCACTTCGACCGCAACATTTTCCCTAAAACTGTGGTCAAAAGGCACTCAAGAACATCACTTGCTAATTTAAATTGTGGTTCTCTGGCAAAGACCTGCATTTCTTGCAACACCCACTGTATTGCCACTGCCTTTATGCAAATACTGCTGCTCATCCCAACCGAATGCACCCACAATCCATTTCGAGGGGCAGAGGTTTGAGGATGCAGAGCTGAAATTTCAAGGAAATCACACAAAATATTGAAGGCCACTACACTGGCCAATTGGGCTGGGGCAATATGGGCTGAATAGCCAACTTAAATATTTATAAAATGTTGTCCAATTTTACTGAATAAAATATCTGCAGAGGACAGTACATACAGCTGAATGTAACAGTGCACTGTTCACATTACACACTGAAAGAAACTGAACATACTGTTCATACTCCACATACTTAGACTAAGAGAAACTGAGTTTAATATCATATTGCAAATACTTGGACTGAATTAAACAGTGTGTACTGTTCATGTGGCATACACTTGGCTGAGAAATGGGAAAGACCTGAGGAAGGACGTTAAGGTGATTAATTTTCTCCCTATTTTGCCTCCTAACACTACAAAGCCTTCTTCGCCTGTAAGGCTGGAGACCTGGCTTCATAGAGCCACATCTCAGCTTTAAGCTCTGCGAACCAAGTACACCCATTGTTTTTCATTCTGCTAGACTACATTTTCGGTCCTTGATGAGGAGATAATTGAATTGGGAAAATTCACTGTCTATTTGTTACTAAATGTTCAAACCCTGGGTACTCCTGATTGGGACTGAGCAGCAAAAAGGGTGTTGAGGAGCATGAAAGTTAATGGGGCCAATTTTCCTCCTTTCCCTGCTTGAACACAAGTCAAGCACAATGCACACGAGGTGTGCCACACCAGATGGGACTTGAACCTGTCTGAATTTACAAGCTCCAGTCATTATCCTGGCTCTAACATTCCCCAGGAACTTCTCTGGGTAAGGAATTGCAGCAAAATTGTCAGAGGAAAATTTACCTGAGGCCAGCTGCAATGCCACCACCTTCAGGTGTTTCTTTCCAAAAACTGAAACCAAAGGTTCTCCAGCCTTGATGATCCTTGTGGATGGACCGAGGAGGCGGAAGGAGATAGCTCTCGGATTCTGCACCCTTAGGTTGGGTGCAACGTAAACAGCACTGTTGCAATTGTGTCTCTACCAAGCAGAGAGTCAGGAAAATGAGACTGCTGATAAGGTGAAAGTGGCATTAGCGGTTGTGTGTGAATGCTTCTGTCTCTTTTAGGCTCTAATACCCCTGCCTCCCTTTGCGGAGGCCTCTCTAGGTACTTATAAAATGGAAAGGGGCATCAATCCAGCATAACAGTCTCCATCTCTTTTTCCTCTGCTTTGTAACTGTGGAGATGATGTACCCAGGACACCTAGCAAAGGAAAATTGGTCTTGCAGAATCCAATGCTGAAGTGCAGGCCAGTAGCAATAAGTCTCTGGCCCATTCTCTGGACACCTTGATAGAGAAGGTACATGGTTCAGGGCTGATAAGTCTTTAAATTATATGACTAACAATAAAATGTGGACACAAGTTTGTGGAAACAAATGTTGTCAATATCATTCAGAAAAGTAGCTAAACATGCTGACATGCTCAGTGAAATCTATGTAGGTGATTTGTTGGGTTTGAACTTGTGTTGGTATTTTCTTTCTAATGCTGCATAGGCTTCAACTGCAGTTCTCTCTCCTCCATTATTTTTATACTACCCATCAATGACACCAACCAGAAATGTAGTGTTAATTCTATGTACACACTGATGACACTCAGGTCTGCCTTACTTCTTCTTTACTGATCCCGAGGCTGTTGTAAGGCTCGCCATTTCCAGGCTAGCATTAAGAATTAGACGAGCCAAAATTTCTTCCATTATTGTGTTGAATTACAAACTAAAGCCACACACTTAGTTCCCACCAGCATCTACATACTCCAGCCTTGACCACTTCAACCATCCTGGATGACACCTTGAGCTATGTCCAAAGGTGCAGAATCTTTGTGTTGTTCAATCCCAACCTTCTCCAATCTTTCTTTGTCAAAATGCCAGCCTGCCCCTCCCACAAACATTAGCCATGTAGAAGATTATGACCATTGTCTGTACCTATGCATTGTTCCACATTCCCATCCCCTCTGACTTTATCGATCTTGGCTAGCTCCCTGTGCCTCACTAAATAAATTTAACGAAACTCCTTCTCACCCCCAGTTCTCTTCATATCCTCTCCTAACCCCATATCCACCTGAGCATTCCCAGCCACACCCTCTGCTCTTCCTATTCCAGTACAACCTTCATTCCACACTCCAACATTAGTAACTACTCTTTTAGTCACCAGCTCCCTGCCCTCTAGAATATATTCCCTAAATCTCTCCACATTTGCACCTCCCTCCACACTTTCCAAAGCTTCCCAGGAACCTGCCTTTGTCTTCCCAACCTTTTAATTTGCTCTTTGCCTTCTATATTTTGCCAACCTTTTTTCTCTTCTGTGTAGAGACATCATGCAACATGACTGTTATAGAAAGGCAAGTTGCTTCCTTTGGTCAAGGAGGAATATACTCTGCATCCTTCCTTGTATATGCAGGTCTCTACTCTACACTCTATTGGGGAAGGTGGGCTTGCTTAAAAATAAACACAGTAGCATCGTAACTGCTGAACACCCTGACTAAAAGGAGAAAGAAGGTGGGGGGTGTTATACTGGCCTATTTTCATTACATGCGATAGTTTTGAGTAGAGGTAACTCAAGAGTAAGAAAACTCTTTTCCAAACAAGGAACCTTTTATTGCATAACAGTGTCCTAGTGTATCAGCAGCAGTCTTGTACGTTCTGGAGCAGGAAGAGATAAGCTTGACTGGAGATGCGCACTGAACCAAATTGTAAAGATAGTAAGACACATCCATTTCACTTATTTGATACAAATTAAGCAATGTACTAGGACACTACACAAATTTTATGTAGCATTACCCTGGAACAGTTTGACCACCGTCGTCACAGCCTCAGGAACTGATTCAGAAGAGAAATTGTTCATCCCCAAAGGTGTCGAGCAGTAAAGTGCCCTAAAGTTACAGATTAGCATCGTAATATCAGTAGTCCAACCACATCTAAAGCATGTCAGTAAGTTCCAGCTTGAAAAAGTTCATGAGTCATCAATGAATGCGCTCTTCCAAATGACATTGAGCCTAAGGCCAATCATGTGCCTAAAAGGTACAAGAGACCCAATCAGGCTCACTGGGTTAAGTCTGCATCTAACAAACTATAACATGATAGCTATTATTAAAGCCAGGTACCATGATATATATGGCCCATCACTCAACGACATTTACCAGAAATGATTAGTGAAAAACTTGTGATGTTATATCACTTCTAGATTAGAGGATTTTCAAGTGACACCTGTGTTTTTGACATTCTTGAATCAGGATCCATACAGGGAGATCCTGGGAGAATCTAATGACATGAGATTATCAGTACTGTAGAAGATAGGATGGGCAGTGATGAGGTATAATGGAATGGGATAGCATGAAATGGCATGATAATTAGGCCAGAATAGGGCACAAAGTTATGAAATTGGAAACAACGGTATGAGATGCAGTAAAATAGGGTAAGTTAGGATGAAATGGAACAGCATGAGATTGCGGGGGTGGGATAATCCTAATAGAGGAATATTATGAACTCGGAAGCTGTTTAATAAGCTTAACTACATTAGTCTGAGATACAAACACAATATAATGGGGAGAAAAAGAGGTCAAGATTGGATTGGCAGGGGAATCACAGAGAGCAGGGGCTGAGATGGGTGGAGAAAAGTAGGGGCTGAGATAGGGGTAAGAGTTGTGGTTGGCTTTGGGCTGGTGGGAAGTTGGGGTTGGGGTGGGAATAGTGTGATAGGTAGGATTTGTTGGGGGTACTTGGAGCTGAAATGGGGTTTGTTGGGACTTTGGGATTGAGATGGGGTTGGGGAGGGAGATTGGGGGAGGGTGGGGGGTGCTGAGGTTGGGGGGGAAGGGTGGGGGCTGCTGAGGGCTGCTGAAGTTGGGGGGGAGGGTGGAGGGTGCTGAGGGCTGCTGAGGTTGGGGGGGGGAGGGTGGAGGGTGCTGAGGGCTGCTGAGGTTGAGGGGGGAGGGTGGGGGTGATGAGATTGGGGGGGAGGGTGGGGGTGATGAGGTTGGGGATGATGAGATTGAGGGGGAGGGTGGGGATGATGAGATTGAGGGGGAGGGTGGGGGTGATGAGGTTGGGGGTGATGAGGTTGGGGGGTGGGGAGAGGGTGGGGGTGATGAGGGGGGAGGGGGGGGTTGGGGGGGCTGACATGCGGGGAGCTGAACTGGAATACACGATTCCCATGAAGACATTGTCAGTGGTGTTACCTCCAGTTTGTCGGTGAGCTCTCTCTGCATCATCTCGAACTGGTTGCTCAGCTCCTGATTCCTTTCCAATAAAGCTTTGCCCAGCTTGGCCGCCAGGATCAGGTCACTATCCTTCTGCCGAAGCTGAGAGAGCAGCTCCTCGATGCCGGGGTGACCGGCCGCCTCCTCGTCGGCAGCTTCTTGCCGCTCGGCCGCCAGCATCGGGAAATGTTCGTCGAACAGGAGGCTGGAGCCGGAGCCGAGCCCGGGAGGAGCCGGAGGGAAAGGCGGCGATGGAAGCGGCAGCCCCAGCCGGTTGCCGCCGGGATGATGCTCGGCTTCGTCTCCAGGGTACGAGAGCTGGGGATCCTCGCTCTGCGGGAACTCCTGCAGCCACAGAGCCGCCATGGCCCGGCTTCTTCCTGGGGAGGGCGGCCTCGGGGGCGGGATGGGCTCTCTTAACGCGATCGGCTCCGGTCCCGGCTCAGCACCCGGACTGCACCGAGTCCCATCGACCTGCCTCCCGCGCCCTGCTCGGGGTCGGGCTGGCGTGGCCCAGTCCCCGCTCTCGGTGTCCGGCTCTGCCCGACAGCAAGACGCGCCTGTTGGAGGTGGCGGCAGGGTCCGGCTGCTGTCCCGGGGCGCAGGTGCTCTTGTCCGGCTTGGCTGCTCGCTTTCTTGCTGCTGCTGCTGCTGCCCCGCTCCGCCGGGGATGATGAGCCCATACTTCACAGGGATACAGCTAGAGACATGATGCTGCGGATTGCGAGCAAAGACTCAAACTGCTACCCAAGCCGTCCACACCCCTGTGACGGAATCTGACACCTGCACAGTACAAGGCGCTCATTGGCACAGAGCAAGTGTCCCCATCCTTAGCAGACAGACAGGGAGGGACTGTGATAGGTAAATAGAGGGCAAGAGCTCGATACAGGGCAAGAGTAAGAGATGAATGCAGGGGTATAAGAGATAAATGGAGAGCATGAGATCAGTGTATCTACCGAGGGTGTGAGAAATGAAGCACAGGTTGGGAATATATAGATGATAGAGATAAAAACAGGGAGAAAGAAATTAAAAAAGAGAGAAAGCTTGAGATAAACCCAGGTAAAATGTGTGGTAGATGGAGAGACAGCTCAAAATACAAGGAGGGTGAGATGCTTACAGAGAGAAAAATACAGGATAAGATAGAGAGAAGTAAAGGGAATGAAACAGTGAGTGATAAAGAAATAGAGAAATATAAATGGAGGTTGTCTATAAATACAGAGAGAGAGAGAGATAGAGTGAGAAGTAAATATAGAGATAGAGAGCTAGATAAAGAGAAAGAGAGAGGCACGGGATAAAATAAAAGGGAAGAGTAGGAGATAAACGAGGAGAGTGAGTCGTCGTAAATACAGAAAGAAACAACGCCAAATACAAGGAAAGACCAATTAAAGACAATTACAGTGAGAGAGAGAGAGAAATGAGAGAGTTGATCCAGGTGGAAGATAATTAGACAGCAACAGAAAAAGTGAGAAATAAACATAGGGAAAGAGTGTGAGATAGATACCAGGAGAAATGGTGAGAGTAATAGAAATTTACAGACTTTGGGGAGTAAAAAATAAGTGCACAGAGATACAAGGAATGGTAAATAACACACAAAGAGAAATACAAAGTATCAACCTCACTGTCAAAGGCTCACTAGCCTTTGTTGCACCCATTCTAAGACAAGTATAATTTTCCTTCACTACAGAAACCAAAACTGTGCACAGTACTCCAAATGGGGTCTCACCAAAGCCCTCTATGATTGCAGCAAGACTCTCTTACTCTTGTACTCAAACCACCTTGAAATAAAGGCCAACAAACTATTTGCCTTCCTAATCGCTTGTTGTACCTTCATGTTAACTTCCTGTGTTTGATGTATGAGGACACCCAAATCCCTCTGAAACACAAATGCTTAATAGTTTCTCACAGTTTAAAAAATATTCTGTTTTTCTATTCTTCCTATCAAAGAGAATGACGTCACATTTCCCAACATTATACTCCATCCGCTCTTCCATTGCACATTCGCTTAATTTATCTCACTTTGCTGATTGACAAGTCCTCCTCCCGGCTTACGTTCCCAAGGAAGAGAAGAGACAAACAAATGCGAGGCAGAAAGGAAATAGAGAAAGGCAAACATGAATAGGAAAGGAAAGAAGTTGCCTTTATGTAGTTTTTTAATGACTCCAGCCATCCCAATATGCTTTACTGCCAATATAATACTTCTAAAGTGTAGTGACTGTGGTACAGGAGGAAACACAACAGTCAATTTGCTCACAACAAGGTTCCACAAACAACAAATAAATGACCAAATGATCTCTTTCAGTGATTTTGGTTAAGGGATAATTATTGGCCAGGTTCCTAAGAACTCCACTGCTCTTTTTTTGAATAATGGCAAGGTATATTTTATATGTATATGTCAACAATTTGTATTTATATAGTAGCTTTAATGTTGTAGAGTGTCTCAAGGCACTTCACAAGTGATTATCAAACAAAATGTGACACATAGACACATAAAGCCGTGGAGGTTTTGTGGTGGAGTGATTGCGTCCCTACTTCTGGGCCAGAAGCTCCAGGTTTAAGTCCCAATCCGGGACTTGATGGCCAGAGAAAATGTGTTAATAACGTGGCCAAATAGGTTAATTATCAGCCTGCAAATCCTTCTAATATGCCTATGGCAGGTGGTAAGAGAAGGAGAGTCTCCTGGTCAGCCAGAACCTGCAGAAGACAACCACTGAAGTACCTTGCCAAACATAACCATGGACCAACACATGGAAGTCCATGGTCACCAACACCCTCTTAGGGAATGGTACCTGAAAAGAGAGACATATAAAGAGATATCAGGGTCGGTGACCAAAAGCTTGGTCAGAAAGGTAGGCCTTAAAGGAAGAGAGAAAGGTGGAGAGGTTTAGGGAGGGAGTTTCACAGGTTAGGAACTAGCCAGCTGAAGGCACAGCCACCAACAATGGTTGGGACAGGGGTGGTGGTGAAGAAAATCAGGAATGTGCAAGAGGCCAGAATTGAAGGAGTGTAGGCACTGTGGGTGTATCTACACCACATTACCTGCAGCGGTTCAAGAAGGCAGTTCACCACCACTTTCTCAAAGGCAATTAGGGATGGACAATAAATTCTAGCCGAGCCACTGATGATAACACCCCATGAATAAAAAAAACCTCAGAAGATCATAGGGCTGAGGAAGGTTAGAGACATAGAGAGCGGTGAGATAATGGAAGGATTTGAAAACAAGGATGGGAAGTTTAAAATCAAGGTGTTGCCAATCAGGGAGCCAAAGTAAGTCAGCAAGCATGGAGATGATGGTGAACAGGATGATGCAAGTTGGAATATGGACAGCAGAATTTTGGATGAGCTCAAGTTTACAGAGGATAAAAGGTGAAAGGCTGGCTGGGAGAACTTTGGAATAATCAAGGCTAACAAAGGGATGGATGGGATTGATGGAATGATGGAATCATTGGCAACAGAGATGACTCTGGTGGGGAAATGGGCAATGTTATAGAAGTGAAGTAGGCAGTTTTGGTGATGGAGTGGCTATAGCTCAGCTCAGCTCAGGGTCAAATAGAGCACCAAAGTGTGAACAGTCTGGTTCAGCCTCAGACAATGGCAGGGTGAGAGTTGGAGCCACTGGCTAGGGAACAGAATATGTACTGAGAACAAAAGGCACTGACTCAGGCTTCTCAATATTTAATTGGAGAAAATTTCTGCTCATCCACGGTATGTCAGACTGGCAACATGACAAATTAGAGGCAGTTAAGGGTTCAACAAAAGTGGTGGTGAGGTAAAGTTGGGTGTACATGTAGGAGAGAATGGCAAAGACAGACAAACTTGTGCAAATTGAGAAATAGAGACATAGGCACATACTGGGAGATAGACACAGTTGCATGTATATTGAAGGAAAGCTATTGAAAGGCATATGTACAGAACATGGATAAGATAAAAGCATACACTCAGTTTTCTTCCCTTTCTCTTTGCAGCTAAAGGTACTTGATTCACAAAGAGCCTCAAATACCTCAATGTGCACATTTGCTGTGAGGGTGCACAGCTTTGAAGAGCATCATAACCCTCACTGATGATCACTTTCCAATGGCATCATTGGACCTTCATCATGAACAGGAATTTTGGTTTATTTTTCATCTCTCTACTTGAAGTATGGGGTAATCAGCTGTAACAGCAGAACTTCAGCCCAGGCTGAGAGGATTTAACTCCTCAGAGTAAATATACTTATTATGGGAACCATTATGAGATAATTGCAAGCTGTAAATTTGTCTACTTTGATGTTATTGTACAGCTTATTCAAATATTTGCAATTAGATATAGCAGAATATTGATATTTATTAGCATATTTATTTATTGTTAACTTTTTTCATGGGATGTGGGCATTGCTAGCAAAGCTGGCAATTACTACCCATTGAGGATTGCCCTTGAAAAGATCATTGAGCTGCCTCCTTGAATCGCTGCCATCCGTGGTGTAGATAAACCCACAGTACTATTAGGTAGGAAATTTCAGGATTTTGACCAAGTGACACTGAAGGAGCAGTGATATTCGTCCAAGTCAGGATGGTGTGTGACTTGGAGAGGAACTTGTAGGTGGTGGTGTTCCCACATGTTTAGTGTCTTTGTCCTTCTAGGTGGTGTGTTGCTGCAGTGCAGTCTTGTAGATGCTGTGCACTGCTGCCATGGTGCACTGGTGGTGGGGAGACTGAACATTTTTATTTGGTGGATGAGGTGCCAATCAAGCAGCTGCTTTGTCCTGGATGATGTTGAGCTTCTTCAGTGTTGTTGGAGCTGCACTCATCTAGGCAAGCAGAGAATATTTCATCACCCTCCTTACTTGTGCCTTGTAGATGGTGGACAGGCTTTGGGGAATCAAGAGGTGAGTTATTCGTCGCAGAATTCCCAGTATCTGACCTGCTCTTGTTGCCACAGTATTTATGTAGCTGGTCCAGTTAAATTTCTGTGACCCTCATGATGTTGTTGGTGTGGGATTCAGTGATGGTAATGTCAATGGAAGATTGTTACATTCTCTCTTGCTGGAGATAGTCATTGCCTGACACATGTGTGGTGTGAATATTACTTGACACTTACAGCCCTATTACAAATGCTGCCCAGGTCATGCTGCATGAGGGCACAGATTGCTTTGTTCTGACACCATTACGATAATGTCAAATTTGTGAGTGGAAGAAATTGGGTAGAAATACCAGCTGAAGGAAAATTAAAGCTCATAAAAAATATCCAATAGTGAACGATGTGATGTAGAGGATATTCAATGGGAAACCAGGGTAATTAGTTCAGTTTTAATGTTAAAATACTTACATTAAATGTAAAATTGTTATAAAAATTGTTACTATATGGATTTTAGAGCACATAAACAGGCCATTCAGTCCATGCTGTTGTTTATGTTCTACACAAACCTTCTCCTCCCATTTTAACTCACCCTATCACCAGATATTTCTATTCCTTTCTTTCTCATGTACTTATCTAGCTTTCCCTTAAATGCATCTTAAATGCCTCATCTACTCCTTGCGGTAGCACATTTAATTTACTTTTGTAAGTTTGACACAAATTTGCATGAATCTTTTGTGTCCAACATTTAAATAACATACTTCCATGATTTGGCAAACCTGTTAAATTCCAGCTGGATGCAAGATCAGCTGTAAATACATAGAGGAGAATAATTTCTACTCTGAACTATTGAAGGGTGGCAGTAAGGTTTAATTTGTCCAACTGGAGCAAGTTCATACCTTTAGAGATCAACAACAAGCTATGTCAAAGATAAGGAAACCAGAAGGCAGAGGTTTACAGCTAATTGGTAAAAGAACCAGAGGTGAGACTTTTTTCAATGCAGCAACTTGTTATGATCTGGCATGCACTCTCTGAAAGGCTGGTGGTAGCATATTCAATAAAATCTTTCAAAATGCAATTGGGTATATATACCTGAAATGGAAAAAAATTGCAGCTCTTTGGGAAAAGGGAAGGGGTGTAGGACTATGAGGATAGCTTTATCAAAGAGCTGAAACAGACACAATGGTCTGAACGGCCTCATCCTGTGATATATTATTCTATGATTCTAAATGCAGATTTTGCCTTCTTCATTCCTTCAATAATCTTTAAGAAGTCCATATCTCTGGTTGTCCGGGTTAATCATTTTATCGGAGGATAGTACGCTTGTAGTTTGGCAGAAAATACGACTTTTCCTTAATTAGAGGGAAATTGAAGGCAACTGTACATGGCCGTACATGGCCAGTTCTGCATTCACAAGTAGATAAATTACTCACCGTTTCTACTTAAATGTCCCTAATTACAGTTGATTGTGGTTGAGGTAACCAATATTATGCTCCTAACCATAATACCTGACTCTTCCCCAAATTGTGATTGCCTTGATACTAAAGTCGGATGAATATGGTCAGGGAGACCAATGTGAGAGAATGTCCATAGTGTGTGTAAATTGCAGTGCCAATTGGCTAAACCACTTGAATGTTTTGGAGACACCTATTAGTTGAACAAATCACCATGAATTGTTAAATTACTGGGATAGGTAAAAAATTACAATGGAGTCAATTTTCTATTTAAATAGGTAGAATTTTGTATGTTGAAAATAAATTGGAAAGTTTACCAAATATTGGAATGGATTTTGTCACTTTGAATTATTTCCCTTATTTTTTTACTCTCTCAGTTTGTTGTGTCTCTATCTGCCTCTGCGGCCAGATTTTGTTCCAAGGTTTTGAATTAGAGTTTGAATTTTATCTGCATTTTTCTTTTAATGTAAATAGACAAAGTGTTTCAAAATTTAAAAGAACTTCACGTCTGGCTCTGGTGATAACAATTATGGAAGTTACAAGATTGTTCTTGCACTTTCTTCATAAAGACAAACCATGCCACCCAAACCATGATATCTATCAGGTTGTGCAGTGGGCACCAGGGGCAATGCCACTCTCGACATCTGGGCTTCTGTGGCAGGCGCCCCGCTTCCCCGTTGCCACAGATACCAATGACCCAGAACGATGAGGGCACTCCTGATTTCAGCCAATCAGCTGGGGGGGGGGGGGGGGGGGGGGGGGTGGAACCGCGCTTTACGTCATTCGATCGCGCCAATCCGCTGGGCCCTAAGTGGTCACGTGGCTTACACCCTGCCCTATCGGAGGTGGGCGAGTTTTTTTTTGCGCGGAATTTGAAGGAAAGGGAAGGCAAAGCGACCAGGAATCCGTTAGGATCGGGCGGGAAGTGGGAATGAATCCAGTGTGATCCCGAAACCCGGGTGGTTTGAAGGCTGGAGAGTGACCGAGCTGCCGCAGCCTGGACTGAACAGGTAACCAGCCTTCCGAGCCCCGCGAGAGCCACAGTTACCTAGAGTGCAATATTTACCCCCGCCCCCGGGCAATATTTACCCCCGCCCCCGGGCACTGTTTACCCTCCCACTCCGGCCCCGGGGCACGGTTTACCCCTCCCCGGGGCACGGTTTACCCCTCCCCGGGGCACGGTTTACCCCTCCCCGGGGCACGGTTTACCCCTCCCCGGGGCACGGTTTACCCCTCCCCGGGGCACGGTTTACCCCGGGCACTGGTTTATCCGCCCCCGGGCACTGTTTAACCCCCCCCCCGCCCCCCCGCCCCCGGGCACTGTTTAGCTGCTGGCAGACCCAGACATTGTTTAGCCCCTCCCGGGCACTGTTTACACCGGGTATGGGCACTGTTTAGCCACCCCTGGGCATGGGCACTGTTTAACCACCCTGCCCCGGGCATGGGCACTGTATACCCCCCCAGGCACTGGCACAGTTTAGCCGCACGCCCGGGCCTGGGCACTGTCCAGTACCCCCAACTCCCCTCCCTCTGGGCACTGTTTAGCACCCCCTCCCCCCCCCCCCCCCCAAGGGCACCGATTGGTCCCCCGCCCTGGGTACGGGCACTGTTTACCCCCCCCCCCCCCCCCAGCCCCCGGCACGGGCACCGTTTAGCCCCCCCCCGGCACAGGCACCATTTAGCCGCCCCCCCCACCCCCCAGGCACGGGCACCGTTTAGCGCACCCCCCCTCCCCAGCCCCGGGCTCATGCACCGTTTAGCACACCCCCGGGCAATGTTTAGCCACCCCCCCCCCCCCCCCCGCCACGGGCACTGGCACTGTTTACCGCCCAAGCATTAACAGTGCAGATCATTCTGCGGTTCCAGTCCATGACTGGAGGCTGAGGACAGGCAGGAGAAATGTTCCCATCTCACATTGGGTTTTTACTGTCTTTTGTGGAGGTTGACAGCAACACTCCAAATTACTGTGGAGGTTAGAGCCAGACCTGAAGAATTGCTGCCCTAAACATTTCCTCTTTTGAATTTGTTTGACTAGTTATGTATTTTTTTTTGCTCCGTAGTTTATTCGATGCCATTTGATTTAGTATCATATAACAGCCTTGTATATCTACATCACATGGTGTTATGAGAATGTTCTGTTCCTCGGTATTGTCGCTTCAGCTACCACAGAAAAAAAGGAGGAAAAGCAATATTTGTAACTGCCATTTCAGTTATTGAAAATAATTTTTTCCTTTTTTCTTTGCTGAAACCTAGAACAATGTTGAAGTTTAAATATGGCGGTCGCGGCCTTCTGGAATTTGGGGCAGGTGAACCAATCACCAATCGCTGTTCCAGGATGAATCTATTTTTCCAGGTTGGTGAGTTTTTATGCTCAAGACAGATTGAGATGAGTAAATGCATTCAAACCAGATGTAAAAGACAGGAAGATTGGTGTAAAAGTAGCATTTGTGTATAAGAGATTAATATTGGTGAAAAAGACTTCCATATAGATAGTATTTTTCACAACCACCAGACCTCTCAAAGCAATACTGACATAGTTGGATGTTGTCTTCCTTTATTCTTTGATGGGGTGTGGCAAGCCATGTTGTCCATCCTTAATTGCCCTTGACTGGCTTTACTGGACCATTTTAGAGGGCAGTTAAGAGTCAACCACGTTTCTGTGGATCTGGAGTCACATGTAGACCAGACCAGGCACGGATGGCAGATTTCATTGGTGAACAAGATGTGTTTTTGCAGTAGTCAGTGATAGTTTCACGGCCACCATTACTGATACTAGCTTTCAATTCCAGATTTTATTAATTGAATTTAAATTCCACCAGCTGCCGTGGTGGGATTTGAACCAGTGTCCCAAGAGCGTTAGCCTGGGCTTCTGGAGCACTAGTCCAGTGACATTATCAATACACCACCATCTCCGCCCTAAGTGCCTTGAGTCAGTTAATTCAGCTTATGGTAACTGTATGCTCTCAGGCATAAGTGAACATCTATTGAATGAGTACTAATAACCCCAGATGCACCACTCTAAATTTATGGATGACCTGGAAGACCTTTTTTTTCCCCCTTGAAATTGGGGCTGTTCACAGTTCTGTGCAATCTGGGGTTTCATGCCAACAGACCAGTGAGGTTATTGGGGTAGCTGGAATTTACAAAATTCCCTTCAATGTTAGACAGAACACTGGGATTTAAAATGTACATGAAAATCATATGTCAATGAGCAGAAAATGACCGGACAAATTGTGATATTAGATAAAAGTTGTTAGGTATTGAGCACTTGCCGGGGAATATGTACCAGCTAGGTAACTGAAAAAATGCAGACATTTGCTAAAGGTGATGTAAGATTTGTTCCCGCTCTATTAATATTTGATTTCAGGAAAGGTGGTCAGATATTGAAAAGACCCTTTCTCATTTTCCCCGCCCTTAAATTAATTGGTGGTACTCACCTACAATTTTGGGGAGTTAAATTGAGTTTCTTAATAAAATTTGGGATGTCTTCCTTATTTTTACTGAAGGCTAAAATGCATGTTTATATTAATTAAATTTAGTGGCTTGAAGATGTCCCTTAATTTTGAGTGACGCTTGCATCTGTTGTTGATGACCGTTAGTGCATTGCACCTTCTCTTAATGATGACTTATTGTGAGGCAGTGTTACTGTTAACTGCATGTTTAAACTTTGGATTCCAGGTAGAAAGGATAATGCTGTGTAATGCATGCTTTATATTTTTTCTTGATTTTTATTTGAAGTTGAAATATTTTTGCTGGTAATGGAACATTTTCCATTTTTGTTGCCTTGTATCAACATTGTGCACCAATGTCCTGTACATGGAGCACATTGTCTCTGTTCTGTCAAATTGACCATCCTAGTCAAACGCCATGTGGCTTAAGTGAAGGTTAAGCTTCTGTTGCTCAATACATCGGACAGTGTATTGGGACAATGTTAAGAGCTCCCCTATAGAGGGACAGTGGAGTAATGGTAACGTTACTGGACAAGTAATCCAGAGGCCCAGGCTAATGCTATGGGAGCATGAGTTCAAAATCACTATGATAGCTAGCAGAATTTATATTTTATTAATAAACATCTGGAATTAAAGGCTAGTCGCAGTAATTGTAGCCTTGAAACCATTGGATTGTTGTAAAAAGTCCATCCGGCTCACTAATATTCTTTAGGAAAGGGAATCTGCTGGTCTTTTCCTGTAATGGCCTACTGGTGACTCCTGACCCACAGCAATGTGGTTGACTCTTAATAGCCCTCTGAAATGGCCGAGCAAGCCACTTGGTTGTATAAAACCACTACAGAAAAGCTGAATAAGAAGAAAATAGGACCCGGTGTTGATCTAGGCATCAGAAATGACAATGGCACACCCTGCAAAGCCCTCCCTACTAACAGCTTGTGCTAAAATTGGGAGAGTTGTCTCACAGACTAGTCAAGCAACCACCTGAACTTACCAAATTATACCCAATGTTACAGATTCCTCCATCGGCATTCTTTGGTATGCCCTGTCCCACCAGCAGGACAGACCCACCAGAGGTGGTGATGCAGTCAGGAGGGAGTTGCCCTGGGAGTCCTTAACATTGATTCCAGACCCCATGTAGTCTCAGGGCGTCGGAGTGAACATGGGCAAGGAAATCTCCTGCATTTACCACCTGAGAGTCTGAGATACTGGCTTTCAGATCAGATTTAAACTTGAAGCCCTGGTTGTCCTCCAAGATGGATGTAAAAGAATTTCATGAAGTAGGGAAGGGGAGACCCCTGTGTCCTGTCCACATTCATTCCTTAACATCACTAGAACAGATTATCTAGTTATCACATTGCTGTTAGTGGGCCCTTGCTGTATTTCTCCTTCTGCATTCCCTGCGTTACAACAGTGATTTATATTTCAGAAATATTTAAATGAATAAAATATTTTGTTATAGTGCCTTTCGTGACTTAAGGATATATAAGTGCAAGGTTTTTCTTTTTATCTTAGCTTGCAACTTTATGCTAACTAATTGGCACATAGTTTAAGGTCAGCACTTGCCCACAAACTATCTCTGGGCTTTTGCACTGTACTTGCGGTAATTAGAAATACATTTCAGTGTGGTGCCTTGTGCATCGCCTTAACCAACCAGATTGAAGAGACTGTTAGCTAAAGTTGAAGCTCATGGAATTGAAAGCAAGTTATTGACCTGGTTAGGAAATGGGCTGAGCAGCAGGAGATAGAGATAAGGGATAATGGGCAAGTATTCTAATTGGCAGGTACTAGTGGTGCCCATAAGGATCTGTGTTGGGGCCTCAAATATTCATTTGTATTTATTCATTACTAATCATGGGATAGAAAGCTACATTTCCAAATTTGCTGATGACGCTAAGAGAGGAGGCATTACAAGAAGTGTAGATGGAAGCATAAAATTACAGAGATATTGGATTAAATGAATGGGCAAAACTGTGACAAATGGATTTCAATGTTATCTGATGTGAGGTCATCGACTTTGGACCCATTCTTATCTATCCAGTCCTAACTGTAGAATCACCTGAAATGGCTCCTCTCCCCACTTGCACCGTTGCTTCTGGAATCCCCCAAGGATCTATCCTTGACCACCTTATAATTCTGATCTACATGATCTACATGACGACATCATCCAAAAACACGTCAGATTCCACCTGTCTGCCGATGAGACCTAGCTCTACCTCAGCACCACTACCTCTCTCAGCCCCAGCACTGCTTCTAAATTATTAGACAGCTAGTCTGACGTCCAGTGCTGGATGAATAGAAATCTCTTCCAACTAAATATTGGGAGCCTTAAGCCAGAGCCTTTGGACCCCACCACAAACTCTGTTCTCTAGCCACTTATTCAATCCTTCTCTCCAGCAACAGAGGCCGAACTAGACTGTTCACAATCTTGGTATAGTATTAATCCCTAGATGAGATTCTGACCATGTATCTGTGCCATCATCAAGGCTATCTATTTCCATCTCTGCAACGTTCCCCGACTCTGCCCCTACCTTAATCATCTGCTGCTGAAACCCTCATCCATTCCTTTTTTTTTAACCTCTAGATGATTATTTCACTGCTTTCCTTGCTGGCCTCCCATCTTCCACCCTACCTAAACTTAAAATTTCTGAAAACCTTCTGCCTGCACCCTAACTTGCACCAGCCCCGTTCATCCATTTAACCCAGTGCTTGGTGACCCAGTTGGTTCCTATTCCGGGAATGCCTCAATTTTAAAATTCCCATCTTGTTTCAAATTCCTCCGTGGCCTTGTCCTTCCCCATTTCTGTAACTTTCTCCAGTCTTACAGCCTCTCTGATCTCTTGTGCTCTTTCAATTCTGACCTCTAGTGTATCCCTGATTTTAAGTGCTTCATCAGTGTCGGCCATGCTTTTAGCTGTCTCAGCCCTAAACTCTGGATGTTCCTCACTAAAAGTTTCCACCTCTTGACCTTTCTCTCTTCCCTTAAGACTCTCTTTAAAACCTACCTCTTTGACCAAGCTTTTGGTCATCTGTCTTAATATTTAACAGGATACTCAAAAGATATATCTGGAGGACTGGGTACAGTATTGGTCTCTTTAAGGAAGGATGTGAATGCTTAAGAAGCAATTCAGAGAAGGTTTACTAGACTAATACCAGGAATGGGTGGGTTGTCTTATGAGCAAAGGTTGGACAGGGCAGGCTTGTAGCCACTGGAGTTTAGAAGGATGAGAGGTGATTTAATTGATCCTGAGGGGCCTTGACAGGGTGGATGTGGAGAAGATGTTTCCTCTTGTGGGAGAATCTAGAACTAGGGGGTTACTGTTTAAAAATAAGAGGTCACCCATTTAAGACAGAGATGAGGAGAAATGTTTTTTCTCTGAGGCTAGTAAGTCTTTGGGACTCCCTTCCTCAAAAGGCGGTGGAAGTAGAGCCTTTGAATGTTTTTAAGGCAGAAGTAGATAGAATCTTGATAAACAAGGGGGTGAAAGGTTATCGGGGTAGGCAGGAGGTTACAATCAGATCAGCCATGATCTTATTGAATGGCAGAGCAGGCTCGAGGGGCCGAGGGGTCTACCCCTCCTAATTCGTATGTTCGTATATCTCCTTATGCGACTTGGTGTCAAATGTTTGAGAATGGTCCTGCGAAGCACCTTGGGACATTTTACTATATTATAGGTGCTACATAAATGCTACTTATTGTTACTTTATAACTCATATGCCTTTGATAGTGTGGGTAATCTGTTGGGGATTTACCAATTTTCATTGCACTTTGTCAACAGGGAAAGACTCCATTTCTGGGTCGGACACAGCAGCAGTCTTCCTGCCTATTGACCAGAGAGGGACTCATTGATGCAATTTTTGTTCTCTTTGATGAATGTAATAGTCCTGAGCTGATGAAAATTAAACATGTGGCCAACTTTGTGAATAAGTGTGAGTACTACACTGTAATTGGTTTGGAAAACTCATGCTTTTTTTTTGTACAGTGGATCAAACCTAAAGCTTGAATTATTGTATGTAGTTATTGCTTTGCTGTCTCACAAACTCTTCCCTCCATTTTCCTATATTGAGGTTTTATAATGTAAGCTAAGTTTATTTCACTGTTGCTTAGCTGTGTACAACAAACATGAGCTGAATTACAATGATTCTTGATATAGAGAGAAATCAGGCATTGTAATGTTAAAGGAAACTTGTACTCTTAATTACCCTCTAATTGCTTTACAGGGAGCGATATCCATATTCCTGGACCTCTTGCAACTGCCCTAGTTAAGGTGCATTCAGGTTAATGTTGATCAGAGATAGCTGGCTGCACATATTGTTTCCGACTTCTGATGTGCGATATAAAGTACTTTACACAATCCTATGGGAGAAGGGAGGAGAAACAAAATGTTTGCTCTCGAGCTCTATATTTCCAGTTCAAAACCACAAAAAATAATTGCAAGGGACAAATTGGAGATGCTAGTTAATGGATAATTCAATAGAATACACTTTTCCTTAACTGGAGCTAATGAATCCACAGAGTCATTACTGAGAATTAATATTATTCATTTACCTAACCACTGCATCCATGTCACCACCACCCCACCCCCACCAATTTTTGAAACCCAGACTTTTGTCTGTTTATTGCATTGTGTTATGCATAAAATTACATAGAGTAGACAACACAGAAATAGGCCATTCTGTTCATCTGGCCTATACCAGTGTTTATGCTCCACACGCTATTCTGCTCAACAATGCATTGTGTTACCCTGTTCCACATTCTTACCCTTGTGAGTAAAGAAGGTTTTCATGAATTCCCTTATTTGGATTTATTAGTGGCTATCTCATATTTATGTCCCTAGCTTTGGTGTCTCTCACCTCCCTCAAGTAGAAACATTTTCCCTTTGTTTATCCTATGAAGCCCTGGCATAATCTTAAAAACCTCCATGTTACCCCTCTGTCTACTCTTTTCTGGAAAAAAGAGCCCCAGCCTCTTCAGGCTGTACTGATAGTATATCATCTCAATTCTGTTCTGTTCCCATCCTCCTTGCATGAGGAATCCTTTGGAATAAAATATGATGAGCAGAAGTATATTAAATGAGCACAAATTAACAGTAAATTAAAACAATTTAAAGTTTACTTATGTTGTTTGGTATTGGCCAGAAGCTCAGTGGATAGTCAGTTAACATGTAAGCAAGAGGAGAGGACGCATTGGAACCAATGAGAGATCAAATAGAATGTGCTGGAACCTAAGTGAGTGGGTGTTCTCTCTCCCACTCACCCACACAGGCAAGTCATCCAACAGCTAGAGACTGTGTGTGTGTTCGAGTGAGAGAGAAAAAGAGGCCTTCCACTTTCACACCCCCTGTTTTTGAGCAGAACAATTCCAAACAGCACTAAAATTCTGAGCCCTGGTTTGCTCCACATGGAGTGCTGCAGTTCGGTGAATCATGCAGGCAGTATAATAACGACCAATTTAACGATGTTCAGCCCAGGTAACGTTTTAAATACCCGTGTTGGTGTTGCATTTGATGTGGGTGTTTTTATTTCAGTTGATTCAAAGTCTCTTTTCTATCTGCAGACAAAGATACCCTGACTGAGATACGGGAGTTGCAACCCTGCGCTGATGATTTTGAAGTGAAAAGCGTGATTGGTCGTGGTATTTTTGCGGAAATGCAGGTTGTACGAGAAAAAGCCACCAACGATGTTTATGCAATGAAAGTGATGAATAAGCAAGCGCTGATCGGACAGGATAATGTAAGATGATTATCTATACTGTAGATTTAGGTGGGATCTTAGTATTGTTTTGTAAGACAGCTACAGGACTTGGAGATTGGCTCAGCTGTTAGTTAATCAATTATAGCCATATATGATTGATTATTGGATAAGTCAACAAGTCCCTCCTTTGTCCAAGAAAATTCAAATATAATACAGTTTGAAGTTATTCCAAGTTTTCATGTATTGATCCTTTAAGGTATCCCAATCGATGTATATGATCCAATTCTCCTACAGAGGGAGTTGGTTAGTTCATATTCTGGGCCTTTTATGCACAGGTTGATTGTCAAAGCTCACTTTATTGCTGCCATTGCTCTAAAAATTGTTTTCTTAGCTTAACTATGTGAGATTTGTTTGCTGGGGAATGGAATGTTTTCTAGCTTGGGTACTTACCGTCTCTGTCGGATGCACCACAGGTCACATGCAGGGTAGAGCACTCTGCCCTAACTTTAGTCTCCAAATTGCTCCATCTTATTTTCCCAATTCTCCCCAGCTTCTCCTGTGCAACATTTCCATTGCTGGTCTCAAATTGAATTTATGTAGGGCCCTTGCCTGGGCTGCTTTAAAATATATTCTCGGAACGAAGTGACAGTGTACTCCAGCCTCCTGTTCTTGACTCCGAAACACCAAGGTTTTGAATATTTAATTGACTGTATTGATTACAAGTTTATAAAGTTATGAAGAATTTTTTCTGAATCTTAATTGGAGCTGGGATACTTAATACTGTATCAGAGATAACTAAAGGCAAGCCCCTATCTTCAAAAATTATTAGTATTTTTCAATATTATTAATACTTTTTTGAAGTTTGGGGCTTGTCTTTCAGAATGTATGAGATGCCTGTTATAAAAAATATCTACTGATGATTGCACTAGGCAAATAGTTGTCACATGATAGTATCACTATGGATACAAGGCTTTGCTGAGAGTATGTACACTTAAAGTTTCCCATTTGTGGAGCAACAGCCTTGCTAAGCACTTGTACTTCATTATTGCAATGTTATTGAAAGACGATGCCACTGAATTAACTGGCTCACTGGCCCATGTTGCAAGAGTGTTCTTCCTGGTTGGCATTGGGCCTTGTCTGACAATCCTTTTCCATGGTGTTCGTCTTGGCCAGAGTGGAGTAGGAAAGCATTCTTCCCCTCCTTTTCCCCATTACATAGTTCACCATCTTGAGTAGTTATGCAGGTGGGGGTCATTGAAAGAGAAGAAATATACAGATGATGGTGGAATTGACAAATTGCTCGGAAAACCTGATTGTTCGTTGACCAAGCAGACTGGGGAACGTTGCCCGAGCTTCTCAGGGTACATATATATATATTTTAAATATATTAATTTTTAAAATGCCACAGCAAATTCTGGTTGGGCGTCTGGGGGAAGAGGAAACCAGACCAACACGAGGAACCTGGTCAGTTGGGGAAATCTTTGAACAGAGAGAGGATTAGCTGTTGCACTGCTCTTAATGGCTTCTTCATGGTTATTCAAAGAGCATAGGATCCTGAAATGAGACAGCTTCTCCTATCAGCCCAAGAAATTTGTAACATGAAAAGATTAAAGGAAAAAGTGGAGAAAGGAAGAATTGGAGCTTAAACAGATTTTAAAAAAGAACAAAATAAATTGTTGTGCACTTTGTGAAAGTTAGATAGTGAATTATATGTGGCATATGTAAAGTACTGATTTTATTACATCAGTGTGTGATTTTAATAACTCCAGTAAGTTTATGATCTATTGTTTGTGTGGTTTGGAGTTGGCTTATACAGCTTTATTGCTGTTTGCAAGCTTTACCCATCCCACTCTTTGATATTTTTTCTTGGTCGACAGGCGGTGTTTTTTGAGGAGGAATGCAGTATCCTGTCACGCAGTACCAGCCCTTGGCTGCCACCACTACAGTATGTATTTCAGGACAAGACTTATATCTATCTGGTGAGTAGGTGGAAAAGCATCAAACTTGGCAAACATTGGAAAAGGGCTATCTACCCTGCTCATCACTAGCTATGTGTATAGAGGGCTGCTGGTGTCCATTAAATTGTCCTTGGCAAAATAGTCAGCAATTTAAGAAGAAGGGTAAACCATCAACATCATTGATTTATTTTCATTTCAAGAGCATTTACCCAAATCCGTTTCTCACTCCTTAACGGGGCCAAGTGTCGATGGGTGCTGGGTGCTCTCAACTATTTTACCCAAATAGTCCTCTGTCATGGTTGAACCTAGACTGTGAAGTTTGGCAGGCATAGCTCAGGGGAGCATCACAGCCAAGTCTTACTCTATCTACACCTAGTGTGCACACAGTTGCATTCCCAGCAGGTGCAATAGCTGTGTTTTTAAAAAAAAAATCCTTGGATTGAGGATTGGTTAACATACAGAAAACAGGGGGCAGCAATATAAGGGTCATTTTTTTGGTACACTGTAACAAGTGGGATGCTGCAAGGATCCGTGCTTGGGCCTCAGCTATTTACAATCTATATCAATGATTTAGGTAAGGGGGCCAAGTGTAATATATCCAAGTTTGCTGACCATACAAAGCTAGTTTGGAAAGTAAACAGCAAGGAGGACGCAAAGAACCTGCAAAGGAACATAAACTGGTTGAGTGAGTGGGCAGGAAGGTGGCTGATGGAGTATAATGTGGGGAAATGTGAAATTATCCACTCTGGTAGAGTATTTTTTTCAAAAGGTGAAAGACGAGTAAATATTGGTATGTCGAGGTATTTGGGTGTCCTTTTTCACAAATAACAAAAGGTTAACATTCAGGTATGGCATGGAATTAGGAAGGCAAATATTAACCTTCATTGCAAGGGGTTGGAATACAAGAGTGAGGAAGTTAGGCTGCAACAATATCAGGCTTTAGGAAGATCACATAGGAATACTGTGCCCAGTTTTGGTCTCCTTACTAAAGAGAGGATATACTTGCCATGGAAAAGGTGCAACCAGGATTAACTAAATTTACTCCTGGGGTGAGAGGATTATCCTATAGGAAAAGACTGAATAGAATGGGCCTATATTCTCTGGAGTTTAGAAGAATGAGAGGTAATCTCATTGAAAAGTATAACATTCTCAGGGCTTGTCAGGGTAGATGCTGAGAAGCTGTTTTCCCCTGCAGAGTCCAAAGCTAGGCGTCATAGTCTCGGGATAAGTGGTTGGCGATTTACAACTGAGATGAGAAGAAATTTCTTCACTCAGGATTGTGAATCTTTTGGAATTCTCTACCATGGAGGACTGTGAATGCTTAGTTGAAGATTATATACAGCACTGATAGATTTTTGGACATAAAGGGAATTCAGGGATATGGGGATCGGACAAGAAAGTGGAGTTGAGGTAGAAGATCAGTCGTGACCTTAATTGAATGGCGGAGCAATCTCTGGGTGATGCATGGCTGGCCCACGCCTGCTCTCATTTTTTATGCTCTTACAATTTAAGCATAATGGACACATTTAGTTGGTAGTCATTGCATAAATCACTGCACAAATTGTAGTGGGTGTGCATAGAAAATCAAGTTTCTAAACCACTCTAGACTGACACAAGGTGCTGTATAATTGCTGCTCATTTCAAATTGTGCCACATGTAACCTAAACAGGGCAATATAGACATAGGAGTCTGTGTAAATATAGGTCTGCACGAATGTGACACATTTGTGTCAAAAAAAATCTATACAGATGAACATTATTGCTTTGCTCTTAAACTGTGACCATTGTTTAAAAAAGAAGTGTGTAACATGTTTTCTGCCATGGGATGTCACTAGTGATCTTTGAATCAATGTGTGCGCATTTTGTAGAGCATCATGGAACAGTTTGATTTTTAAGCAGATATTTATATTTTTTGGTGAGAGAGAGGGGAAGAATTCAGAAGAATGTTGTTTACTTACTTCCAACAGGTAGAATCTGTGTTTAGTTAAGCAATGCACAGATTTTCTACTGGCTTAAAATTGTAATTGGCTGGCAGTCTGTATCCTTTCCATTGCTAAGGGGATGATGTCATGATGCTAATACTCAGCAACACATGGACACAGTAGTTTGTTATTCCAAAACTGATTGCACTCTAGATAGCCAAGTAGTAAAGGATGGAATTAGAGTCTAGACATATCAGCTTTTATTTATGTGAGGCACATCACAAACATCCATCTCCAAACCCAACAGTTTCAGTCTGCACATAAATGGAGGAGCACAAGTGAATCCCCAGATAATGCCCACTACCTGCGTACAGTTAAACACCCAATTAATATACAATTAACACTTACCTAGGATGCATTCATATTCCCAAGAGGGGGGAGGTGTCAGCTGTGGCTCAGTTCATAGCACCCTCGCCTCTGAATCAGAGGGTTGTGGGTTCATGTCCCACTCCCGGAAACCAAGAACTGTGATTGTACTCGAAAGAGTTGCAATCTGTGACTGTTGATAACTCGAAAGAGTTTCCCAAGAGGGGATTTTTCACAGGCAAGGAAGGGGAGGTGGGCTTGGGTGCATTGGGGAGTTAATTCCTCAAAGTGGTGTTGGGTCTGGATTCTGACATCAATCCTACCCTTTTCCAGGTTTCACCCGGATGGGTTTGAAGGTGAGCAGAGTGCTCCTTTGAAGCTGTCGGAGAGTTAGTCATATTATGCAAACAGGCAATTAGGGATCTCTTTAACATTTGGCTTTTACAGCCAGTGGATCTATTTTCCCAGTTGTCAGCAACTCTCCAGGGTCTATGCAGCAGGGGTTTGTTTTAAGTGAAATTGACAGGCTGGGAAGCCTTTGATCTGTAAAACTGAAAAGCTGCAGCCATATCCAGGTGAGACTGCTGTGCATGGGGCTTCTCCAAGTGCTCGACAGGTGATTGCCAACTTCTTTGAAACCACTTCACCTGCCTTGCACTTCAGTCACTTTCAGTTGCACTTCCCTGTTGTCAGCTTTTGCCACAACATAGGAGAAGCTTATGCAGCTCTCCTTTGCATCTCTGATGAAGAATAAGAGGAGCAGCAACAGCACCAGCCACATGACACTCCACAAGGTAGAGGGGATGGACATAGAGATCTGACTCCAAGTAGGCAAGATCCCAACCCAAGATCTACAGGCAGAGGATCAACTCTCTGGGCATGTCTAAGCGCCAGTGCCTTAGGAGACTCAGGTTTTCATGGCAGGTTGTTGCTGACATCTGCAGCCTCCCGAAACTAGACTTCATTCCCAGTGGGGAAGGTGGGCATGTATTGCCTGTGACTGTTAATGTGTCTGACACTGGAGGGCCACCCATCCTCTAGGTCTCTCCCTCTCCCAAGATAGTTTGCTCTCTTTCTCTCCTTGCAAAAGCAGAGGATTTAGGCTTATGTGGAGTGGAGAGAAGAACAATATTTGTAGAGGTTGGCTGTGAGGTATGGGCATGACGGCAATAAGATGAGGCTCCGTGTGAGTGTTAGCTGCTTGGATGCAAATGTGAGTTGCCTGGAAAGAGGATTGGGTGGAGCTCCAAGGTTTTTTTTATTTGTTTACAGGATGAGAGTGTCACTGGCAAGGCCATCATTTATGGCCCATCCCTAACTTTCTTGAAGATGGCAATGAGCTGCCTGTCGCCTTGATCTGCTGCAGTCCATGTGCTGTAGGTACACCCACAGTGCTGTAGGTACACCCACAGTGCTGTAGGTACACCCACAGTGTTGTTATGGAGGGAATTCCAGGATTTTGACTCAATGACACATGTTTCTAAGTCAGAATGGAATGTGACTTGGAGGGGAGCTTTAGGTGGTGGTGCTCCCATGGGCCTGCAGTCCTTGTACTTCTAGGTGGTAGAGATTGCGGGATTGAAAGGTGCTGCTGATCAAGCAGACTGCTTTGTCTAGGATGGTGTTGAGCTTCTTGAATGTTGTTGGAGCTGCACTCATCCAGGCAAGTGGAGAGTATTCCATCACACTCTTGACTTGTGCCTTGTAGATGGTGGACAGGTTTTGGGGAAGCAGGAGATGAGTTACTTGTTGTAGAGGTCCCAACCTTTGTTTTGCTTTGTAGCAACACCCTGTACGGTTAAGTTTCTGGTCAAGAGTAGCTCTCAATGTTATTTTTGGGGATTCAGTGATGATAATGCTGTTGAATGTCAAAACAAAATAGTTAGATTCTCTCTTGTTGGAGATGGTCATTGCATGGCATTGCGTGGTGTGGATGTTACTTGTCATTTATCACCAAAAGCATGAATGTTGTGCAGGTCTTGCTGCATGTGGAGACCGACTGCTTCAGCCTTTGAGGAGTTGTGAATGGTATTAAACATTGTGCAAACATCAGCAAACATCCCCACTTCTGACCTTATGTTGGAGGGAAGGTTATTAATGAAGCAGCTGAAGATGGTTGGGCCGAGGACCAGAGGAGTGCTGTGCTGGAGAATGCTGGGTAACTCGGAGTGTGGGGCTTTACACCTCAGAAGTGTTAGGCCACTCACCTTTTCTGCCCTCCCGAGATCTATTATACCCTTAGTGTCATGTCCCCAGTATGTGAACGAATACTTCACATCCGTCTTCACCAAAGCCAGCTGGAAGTGTCAGCGCCCTCTCAGCAGGGATTAAAAGTTGAAAATTCCATGCAAAACTAGGGAAGAGCCTTAATTTCTTTGGACACGGACACATTGGTTAGTTATGAATGAAGTTGTAACATTAGTCTTAAAGAAAGAAAAAGTGAGGGCATTATCTGAATTTGCTCAAGAATCTCGCAGTCTCTCTCCCTGAGTTTGATATCTTCATCCTCGTTCTCTTGGGTGAAGACGGATGTGAAGTATTCGTTCAACACTCTACCGATGTCCTCTGGCTCCACCCATAGATTGCCCCCTTGGTCCCTTATGGGCCTTACTCTTTTCCTGGTTATCCTCTTCCCATTGATATACTTATAGAATATCTTGGGATTTTCCCTACTTTTACCAGCCAGAGCTTTCTCATATCCCCTCTTTGCTCTCCTAATTGCTTTCTTAAGCTCCACCCTGCACTTTCTGTACTCCACTAATGCCTCCGCTGATTTGCTTCCCTTGTACTTCCAAAATCCTTTCTTTTCCTTCTCATCGTAACCTGAATATCTATGGTCATCCATGGTTCTCTGGGCTTGTTACTCCTTCCTATCACCCTAGAGGGAACATGTTGAGCCTGTACCCCCCCGCCCATTTTCTTTTTGAACACCCCCCACTGTTCCTCTGTAGATTTCCCCACAAGTAACTGTTCCCAGTCTACCTTGGCCAGATCCTGCCTTATTTTACTAAAATCCACTCTCCCCCAATCCAAAACATTTTTTTGCAACTTGTCGATTTCTTTGTCCATAACAAACTTAAGCTGTACCATGTTGTGGTCGCTATCGCTAAAATGCTCGCCCACCACTACCTCAGCCACCTGTCCGGCTTCATTCTCCAGAATTAGGTCCAGCAATGTGGTGTCCCTTGTTGGACCCTCTATATATTGACCTAAAAAGTTCTCCTGTACACATTTCAAGAAAGCCACTCCATCCAAGCGCTTAACACTATGTCTATCCCAATTAATGTTGGGAAAGTTGAAATCACCTAATATAATTACCCTATTGTTTTTACACACCTCCACAAATTGTGCACATATTTGCTCCTCAATTTCCCGCTGACTATCTGGGGGTCTATAATAAACGCCTAATAATGTGGCTGCCCCTTTTTTATTCCTAAGCTCTACCCACAAAGTTTCATTCGATGCCCCCTCCAAGATATCATCTCTTCTTACTGCAGTAACTGACTCCTTAACTAATAATGCAACGCCTCCTCCTCTTTTACCCCTCCCCTGTCTAGCCTGAAGATTCTATACCCCGGAATGTTGAGCTGCCAATCCTGCCCCTCCCTCAACCACGTCTCAGTGATGGCTACTATATCACAATTCCACGTGTCAATCCTCACCCTTAACGCATCCGTTTTACTTGTAATATTCCTGGCATTAAAGTAGAGGCCATCCAGCCTTACCTTACTCCCTTGAAACCTAATGCAGCTGTACTCCCTCTGACTCTGAGCAAATTGATATAGGGAGTGACAAGGTATTGGAGGTGTTGGCAGGCTTAAAAGTGGACAAATCTCCAGGATCAGATGATTTGTGTCCCTGACTGCTGAGGGAGGCAAGGGAGGAGATCGCAGGGGCTCTGGACCATATTTTTAATTCCTCTTTGGCCACGGGGGAGGTGCCAGAGGACTGGAGAACAGCTAATGTGGTTCCGCTATTTAAGAAGGGTTGTAGAGATAAGCCAGGGAACTACAGGCCAGTGAGTCTCATGTCAGTGGTAGGGAAACAATTGGAGAAAATTCTGAAGGAGAGAATCTATTTCCACTTGGAGAGGCAAGGTTTGATCAGGGATAGTCAGCATGGCTTTGTCAGAGGGAGGTCATGCCTAACAAATTTGATTGAATTTTTTAAGGAGGTGACGAGGTGTGTAGAAGAGGGTAATGCAGTTGATGTAGTTTATATGGATTTCAGCAAAGCCTTTGACAAGGTCCCACATGGGAGACTTATAAAGAAGGCAAATAACATGGGATACAGGGTAATTTGATAAGGTGGATTCAAAATTGGCTTAGTTGTAGGAGACAGAGGGTGATGACAGAAGGATGCTTTAGTGACTGGAAGCCAGTGTCCAGTGGCATACCACAGGGATCTGTGCTGGGTCCCCTATTATTTGTCATTTATATAAACGACAGACATGACTATGTGGGGGGTAGGATTAGTAAGTTTGTGGATGACACAAAGATTGGCTGGGTGGTTAAAAGTGAGGTTGAGTGTCTTGGGCTACAGGAAGATATAGACGGGATGGTCAAATGGGCAGATAAGTGGCAGATGGAATTTAACCCTGAAAAGTGTGAGGTGATATACTTTGGAAGGAGTATTTTGACAAGGAAGTATTCAATGAACGGCATGACACTAGGAAGTTCTGAGGAACAAAGGGACCTTGGCGTGTGTGTCCATAGATCTCTGAAGGCAGAGGGGCATGTTAGTGGGGTGGTGAAAAAGGCATATGGGACACTTGCCTTTATCAATCAAGGCATAGATTACAAAAGTAGGGAGGTCATATTGGAGTTGTATAGAACCTTGGTGAGGCCACAGCTGGAGTATTGTGTGCAGTTCTGGTCACCACATTATAGGAAGGATGTGATTGCACTGGAGATGCAGGGGAGATTCACCAGGATGTTGCCTGGAATGAAACATTTAAGTTATGAAGAGAGGTTGGATAGACTTGGGATGTTTTCGTTGGAGCAGAGAAGACTGAGGGACGACCTGATCGAGGTGTACAAGATTATGAGGGGCATGGACAGGGTGGATAGGGAGCAGCTGTTCCCCTTAGTTGAAGGGTCAGTCATGAGGGGACATAAGTTCAAAGTGAGGGGCAGGAGGTTTAGGGGTGATGTGAGGAAAAACTTTACCCAGAGGGTGGTGACGGTCTGGAATGCGCTGCCTGGGAGGGTGGTGCAGGCGGCTTGCCTCACATCCTTTAAAAAGTACCTGGATGAGCACTTGACCCGTCATAACATTCAAGGCTATGGGCCAAGTGCTGGTAAATGGGATTAGGTAGGTAGGTCAGGTGTTTCTCACGTGTCAGTGCAGACTCGATGGGCCGAAGGACCTCTTCTGCACTGCGTGATTCTGTGAATGTTAAAATATTTTGAATATTTGCTGCCCTGTGGCAGATCATTTCAGACTTGCTCCCCATAGAAACCAGAGATTTCAGATTTTGCTATGATAACTGGGTGGGAGAGGGAGTATCGCCAAGAGGATTTGTAGGGAATCCCTGCGGATCAGTCTTTTCTGTTGATGGCAAAAGAAAGGAAATCTGAAATAGCCATCAATCATTGGGAGACTGAAAGGTTAAAATAATGATGACTTCCTAAAAGGCAGATCTATTTAAAAATGCCCTAACTGGGAGGTTTACTGCATATTTAAATTTAAAGTATTGCTTCTACATTTGCCTCTTTTTTTAAAGAAGGCTTGCAAGATTTTATTTGTGTGCAAGCGCACCTGTGTGTTAAACAAAGGCTAAGACCGGCAAAAGCTGTTATGTGTGTCATTCATCAGGATAAATTAAAGCTTCATTATTCAAAAGATCTAATTTGAGCAGTAGTTACAATAAAACTTTGTATAGTCCTTCCCTTTCCCAAACTACTTACACAGGATTTGAGTTCTTGACCAGCATACTTCTCCAGCTTGACCCTCTTACTCGGTGTATGACAGTGTCTGCTTCTAACTGCAGGTAACCGAAGCAACACCTTGGTAGTGTAACTCACTTGCATAAGATACATTGCACTTTACATACTTTGGCTTCATTCAAAGCTTCAGCATCACTCTGTGCTCTCAACCTGCTGGTCAAAAACACCCCATACACCTTGCTTTCACTCCAGCTGTAATGATACTATTTGAAAGTGGACTTAGCCCATTGGCTTTAGAAGATCTGATGGAAAGCGAAAAGGATAAGTTGATTTTAAAGGAATTGGTACACCTAGTTATATGGATAATTGGGTGCTGATCTGTGCTAAAACCTGGGTAAATCACTAGTATAATTGAATAAAGGTTATTTAAAAGGTGAAAGCAAAAAACTGTGGATGCTGGAAGTCCAAAACAAAAACAAAAATACCTGGAAAAACTCAGCAGGTCTGGCAGCATCTATGGAGAGGAGCACAGTTAACGTTTCGAGTCCGAATGACCCTTCAACAGAATTAAGTAAAAGTAGAAGAGAGGTGAAATATAAGCTAGTTTAAGGGGGGTTGGGGCAAGTAGAGCTGGATAGAGGGCCAATGATAGGTGGAGATAACCAAAAGATGTCACAGACAAAAGGACAAAGAGGTGTTGAAGGTGGAGATATTATCTAAGGAGTGTGCTAATTAAGGGTAGAAAGCAGGACAAGCAAGGCACAGATAGCCCTAGTGGGGGTGGGGTGGGGTGAAGGAATCAAAAAAGGCTAAAAAGTAGAGATAAAACAATGGATGGAAATACATTTAAAAATAATGGAAGTAGGTGGGAAAAGAAAAATCTATATAAATTATTGGAAAAAAAGTTGGGGGGGAATTGGAAAGGGGGTGGGGTTGGAGGAGAAAGTTCATGATCTAAAATTGTTGAACTCAATATTCACTCCGGAAGGCTGTAAAGTGCCTAGTCGGAAGATGAGGTGCTGTTCCTCCAGTTTGCGTTGAGCTTCACCGGAACAATGCAGCAAGCCAAGGACAGACTTGTGGGCAAGAGAGCAGGGTGGAGTGTTGAAATGACAAGTGACAGGGAGGTCTGGGTAATGCTTGTGGACAGACCGAAGGTGTTCTGCAAAGCGGTCACCTAGTCTGCGTTTGGTCTCTCCAATGTAGAGGAAACTGCATTGGGAGCAATGAATGCAGTAGACTAAATTGAGGGAAGTGCAAGTGAAATGCTGCTTCACTTGAAAGGAGTGTTTGGGCCCTTGGACGGTGAGGAGAGGGGAATTAAAGGGGCAGGTCTTGCACCTTCTGCGGTTGCATGGGAAGGTGCCGTGGGAGGGGGTTGAGGTGTAGGGGGTGATGGAGGAGTGGACCAGGGTGTCCCGGAGGGAACGATCCCTGCGGAATGCCACCAGGGGGGTGAAGGGAAGATGTGTTTGGTGGTGGCATCATGCTGGAGTAGGCGGAAATGGTGGAGGATGATCCTTTGAATGCGGAGGCTGGTGGGGTGATAAGTGAGGACAAGGGGGACCCTATCATGTTTCTGGGAGGGAGAAGAAGGTGTGAGGGTGGATGCGCGGGAGATGGGCCGGACATGGTTGAGGGCCCTGTCAACCACCATGGGTGGAAAACCTCGGTTAAGGAAGAAGGAAGACATGTCAGAGGAACTGTTTTTGAAAGTGGCATCATCAGTACAGATGCGACAGAGGCGAAGGAACTGAGAGAATGGGATGGGGTCCTTACAGGAAGCGGGGTGTGAGGAGCTGTAGTCGAGGTAGCTGTGGGAGTCGGTAGGCTTGTAACGGACATTGGTGGACAGTCTATCACTAGAAATTGAGACAGAGAGGTCAAGGAAGGGAAGGGAAGTGTCCGAGATGGACCATGTGAAAATGATGGAGGGGTGGAAATTGGAAGCAAAATTAATAAAATTTTTCCAGGTCCAGACGAAAGCATGAAGCAGCACCGAAGTAATCATCAATGTACCGGAGAAAGAGTTGTGGAGTAGGACTGGAAGAAGGAATGTTCCACATAGCCCATAAGGAGACAGGCATAGCTGGGGCCCATGTGTGTACCCATAGCCACACCTTTTATTTGGAGGAAGTGAGAGGAGTTTAAGGAGAAATTGTTCAGTGTGAGAACAAGTTCAGCCAGACGGAGGAGAGTAGTGGTGGATGGGGATTGTTCGGGCCTTTGTTCGAGGAAGAAGTGGAGAGCCATCAGACCATCCCGGTGTGGGATGGAGGTGTAAAGGGATTGGACGTCCATGGTGAAGAGGAGGTGGTTGGGGCCAGGGATCTGAAAATTGTTGATATGATGTAGGGTGTCAGAGGAATCACGGATGTAGGTGGGAAGGGACTGGACAAGGGGAGAGAGAATGGAGTCAAGATAGCAAGAAATGAGTTAAAAGGTGAACTTGGTTTTCGGTATGCCAAATAAATATTGAACCTAATAAAAATCTAAAACTGTAGTTGGAGGAATCCTCCTTTTTGGATTGTTTACTTACTGCCTTATATACTGGAGAATTGCCCATCTCCTGATTTTGGAACCATAAGTCTGCTCAAAAGTGGTTTGATGATTCTGGTTTGGCCTCAACCTGACAAATTTGTATTCCCTTTGAGAATGTGTTTATTTCAACTTTCTCCACGTATTATATGAAGGTACTGACTTGCTCAGTCTGGTTCCATGTGTGTCATCAGCTCTCTTGATACTTCACCAAATACCTATATTTGAGCCAAGACTATACAGCTGGACTCCTTGACTCTCCTCAATTGATGTCCAACTATGTTTGCCTTTCTGGCAACGATCTCTGGGTGGGAACATAGCCTTTTTTTTTCTTTCCTAGCTTAGAAGCATGGAGATCTATTGGAACGCTCCAAAACTACTTGTTGCACAGAACAGAATTGCACACAGAGTTGTAGAATGTGTACTAATGTGCCTTTTCTGCCTTTAGGTAATGGAATACCAACCGGGGGGTGACCTGCTGGCACTCCTGAATCGTTATGATGATCAGTTTGATGAGAGTATGGCTCAATTCTATTTGGCTGAGTTAGTTCTGGCCATTTATAGCGTTCATCAGTTGGGTTACGTTCATAGGTGAGCATCTATACAGGATACTGGAACTGTAGGCCAGTAGGAAAGAAATGGTGCAAGTCTGCAGGTTGGTGGCTGATCTGACGATGAAATGGACTAAACTGAATCTCTCTTCATGGGGTGTTCCGTGTCGATACAAGGTGACAGAATACCATCTGATAATGAAGTCTCAGAGTTTAATTGCCAATCACATCTATTAAACAGCATTAATAGCAATTAAACAAGCAAATGGCACAATCTCACTTGTTAAGAGTAGCTTTTATAAGCTTATCCACTCCTTGTTCCAGAAAGTAATAATTGCTTTGCATTTCTATCCTATCATTAGCTTTCATACATGGTCTTTTTCTTTTTCTCACCAGATACATAGATTATCTAGCCAAATTAACTGCCTTTGATCAAACAAACTCATTTTATTTAAAAAAGAAAACACACTGATTAAGTACCTGTGAAGCATTTACCAAGACCTTGTGACTCTAATGCTGTTAATTTTTCCAAGAGATGTCAGTCAAATGCATTTCAAAAAGTTCAGTTTGTATTTGAATTAACTGGCTTGGTCTGTCTCATGGGTCTCTTGTTTTTAAACCAATTGGTTATTGTACCCAAATGAGATGGAATACTCCATTGTGAGTGAAGTTGGATTTAACTCCTTCTGTACTGTGACAGAATTAAATAAGCTAATACCATGTTAAATCTTGAATGGTAAGTGTTTTGTTTTTTCCCCCACAAGGGTTTATAATGACCAGTAATTCCAGGCGACTAATATATATTCACATTGCTAGTTCTACATTTGCAATGTAATCGTAATTTTTTATATTGTGTACCTATCCTGAATGTGAAATCGATAGTTACTGTTGGGTGCAGTGGGAAAGATTTCCTTTAAGGTAAGGGAAACTGGGCCTTTTTCCGTGGGTATGCTAATATATACCCTTTGTACCAGGTGGCAGCGGTTTATGGTTTCTTTGAGGAAGCCACAAGGAAACGTTGATGGTCAAAAATTTTCTTTTAAGTAACATATTTAATGTAGTAAGAACAGCTCAAGATACTTCAAAGGCAATAGTGGACAGCAGCAAGATGTGGGGGCTGTGAAGAGAAGTGCTCCACAACTCAATATAGATTGTTGTACTTTCCTTATTGTAAATTGTAACAAGGATAACATGTTACATTTCTTGGGTTTCCCTGCACCTTTTTTATTGGTCATTTTTGATTTTCTGTGATTCGGGCTGCTCTTAAAGGTTAGCACTATCTCTCTTTATCGAGTTATAACTGAGAACCCTTTTCATTTAAGATTACTTCAGCTACTATCCCATTCTATTCATAGGATCCTATTTTGTTGTTTTCTTATAGGATGCGGAGCTAGTTAAGCTAAAATATATTTCCACATTGCTATTTGCTTGCAGTATCACTGTATGATAAATTGTCATGTGTTGTAATTTAACCTGAACTACATACACAATTTTAATATTGCAGGTTGTAAGATGTAAATTTTACTCAAAGATCTGACCACACGTCTGCATAAATTTTCAAACGGCTTATCGATGGCCTGTGGTATTGCTCCTGTTAAATTGGTGTATACACTGCAATACTCCTATACGGGACAAAGCACCATGTAATGTGCAGCTGTGTGTAACCTCAAACATCTCTTTAAGGTGACAAGTTCTAATTTTTGTGCCTTCCTTGGGCCAATTGGGGGCTATTTGCTCTTGGATAGGTCCTGAGATTAAGTAGACGTCAGGGGAAAGTTAAACTTTTTTCTCTTTAAAAGTTTTTAAAAATTGCATTTGTGACATGAAAGTGAGGAATGCACCTCAACATAAAAATTGTACCCTACTCCTTAGTTCCTACCACTCCTTGTCCTAGAGCTGCCCACCTCTCAATAGTTTAAGGTCTCAATTACTTAATACTCTTCCCTGAACTACTTGTTGACCTCACAAATCTTCCTTTCCTTGGGTCCTTAATTGTTCCCACATCACTTTCTTGATTCTCCTGAGTACAAATGACCTCTCCCAAATGTTCCAATGCCCCATACACCCGTTTGGCTTCCACCCTTCTCCAACAGCTCTTGCACTGGGCCTACCTGTTTATGCCTTTTCTCGCCCAGTTACTTCCATTCCTCACTTCTGCCTTCTGAGAAAATCACTATAGTTGGATACCTGCTTGACTGTGACCCTGCAACTAGCTTTATTTTGCTTAAAGCAATGTACTTCTATGAAAATTAACAGCCTAAACTGCTTTGTAACCAGTTTCTGGGGATATAATCTTAATGTACCTGCAGACCTCCTTCCAGTGCTTCCAAGATTACCTTCCCTGTAGCTTGTAGCTCTCCACCTCTAAAATCATAAAGCTCTACACCCTCCCCAATAGACCTTGATACTCGATTCCTGTTGCTCCCAAACAATGTTTCCCAATTTTCTTCCTGTAGTTACTGCCCCTGAAACCACCCCCGGCCCTTTTATCTCCCCAGTGTTCCAAGCAAACGTGGTTGCAGAACCATTCCATAATAGTCACATCCCATTCCAGTACACCCAGCCATACCCAAGTTGCTTCCCTTCCTTGATGTTAGCAACATTTTACTTGTATGAGAACACACTAACAATGCTCCCAGAACCCACTAATACTCTTCCAAATCATATGAACATCTTTTGCCCACACTCACTCGCTGATGCCATTACATGCTGTACAATCTGGAACATTTTCCCCACCATTACCTTTTGTTGTGTTTTTCAAGTAAGGAATAAAATTAGCTGCATAGCTAAATTACTATATAATTATAATCAAAACCGCTGATTTACAATTTCCATGATATTGTGGGCATAATCAAATTACTTTGAGACTTATAATACTGTTAAAACCCACATGATACTTTTGAATAATTGAAATTGCATTTTTATTATAAATACCATAACATAAATGAGTGTGCCAACATAGTTAATACCAGAGTTTTCTAATCATTGGACTTTGTTCTGTGTCCTCTACTACCAAAGTAAAGCTAACTCCAATAAAGAGTATTGCAGTGATGGGCTCCTTTAACAGGGATCCTGTGCTGACTACATTAATAAGCCAGTAGCATTGGAACTTAATAATGTGCTCTGTCTGGAAATAACCCAAGAGACCAATTTTGTGATGGTGTCAATATTGCACAATCTGTGATCCTGGTTAATGTGGATAAATTAGAATACAGCTCCCTTTGGTGATTGTCTTCAGATGAGTTTAATTGGACACAGTACCAGGTCAGATGATACTGCTAGAAGGAAGGAGTATCTTTCTACACTCAGAGTTCAGCTGAACTTGGCAGTTAACAATGGCTGATGCCTCTATAGGTTTCTGATACAAAATCGCTTGAAATTTCTGCACTTCAAAGCGATGACACAGTAATCTCCTGATGCACTTGCCCATCATTAACTGCTGAGTAGGATTATTGCTCGGTACACTTATTGTTAAATATACTGAGACCATGTTTTAGAAGAGCAACATCACTGACAATGCAGCACTCCCTCAGTAACTGTCCTAGATATCTTATCAAAGTGTTGAAATGTGGTTTGAATCCACAAGCTGCTGACTGAAATCGGAATGATCAGCTATGCTAATACCTCAATGTGGGGCTCTAAAATTGCCTGTTAATCACAATAATTCTAAATTGCATAGTGGTGTTTCTAACGTTGTCATTTGAAGGAATGATTGATTTTGTCTTTCTCTTCTCAGAGATATCAAACCTGAGAATATCCTAATTGATCGAACAGGACATATTAAACTGGCAGATTTTGGATCAGTGGCCAAACTGACTGCAAATAAAACGGTATGGTAAAGACCCTGGAATGCTCAAGCTAGTCTGTATGTTGATACTGCAGCCTGTTGGGTCCAAGCATGTATATGGGAGTACTGTAATCTGATTTAAGTGAATTGGTGCAGAATGATGTACCAAATAGTGAAATGCTATATGGAGGGTCCTGTTTCTCAATGTGGCTGGCTCTTGGGCCCACTGTGGGGAAGGACACTGATTTGCATTATCACTTTTAGTGGCTTTAGCCTAGAGACACAAAGTGACAAATCTCTGAGAGACAGAATTTACAGTACACTTTAAAGTTCTTAAAATAGGGGAATTTTTATAAGCACAGTTTTGCTTTTTGACAGGTAACTACAAGTAAAGAACCAGAGAACCCAACTGATGTGGCAACAGCATTCTTTTGTGAAAGTGGTCCAAAGATCAACATTATTATCTTCAAAATTCAGCTGTATCAGATAACGTAATATGTTGCATTTAACAACCAATAATATTAGCTATAAGGTGGACCAGAAAATAAGCACAATCTTCAAGTGTGCAGTCATCAGCTTGAGGTATTACAATCTCTGCCCAATACCTTTAAGATCATAAGATAGGAAATGAGGGAAAATGTCAGCTGTGGCTCACTTGATTGCACTTGTGCTTCTGAGACACCGATATTGTAAGTCTAAGTTGCATTCCTGAGACTGGTGCATAAAATCTAGGCTTACACTCCAGTGCAGCCCTGGGGAGAGCTGCACTTTTGGAGGGGCAGTCTTGCAGATTAGACAATAAGGCATGGCTCTGTCTGCTTTCAAAAGTGAACGTAAAAGATCCCATGACACTATGTCAAAGAACAGGGAAGTTATCTCTGTGGCCTGGCCAATATATATCCCCCAATCAACATCACAAGAAAAGAATGTCTGGTCATTATTATTGCTGTTTGTGGGAGCTTGCTGTGTGCAAATTGGCTGCCAGGTTTCCTGCATTATAAGTGACTACACTTCAGAAGTACTTCATTGCATGTAAAGCATTTTGAGAGGTTTTGAAAAGCATAATATAAGTGCAGCTCTTTTTTTTTTAAAAAAAAGAAGAAATTGTAGATTTAACCGTTGCTATCAGTTGTGCATATCAGGGCACCAACACAGATTACCTACCCCAAACAACAATGCATTTAATCCCAGGTTACCAAGGAGAGAATCGCAAGTTTTTTTTGAGGCTTGCTATATTGGAAGTAAGCACATGTAAACCTCTATTCAAGAAAAGAGGAAGAAAGAAAACCGGGAACTGCTGGCCAGTTAGGCTGACATCAGCCCCCGGAAAAGTGGAATCTATTACTAAGAAAGACTTAACAATGCAACGTAAGAAATAGGAGTGGGAGTAGGCCATTCAACCCCTTGAGCCTGCTCCGCCAGTCAATAAGATCATGGCTGATCTAAGTGCCCTTAACTTCACTTTCTTGCCTGTCCCCCATAACTCTTGATTCCCTTGTCGATCAAAAATCTGTCAAACTCAGCCTTGAATATATTCAATGACCCAGTCTCCACTACTTGCTGGGGGAGAGAATTTCAAACACTAATGACCTGCTAAGAGAAGAAATTCCTCCTCATCTCAGCCTTATTTTTAAACTGTGCCCCATAGTTCTAGATTTCCCCACTAGGGGAAATATCCTTTCAGCATCTACCCTGTTAAGGCCCCAAAGAATCATATATGTTTCAATAAGATCCCCTCTCATTCTTCTAAACTCCAATGAGCTCAAACTGCTGAGCCTTTCCTCATAAGACAACCCCTTCATCCCAGGAATCAGCCTAGTGAACCTTCTTTGAACTGCCTCCAATGCAAGTATATCCCTCCGTAAGTCAAGTGACCAAAACTACACACACCACTTTAGGTGTGGTCTCACAATGCACTGTACAGTTGTAACAAAACTTCTCTACTTTAATACTCCATGTCCCTTGTAATAAAGGCCAATATTTCATTTGCCTTTTCAATTACTTGCTATACCTGCATGCTGACTTTGTGATTCATGTATAAAGATACCAAGGTCCCTCTGTGTAGAATAATGCATTAATGGTTATGGCAGTGAGTCAAAGATGTATATCATGATGTAACAGTGATCTGCAAGAGACTAAGAAGAAAGATGGAATAGTCTGTACAAGAGAGAGATGCACCTACCTCAAAGCCTAGAATGTTCTATAGCTTAAATAAAGGGGTATTTGAAGAAACCTGCCAGAGTTAGACCTAAGTTGCTCATAAGTAGTGGGAAACCTTTTTAATCCAGAACAGGCCACAAGTTACCCAAACACTATTTAAAGTGGAAACCAAACCACAAACTACTCTGTATCACAGCATTCTGCAGTCTATCTCTATTTCAATAATACTCTGCTTTTCTATTCTTCCTGGCAAAGTGGACAACCTTCCATTTTCTCACGTTATACTCCATCTGCCAAAATTTTGCCCTCTCAGTTAAACTATCTATACCCCCTTGCAGACTCTTTGTATCCTCCTCACAACTTGCTTTCCTACCTATCTTTGCATTGTTAGCAAAGTTGGCTACAATACAGTCATCCAAGTCATGAAAATAAATTGTAAATAGTTGAGGCCTGGCATTGATTCCTGTGGGACTCCACTAGCTGCAGTTTGCAACCTGAAAATGACCCATTTATCCTGACTCGTTTCCTGTTAGCTAGCCAACCCTTTGTTTGTGCTAATATATCACCACCAACACTATTTACTCTTATGCGGTGTTGTAACCTTTTTTGCGGCACCTTGTCAAATGCCTTTTGGAAATTCAAATTCACTTTATTGGTTCCTCTTTATCCACCCTGTTTATTACATCCTCAAACTACTGTAATAAATTTGTCAAACATGATTTCCCTTTCAAAAACCATTTTGACTCTGCCTGATTGTATTATGACTTTTAAAATCTCCTGTTATCATTTTTAAAACATTTCCTGCTGTCACTTTAATAATGGGTTCTGGCATTTCCCAATGACAGTTAGACTAACTGGTCTATAGTTTCCTCCTTTTTTGAGCAAAGGTTTTTGCAGTTTTCCAATCCACTGGGATCTTTCCAGAACCGAGGGAATTTTGGAAGATTGCAACCAATGCATCTACTACCTCTGCAGCCATGTTTTTTAAGAGCCTTGGATGCAGGCCATCAGGCTTAGGGGACTTGTCAACCTTCAGTCGTATTAGTATTCCTACTACTTTTACTCTAGTGATAATGATCCTACTGAATTCCTCCCTCCTTTTTGTCTCTTCATTTTCAACTATTCTTGTGATGCTTTTACTTGGGATGCATGCTTTTACAAAAGGAAGCCATGTTTGACAAATTTGAGAGTTTTTTGAGGAGGTTACATAAAGGGGAATCAGTAGATGTAGTATACTTGGATTTCCAGGAGGCATTTGATAAGGTGACACACAAAGGGTTAGTAGGCAAGATAAGGGCTCATGGTGTTGGGGGTCATATATTAGCATGGATAGAGGATTAGTTAACACAGGAAGCATAAATGTGGCATTTTCAAGTTGGCAGGCTGTGACTAGTGGAGTGCCACAGGGATCTGTGTTGGGGGCTCCAGATTAATGACTTAGGCGAAGAAACAGCGTAAAAGTTTGGGACGATACAAAGCTGGGTGGAAATGTAAGTTATGAGGAGTTCACAGGATGCAAAGAGATATAGGCAGGTTAAATGGACAAGATGGCAGAGTATAATTTTTTAAAAATTCTTTCACGGGTGTGGGCATTACTGATAAGGTCAGCATTTGTTTCCCATCCTTCATTGCCCTTGAACAGAGTGGCATGCTAGACCTTTACAAAAAGCGGTTAAAAGTCAATTGCTTTGGATCTGGAGTCACATCTCGGCCAGACTGGGTAAGGATGGCAGATTTCCTTACTTAAAGGATATTAGTTTTTATAACAATTAATTATCGTTATCATGGTCACCATTATTAAGACTAGCTTTGTATTTCAGATTTATTAATTGAATTTAAATTCAAACCCATTTGAGCCCCTATCCCCAGAGCATTAACCTGGGCCTCTAGGTTACTAGTCCAATGACAATTCCAGTACACCATTGTCTCCCCAGTGGAGATGTGTGAGGTTATTTACTTTGGTTGTAAGAATAGAAAAGCAGAATACTTTTTAGAAGAAACTTGCAAATGTTGATGCTCAGAGATACTTGGGTTTGCTTGAACAAGGAGCACAAAAAGTTAGCATGCAGATATTAAGCAATTAGGAAGGTAAACAGCATGTTGGCCTTTATTGCAAGGGGATTAGAGTACAAGAGTAAAGAAGTCTTGCTATAATTGTACAGGGTTTTGGTGAAACCACACCTGGAATACTGTGTGCAGTTTTTGTGTTCATAGTTAAGGATATACAGTAAAGTCCTGCTGTTTGAGGGGGTTATGTTCCCATTAAACCTTGCAAATGATGAAATTGCGAACAATGAACATGTCTTTTCAGTGGGACTCAATTAGGTAGGTTCCAGCCATGCGAGGACAACGTTTTGGGAAGTTATTCTACAGCAAATTGAGGTGCAGTACCTGTAGATGACAGATGGGGGAGCCTCTGAGCAATACTGTACATTGGTGAAGATTTCAAAATTGTTTGGGTGGCACTTCAGCTCCCAGAATAATAATCACTTAGAGTCAGAGTTATACAGCACAGAAACAGGCCCTTCGGCCCATCGTGTCTGTGCCAGCCATCAAGCACCTATCTATTCTAATCCCATTTTCCAGCACTTGGCCCACAGCCCTATATGCTATGGTGTTTCAAGTGATCATCTAAATACTCTTTAAATTTCTATGCCCTAATGGGATAACAATCTGATGTACCAATCTCCAGCTTTCATTTGCTGAGACATGATCCAGCTTCCATTTTCTCATTAAAATATCACCCGTAAGGTAAAAACATTCTGTTATACATTTTTCTTCTGTTTCCGAGTAATCTTTCTGATATAAATGTTTTAATTGCAAATCCTCCTGCTGCAACTTAATTAACTTGAGTTAAACACTTCAGCTGAATTGTCCTCTCCTGTCTCTTTCTGAACAATGTTATCAAACACAGTGCCTGCTAATTGGATTTCAATACCTTCTTCCTGCCTTCGAACTTCCTGTCCTCCTTGTTTTTCTTGCTTCAACCTGTGTGCCTGTGATCTCGTTATCACACAATCTGGAAACAATCCAAGATGCTCCTCTTGTACCACCTCTGTTGAAAACACTTCTACAGGCTGCTCAACTACCATAGGCAACACCCATATTTCTGATCCAGCTATATCATTACCCAGAATAAATTGAAATTGAACCCTGCAATAGGAAACTTTTGCACCACCCCAACGGTCACTTCACCAGTTTTCCACTTACTTTTTAAATTTACCTTCCACAAGGGAATAGGTTTAGCATTTCCATGAACCCCACTTATTATCACCTGTTCCTGCAATACTCCCCCTGAACAACAAATTTGCGATGGAGACAGTACAGCGAAGGTTCACTAGATTGGTCCTTGGGTTAAGAGGCTGACTAATTTGGGCCTATATTCTCTGGAGTTTAGAAGAATGAGAGGCGATCTCATTGAAATATACAAGATTCTGAAGGGGCTTGACAGGGTAGACACTGAGAGATTGTTTCCGCTGGTTGGGGAATCTAAAACACAGGAGAACGGTTTCAGGATAAAGGGTGAATCATTTAGACTGAGATGAGGAGACTTTCTTCACTCGAAAGGTTGTGAATGTTTGAAATTTTCTACCAGAGGGTTGTGGATGCTCCATCATTGAATATATTTAAGGCTGAGATGGAGAGATTTTTGGTGTCTCAGGAAATCAAGAGATTTAGGGAGTGGCTGGAAAGTAGAGCTGAAGCTCAAGAACAACCATGATCTTATTGAATGGCGTAGCCTAGCCAGCGACCCCCCACATCCCAAGAATGAATTTTTAAAAAAAGCAGGCTCAATAGGCCATATGGTGTACTCCTGCTCCTACCTTCTTCTGTTCTTGTATGTCTGCACGCAAGTCATACTTCCTGCACAGTGTACGTATGATACAAAATCTTTATTGGGCACCTCATGGCTCATCAAAGTAATGTTTGTTTGCTCTAAAGCAGTGTAAATTGGAAATGCAAACCTACTTGATGATAATTCTGATATAAAAAATGACTGGTACAGATTCATTTTGGCCAATCCAACTGCTGCAAAACTGCTCTCACCTGCTCCTTATGGAAGACAGGAATAAGCACGTGAGAAGAGGCTTCCAGGTATCAGTATTTTTTGATTTAAGGTCAAATTTGGGCACATTTCTAGACTTCCACCCATTGTTTGTAAATAGAAATGCTAGCCCATTTTTCCCCTCCTTCCCAAAGTTGTCATCTTTCACAGTAATGTAACTAAAATGTCATGTTTCAGTAATTTAGTTTGAGGCCTCAAAGTCTGATGCAATGGCAAACAATGAAGAGGCCATTGGGATGTTACAAAGAAGATATGTCAATTGTGATGGCCTTGAGTGACTCTGTTAGCACTGTAATACGCCTGTATTGAAAATAAATTTCTTTTGATAATAAATCAAAATTGTGATGTTTTGTGAAGGTCTGAGAATTGTACTTTCAATATAAAATTGTTCTTACAATCCAGATAAGTCCTCAATCTTGGAGTATCCTAATATTCTCTCAAAAGAGAAGGGTAAGGGAATTTGGCATTTTGAGGACAAGTGTCTACAAAACATTAATGCAGCTTTTGGGGTGGCATCAGTCTGCTCCCATAACTTGGAAATGAAATTAAACCTTCAAAGTACTGATTTTAATTGAACTCTGCAGAAACAGCATTTTTAGATTCACTCAAATTCCTAAGGTGGTCTTCCTGATGATGATATGTAATTATTTTTTGTTGGGAGGGTGTTTCTTAAAGAAGTCTTCATTGCCTTCAGTAGGTTAACAGCAAGTCTTTATTAACTACTTGTAACTATATACAGTAAAGGGTCTCCATGCCTAGGTCTTTACATTCTCTACTTAACACCACACTGACCCTAGGTCTGGGTCATATGCCTTCTTATATCACTGTGTGGGTGGTACTGTACTTGGTCCCACATTAACCCTTTATGTTCCAGACTACCCCCCCACCCCCCCACACCCCCCCCACACCACCAAGTCTTTATCCAATGTATGTGAAGTTACACTAGTTTACTTCATGTCTTACATTGTTATCAGTCTCATGCATTTACATTGTTGTTACCACATTATTGCTATTACTACATTATTTCTACAACAATATTATCAGTTTCCTATCTTCCTCCTTCAAGTCCTTGAATTTACAGGTTCAGACTGTCTGGAAGCCTTGGAATATCTCGTTCGCAGTTCTGTTGGAGAAGTGGTCGGCTCTGTTGGTTCTGATTCTTGCTGTTAGCTTGGAGGTTGGATTGGCATTTGGATATGCTTATCTTCGATTGCTTCATGTTGAACCACAGTTGGTCAGTTCAGCGGTCGCGTTGATCAGTGGTTGCTGCTACGCTGAATTGTTCCTTGCGGGATGGACAAACATTGATTTTGTCTCTTTGGCACTTCTTTCTCCATGTCGGCTTTCTTGATTCCCCCCCCCGTGGCTGAGAAGAGTGTTCCTGTGGAGAGCAGAAGGTTTAGTGGTATGCTCACCTCTGCTTTTTGTTGTCACTGGTGGGAAACTGCTACCAGGTTCCAGCATCCATTGTGGTTGTGGAATGCTGGCTGGAAGCTGCAGTGTGTGTACGGTGGTTTCTGTGTTGACCAGCTGTACCATCATCGTAGTTGGAGGGAGAAGCTTCTCGGATTGCTGATCACTCTCTTGTACCACTTCCACTGGAGGCATGGTGGTTATCTCGTGGTCGGTAGGATGGTCTGACCACTGGGGGTTTCCTGGGACCTGCAGTGAGAATGGACAAACCTGCTCTGCAAAGAGAAAAGAGTTCAGAGCTGAAGTCAGAGTCTGAATACTCTTTAGTATTTGAGTACTTGAAACCATTCAGTTCTGGTTGGCTAACAGCAGTGGTTGTTCTGACATCCTCTGCTGCCTGGAGGAGATCCAAGGCTATGCAGGCATTCCTGCTCAGGAGAGAGAGACACTGGTTACGGATGATGTACATAAGCTCAAAGATCTGTTTGCCGCCATACCTCAGTGGTTCCAGGATCATGCCAATGACTAGAAGTCTGATTCCTCCTGCCAAGTAAAGTGGATGTCTGTTGTTCAAATCCAAAGGTCTTTGTGTCATGGTTCCTTGCCTGGTAGGACTGTTATGCTGGCCCCTAAATCTAATTTTAAATTTGTTGGATGACCATTTGCAAGGATATCGGCATTCCAAAATGAAGAACCACAATCCTTGACCTCACCAAAGAAGTATGGCTGTGTTTTCATTTTTCATCTTGTCCTTGTGGAGTACCTTTGAGCTTTCTGTGCGTTTCTGGGGTTTTAACGCACAGTTTGCCAAACTTTCCAATCCTGTTGCAGTGGAAACATTGGGCTGTAGTCGCAGGACACTAATCTCTGCTGGGAGGGCGCTTTGCACCGCAGTGGTGGGCGGTCCAGGAGTTGCATTCCCTGACTTAGATTGTCCCTGTGTCTTTGTGACCTGATAAGCTAGACTGAAGGCTGGCTGTTTTATTCTTTCTCCTTAAGATTGTTCCGTGTTGCTCGAGTAGCTCAGATAGTCTATCTGGATTGTCTTGTCTTTAGCTTGTAGGAGGTCAGAGAGTGAATAGTTTGTGACACCCACCACTGTTATGCTTCTGAATTCAGACTTTAACTCTCATATTCATACCCCTTTGCCATTCTGCAGAGATCATTTATGAAAGAATCAACGGGTTCCCCAGGAAGTTGGACTCTTATTGAATTTAGCTCTCTCCAATATTTTGTTGGTTTGCAAGTTGAAATAAATGTCAAAAGATTTTAAAACCTTTTCAAATTTGCCGGATGATTTATTAACAACATGATGATGTTGTCTACAATTGATCCTATAGAGTAAAGAAGTGTGTTCACTTGCTCTTCTTCTGACTTTTTATCTAAACCTGAAGCGATGCAATATTTAAAAAATCTTTTCTTCCAAAAACCCCAATTATGTGACTAGTGTGGGCCTTGGGTTAGTCCAAATTGAGTTGAAAGTGTTTAATTGTGATCCATGTTAAAGATTTTTAAAGTGTGGGCACAGCTTTAAGAGTTTACGTGCTTTCAAGATGGTGCTGCCATTCACCACAATACAAAGGATTTCACGCATTTGCTGGTTTCTGCAGGTTCTGCAAAATGGCAATGGCATACTTCTTGAAGGAAAGTTTTTAATAATGGCTGCCTGGGCCAGTTGTCTGCTGACTTCTTTTGTTCAGTAGTTTGCTTTTCTGAGTAACAAGGTGTTCAAATTTAAACGTGAGCTTGCTGTTTTCCGAGTTGGACAGTCGCGAGATATTTAATTAATTATTTTTTCTTTTATGAGCTCAGGGGCCACATTTTGAGGCTCCAAGTTGGGGATTGGGTTTTAGCGATGGGTTTCGTTCAAACGGCACTTCTGACACTGGATTAGTGAAAGGATTCTGAGGACTAGCTGTACCCTAGAACTTTAAAAGATTTAGCTAACTCTTGCAGGCCCTGTGGGCTCTGGACTTCCAAGAGAGATTCACAGGAGTTTTCCACTGCAATAAAAAGCTATGCCTTCAGTTTCTAGGCTCTTTTCTCTGGAATGTTTTCTGGCGAATTTTCTCTGCGCCTCCCGTTTCTGTTGGGAGCTTCTTCAGATCAGAATTTCCTTTGAAGGTTTTTCTTTTTCCTGGTGTTTCAGCATTTTAGTGAGGTTGAGGGTTTTTGATCCTGAGCTGCCACCATGTTGGGAAGGTGTTGATTCCAGTCCCACATTAACCCTGTATGTGCCAGACCCTTGTACTACATTTTTCTGTAACTCTTGAAACAAAATTGACTTTTTAATACAAGAAATTATAGTGAAAAACTGAGGGAAGGGCAACTTCAGCTGCTACTTTGTACATATCAGTATTGTTCACTATTGGAACAATACTGTACCTGTATTTTTCGGGAAATAAATGGAACCTGCTAGATCCGACAATATTGGGATCTGGACTGGACTGGAAATACTGGACTGGATTAAATCTATTGGAAATCACCATTGACCTTCAAGCAACTTCATTTGTTGATGTTGCTATTGGCCTCCAAGGACAGCCTATTTTATTAGCCTCCAGCTCCTACATTGTATGTATGTATGTGGCACCAAGTGGTAATGGTGCAGGAAGGTGCAACATATTTCCTACAATTATTATTGAACAGACCACATTTGAAAGAATAGCTGGTGCCATGTCTATTATTTTCAGGTATTATTTAAAAAAAGTAAGATTTAAAATGATTTGTCAAAATTACTCTGCATTAGGCTATTTAAAATAACTGGATGCTCCACAGCTGTTTTACTGTAGCTATTTTAATCTTTTGGAGTTAGAGAAGTGATGGCGAAGTGTTTCTCTCTGGATGATGCAGTATTGAGTGATTGGTTTTCAATTCTTGAGGCGTATGGTCTCCAAAATATGAAATAGTGTTCGAGTTACATTTCCCTTTCACTAGAGTACATGAAAACTGTTGTCAATATCTGACTGCTTGTTGTTCCAACTTATTTTCATTTTTAACAATGCGACAATGTTCCAGTGCTATTGTGCGATGTAGGTTGAGTTTCTTACACATATGTTACACAATGCAAATTAACTACCTGTAGTATTAAACTATCTACCTCTCAGTAATTTATATAATACTGAAGAATGAAGAGAATGCAGAAACTAAATGGTTATTTAGTTTCATCTGTTTTAATATACATGTTTTCTTTGCCTCTCTAACAGGTTAGCTCAAAGCTACCAGTTGGTACACCAGATTTCATGGCTCCTGAAGTACTGACTGTGGTGAATGGGGATGGATGTTGTTCATATGGTGTGAAATGTGACTGGTGGTCTCTAGGAGTGATTGCTTATGAAATGATTTACGGGAGGTCTCCATTTGTTGAGGGAACATCAGCCAAAACCATCAGCAACATTAGGAACTTCCAGGTTTGTATATGTGTAGGGTCATTCAGTACTGTATTTAGTGTTTTGGATATGGTTTGCTTTTTGACAATTAAAACCAATTGTTATAAGGGATTTATATTTAAATAGATTGCATTGTTTTTGTGCTGTTGAATTGTCTCTTCTGGAAGGGCTGACAGCACAATGGGTTATTGTTTTGTGCAGTGAAGGAAGGTGGACTCTGTTTTCTGTACTTTGTAACCTGGCAAATCCCTGAATTTGCCTTTGGGTACATGAGAGCTGCTGAATAGTTGCTCATAAGGAAAAGGAGCTGAGAGTTACTGTTTGAGTCTCTTTGACACATCTAAACGTTTAGTTTCAAGAGTCAAACCCTGAAAGTAGGTTTCTTGTCTGCACGTGATGTGGGGCAAGTGTATTTTAGAGGTGGGGAAGAGGGAAAGAAACAATTACTTTTAAATAATATTTGTCAATTCATCTCCATAACTTCCTTCATGTAGTGATGTGGGTGAGCCTAATCTATCACTGGTGAGAATTACAGGAAAAAGGCCTTGAAATTTTCTTTGTGTCTCCTTTTGTAATGTCTGAACCTTTCAATTAAGCAGGGAGTAATTTTTCTTCCTCTGTAATTGCTACAGATTCTACCTCATCTTTTGTGTTAATGATAATTTACATTTCTTAATGTTTCTGTAAGCTATAAATGCTGGCTTCGTATTTATTAGCATATTTCCAGATAAAATATTGCTGAAAATATTTTTGCACTAGATGATCACTCTCATCTTCATGCAGCATTTTGCAGTGAACCCTAATTGAAAGGCCACTCCACTAGCCTCCATGTTCCATTGAATGTACAGAAAAAAGACCCTGTTAATGGGAAGTGGCCTTCTAGAAAGGGATAGTTGGTAGGGTTGAGTACTGCCAGGCAGAAGTAACTTAGTCATTGATTTTAACAGCATAATTAATATTATTTGTTGTATTCAGGTGATGGGCCTTAGCTGTGATTCACCTGTGCTCATATAGATATAAAGGAACAGGCTGAAACTGGGTTTAGATTATAGATGCACAATATGTAATGTGTGTCTCTATAAATAAAAGCCTGTAAGTGTATAAAGACTAGACTCCAGTTCTGTCCTTCACCACCTGGCTATCAGAGTTGTAATAATTGATCAACCTTTATCCCACCAGACCTACGCCAGGGCAATTTGTTGTTTGAAGATTCTTTGATTTTCATCCTTCTTGTCCAACACCCATTATTGAAGGAACAGAGAGTTCTTCCAATTCAATATTGTAAAATAGAGGTCATCATCTTCAGTTGGTGCCAGAAACTCTAATGCTTAACTTCCAGCTCCAATCCTCTCGCTGGCTACTCTCTCAGGCTGAAATAGGCTGTTCGCCATCTTGGTGTCCAGTTTCTGACCCCATATCCTCTGTATCACTAAGACCGCCTACTTCCACCTCCATAATATCAGACATCTCTGCCCCTGCCTCAGCTCATTCTGCTGAAACCCTCATCCACAGTTTTGTTACCTTTATCCTCAGCTATTCCAATGCTTTCCTAGCTGGTTTCCCGCCTATCACCCTCCATAAATTTTAGCTTATTCAAAATTTTGCTGCTGGTATCTTAACTCGCCCCAGTGCCTGTTACCCGGTGCTTGCTGATCTACATGGGCTACTGGTCCAATAGCACCTTGATTTTAAAATTCTTAACCTTGTTTTCAATCCCTCTGTGGCCTTGCCCCTCCACATTTCTCAGTATAACCTCTCCAAGCTCCACCGATGCTGGTCTCTTGCACATCCCAATTTCCTTTGCTCCCCCATTGGGAACCATGACTTCAACTGTCCTGACCCTAACCTCTGAAATTCTCTTTCTAAACTTCTCTGCCTCTCTACTTCTCTCACTTAAATCGCTTCCTAAAACCTATCTCTTTCACCAAGCTTTTGGTCACCTGTCCGAGTATCTCAGTAACTTGGTGTACGGTTTGATTGATATTGTCCATGTGAAGTACCTTAGGACATTTGCTGCGTGAAAGGCACTATATAAGTGCAAGTTGTTGCTTGTGTTGATGCTGGTATAGAAAATCCATAACTACACCTGTACCAGTTGGTGATTATATATACAAATTGTCTCTATGCCAGTTCTAGGCAGGCCAGGCTCCTCCAAATATTCACTGGGGAAATCTTGACCAAAGTACCTTCCCTAAATGTTTAAACAAAGCAAAATTAATGAATTTGATCTAAAAAAAAAGAGTAAATCATAGAGGAGCAAAAATGGCTCCAAAAAATAAATCCCAACACACCAGAATTTATCTGAGTGCTGAGGGAGACTAGGGTGTTGGTGTCAAACTTTAAGGAAGTCACTAGACATAAGGAGAAACAAGCTAATGTGTTCATATTAAAAAAGAATGATAAAACTGACATGGGCAACAATGGACACATTTGGAAGAGAAATTTGGGAGCACTCGTTTTGCCCTTCCCTACCCACTGCAGGCATGGGTGTGCTACCTTTCTGCCATAAGAGTGTTATAGCAGCTGAAAAATAGCCTTTACCCCATTCCAATATACCCCCAATTAATCTTGCATTAATTCTGTGTAAAATAATGGAACTGTTTATCATACTGTACGGATAGTTTTCAGGTTACGTACTAAACTATCAAACATAATTATGGTTTCAGAAGGGAAAGCTTCTGCTTACAAACCATTTTGACAACCCAATTGGGTTGTGGGAGATTGTTTTATATGATTTATCTCAACTTCCGAAAGTTATTCAGTCACGTTCCTTCCAAAAGGCTATTAGTTAAACTCTATTATAGGGATTCAATGTCAATTTTGTGAATGGGCAAGAAGCTGACTGAAGGTTTGAAAACAACAAATCCTGGTGTTTATCAGGTACTTCAGGGTGTGTTGAAGCTCTTAGTTGGGTGCTCCATGGCTCAGTTTTGGAGCTAATATTTCCCTTGATTTACTTAAATTTCTTAGATTCAGAAACCCAATGAAAATTACCTACATTTTCAGATAATATTAAACTATGGGCTGATTTAGAGGCTCTGCTGGCCATTCTCAGGAGAAGTAAGAGGAGTACGGAGGGATAGGAAACAAAAAAAGGGTGATAAAGTTTGTGGAATGTTTTGAGTAGAGACTTGGATTTTATTGATCTGTGTGATCTTTTTCTCTGATCTGTATGGCTAAAGAGAATTGCAGTGGTTGGGTATTCTGGGTGAGTAATTTTTCTTGATCAGGGCGTTGGTTCATTCACTTGCATTGGGATGTTTTACTGCTAATAGACTTTAATTATATACTACTGCATCCATGCTGCTCTTTTATTGCAGAGAACTCTGAAATTTCCAGAGGAGCCTAAAACTAGTAAGGAGTTTTATGATCTGGTGCAAAGCCTGCTGTGTGGGGCAAAGGAGCGGTTGAATTATGAGGGACTCATCTGCCATCCGTTTTTTACAAACATAAACTGGAACAATATCCGGCACAGTAAGTTATCCCTGCTGAACAGTGTGTGTGTGTGTGTGTCCTCACTGATGAAAAGTTAACAACGCAGTTTTGGAGACTGAAAAAATTCACTTTTATTCTGAAGCATTTACAAAGACTTAATATTAAGTGGGTGACTTTGATGTTGATACTGTGCTGGCCAAGGAGCTGCACTAATGTTCTTGCTATTCCTCCAACAAAATTTCATGAATATTTTAACTTCCTTTTCTGAGTGTGATTTTACTGTTCACAGCATGCAGTCTTACAAAAAAATAGAAAAATATACTGCTCTCTCCCCTAACCTCCAAACGCTTTGTGCCACAGTTTTCTTTCTCCAAGGGCAGAATTTTTCGCTCGGTGTGCGGTTGCGCACCCGACATGCTTGAGCGTAAAATAGCAAGTGATATTTCGTTGCGCAGGTGCGTGCGGGTGCTGGAGCAGCACCCGCCATTAATTAAGTGGCCACTTAAGGTCTTTAAGAGTCCAATTAAATGGGATTTTTTTTTTTCTTTTTCCTTGCCCGTGCGCTTTCCAGCTCCCCAAAAGGGCAGGCGGCCAGCCGACATTTTCACAAACCTCATCCAAGGGTAGGATAAAAGCGTCAGCAGCATTGCCAGTGTGAGTAGTGAGGAGTTTTGGAGATAAGTTTGCTGCTGGTTGCTTATTGGTACTTGGCAGCCTCACTTCGGTGCTTCATTCTTAGAATTTCCAGGCCTTGTTTCAGCACTCACTGCTGTCTGCAAGGCCCTCGGAGGATCCAGACTCTGTGGACCCTTCCAGGTATCAGACAATCTTCCCTTACCCTGGTAATGGGGATTGTGCTCTCCGCTGGAGGCACTTCCTCTGAGGAGGGAGGGGCAGAAGAGAGAGGAGGCCATGAGGGGCGCAGGGCCAGCAGGTAGTCCGAGGCGGAAGGGGCCAAAGGAGATGCCACTATCCTGCTGCCGGGGTTTACAGGCAACAATGCAGCTACCTCAATATGTCCAAGGTGCAATGCCGAAGGAGGTGCCACCTCTCAAGGGAGACAGTGACCTCCATTTGTCAGATGATTGGGCCTGAGATCAGCCCCGACTGTGTGGGTGGACACCCCATGCCAGTGGCTCTGAAGGTCACAATGGCCCTCAACTTCTATGCCTCCGGCTCTTTCCAGGGCTCAGTGGGGAATCTGTGTGGAGTGTCCCAATCAGCTGTCCATAGTTGTCAAGCTGGTGACAGAAGCTCTGTTCAGGCAGGTACTGACCTTTATCCTTTACTGTACGGACAAGGCCAGCCAGGCTGAGCGAGCCAGAGGCTTTGCAGTGATTGCTGGGTTCCCCTGTGTGCCATCGACTGCACACATGTGGTCATCAAGGTGCCAGCAGGTCAGCCGGGTGCCTTAGTCAACAGGAAGGGATTCCACTCCAGGAACGTGCAGATAGTGTGTGACCACAGGATGCAGATTCCGCAAGTCTATGTAAGGTACCCTGGCAGCTCCCATGATGTGTACATCCTCAGACACTCCCAGGTGCCGAGGCTCTTCAGTGCTCCAGCCTGACTGGATGGGTGGTTGCTGTGTGACGAGGGCTATCCATTGAAGAGGTGACTCATGATGCCTCTCCGCCACCCTAGAACAGAGGCAGAGAAGTGTTAGAATATGAGTCATGCCTCCACAAGGGCAGTGGTAGAGATGACCAAAGGTCTTCTCAAGATGTGCTTCTGATGCTTGGACCATTCAAGGGGAGCACTACAATATCCCCCAGAGCAGGTGTCACTGATAGTGGTTACATGCTGCACTCTCCACAATCTGGCACTGGCAAGAGGGGACCCACTGGAGGAAGAGGATCTTGACACAGCTGCACAGGCCACAGATGATGAATCCAGTAGTGAGTCAGAAGAGGAGCACGGTGAGGAGAACACTGAGGGTGTAAAGGCAGACCTCTGTAACCTCCAAGGAGGCAGGGACACCAGGGAAGCCTTGATCCAACGCTTCTTCAGCTAGGTTACCAAAGGTCAGCTTCGACTGCATGCCAGAGCTGCTGCCTTCATCCCAGATGTCTGAAAGGACCCTTTCATTTGAACACAAAGATCACTCAGTGCCTGTGCAATAATATTCAGAGCCACTAACAGCTCTGTGGATGTACCTACACCACATGGACTGCAGTGGTTCAAGAAGGCAGCTCACCACCACCTTCTCAAGGGCAACTTGGGATGGGCAATATATGCTGGCCCAGCCAGCGAAGCCTACATCCCGTGAATGAATAAAAAAAAAAGAAAAAAAAACTTACGCATTACGTACTGGCATACCCCTGCACCAACGAAATAAAAAGGTGAAGCATATTCGGGCCATGACGACAAAAGCAAAATTTATCTCATTTTGACAATTCAAAACTAGTTACATAAACTTCTCTGGTCTTGATTCCCAGACCAGTATAGATAAAGTAAAAATAAATGAACATGAAATCACCCGTGACCTGTTCCTCTTGTGCTCATGGTGCCTTTAACTTAACAGATACGACAGTCACTGGTGGAGGGGTGGAGGAGCTGCTGCCGTCATTCAGAGTGCCCTGAGAGGAGTCCGCAGAGACGACAAGCAGCTCGCGCGCCAACGTGAGGTCATTGTGGACCTCCCTGCTCAACATTGATGGACTGGCACCTAGCTGGGAAACTGGGTGCCTCATCCATCTCCCACACTGACACTGACCACCTGAGGTTATTGCCTGTGTGAGGGTTTGCAGGTCCAAGCGCAACCCCAGGAACCCCTGATTCTGTTCTTGGAGCTGCTGTTCCATGAGAGTAGCCACTCTCTCAATGGAGGGGGCAGTGCGCTTGGCCATGAGGATCAACGCAGTGCTGGTGCTCCACATGAACTCCTCCATAACAGAGACCATGGTACACATACCCTCATGGATCTCTGCCAAATCCTCCCACACATCTTGCTGGACATCCAGCACCTGCCGCCTAATGGGCGACTCCAGAGGTTCATCAGCCTTTGACTGAGCATTGTCCTGGTCCCAAGCAGTCCTCTGTCTGCTGGCACCCTGGGTACACACTGCCTCCGCCTGCACCTCAAGTGAGTGTGAAGTGCGCTTAGCACTGCACTGAGATACTAGCTGCTGATCTAATGCCCACCGAGGTGCTGGTATCTGCGCTGGTGCCCACATCAAAGAGTGGGTGTGACGCAGGTGCAACAGAAGCTCGGTGGTCCTCCGGCATTAGGGCTGGCCCTTCGGAGTCCACAGAGCGAACACCTGCTGGCGAACTTCATTAGTTAAAGTCATCACACTGTCACTGTGCATGCCAGGTACCTGGTGAGACCACGGAGATCTGCATCACTGTGCCATCGTCTTGCACTGATCAATGGGGACTCCAGGGTCGAGGCTCACATCAATGAAGACATTACACTAGAATGGTTGCACAACCCAAAAGTCTCACCTGAATGCACTGCACTCTTACCTTTGTCTGGCAACCCCGCCTCTCCACGCCCAGTTCCACGGGGAGCGTGCCGGCTCTCGAGTTCCAGGGCGTCTTGATTGAACCTGCTGAGCGGCAGGTTCAAACAAACAGGAGGTTGGGCTGCCCTCTGCCTGTACGTGCCCTCTCTGCCTGGTTATGGCTTGTCTTCTCCTGAAACAATAGAGGAGCATTGATTAGTCCACTGTCTACCTATAGCGCCATTGCAGCCTGGCCAACCCCAGCTGAGGAACACCTGGTAGGCACATCAGAGTTGTGGCCCTCAAGCCACAAGGCATTCAGTCCAAGCAGCCAGGATTCACCCCCTTGGCCAGCTCCAGTGTGATTGACAGTGGCACTCGGACTCTAACACCCCAGAGGTCCACGGGGAGACGGCCAAACTTAACACTTATGCACACTGACCCATGCCAACACTGTACTCACTCTTCCTGAAGCGCTTCCAGCACCGCACCCACGTGCGCCGCACCACGTCATGGCTGCTCACCATTGCTGCCACCTCCTCCCATGCCCTCTTGATGAGCTGCGGCGGCCGCCTCCTCCCATCCCTGGGGACAAGGGTGTCCCTCGTGACAGCCACCTCCTCCAGGAGGGCAGTGAGGCACTCGTCGGAAAAGGGGGGGGCTGAGTGCCCACCCGTTCAGCCGCACACAACTGTGGGAGCACTGAACATACGTCCTTCCGTGGCAGCCTTCCAGGGGCTTCCTGGGACGTTTTTAAACCGGCCGCTGGGTCGCCATTGGACCCAGTGGCCAAAAGGGCCTTCCCACCACCGGCTGCTCCCAGGCCCGCCCACCAACCTCAAAATCCTGCCCCTAAAGTTGTTGCTACTCTCTTCATTTTTCTTAAACAAATATAGAGTCCTAAGTACACTTTGTCCTCATTTTGTTTAGATATTGATCCAGTGAAGAGAAGGAATCTTCATGGCACAATGATTTGTTCAGGAATCCGGGCATTTGTTTCTGCTAAAATTGAGAGTTTCCACCCCTACATCTCAGGGTTCAACCCTATTCTGGAGCAAAGTGGTGAACGGTTCCTGTAGCAGAGTCTCGCTCTACTTCACTGAAGAGTCAGGCCAGACCCTGACCTTGCATTTATATTGCAAAACTTGAGTACTTCTGTCAAATGAAATCACTTCTTAATCAAACCACAGTTCTAGTGTAAATTTAGCCTTAGTAACCTAGTCAAATTTATAAATCAGTAGAAATATAACCCAACAATCCTGGGTGAGAGAGACCAGGGCAGGCTTCCATTGCATTTTGATAAGTTACCTCAGGCCCAGCTGCATTGTGCAATAGCATAGTAATTTCCCAAACACATTTTGTGTTGGCTGCAGAAAGAAGATCTTACTTCAGTAGTCATTAGTATTGGGCCTATACTGGCCCATTTAGCTTACTAGTGACATGTTGTCATTGTGGGTTCCCTCCTTTTGAGAGGCGAGGGTCTTGCCTTTTGAAACAGGAACAACTTGGAACATGGCTGTTTCAATCTTCCAGGGTGCGACACTGGGCTTGTTGGCACGTGTTTTTTGGGTGCTAGGAGTTCCCTTAGAGTTCTAAAATGGCACCAATGGATACACACACACACACACACACACAGAGTTATGGGGAAAATTGCAGCAGACACCACATTGATGAGGGCATTAGTGTACATGCAATGAACTTCTGCAGCGCTTGTGAAGACCACAGATTATGGCATTAAATCATCACACAGCGCTGATTTGATACCAGTGGTGCTATTTTGGAGCTTAGTACTCCAGTTTATGCCCTCTCTTAACCATGCACAGCTGAATACATGTTCAACAACAGGAAGGAGCTATTTAAAAGGATCAACTGCCTGCAGGGTAGTTGCTGGTTAATTTCTTCTGGCTGTTGCTACCATTCTACAGGTGTTTGTTACTTTCTACAGTTGTTTCAAGTTGCAAAAGGCTCCAGGCGTTGGTGTGACAGGTGCTGAAGGAGTTTTTACTTGACTTCAAGGCCTCTGCACAAACAAGTTGCTCCCAGATGTTGGTGCACAAATGGGCATTCCCCTTGGAATACAGCATGACTTGGAGAATGAACAGATGCCATACAGAGCAGGACAACATGGTGGAAGAGGATGGAGGGGGCGAAGGGCTGTCTGAAGGAGGCAATGTACTACCAGGGTGTACAACGAGTACCTGAACCTCTGGGAGGAATATTGTGTGACAGCTATACTTCAGTAAAGGTGCCCTGACTTGAGATCTGTCACCTACTGCAGCCACAACTGCAACTTGGGAGTGAGGTGGCTGTTAAGGTGACTGTGCAGATGAACTTGTATGCACCTGGCTCCTTCAGGTGGGAGTTGGAGACATTTGCAACATCTTGCAGTTTGCTATCCACTGTTGCACAAGGGAAGTCATGGAATTCTTTATTCAATGTGAGCTAACTACATTTCATTCTGCCTTGCCAGAGAGAAGCCAGTTGAATGAGCTTGCATCTTTGTGTGGATTGCAAACTTCCCCATGGTGCAGAGTGCCATATTCTGCATGCATATTGCTCTGTGGGTGTCACATGTCAATTTTGCCCTATACTGCAACTGAAAGAGATTCCATTCCCTCGATGCGATTGAAGGCAACCAATCATGCAGGCCAGTGCCAGATGTTGTGACTGCAGTTATGATGCCTTGGTTTTGTAGCAGTCCACTATGCCAGCTGCATTTGAGCCACCATGGTAATGGGTGACTACTAGCTGATGAAGGCATTCCGTTGCTGAAATGGCTAATGACTTCGGTGCACAACCCCTGCACTAGTGTGAAGCATTCATACAATGCAGGCCATACTGTCACGCAAAATGTGGTAGAGCACACCGTTAGTGTGCTGAAACAATACTTCCACTGTCTGGGCAATTTTAGAGAAGCCCTGCAGGGGGTTTGTCTAGATTTGTTGTGGTCTGCTGCTCATCCTTGCTGTCATGAGGAGATAGCCCTGGCCACTAGTGGTGAGAAACTTGGAATAGTAGCATAAGGTGGAGTAGGAGAAAGAGAAAGAAGGGGGACATCCTAGACATGCCCTCCCTGCCCAAGCTGAACGTGAAAAACTCATCCGAGTGCAACACCTTTAACTGCAAGCCCCGATTTCCCCATTCACCAACAGTCCCACACATCACCTTTCCTCTGTCATTGGTCATTTCAACAACCACTTGGCCACAGTGCAAAAATAAAAGCTACCGCAAAATAAACATTCTGAATCAAATTTATAAATGAAATCATGTCATATTTGATATACAATTCCACTAAACCCCCACGCACTCCTTTAGTACCTATTTTCAGCTGCCTCTGGCTGATGGAAGCTGCAGACTTCCAATGGATGAGATTGCCAATGGCCTAGGAGAATGCCTTTGCCTAGAAGGCCCGGCTGCAGACTGCACCACCTCTGTGGGCAGCAGCAGCCTGGGATTGCTGGCTGGCACCCAATTGCAAGGGCACTTAGAGTAACAAGAAGATGAATGCAATCTTCCTGAGAGAGGACAGCAATTTTGTGCTCCATGGAGCCGTTCCCACACCCCTGGGCAGCACCTGTTGGAGGACAGATGTAAGCAGTCTGAGCTTGCATGGTAACATGGCAACCTGCATGACTTCAGTCTGAACTTTCACTGCAGCATTCAGATTTCTGTTGTCATTATCGGAGCTGTTGGCTGCAAGTGTAAAGTCAAGTGACAACGCTGTGTGTTCATCATCGTTTCTCCTTTTGATGCTCCCCCACTGCCTGGCTAGGTTGCACTCCTTGGGTATATGAAGGGAAAAAGGTCCATGGATAAAATTGTGATGTGGGGAGGGGGAGAAAGTAAGAGTTGCATGCTTATATCATCTGCACCTTGTAAATCAGAAGTGAATGTGGGTTGGGAGGAAAGTGGGATATTAGAAGGAGGATTAGATTTTAGAATACTGTTATCTTCCATGCGTTCTGCCCTGTTGCTAGCCACAAACTCAGCAGCGAGCACCTGACTCATGGCCAGCACTCTGTCCTTATGGGAGTTAGAACATGCTGGTGTGCCTGTCCCCTCTCTGGGTAGGTCCTGCTGCCTCTAATTGTGTGCTACGTTGTCCTGCAGGACTGAGAAAGTATTATGCTGTTGAATTGTGCAATCTGTTTGACTGATGTGGCTGCCAAGGTTGAGTAGTTGACAGTGTGTACAAGTTGCGATGTAGGTGTGAAGCTTATAAATGTGATAAGTGTGTGAAGATGAGGCGAAGCATTTAAAAAAAATTTTTTATTTTTTTTAATCAATCATGGGATGTGGGCATCGCTGGCTAGGCCAGCATTTATTGCCCAACCCTAATTACCTTTGTTCAGTGGGCGTTTAAGAGTCAAACAATATGAGCCCTGATTGGAGATTATGGGTTGGTGAGTGATGGGAAAGTGGAGATTTTGAACAGTGTCTGAGGCTAGTGGTGCAGTTGGTAGGATGTGGCATTTGAAGATGCACCCATTGACCTTCACTACTTGTGTGAAGTCATTGTACTACTTTCATCACAGCATCCAGGTCCTTGGGGCTTGATTCCTGGCATTGATCTCTGCAGTTATCTGCTCCCATTGCATTCTCACTGTGTGTCTGCAGGGCCTCCTGATCCCTTATAGATACAGGACATCTCTCTTACTTTCCAGCTCTCCGATCAAGGTCCTCCATTGCAGCCTTGGAAAATTTTGACACCCCTCTTTCTATGTTGTGCCATTTTCACTGTTTCTCAGGCCAGAGCCATTGCATGACACTTAACGTCTGCTCCAGTCATAATGCATGTAACCTTTACGAGGTGCAGGCTAGCTTTTAGTGGCGCTAGCAAGTTATGATTTTGGACCCCCTGCTGATCCAGGCAACACCAAATTGGTGTGTTACCTGCATTCCATTGAATTCCATTCTGCCTGTTTTTGGGGACTCTCCAGTTTAGCTGCACACCCTAGTCCCTGATTCAAAACTAATTGTAGAATGTTTTAACATAAGTAAGGATGTGCTTTAGTACTTGGGTTTTTGCCTCAATGTTGTATTATTCCACAAAAGTGCCAGTGCATGATACTCCTCCTCTCTGTATAAAGCTGCTGATTTGTGCATGAAGTACAACAAAAGGTGAAAACATAGCCACAGCTCTATGTATGTGTGAGGAGCTGGCTGCACAGTTCATTGTACCTCAGCTGGAGAAAACACCCCCTTTTTAGGACTAGGTACTAAAATTCCAGTTCAGTTGCTTCTAGACTGGTTATAAACCTCAGTGCATGGGGAGGCCATTGGAGGCCCAGCTTATCTTTGGCAACATTGAGGTGCTTCCCAACATTGGGGTAGATGGTATAATTGGTAACAGACATAGCTCACTGACTAATGCACTAATTAGCACCAGTGTGAGTATGGGCAAATTGTTTCATGCACTGTTTTATTTGTTACACCAGCCTGAATTTAATGATGGCCAATTTTACCTGTAGTGTGATCAGCTTGATATTAGTCTATATGCGATTATCAGTAATGTGTGCACACATTGTGTGTTGGTTGCTGAGCTTTCTGTTTATAATACTTTATACATCATTACAGTCACCTGTTCTGTGAGTTTGTAACTGGGACTTTTTTATGAGTCATGCATTAATGAATGTACAATGAAGAGAATCTACACTGCACTGTAGAACCAGTGAGCTCTTGCCTCAAGAAACGGGTATTGTGAACTGTTGCTCTAGTAATCTGATAGTCTGTACCTAATGCTGATGGTGCTGCTCAAATAGGGGGAATTGTACTGATGTACTAACCTGTTATGGACTTGTAATGGCAGCAGGATGAATGTTGGGCATCACTCAGGGTACAGTAATTTAGATTCATTTTGTAACTGGATTGTGGCTGTTCACTGGGCTGATTTATATCGGTTATTGACCTTCTTCATGAGGGATGTTATGACATTGCAGGGATGTGAGCATGTTTTGGTTTATTTTCTGAACCCATCTATGTACAATATAATGCTGCATTAGTGTCTGAATGGAATAGGATACCATGGAAACAAAATTGCCAATGTAAGCAGTGCTACAGTACAGGAACAGTGTGTAGGTGTTCCATCCCTCTGAAGGATCGGCTCATATTGATCCACAGCATAATTATAGTCTCCAAGCTGCATGTTAACCCTTTCAATGCTGCAAGATAAATGGAGCAGAGTACGGAACTCTGGGTTGTTTTTCTCCCTTTTTAAGGAAGTTGTACCATTCTACAGTTTGATGAGCATTGACAGCTCTCTGATACCTTACCCAGAAAACCATTTACATCCAAGCCTAAGCAGTAAGTGTTGGAAAGCCATTTGACCATCATGGGGTTTTCGAGCATAAACCTGACAATATAAGCACATTTTGCAGCATTCATTGTCAGATGGGTATCAAGGAAGGAAATCCAGTCTGTTTGTTATTCCCTTCCTGCCCCGTCTGGCCAAACCAATTGTAATGTCCCCTTTTGGTAATATTTGCTTACAGTACCAAGGGGCTGCAACCTTTTCTAGTCTGACTGTCTCAGCATTTACCCATTAGGAGAGTGGGAGTAATCTTTTAATAGTATGGTACAACTCATCACTACATTGGAGCAACTTGAATGCTTAATAATGAGAGAACAGATCTAGACATAGAACCCAAAATGCCTTATAAAATTTAAATTTATGTGAGCTTGTACAATAAAATATGTCAGTTCAAAATATTGTAGCCAAGGGTCAATTAAAATATATTGGTACTGACTGCTTATTCAGCAACAGGAGAAGCTAGGCAGAAGTTTCCCTGCGAAAAGCAATGTTGTTGTTGGTTACCGATCCTTGTAGATTGAGACGACCAAAAGAAGGTTGCTCCTTCACAGAGAGAAGAAAAATGGATGAGTGAGCTGGACTGTGCTGCTGTTGCTTGCCATCTGGTGGTTGCTTACAGTATCGCATTGATAAAAAGCTGGATGTTGGTTGGCTTATCTTCACTCGGGGAATGGTGCATGGTTGGGGAGGGGAGAGAACTTCAAAGAAAAAAAAAACAAACTTCAAGGAAAAAAACAGAAACTGCAAATGTAGTAGCAAGTGGACAGTAAATGCCAGTAATTTGTAGGGCAGCTATATTTCCCAAATGCACCAATGTAAACCTGATGTAGAGTGAGAATGGAATTGAGAACAAAGTCACCCATTCAGGATGGGCGATGCATTATGGTTTGGGAGGAGCCTGACTCTTTTGCCCATTATAGGATGAAGCTTTTCTGAGGGTCAATCTGCTATTCAGTGACTGTCTCCGATTGGACCTGTGCTATTATTTGATTTTTTTTTTCATGAAAACTAATCCATGGAACAGGGAAACCGCAGAAATTGCCTGTTTGACTCCAAAATCTACTTTTTGGTATTGTGCTTCTGCCCTTTTACCAGGAAAACTTACCATTGGATAAGAGGAAAGGAGAAATGGTACATTGTGAATCCTGTCAGCCGAAGAATTACAGTGCACAATGTGGAAGCAAATTAAAGAATTGGAAAAGTGTGTTTAAAATATCAAGGAGACTGATAATACCTTCCACAAGAATTTGATCCTTTATACTATTGTTTATAATTGATTCTCCATAATTTGTACAATATTACTGTACCATGGTTTTTTCTCTGATTCAGAGACTTGTAATGTTTTCTATACAAAAAGATATACTTCAGGTTGGAACAGTAACATCTTGTATGTGTTGCAGGAACTTGTATGATGCTAATAATTTCTAATCTCCCCCATTAGGCTTTTAACCTTGGTCAGTAAAGTGTCACCTCTGCACAAACCTTGCCAGAGCCTTGGTAATGCAGGGAGACAATGCATATTGCTGATAGAATAGCCTGGTATCTATTTGGGAAACTTCAGATAGATCACAGGACTGCTCATTTAGCTTGAAAGGTGACCTGTCAAGCCTCTTGTCATTTGTGCTGCTTCCCTACCACATGGCACAGTCCAACCAAATAGCAAAGTAAAATCAGCATATTGAGTGGTTTAGATCGACAATGTGCCTGACTGCTGTGCTGCCTGCAGATGTTTATATTCCCAACAAAGGAGATTGCCTCTGTCTCTTTTGGAAGGTTCCCTTCAGCTAATCTCTGGTAGTGTTCTTGGGAAGGTGTCAGCAATATGACCCTACGTGGAGGCTGTGCTGCAGGTCTGACCAGCTCAGAACTGCCATGATTAAGCCTGCAGTCTCTAAGAAGTAGTAGATTGGCACAAGTACTGCAGTGCTGACTGAGTTTGGCTACTAGCATATTCATTATTAAAAAATTGTACTTGCAGTGCAGAAAGAAAGTTTCTGCAGGCAGCAGCAGCTTGCCATTGTAATGGTTCTGCAGCATTATCAGAAAAGTCATTTCCAGGGAGAGTTCTTGATGAATTGAGGATTATTACAAAATATATTGATGATTATGGTGTACCAGAATGCTCTGTAAGTAAATGTCTTTGAAACCTATCTCTTTGTTATTGGTTAGCTGGGTACTAGCTATTATGGAAGTCAAGTAAATCCATAATGTGGCTCTTAATTTTTACCAAAAGTAAAGATTATTGCAGCATTGTATTTCCATTATGAACTTCTCTGTTGCCAGAAATTTTTTGGCATCAAATAAGGAGTGATTTGTGTTGTAGCATAAGGATGGGTGGAGCCTGGACCATCATTTATAATTTTCCTCCTGTATATAGCAGCACCTTCATAGAAGTACAGTGAATATGTAACACAATGAAGCTTTTGGATGCATCTGCAGAGCAATATTAGAGATCAGCCTGAGCCTGTGTGGCTGTCAGGTTATCTGTGAGTAAGATCCACTTTTACCTCAAACTGATGTAATGAGCTGTGACAGCCTATTGAATACACAGCTCCAGTAGTGACTCACTCCTCTTTTATTGGTACGATTGCATGCCGGCTGTTGCCTCTTCGTTCGCTATACTTTTGCCGAATTCCAGCATATCTTGTGTTCCCCTTGCAGTTCCACCCCCTTTTGTACCCGCTCTGGAAACTGATGATGATGTGTCCAATTTCGATGAGCCGGAGAAAATCTCGTGCCCGACGATCAAGGCACGGCAGCTGAATAAGTCGGGTTTTACAGGAGAGGACTTGCCATTCGTGGGATTGTCCTTTACCAAGACACTGGCTGCACTCTCCTGCTCAGAGTAAGTGCAATCACTTAGTTAACACTTTAACCCTCAGCGTAATTCTCAAAGATCTGCAAAGGAGCAATGTATTTCAGTGTAACAGAGAATCTGGCAATTGTGTTTTGAAATGCCTATGCAATATTTGCTTCAGTGCAGTTATCTGTTGACCTTTTAAATACTGATCAATTTATGAAGATCTTTTCATGGAAAGATGTTGCTTCATTAAATTTCCAAGATGTCCAAGGAGCAGTTAACTTGTAGAGAATTCTTGCTTGTTAGCTAAGCTAGGATCAAAATTTCTAAGTGCAACCGCAGTTACCATTTGGGCAGAGGCTGATGCTGGTGTTTAGTTTCCTACCTTTTGGGTCTTGCTGTTTGTTTGTCTGTAGATTGTTCCAGTGTATAGAGAAACTGCTTTACTGTTGAAAAATCTTCACTTTTGTCAGGATGGCTGAGTGGTCTAAGGCGCCAGACTCAATCCCTGCCTTACTGAAGTCTTGGGAATTCCAGTCCCTTTCTAGGGGCTTGGGTTCAAATTCCACTTCAGAAACTAACCTTAGGTTAGAAGAGAGGCATAGATTAAGCATATAGACCGTAGATAAGTGCGTGATAAGAAAGAATATGAAGGGATTAGGAGAGAAGTAAAAAAATAATTGGGAAGGCTGAGAGGAACTATGAAATTAAATTATCAAAAACATTAAACAAAGTAAAATATTTTACAGGTGCATCAATTAAAAAAAGAAGCAGGCTGTGATGGGAACAGAGCTATTGGGGGATAGACAGAATAATACCACAGGTATTGATAAGGAGAAGGCAGAAATATTAAATATTTATTTTGCTTCAGTATTTACCAAAGAGAGAGATCAGGTAGACATGACATTGGATGATATGATGAGATGAGTAATGAGCTAAACGCATTTAAATGTTTTCAGAAAGGCTGTGTATTGAATAAACTAACGAAACTCAAAAGAGGATAAAACACCTGGTATGGATGGATTTCATCAATGTATTTTAAAAGAATCCAGGGAAGAGAGAGCAGAGGCAATACTACATATTTTTAATAATTCGTTAGAAAAGGTATAGTGCCAGAGGACAGGTGGAATAGCTAATGTAATTCCTAGTTTATGAAAGGGGGACAGAACATGTACTGTGAATTATAAACAGCTTAACATTGGTGAAAAGATGAATAATGGAATCCTTACTAAAGAAGAGAATAGAAGAACCTTTAGAAATGAGAAATGTAATAATGAATAGTCAGCATAGATTTGAAAAGGAAAAATCTTCCTTCACCAGCCTTATTCATTTTTTGAGGAGGTAACGGAATAGACAATGCTAATGCAGTAGATGTATTTTATCTGGATTTATAAAAGGACCATGATAAGTTGCCTCATAATAGGCTAATGAATAAAGTCAGAGAATGTGGAGTCAGGAAACAAGTGGCAGAATAGATTGCAAGCTGGCTTCAAGACAAAGCAGCAAGTGGGAGTAAGAGTAGTTATTCAGAGTGGCAGAAGGTGGAAAGTGATATTCCACATGGATCACTGCTGTTCACAGTTACATTAATGATTTGGACTTTGGAATCAAAAACAAAATTTCCGAATTTGCACATGACACCAAATTGGGCCGGGGCAGGGGCGCAGTTAGTGTGGCAATAGTCAATACTGAGGAGGACTGCAAAAAATTACAGGAGGACATTAATAAATTTGTAGAATTGGAAAATAATTGGCAATTGAAGTTCAGCACTGATAATTGTGAGGTAGTATATTTTCATAGGAAGATTGGGGTGGTCACATCACTTGGAAGATGAAAGTCCAGGCAGGACAGAGGAACAAAGGGACCTTTTACCCACCTTCAATATTCTCCCTCCACCTGGACCCCTCCCTCTGGATTCTTACCTTCTCTTGATCTTTTCATTGAGAACTGTTGGCGTGACATTAGCCGTCTCAATTTCTCTGCTCCTCTCACCCATTCTAATCTGTCTCTCTCTGAACTTACTGCACTCCATTCTCTCAGGTCCAACCCCAACATTGTCATCAAACCCGCTGACAAGGGTGGTGCTGTTGTTGTCTGGCGCACTGACCTCTACCTCGCGGAGGCTGAGCGTCAACTCGCAGACACTTCCTCCTACCTCTCCCTGGACCATGACCCCACCACTGAACATCAAGCCATTGTTTCCAGGACTGTCACTGACCTCATCTCCTCTGGAGATCTTCCTCCCACAGCTTCCAACTTGATAGTCGCCCAACCTCGGACGGCCCGCTTCTACCTCCTACCCAAAATCCACAAACAGAACTGTCCCGGCAGACCGATCGTGTCAGCCTGTTCCTGTCCCACGGAACTCATTTCTCGTTATCTTGACTCCCTTCTCTCTCCCCTTGTCCAGTCCCTTCCCACCTACATCCGTGATTCCTCTGACACCTTACGTCACATCAACAATTTCCAGTTCCCTGGCCCCAACCGCTTCCTCTTCACCATGGACGTCCAATCCCTCTACACCTCCATCCCCCACCAGGATGGTCTGAGGGCCCTTAGCTTCTTCCTTGAACAGAGGCCCGAACAATCCCCATCCACCACTACTCTCCTCCGTCTGGCTGAACTTGTTCTCACACTGAACAATTTCTCCTTTAACTCCTCTCACTTTCTCCAAATAAAAGGTGTGGCTATGGGTACCCGCATGGGCCCCAGCTATGCCTGTCTCTTTATGGGGTATGTGGAACATTCCTTGTTCCAGTCCTACTCCGGCCCCCTCCCACAACTCTTTCTCCGGTACATCGATGATTACTTCGGTGCTGCTTCATGCTCTCGTCGGGACCTGGAAAAATTTATTAATTTTGCTTCCAATCTCCACCCCTCCATCATTTTCACATGGTCCATCTCTGACACTTCACTTCCCTTCCCTTCCTTGACCTCTCTGTCTCAATTTCTGATGATAGACTGTCCACCAATACCCATTACAAGCCTACCGACTCCCACAGCTACCTCGACTACAGCTCCTCACACCCCGCTTCCTATAAGGACTCCATCCCATTCTCTCAGTTCCTTCGCCTCCGTCGCATCTGTTCTGATGACGCTACCTTCAAAAACAGTTCCTCTGACATGTCCTCCTTCTTCCTTAATCAAGGTTTTCCACCCACGGTCGTTGACAGGGCCCTCAACCGTGTCCGGCCCATCTCCCGCACATCCGCCCTCACGCCTTCTCCTCCCTCCCAGAAACATGATGGGGTCCCCCTTGTCCTCACTTATCACCCCACCAGCCTCCGCATTCAAAGGATCATCCTCCGCCATTTCCACCAACTCCAGCATGATGCCACCACCAAACACATCTTCCCTTCACCACCCCCTGGCGGCATTCCGTAGGGATCGTTCCCTCCGGGACAGCCTGGACCACTCCTCCATCACCCCCTACTCCTCAACCCCCACCTATGGCACCTCCCCATGCCCACGCAGAAGATGCAACACCTGCCCCTTCACTTCCTCTCTCCTCACCGTCCAAGGGCCCAAACACTCCTTTCAAGTGAAGCAGCATTTCACTTGCATTTCCCCTAACTTAGTCTACTGCATTCGTTGCTCCCAATGCGGTCTCCTCTACATTGGAGAGACCAAACGCAAACTGGGCGACTGCTTTGCAGAACACCTGCGGTCTGTCCGCAAGAAAGACCCAAACCTCCCTGTCGCTTGCCATTTTAACACTCCACCCTGCTCTCTTGCCCACATGTCTGTCCTTGGCTTGCTGCATTGTTCCAGTGAAGCCCAACGCAAACTGGAGGAACGGCACCTCATCTTCCGACTAGGCACTTTACAGCCTTCCGGGCTGAATATTGAATTCAACAACTTTAGATCTTAAACTCCCTCCCCCCATCCCCACCCCGTTTCTTCCCCCTCCCTTTTGTTTTTTTCAATAATTTATATAGATTTTTCTTTTCCCACCTATTTCCATTATTTTAAAATCTACAACTAATACCTTGTCAGTCTTTCCACCCCACCCCCACTAGAGCTGTACCTTGAGTGTCCTGCCATCCATTCTTAATTAGCACTTTTCTTAGATAATATCACCACCTTCAACACCTCTTTGATCCTTTTGTCTGTGACATCTTTTGATTATCTGCTCCTATCACTGCTTGCTTGTCCCTACAACCACCCCCACCCCCCCCTCAACTTCTCTCCCCACCCCACCTTAAACCAGCTTATATTTCACCTCTCTCCTAACTATACTCAGTTCTGTTGAAGGGTCGTGAGGACTCGAAACGTCGACTCTTTTCTTCTCCACCGATGCTGCCAGACCTGCTGAGTTTTTCCAGGTAATTCTGTTTTTGTTTTGGATTTCCAGCATCTGCAGTAGTTTTTTGTTTTTAACAAAGGGACCTTGGAGTGCAAATATATCAACCACTGAAAGTTGTGCTACAGGTTAGCAAGGTCATTTTAAAACCAAGCACTGGGCCTTATTTCTAATGGGGTATAATTGAAAAGTAGAGAAGTTAAGCTATACCTATTTCGAATTTTGTTAGACCACACTCAGAATGATGTGTGCAGTTCTGGTCACCAAATTATAAAAAGGATATAGAGGAACTGGAGAGCGTGCAGAAAAGATTTACAAGGATGATACCAGAAATGTGTGGCTATACATGTCAGGAAAGGGTTGAGAAGGCTAGATCTCTTTTCCCATGAAAAAAGAAGGCTGAGGGTGACCTAATAGAAGTTTTTAAAGATATTAAAGGTTTTGGTAGAGAAAATGTTTCCTTATGTGGGGAAGAGCATAACTGGAGGCAATCAGTATAAGATAATCACCAAGAAATCCAATAGGGAATTCAGAAAAAAAACTTCTTTACCGAAGAGTGGTGAGAATGTGGAACTTGCTACCACAGGGAGTAGTTGAAGGAAGTAGTAAAGATGCTTTTAAGGAGAGGCGAGACAAATTTATAATAGGGAGAAGGGAAGAGATGATGGATTAATATGAGGAAAGATAAGATGAGGCTTGAGTGGCACATAAACACCAGCATGGTCTGGTTGGGTCAGATGGTCTATTTTGCTGTATATCCTATGTATGTAATACTGTGTAACCCTGTCATAACCTTGTACACCTCCATCAAATCTCTTCTCAATCTCCTTTGCTCTAAGGAGAACAATCTCAGTTCTCCAACCTAATCTTGTAGCTGAAATCCCTCATCACCAAACCATTCTGGTAAATCCGCTCTGTATCATCTCAAGGACCCACACATCCTTCCTAAAGTGTATTGACCAGAACTGGATGCAATACTCTAGTTCGCTGACGAATCCTCAATGTTCAGCACCATTCGCGATGACTCAGACACTGAAACAGTCCATGTCCAAATGCAGCAAGACCTGGACAATATCCAGACTTGGGCTGAGAAGTGGCAAGTAACATTTGTGCCACACAAGTGTCAGGCAATGACCATCTCCAACAAGAGAGAATCTAACCATCACCCCATGACATTCAATGGTATTGCCATCACTGAATCCCCCACTATCAATACCCTGGGGTTTACCATTGACCATAAACTGACCTGGACTAGCCATATAAATAATGTGGCTACAAGAGCAGGTCAGAGGCTAGGAATCCTGTGGCCAGTAACTCACCTCCTGATTTCCCAAAGCCTGTCCACAATCTACAAGGCACAACAGGAGTGTGATGGAATACTCTCAACTTGCCTGAATGAGTGCAGCTCCAACAACACTCAAGAAGCTTGACACCATCCAGGACAAAGCAGCCCACTTGATTGGCACCCTACCCACAAACATTCACTCCCTCCACCACCAACGCACAGTAGCAGCAGTGTGTACCATCTACAAAATGTACTGCAGAAACTCACCAAGGTTTCTTAGACAGCACCTTCCAAACCCACTACCATTATCATCTAGAAGGACAAGGGCAGCAGATAGATGAGAACACCACCACCTGGAAGTTCCCCTCCAAGCCATTGGCCATCCTGACTTGGAAATATATTGCCGTTCCTTCACTGTCGTTGGGTCAAAATCCTGGAACAGCACTGCGGGTGTACCTACACCACATGGACTGCAGCGATTCAAGAAGGCAGCTCACCACCACCTTCTCAAGGGCATTTAGGGATGGGCAATAAATGCTGGCCTAGTCAGTGAAGCCCACATCTCTTGAATGAATAATAAAAAAAAGTTGCATCTTAACTAGAGCTTTATATAGGTTTGACATGACTTCCCTGCTTTTGTACTCAATACCTCTATTCATGAAGCCCAAGATCCCATATGTTTTTCTAACTACTCTCTCAATATGTTCTATCATCTTCAAAGATCTATGCACATCCACCCCAAGGTTCCCCTCTATACCTGTGTGCTCTCTATAATTGCACCATTTAGTCTATATTGTCTCTCCCTATCTCTCCTGCCAAGATGCATCACCTTGCACTTCCCTGTGTTAAATTCCATTTGGCAACTGTCTGCCCATTCTCTCAACTTATCTGTCCCTGCTGTAATCAATTAGTATCATGCTCGCTGGCTGCCAGAGGCATTCAGTGCCTGATCGAGGGACCTGGCATCAGAAAGTGTGGGAAGGCTGCTGAGAGCTACCCTGCTCATGTTGCCAAGCCCTGTCTCTCACTCGATCCCCTCCCTCCATCATCCACTCGAGGCCTAGGTTCTTCGATGATCCTGGGCCTTGGAGTGGGTGCAATACTGGCAGCAGCCACCCCGATGGTGCTGCTGAGCAATGCGCAACTGCTGGCCTCTGATCGGCCAACGGCTTTCGGGAGTGGGATTTCTTCCCCTGGCTCTTGTTCCTGGGGAAGGCCTGCCATTGCCCAGTTAAGTGCCTGATGGTACTTAATGCAGCAAGCCTTTCTGAAAGTAGGCAACCCAGGGCTCTCACTGGTTCTGTGGCTGGTGGGCTAGACCCCCATTGCCTGCAATAAGTACTGCCCAGTGGGTCTACTAGACCAGTTCTGTTTGTGAATTTTTGGAAGGAGGTAGAAGAGGGCTGTTCAAGGTTGGGAACTGTGAGGTTAGGGGTTATGAGAGAGAAGATTTCCAGAAGAGATGAGGCCAGTGACAGTGAAGCAGATGTTCAGTGGTCACTTGAGGTCCAGGGGCACTTTGAAGGGCCGGGGGGTGGTCAGAGAGCTTTCATTCAATCTCCATAAGATTAGAGACCTTGTTTGCCAAACAGCAACACCGCTGCCCTTGTCAGAAGGTTTAATGACCATGTCAAAGTTGGACCTGAGAGAACAATGCTGCGAGTTCAGAGGGACATAGGTTGGAAGGAGTGAGGGGAGCAGAGAAATAGAGATGGCTGATGTCATGCTGGCTATTTCCAGTAAAAAAAGATCTAGAGAGAGAAATAATTCAGTTGTGTGACATAGAATATACTCAGTACTACACTGGAGGGGCTTGACCCTACAACTGCCTGACTTAGAGGTGAGAGTGTTACCAACTGAGCCAAGGTGACAGGATTTGATTTATGAACATGGCAAAGTGCGCAGTGTTACAATCTCATTATAGATATATTGCAGATCTCTAACTGTTGCATGAAGTATGGTGATTGGGCCCACTATGGAAATATGCTTAAACTGTAAGCATGCATGGAGGGACCTGGTAATCAAATAGTGCAGGATGGCTCATTATGGGATGAAGTAATGTGATTGCCATGCAGAGATTAGATCTGATAACTTTCGGTAAATTGTGGTGTCGGAATATAGCAATGGGTATGATGACTTGAGGACCTGGTATGTACGTGCAAAGGTGGAAACTACTATATGAAAATAATAGTGTAGAATTAGTATTTCATATATTATTACACATATGTGTACATTTAATGTGTTTGCGATATTAGTGTAAAACATTAGTAGACTGAGGAATTTCATACAAAAACAACATAGGTATGAATCTGTAATGTGGTAAACTGATGGAACCTGGTAAATGCAAGTTATGCAGGTGGCATTTTCTTAATTTTGGAATATGAAAATAGGACCTAAAATAGTTTGATTGTGGATTGATGAATGGTCATTCTTGTGTAAACTTTGTTTCAGGTGCAATCCTTCTTTCTAATCATACTTAGTCCATTTGTCATTTGCAAACATAACAGATTATAAATTGTGGTGGGTGAGAATACTATTGAACATTAGTTGTGCTGTAAAAACAGAAAATTCTGGAAAAACTCAGCAGGTCTGGCAGCATCTGTGGAGAGAGAGACGGTTAGCGTTTCGAGTCCATATGACTCTTCTTCATACTCTTCTTAGTTGTGATGTGTTTGAGCCTTTTTCCTCAGATTGAAATTAGCTTCTGATTTTATGATATTGTTATAGGTAAACACATTTGATAATCGTGGTGCTTCTTTTCCCCTTTAGCAATGATCGATTTTTGCAGGTAAAATCAGGAAGATGAGTTGTTTGCTGTAAAAGGTTTTAGGCTGTAAACATCTATTATCCCTCCCGTTTTTTAAATATCCTTGTCATGTTAAGTACACCAGTATGAAAGAGACCATTAAATAATTATGCCTCGCTCGTGTCACCAGGGTTATTCTTTTTCTGGCATTGTACTTTAGCAACAGTGTCGTGTTTCAATGTGGACATGCAGTTTTCAGCCATTGTGTGCAGACTACTTCTCCCAGCACATAAATGCACGCACTTGGATATTCTTACTAGTGTGATTCTGCTAGCCTGAATAGGGAGACTTGTGCTGGTAAGTAGATTTAGTAGTTGCACAGTGCATGTTGTCTTTGTGTATTACTGCGTTTTACTGATGACAAATTGTTTGAACCTATGGAATTTGAAAATTTACACATGCAGACCTTCCAGCATCTTTTTTGGCACCCTGGTTTAAAGCTAGTCTAAAAGCAAAATTCTGCGGATGCTGGAAATCTGAAACAAAAACAGAAAATGCTGGAAAAACTCAGCAGGTCTAACAGCATCTGTGAAGAGAAAAAAAACAGAGTTAACGTTTCGAGTCCTCATAACTCTTCAGAGCTAAAGAGAAATAAAAATGTAATGAAATTTATTCTGTTTAAGGGGGGTGGAGCGGGTGAAGCTGGAAAAAAGGCCAATGATAGGTGGAGGCAAAGGAGGGATTGCCAGAGATGTCATGGACAAAAGGACAAAGGGGTGTTAATGATAGTGATACTGGCTAAAGGAGGTGCTGATGGTGGCATTGAGAGCAGAAAGCTAATGGCAGGACAAGGGTAAGCGCTCTGGAAAGAACAACATGAACAAGTGACAGATGGCCCTTGTAGGAGTGGGGTGGTGGGAAAAAAGATTGAAAATAGGATAAAAGGTGGGGTTAAAACAATGATTAAAAATGCAAATAAATAATATAAAAATAAGTGGATAAAAAATAAAAATTAAAAAATAAAAATTAAGAAATGAGAATGAATATTGGAAAATGGGGGGCGAGGATGGAGGAGAGAGTTCATAATCTGAAGCTGTTGAACTCAATGTTAAGTCCGGAAGGCTGTAAAGTGCCTAATCGGAACTTGAGGTGCTGTTCCTCCAGTTTGCGTTGAGCTTCGCTGGAACATTGCAGCAGGCCAAGGATGGACATATGGGCATGAGAGCAGGATAGGTTGTTGAAATGGCAAGCAACAGGAAGGCATTGAATGGGGCGCCAGTCTACCCATGTTCTAGCTAGGCTTCAAGCTAGCCTACCCATTTTCTCTCTGTCTTTCAGAATGATACAGCTCAGAAAGTGGGGATTCGGCTCCTGGTGTTTGAGCTAACAATTAATTCCATTCCTATGTTCTTTTCTTATTGCCCTGTATGTTTTTTCTCTTCCTCAAGTATTTATCCAATTCTCTTCTGTAAATTACTATTGAATCTGCTTCCACCGCCCTTTTAAGCAGTGCATTCCAGATCACAACAACTCGGTATTTAAAAATTAAATATTTCTTCGTGTTGCCTCTGGTTCTTTTGCCGGTTGCCTTAAATCTGTGTACTCTGGTTCTCGAATCTCTTGTCAGGAGAAACAGTTTTTCTTTATTTACCCTATCAAAACTATGCACAATTTTAACACTTTTACCAAACCTCCTCAACTTATCTGCTCTTAGCAAACAACCCAAACTTCCTCAGTGTCTCAACATCACTGAAACCCCACATTTCCTGGTGGCACTCTAGTAAACCTCTTCTGCACCCTCTCCAAGGCCCTCCTAAAGTGTGATGCCCAGAACTGAACACACTACTCCCATCTGAGGCCCAGCTGGTCTTTTCTAAAGGTTTAACACAATTTCCATACCTTTACATTCTATTCTGATATTAATAAAGACCAGATGTTATTTTTTTCATTAACAGCCTTCCCAAGTTGTCCTGCCACCTTCAAAGACTTGTGCATACACTTCCAGTTCTCTCTGCTCTTGCTTCCCTTTCAATGTTATGTCGCTTAGTTCATATTGTCTCTTCCTTATTCTTCCAATCGCAGTGTATCACCTCCTATAAGTGAGAGTTAAATTTCATCTGCCGTGTGTCTGTCCATTTTACCAGTCTGTTTATGCTTTCCTGAAGTCATTTACCTCTATTCTTTTGTGGGATGATGGCATTGCTGGCAAGGCTGGCATTTGTTCTCCATCCCTAATTGCCCTTGAGAAGGTGGAGGTGAGCCATCTTGAACTGCAGCAGTCCATCTGGTGTATGTACACCCACAGTGCTGTTAGGAAGGGAGTTCCAGGCTTTTTCCCAGAAACGGTGAAGGAACAGCAACACAGTTCCAAGCCAAGATAGTTTTTGGCTTGGGAGGATAACCTGCAGTTGGTGGTGTTCCCATGCTTCTGCTGCTCTTGTCCTTCTATGTGATAGACGTCACGGATTTGGAAGATGCTGTTGAAGGAGGCTTGACAAGTGCTACGGTGCATCTTGTGGATGGTACATGCTGTTGTCACTGTGTGCCAGTGGTGGAGGGAGTGAATGTTTAAGGTGGTGGATGAGTTGCCTATCAAGTGGGCTGCTTTGCCCTGGGTGGTGTCAAGCATCTTGAGTGTGGTTAGAACTGCACTCATCTGGGCAAGTGGAGACTATACCATCACACTTCTGACTTGTGCCTTGTGTATGATGGACAGGCTTGGGGAGTTGGGAGCTGAATTACTCACTGCAGAATTCCCAGCCTCTGACCAGCTCTTGTGTCCATAGTATTTATATGGCTGGTGCAGCTAAGTTTCTGGTCAATGGCAATCCCCAGGATATTGATGGTAGGTGATTTTCCAATGGTACAATGTCAAAGTGAGATAGTTATACTCTTTCTTGTTAGAGATGGTCATTGCCTGGCACTTGTATGGCATGAATGTTACTTGCCACTTAACAATCCAAAGACGAATGCTGTCAAGGACTTGCTACATTTGGACATGGACTGCTTCAGAATCTGAGCAGTCGCGAATGGTACTGAGCATTGTGCAATCATTTTATTCATTCACGGGATGTGGGCTTCGCTGGCTGGGCTAGCATTTATTGCCCATCCCTAATTCCCCTTGAGAAGGTGGTGGTGAGCTGCCGCCTTGAACCGCTGCAGTCCATATGGTGTAGGCACACCCATTGTGCTGTTAGGAAGGGAGTTCCAGAGTTTTGACCCAGTGACCATGAAGGGACGGCGATATGTTTCCAAGCCAGGATGGTGAGTGACTTGAAGGGGAACTTCCAGGTGGTGGTATTCCCATGTATCTGCTGCCCTTGTCCTTCTAGATGGTAGTGGTTGTGGGTTTGGAAGGTGCTGTCGAAGGAGCCTTGGTTAATTCCTGCAGTGCATCTTGTAGATGGTACACACTGCTGCTACTGTGCGTTGGTGGTAGAGGGGGTAAATGTTTGTGGATGTGGTGCCAATCAAGTAGGTTGCTTTGTCCTGGATGGTGTCAAGCTTCTTGAGCATTGTGGGAGCTGCACTCATCCAGGCAAGTGGGGAGTGTTCCATCACACTCCTGACTTGTGCCTTGTAGATGGTGGACAGGCTTTGGGAAGTCAGGAGGTGGGTTACTCATCGCACGATTCCTAGCTTCTGACCTACTCTTGTAGCCACAGTATTTATATGGCTAGTCCAGTTCAGTTTCTGGCCATTGGTAACCCCCAGGATGTTGATAGTGGGAGATTCAGTGATAGTAATGCCATTGAACATCAAGAGGTGATGTTTGAATTCTCTCTTGTTGGAGATGGTCATTGCCTGGCACTTTTGTGGCACGAATGTTACTTGACACTTGTCACCCCAAGCCTGGATATTGTCCAGGTCTTGCTGCATTTGGACATGGACTGCTTCAGTATCTGAGGAGTTGTGAATGGTGCTGAACATCGTGCAATCATCAGCGAACATCCCCACTTCTGACCTTATGTTGGAGGAAAGATCATTGACGAAGAAGCTGAAAATGGTTGAGCCCAGGACACTACCCTAAGGAACTCCCGCAACTATGCCCTGGAGCTGAGAAGATTGGCTTCTGTCAACCACTGCAAACTTCCTTTGTGCTAGGTATGACTCCAGTCAGTGAAGGTTACTGGACTCCTCGATGAAAGCAAAATACTGTGGATGCTGGAAATGTAAAATAAAAACAGAAAACAGAATCATATGGACTTGAAATGTCAACTTTGTTTCTCTCACCACAGATGCTGCCAGATCTGCTGAGTTTTTCCAGCATTTTCAGTTTTTATTTGCTATACTCGTTGTTTACTACATTTCCCAAGATTCGTATCATCTGCAAACTGTGAGATATTGGCAATGGTTATTTTCCAACATGTTAACAGCAGTAATAAAAACAAAAAACTACTGTGGATGCTGGAAATCCAAAACAAAAACAGAATTACCTGGAAAAACTCAGCAGGTCTGGCAGCATCGGTGGAGAAGAAAAGAGTTGACGTTTCGAGTCCACATAACCCTTCAACAGAACTGAGTGTAGTTAGGAGAGGGGTGAAATATAAGCTGGTTTAAGGTGGGGGGCAGGGGGGAGAGAAGTTGAGGGTGGGGTGGTTGTAGGGACAAGCAAGCAGTGATAGGAGCAGATAATCAAAAGATGTCACAGACAAAAGGATCAAAGAGGTGTTGAAGGTGGTGATATTATCTAAGAAAAGTGCTAATTAAGAATGGATGGCAGGACACTCAAGGTACAGCTCTAGTGGGGGTGGGGTGGAAAGACTGACAAGGTATTAGTTGTAGATTTAAAAATAATGGAAATAGGTGGGAAAAGAAAAATCTATATAAATTACTGGAAAAACAAAAGGGAGGGGGAAGAAACGGGGTGGGGATGGGGGGAGGGAGTTTAAGATCTAAAGTTGTTGAATTCAATATTCAGCCCGGAAGGCTGTAAAGTGCCTAGTCGGAAGATGAGGTGCCGTTCCTCCAGTTTGCGTTGGGCTTCACTGGAACAATGCAGCAAGCCAAGGACAGACATGTGGGCAAGAGAGCAGGGTGGAGTGTTAAAATGGCAAGCGACAGGGAGGTTTGGGTCTTTCTTGCGGACAGACCGCAGGTGTTCTGCAAAGCAGTCGCCCAGTTTGCGTTTGGTCTCTCCAATGTAGAGGAGACCGCATTGGGAGCAACGAATGCAGTAGACTAAGTTAGGGGAAATGCAAGTGAAATGCTGCTTCACTTGAAAGGAGTGTTTGGGCCCTTGGACGGTGAGGAGAGAGGAAGTGAAGGGGCAGGTGTTGCATCTTCTGCGTGGGCATGGGGAGGTGCCATAGGTGGGGGTTGAGGAGTAGGGGGTGATGGAGGAGTGGTCCAGGCTGTCCCGGAGGGAACGATCCCTACGGAATGCCGCCAGGGGGTGGTGAAGGGAAGATGTGTTTGGTGGTGGCATCATGCTGGAGTTGGCGGAAATGGCGGAGGATGATCCTTTGAATGCGGAGGCTGGTGGGGTGATAAGTGAGGACAAGGGGGACCCTATCATGTTTCTGGGAGGGAGGAGAAGGCGTGAGGGCAGATGGGCCGGACACGGCCAGTTAACAGCAGTGTTCTATTGGTTTGTGGAGATTTATCTTCTTGCAAAGAATGAGGCAGTCCATTTTTAACGTAGTTAATCTAACATTACCCAGATTGAAGCAATGTATGTGTTGCCAATAAATCATCTCACTGCTTGGTGGTCTTTGCACATATTTCACCTGCCTATCAGAATACGAACATAATGCAATGCCAGTTGTTCTTTTTCACTCCAGAATTTTGGAAAGAGGCATGCTAAATGACAGTGCAGGCTTCTGAAATTATATGGCCATAATTATAATGGGTACGTTACTGTAGCGATTATGGTATTATACCAGGTATCTAGACGGGAGTTAGAATTCCATAAATAAAATTGTGAAATGAAATCAATAAACCAGATAATTTATGGACTAGCACTAGAAAAAAATAAAGTTGCCAAATTGTTAACGAAAGCCTCATTAGTTCACTAATCCTAGTCTAACCTATGTCACTCCAATCCCAAACTGTGCAGTTGATCCTTTTTCTCTGAAGTATTCTAACAGGTTGTAAAAACAGGCATTAAAGAAGGCCAACTAAAATCTTCTCTGAACACCTAGGATTGGGCAATATTTGAGACCTGATAATGTCACCATACATCATAATGAAGCAAGAAATGCTTGAGGCTATTGACATGAGTCATACTAATGCACCAACTCTTGGCCTTCCATCAAGAGCAGGTGTGGATATTACCTGGCCTGGAGCCATCATGCCAATTATTTCAGTATGCTAAAATTTTGAATATACAGACTGAACTGGGTTCCGTTGTTTGGTAGGTATTTGCTTTGCCTCTCAAAATTGATGTCTGTTGCTTGATATTCTTCCCAATGCGGCTTTAGTTTTTGCACTTGGATTTAGCATTTGGCTGCACTCTGCAGCAAAAGTGCAAGTTTTGCTGGGTGGTGAGGTAAGCCCTTCCTCTATTTGTACAAAATTGATTCTTCCTCATTCAGTATAAACACATAGTTAAAACTCATTGGGTCATACAAAATGCCAACTAGCATTTTGAGTCTGATGAGCTTAATGGTCCTGATAGTAGCAGCATAGCTCTGACCTCTGATGGTGGAGCGACCTTCTGTCATTTGGTTGAGAACATGGTTGTGTTTGGATTTCAGTGCAGATTTTTTTTGCCAAGTCACCTGAATTTCATGTACTGCATGATGACATCATTGACTTGGTATCCATCTTTTTGGAAAGATTTACTCCTCAGTGGTAAAGCAATATCCTTGCTTCTCTCTCTCTGCAATTTCAGTCCTAAGTGAATTATGCACCACCAAATTATAAAATTCTGACCATTTGTATTTATGGTTGCCCTCAGTGTATTTAAAATTAGCGATGCGCTACAATTGAAACTTAACTCCTAAAATAATCCCATTCTTGTTGCCAGGTCAGTAACATCGCTGATGGACTCGCCAGCCAAGACTAACTCTCTGGAAAAAAAGTTGCTCTTAAAGAACAAAGAACTTCAGGAGACACAGGATACATGTCATAAGGTACACGTGGCACAAGTTACACAGTTTTTTATTTGACTTGTTTTTCCACATATGGCAGGGAAAAAATTTACAGATTCCTCCTAAGTGTTATCAATTTTCCAGATGGATGTCACTGCCTCTTTATTTTTGCTTCCCCACCCCAGCCCTTATCGCCCTGGCAGCCCCCATTTGAAATACGTCATTTTCTTTACCACAGTATTGGACCCAGAGTTTCTATTCAGATCTTTGAGTGTGATCTCACAGTTAGCTACACAGGGTTTGTAAACGTTATGTTGCATTGTTTTGGTATTATGGCCTAACATGTCTTGGATTGCACTTGCACAGAAATTGTGCAGAGATTTGTCTCTTTCTATGCTGATCTCACCAATACTAAAATTTCCTGCAGAGCTCATTTGACAATGTCACAATGTAAAAAGAGTGTGGATTCTAATTTTTATATTCTAAATGGATGGAGAGATGCTTAGATTTATGATTGTTTTAGTCATGTCCAATGAAGTTGATCAGAGATGGAAACAGTCCATGCCAGCATGCAGCAAGACCTGGGCAGCATTCAGGCTTGAGCTGATGAGTGGCAAGTAACATTTGCACCACACAATTGCCAGACAATGACCATCTTCTAACAAGGGAAAATCTAACCATCTCTCCTTGACATTCAGTGCATTACCATCCCTGGATCGCCCACCATCAACATCCTGGGAGTCACCGTTAACCAGAATCTCAGCTGAACCAGCCATTTAAATACTGTAACTGCAAGAGCAAGTCAGAGGCTGGGAATCCTGTAGTGAGTAACTCACCTCCTGACTCCCCAAAGCCTGTCTGCTGTGACAAAGCACAAATCAGGAATGTGATGGAATATTTTCCACTTGCCCAGATTTAGTGCAGCTCCAGCAACTCAAGATGTTCAATACCATTCAGAACAAAGCAGCTCGCTTGATTGGTACCTCATCCACCACTTTAGACATTCGCTCACTCCACCATTGGTCACAGTGGCAGCAGTGTGTACCATCTACAAAATGCACTGCGGCAACTAACCAAGGCTTCCTCGACAGCACCTTCCAAACCCATGACCTCTACCACCTAGAAGATGCACGGGAACACCATCTCCTGCAAACTCCCCTCCAAGAACACACCACCCTGACTTGGAACTTTATTGCCATTCCTTCTTTGTCACTGGGTCAAAATCCTGGAACTCCTTTCCGAACAGCAGTGTTGGTGTATTTACACCAGATGGACTTTAATGATTCAAGGAGGCAGCTCACTACTACCTGCTCAAGGGCAAATAGGAATGCATAATAAATGCTGGCCTTGTCAATGACATTAACATCCCATGACAAATTCAATAAATAACTTGTATGCTAACATATTTTACTTTACATGTATTTCTTTAAAATAATCAGACTTACTAATGATGTAAAGTTTGTTTTTCACAAGTGCAATTAATTGAGTAGGCTCAAATATTAATTTTTAAGAAACTGAATTTGAAAAGCAGCTACAACTGGATCACAATTGTTCCATACAGCCATCTTTCTAATTGTTCGCTGAATTGGAGCAGCATTTATTTTATTTTGATTGATAATTGCAAAATCTCACCTCCCCAAAGAATCAATCTCTATCTCAGAAAATCTCTCAGTAACAAAAACGTAAGAATTCCGCAGTTGTCCTTCAGTTATTTATAGAACCTAAAAGTGGTAAAATAAAATTCATAGCCCTAGTTCTTTATAAATGATCTATGCAATAATACAGTTCCATGGGGAATGCTCTGGATCTTGCAATTTGTGTACTCTGGTTGAATGTTCATTGTCACAGTGATGAAGTAGGTAGTAGGAAAATCATATAGGATGGAAATAGATAAAGAGGAGGCACTTATGTTCATTACTGTTTCTGAGTCTGAGTGGTCTCCCTGGTATGGCCCTCATCTCAGCTCCTTAAATCCAAGGGCTGCAAACTCGAATGGATATAGTAGACAACTGGCTTAGCTATTTGCTGCCATAACTGGGTGGATCACATGAAGAACTTTCGGATCCTGCTGTTGACTGTGAAAACTGCTCACTACTTCAGGATCATCCTGGAATGCAGTGGCAAGCCCAGCTTTTTTTTTTTACTTAAAGCCATCTTCTTAAACCCGTTTCCCCTGTTGCCTCCACACTCGCCTCCAATTACAAGTGTGAGGAGCTCATGGATTTTTTTGTCACCAAGATTGAAACCATGCAAACAGCTGCCTCTGTCATTTCCCTCCCTTCACCTAGCCCACCAGGCCAAACTTCCTCTAAAGCTCCCCTTGCCGTAGCCCTGAACTTGATACTTTCTCTTGTTTCTATGCACTCTCTAAGCTCATCTTATCCACATGAGATTTTTTTTATTCATTCATGGGATATGGGCGTCGCTGGCTAGGCCAGCATTTATTGCCCATCCCTAATTGCCCTTTCTCAGAGGGCATTTAAGCATCAACCACATTGCTGTGGGTCTGAAGTCACATGTAGGCCAGACTAGATGAGGATGGCAGATTTCCTTCCCTAAAGTACATTAGTATCCTTGACCCCTCCTATTTCTTATCCACACTTTGCCCCTTGGTGACAAACTGAAACACATCAGTTTCCACATGTACGCTGCCAGCACTCAGCTCCACCTTACCACCTCTTTGACCCCTCCGCTTTCTCTGGTGTTCGCTGATGATTGCACAATGTTCAACATGATTCACAACTCCTCAGACACTGAAGCAGTCCATGTCCAAATGCAGCAAGACCTGGACAATATCCAGGCTTGGGCTGACAAGTGGCAAGTAACATTCATGCCACAAAAGTGCCAGGCAATGACCATCTCCAACAAGAGAGAATCTAACCATCGCCCCTTGACATTCAATGGCATTACCATCACTGAATCCCCCACTATCAACATCCTGTGGGTTACCATTGACTAGAAACTGAACTGGGCTAGCCATATAAATACTATGGCTTCAAGCGCAGTTCAGAGGCTAGGAATCGTGTGACGAGTAACTCACCATCTGACTCCCCAAAGCCTGTCAATCTGCAAGGCACAAGTGAGGAGTGTGATGGAATACTCCCCACTTGCCTGGATGAGTGCATCTCCCACAACACTCAAGAAGCTTGACACCATCCAGGACAAAGCAGCCCACTTGATTGGTGCCACATCCACAAACGTTCACCCCCTCCACCACCAATGCACAGTAGCAGCAGTGTGTACCATCTGCAAGATGCACTACAGGAATTCATCGAGGGTCCTTAGACAGCACCTTCCAAACCCATGACCACTCCCATCTAGAAGGACTAGGGCAACAGGTAGATGGGAACACCGTCACCTAGAAGTTCCCCTCCAAGTCACTCACCATCCTGACTTGGAAACATATTGCTGTTCCTTCGCTGTTGCTGGGTCAAAACCCAGGAACTCCCTTCCCAATAGCATTGTGGGTGTACCTACACCACACAAACTGCAGCGGTTCAAGAAGGCAGCTCACCGCCATCTTCTCAAAGGCAACTGGGAATGAGCAATAAATTCTGGCCCAGCCAGCAAAGCCCAGACCCCTTGAATGAATTTTTAAAAAAGCTTTTTTTTGTGTGAGCACAGAGTGATGCACGTGATCAGTTTCAGGAGGACATTTGTGTGCAGCGATGTATTGACATAAAATTAGCGTTAATCAGTTGCATGAGAATTACCTTGGCATGAAAAATCAATGTAACTCTGCCGTTATGGCATAGTTCCATTGGAAACTCCGGGCCATTAACACTTCAGTTATCTTGTATCTGTAACTTCACGCGGCCTGTGTATGCTTCTGTGTAATTTCTATGATTTTAATGGTTATGAAGCATAGGATTGGTGAAGAGCTAAATTTTGACCTGTACTTCATTAATCAACTTTCTAATTTTATTATTTTCCTCATGATAGTGTTCTCTGCTGCCTTGTTTGTAATTCTTTTTTGAACTGGCGTGCAACTAAACCTAATTCTGTGCTTCTTTGAGGAGATCTTATGAAAAGCTTTCTGGAAAGCTTTTGTTATCAGATGATATCCCCTCTTTTAAGCAAAAATTGTCAGATACTTTCTTTAATCCACATTGACTTGCTTATCATGTTCCCTCTGGACAAATTAAGCTAATACTTCAGTACTCTATTGCCTTTTGCCAACTAACATTAAGATAACTGGACCCATGGTCATGTTCTTGTTACTTAAATGGTGGAATCATACCAGCTGTTCTCAGTTCACTGCCATACGGTCTGTCTCTGAAATGCTGCTAATGATTTCTGCCAACAAGTGCCAGCAGCTCAATATGTGTTTTTCTCTCTTAACAATTGGATTTGTCACGTGGAAACTGCACCTTACTTTGGTCATATCATACTTGGAGCACTCTGCTTTTTGGTGAAGTGGCTATGAGGGAAATGTGGGAAATATGGAGGTAGTACAGAGAAGAGCCATGGGATGATTTTTGCTATCAAAATATTGCACAATGAGATGAAATCAGACATCTTGAATGTTTTGCTGAATGGGTGCTCTTATAAAATGCCCTTTAATATTTATAGAGAAGTCTGGAACACTACTTCCAAGTTAAATAAGCTATGACATTAGGGGAGCACAGGTTCAAATTGAAAATAGGCATATTTAGAACTGAAGCCAGGAGTTTCTACACATAACAAGTAACTGGTTGATTTTCTAAGTAGGGTCAAAGATGCAAAGACCTTGGAATGATGTATGATACAGTTGGGATACTGTAATGGACATCTGTAGATGTTTTAGTAGATGGATAAGCTAAGATAGATTAAACGGCCTCTTTCATCTTCGCTTATCTTGAGTTCTAGCTAAAATAAGCAGAGTAGGAAGTAGAGCTTGAAATGTAATACCAACTATCAATCAGAAGTTTGGGATATGATGAGCATTTTAAACTTATCTATGCTAGTGTGTGTTCGGCAATGACTTTGATATTCTGCTTTTTTTTTCAGATGGATCAAGAAGTCACCCATTTGCAACGCAGAGTTTCTGAGCTGGAAACAGCACTTGAGCAGAAGGATGTTGAACTTCAGGCATCTGAAACCCAAAAATCAATCATGGAGCAAGACTTAGCCACGTATATAACAGAATGTAGTGTAGGTAGATGCTACTCTATTGGAATGTGTCTATAAATGATGTTCAGATTCCTGCCATACAGCCAAGGAACCTTCTAGATTTTGAACATCCCTGGGCTTCCTTAGTCCTATGATTGACAGCCATGACTTAAGCCCTTTAGGCTAGGCTCTGGAATTCCCTCTTTCCTTCTTCAAGACGTTCCTTTAAAAATTTGTCTATTTGACTAAGCTTTGGGTTACCTTTACTAAATCTCCTTTCATTGCTTGGTGGCAAATTTTGTCAGACAGTAGTCTCATGAAGTGCCTTGGTCATTTTACTATGTTAAAGATGCTACATAAATGCAAGTTGTTGTTGTAAAATCCTTTATATTTGTAATCTAAAAGGGAAAGTTTGTGTAGAACTGATGTGCACCTGATGAGGGAATATTGTGTGTTTTAGTAGGGATGTACTTATTCAAGTGTTGGCTGACTCAGTTCACCTTGCCGTGGACTGAAATATTTTCCTTTTAGCTTGTATATCCTGTAGGCATTGTGTTGGTGCATTCGCATCAGTCTATCTGGGCATTAGTATTGTAATGCAACAGTGTCTTTATAATTAAATGTTGACTTTGTTCTCTTTCTCTCTCTCGATGTCTGCCTCTCTCTCTCTCTTGCTGCTTGTCTTTCTCTCTCGTTGCTTGCCTCTCTCTCGCTGTCTGCGTGTGTGCATGTCACTCTCTGTCTCCTCCTCTCTCTCTCTCTGTCTCCCTCTCTCTCTCTCTCTCTCTCTGTCTCCTCCTCTCTCTCTCTGTCTCTCTCTCTCTGTCTTCTCCTCTCTCTCTCTGTCTTCTCCTCTCTCTCTCTGTCTCCTCCTCTCTCTCTCTGTCTCTCTCTCTCTCTTTCTCTTCTCTCTCTCTCTCTCTCTCTCTCTCTCTCTCTCTCTCTGTCTCTCTCTCTTTCTCTCTCTCTCTCTTTCTCTTCTCTCTCTCTCTCTTTCTCTCTCTTCTCTCTCTCTGTCTCTTCTCTCTGTCTCTTCTCTCTGTCTCTCTCTCTTCTCTCTGTCTCCTCCTCTCTCTCTCTGTCTCTCTCTCTCTGTCTTCTCCTCTCTCTCTCTGTCTTCTCCTCTCTCTCTCTGTCTCCTCCTCTCTCTCTCTGTCTCCTCCTCTCTCTCTCTGTCTCTCTCTTTCTCTTCTCTCTCTCTCTCTCTCTCTCTCTGTCTCTCTCTCTTTCTCTTCTCTCTCTCTCTCTCTCTCTTTCTCTCTCTCTCTCTTTCTCTTCTCTCTCCTCTCTCTCTCTGTCTCTTCTCTCTCTCTCTGTCTCTTCTCTCTCTCTCTGTCTCTTCTCTCTCTCTCTGTCTCTTCTCTCTCTCTCTGTCTCTTCTCTCTGTCTCTCTCTCTTCTCTCTGTCTCCTCTCTCTCTCTCTGTCCTCTTCTCTCTCTCTCTCTCTCTCTCTGTCTCTTCTCTCTGTCTTTCTCTCTCCTGTCTCCTTAATGCAGTGATTTTTCTCTTGTATGAACCTAGACAGTGATTAACAATAGTCTATTCAAAAATGTAGAGCTACTGCAGCAGAGCTTGACCTTTGCCTTGTGCGCAATTCTGCCATAGTCTATTGGCATATGAAATGTAACAGAAGCACAAGTGCATGTGTTTGCCTTTCTCTAAGCAATGATTGTTGAGATTAGATAGGGTTCTCCTTGGGATTACAGACTCGGCACAAATTTAGGAATTAAAAGATTAGGAATTGGAATCCAAATTTAGGAATTGGAAGATTCAAACTTAAGTATATGAATGCACGTACCATTTGAAACTAAACAGATGAACTGATAGTGCAAATAGAGCTAAATAGAGTTAAATAAGTATGATCTAATAGCCATTACAGAGAAATGGCTACAGGATGGGATAGATTGGGACCTGAGCATTGAAGGGTATGTCACCTGAGCATTGAAGGGTATGTCACCTTTAGGAAGGATAGGAACTTAGGAAAAGGAGGAGGGGTGGCTCTATTAATTAAAGACAATATTAACACAATAGAAAGTTCAGGAAACAGTATCAAACTTAAAGAAAAAGCATATAATTGTGTAAAGGTGGGTGGCAGGTCAGAAGATTGGACAGAATATAAAGAACAACTAAGGATGAGAAAAAGATTAATAAGGAAGGAAAAATTAGAGTACAAGAGAAAGCTAGCTAGAAATATAAAAACGGGCAGTAAGAGTTTCGATAGATATTTTGAAAAGAAAAGAGTTAACAAAGTTAACATTGGCCCCATAGAAAATGAGTCTGGGGAATTAATACTGGAAAATAAGGAGATGGCAGATGAATTGAATAGGTATTTTGCATCGTTCTTCATTATAGAGGATACAAGAAACATCCCAAAAACAGCTGTAAAGCAGGAATTGGAAGGGAGGGAGGAACTCAAGAAAATACAATCACCAGGGAAGTGGTACTTGTTAACCCGCAGTTCCAACAATTTGCCAAGTCCCCAGGTCCTGATGGATTTCATCCTAGGGTCTTAAAAGATGTGGCTAGTGAGATAGTTGATGCGTTGGTTTTAATTTCCCAAAATGCACTAGATTTGGGAAAGGTTCCATTAGATTGGAAAATAGTTAATGTAAGTACTTTATTCAAAAAGGGAGGGAGAAAGAAAGTGGGAAACTATAGGCCAGTTAACATCTGCCATAGGAAAGATGTTAGAAGCTATTATTAAAAACCTTATAACAGGGCACTTGGATAAATTCAAGGTAATCAGGCAGAGTCAACGTGGCTTTGTGAAAGGGAAATCATGTTTAACCATTTTATTGTAGTTCTTTGAAGAAGTAATGTGCAATGGATAAAGGGGAACCGGTAGATGTACTGTATTTAGATGTCCAGAAGGCATTTAAGAAGGTGCCTCATCAAAGGTTATTGCGGAAAATAAAAGCTCATTGTGTAGGGGGTAACATTGGTATGGATAGAAGATTGTCTATCAAACAGGAAACAGAGAGTAGGCATAAATGGCACATTTTCTGTTTGGCAGGATGTGACAAGTTGTGTGCCACAGGGATCACTGCTGGGGCCTCAGCCCTTTACAATTTATAAAAAGGATTCGGATGAAGGGGCCAATAGTATGATTGCTAAATTTGCTTATGGCACAAATGTAGGTAGGAAAGTAAGTTGTGAAAAGGATATAGACAGGTTAGGTGAGTGGGCAACGATCTGACAAATGGAGTATAATGTAGGAAAATGTGAGGTTGCCCATTTTGGCAGGACGAATAAAAAAGAGGCATCTTATCTAAACGGTGAGAGATTGAAGAGCTCTGTGATGCACAGGGACCTGGGTGTCCTAGTGCATGAATCCCAAAAGGTTAGTATGTAGGTGCAGCAACTAATTAGCAAAGCTAATAGAATGTTATCGCTTATTGCAAGGGGAATTGAATACAAGAGTAGGGAAGTTGTGCTTCAGTTATACAAGGCATTGGTGAGACCACATCTGGAGTACTGTGTACAGTATTGATCTTATTTAAGGAACGATGTAAATGCATTAGAAGCAGTTCAGAGGAGGTTTACTAGATTAATACCTGGAATGGGTGGGTTATCTTGTGAGGAAAGGCTGGGCAGGTTTGGCTTGTATCCTCTGGAGTTTAGAAGATTAAGAGGCGACTTGACTGAAATATATAAGATCATTAGGGGACTTGACAGGGTGAATGTGGAAAGGATATTTCCTCTTGTGGGAGAATCTAGAACTCGGAGTCACTGTTTCAAAATAAGGGGTCATCAATTTAGGGCAGACATGAGGAAATTTTTTTTCTGAGGGTTGTGAGACTTTGGAATTCTCTTCCTCAAAAGGTGGTTGAGGCAGAGTCCTTGAATATCTTTAAGGCAGTGGTAGATAAATTCTTGATGAGAAAGAGGGTAAAAGGTTATTGGGAGTAGACAGGAATATGATCTTATGATCAGCCATGATCTTATTGAATGGCAAAACAGGCTTGAGGAGCCGAGTGGCCCACTGCTGCTCCTAATTCATATGTTTGTACATTCGTACATACGAACAGAGGAATTTTTTGTCTGTACATTTTAATTCCATACTATGTCTAAGTTTCAGTGAATTTGCTGCAGAGCCTTCCCAAACTTCTGTTAATATTGTCACCTGATTTTAAGAACTGTTATCAATAATTCCCAGTGATTGACACCAACGACCTTTTATCGCAGTGTCCAATGACTTAACGCTTCAGTTCTGAATGCCAATTTCAAGCTTATGAGTAGTTGCTATCATTGGTGGATTAATTTTACAGGCATGGTCTAAAGAATTTCTGAAAAAAGCATAGCTTTAGCAGTAGGTCAAGAAGGGAACTAAGTGCAGAAATGTTTCTGGAGCACATTCTCAAATTAACATCAGTCATTATACTCAATGAGTAAATGTTAGAATACTTGAAATATTACATGTTATTCTCTTAATTTCAGTCAGAGCTTACTCAGACCCTGGATTGTAGATTCCTTCTGGTGCAAATTTGACACTGGAATAAAGACCAATGTGACTAATGTGTCAAGTTTTAAATGTTCCCCAAGCCAATGTAATTTCCATCATTATGTGCAACTGGAAATGTAGTCAGCTTGACAGTACTTGAAGTGATTGGGATGGGATTCATGCAAGTTGCTAAGACATAGGATAGTATACTTTATTAGCAATAATGTAATGCATTAATCACATGAATTGCAGGACCATTTACATTACATTTTTAGTCAATAAAAATTGGTAAATGTTTAAAAAAAAAACTCTAAAACAGTGAATACTTGGAAGAGCCTTGAGAGTGCAAATAGAACCCCATATATTATGCACTGGTTACAAGTTGGATTCCATTTAATACCATCGTGGGGGGGAGAAACATGGGTTTGAGGGAAACCGGCAAAGAGGAAGGATTTAGGAAAAAGACCTCAACTGCTGATACTCATCTTTCAGATGTGCTCTGGACTTTGGTTGGTGAACAAGCTCCTGAGAAACTAGCTCAAATATAAGCTTATGATTCTGACAATGTGTCTAGGAGTCCAGGTGCTTACATGGAGTTTGGTCTATGTCTCTGCTGTCATGGATTGTGGCAATGCCCTTTCAAATTTTGTAGTGAGCTTTGCTGTTGTTATGACACAGCAGTTGATAAAGGCTGAGTTATTTAAAATCCCAGAGGGAAATTTTAAACAGCTGTCATAACCTATATTTTCACTTGGTATGTTTTGAGTTGCAGCTCTAAATTTAGGAATAAGACCACCAGTTCTTGAGAGGTTTTTATATCAAACTAAATGAAACATTTATTAATTTACAACAAATTAAACATAAGCACATGGCTACAAATTACTACTATCATAACTTTTTAACAAATTCCCAAATTAATCTCTACTAAGGCAACAATAAGCATAGACTTAAACAGACACCAGGCAAAGCATTTTTCACCTTACAATTTCAAAATGAGGTTCCTTTCAATTTGTTCCTTTGCAGCCAGTTGTAGGCTTACAGGCTTAGATCTTACATGCAGGGCAGAGGCCCTGCACACACAAACTCCTCTCTGTTTTATCCAACCTTCCCCTTTGAATGTAAATTCTCATTGTATCACCAGGCCCTTTGAACCCCTTTCATAGTACCAATTTTATTAATGATATAAACATTGCTTGGTGTCTCCTAGCTAGGTGCAAGGTTTCACCCCCAGTCTTTGAATGGTTTATTCAACAAAATGCAAATGCACCCTTGACCTTACTGTTAACATCTCAAAACTACTATACATCAAATCACCCAGACTAGCTGGCTTTAACCCAATTAACACATACATAGACTAAACCTCTATTTAAAAAAAAAATTCCAATAACATTATATACATTAATATCTCTTCATGACACTGTTCAAGTAAGTTAGAATGAATTTCTGCCAGCACCTTAGTTGCCTCGCAAGGGCTAAAAACTGTACTTTTCAACTATCTAATGAGCATCCTTCATGCATTGCAGGGCAGGGGAACAATGGAGGTTACTGGAGTCTGTTTGGAATAGAGTTAGCTCCAACATGGTATGCTTGGAAATGGAACGTTGGGACCAAATCTATTCTCCGTGGCCGGTTAGATGTTCTACCTGAGCTAGGTGGGTCCACATATTCCAGGGTGCTTTTGATTGACTAGGAGAAGCTGCATTAAACTTAAAGTACCTTCTGCTGGTAAGCTGTGTGACTTTGGTTGGCCAGCACTTACCCTACATATTTGGGGGAAGGTGAGCCTTGTTTTGAGCCTACCTGTACTTTCCGGGGTTGGGTGAGTAGGGGATGTGTCCCATGGGAGTGTGTGCACTCCATATGAACCAGTGCAAGCTACTCAAGTGGATTGCTCGGTTATTTGTTTTGCTGACTTAAGTAGTAGTTGCAAAATTAGGGCTTTAAACTAAATATTTTTCACGTAAGGGGAGATTTGGAAAGTTAAACAGAAAGGACAAGGCAACAGTGCTGGGGTATCGATACAGGTAATGGTAACCAGAATTTAGCAGGAAGGGACAGAGCATACAAATATAAGGGTGCACCAGCAAATATGGTCAGAGGAGGAAATGACTTCAAGCTAACAGAGGAGGAGAGTTCAGGTGAAAGAAGGTTTAGAAATGCATAGACAAAAGTTGAAGCTATAGAAAAGTGCTTCAATGTGGGTAAAGACGAGCTGAGTAGAACAGGGAACAATGGAGTTTAATGGTAATAGTGCATCAGAGAGTAAGGTCCATGTATGAAATAGTAGTTAAAAAAAAAAGTTACTTTATCTGAATGCACAGAGCATATTTAGTAAGATAGGTGAACTAGTGGCACAAATAGAGATAAATGGTTTATTTAGCTCTAATCACCATTACAGAGTTACAAGGTGACCAAGGTTGGAAATCAATATTCCAGGGTACACAATATTTCAAAGATAGGCAGAATGGAAAAGGATGACATAAGGACATTAGTGAGAAGGAAACTTGGCTGGGGAAGTAGAATCAGTATGGGTAGAGATTAGGAATAGCAAGAGTCAGAAAATTTTAGCAGTAGCATATAGGCCCCCTAACAGTAGTTATACTATTGGACAGGGCATTAAACAAGAACTTATTGGAGCTTGTAACAACGGCAACCTAATAGCCTTTGGGGACTTTAATCTTCATAGAGAGTTGGTCAATCAAATTGGCAAAGGTGGCCTGGAAGATGAGTTTGTAGAATACTTTCATGACAGTTTCCTGGAGCAATATGTTGTGGAACCAACGAGGGATAAGCTATTTAAATGTCGTATTGCGCAGTGCGGCTGAGTTTATGAGTAATGACATAGTAAAAGATCCACTTAGGGAATGGTGATCATAATATAATTGAATTCCATATTAAGTTTGAAATGACATACTCCAATCACAAACAAGGATTCTAAACTTAAATAAAGCCAATTACATAGGTATGAAGGGAAAGCTGGACTAAGTTTGATTTGGTAAATAGACCGAAAGGTATGGTGGTAAGTAAACAGTGGGAAACATTTAAAGAAACAATTCAATATGTTCAACAAAAATGCATTCCATTGAAAAACAAACTCCACGGGAAAGATCCACCCCTGTCTTGCTAAGAAAGTTAAGGATAGTGTTAGATTAAAAGATTTAAAGAAGAGGATTATAATGTTGTAAAGAATAGTAGTAAGTCTGAGAATTGGGAGTGTATCAGAAACCAGCAAAGGGCAACCAAAAAGTTGATATTAAAAGAAGGGAAAAAATAGAAATGAGAGCAAACTAGGTAGGAATGCAAAAACAGATTGTAAGAGCTTTTGCAAGTATATAAGAAGGAAGAGACTAGCTAAAGTAATCATTGAGCTCTTAGAAGTAGTGACAGGAGAAATTATCAGGGGGAATGAGGAAATGGTAGAGTCATTGAACAAATATTTTGTCTGTCTTCACAGTAGAAAGTATTGCATGCAGTTCTGGAATCCACATTCTAGGAAGGATGTGATTGCACTAGAGAGAATGCAGAGGAGATTTACCAGGATGTTGCCTGGGCTGGAGAGTTTTAGTTATGAGGAGAGATTGGATAGACTGGGGTTATTTTCCCTGGAGCAGAGGAGATTGAAGGGGGACATGATTGAGGTGTATAAAATTATGAGGGGCATAGATAGGGTAGATAGGAAGGAACTTTTCCCCTTGGTGAAGGGATCAATAACCAGGGGGCATAGATTTATGGTAAGGGGCAGGAGGTTTAGAGGGGATGTGAGGAAGAATTTTTTCACCCAGAGGGTGGTGGGAATCTGGAACTCACTGCCTGAAAGGGTGGTAGAAGCAGAAACCCTCATAACATTTAAGAAGTATTTGGATGTGCACTTGCGATGCCATGGCATACAAGGCTATGGGCCTAGTGCTAGAAAATGGGATTAGAATAGTTAGGTACTTGTTTGATTGGCGCAGACTCGATGGGCTGAATGGCCTTTTTCTGTGCTGTAGACCTCTATGACTATGACTCTAAGACACATGTTATAAAGCAGAAATAGAGGGTAACCTAGGGGCTAATAAGAATGAGGAAATTAAGATGAGTAACGTCAGCAAAGGAAAAGTACTGGAGAGACTCGGGACTCAAATTCAACGAATCCCCAGGAACTCATGGCCTACATCCTAGGATTCTAAAAGAGATAGCTGCAGAGTTAGTGGATGTGCTGGCTTTGGTTTTGCAAAAATTCCCTATTTTCTGGAACAGTCCCAGCAGATTGGAAATAGCAAATGTAACACCGCTATTCAAGAAAGGAGGGAGAGAGAAAACAAGGAACTATAGGCCAGTCAGCCTGACATCAGTCATCAGAAAAGTGCTGGAATCTATTATTAAGGTATGCTTAAAAATGCATAGTTTGATTAGAAGTCAATATGATTTTACAAAAGGGAATCCCTGTTAGACAAATTTATTGGCATCTTTTTAAGGATGTAACTAGTAGGGTAGATAAAGGAGAACCAGCATACTTGGATTTCCAAAAGGCATTTGATAAGATGCCACACAAAAAGGTAATACACAAGGTAAGGTCCATTGGAGTTGGGGGGAATACAGTAGCATGGATGCAAATTTGGTTAACAAGAAAGTAGCTGAAAGTAAGGATAAATGGGGCATTTTCAAGTTGGCAGGTGGTGACCCATTGAGTACTGCAATGATCAGTGCCAGGGACTCCGCTATTTATGACCTCTATTAATGACATGGATGAAGAGACAGAGAATAACGTATCTAAATTTGCTAATGATAGAAAGCTAGGTGGGAATGCAACCCGTGAAGAGGACACAGAGGCTGCAAAGAGATATAGACAGGTTAAGTGAGTGATCAGCAAGGTGGCAGATGGACTATAATGTGGGGAAGTGTGAGGTTATTTACTTTGGTCGTATCAATAGAAAAACCAAATATTTTTTACAAGGTGTGAAACTTGTAAATGTTGATGTTCAGAGGGACTTGGTTATACTCTCACAGGAATCACAAAAGGTTAGCATGCAGATACAGAAAGCAAAGGGCATGTCAATCTTTATTGCAAGGAAGGACATATTTGCATTGGAGGCAGTACAGCAAAAGTTCACTCAATTGGTCCAAGAAAGGAGGGAGAGGGAAAACGAGGAACTGCAGGCCAGTTAGCCTGACATCATTCATCAGGAAAGTGCTGGAATCTATTATCAAGATAGTCATAACAATGTGCTTAGAAATGCATGGTTTGATTGTCCTATGATGAGAGGCTGCCCAATGATATCCTATGAGGGTTGTCGTATGATAAGGGGCTGAGTAAATTGGGTCTATATCTTTGGAGTTAAGAAGAATGAGCGGTGATCTCATTGGAACCTACAGAATTCTGAAGGGGCTTCACAGGGTAGATACTGAAAGGTTGTTCCCTCTGGCTGGGGAATGTCTTCCTAGGTTTCTTAACTTTGTAAGCACTATTTATACCAGTGCACTGAAGTTTTAATTTGTTTGTATTAACTATTCATGGTGTAGATTTCAATCTTGTCTGCCGTAAGGCAAGTGAGGTCTTTGTGATCTTATCGCTGAACTTTCCCATAAAGTAACAGAAGAAGATGCTTAATGGGAACATTTTTATAGGAGGCATTGAAAGTAATTTGTGCACATTTCTGGCTGACTAGATCTCCCTAATGAATCTGGTAATTGTCTGTTTTGTTTTGTCCCTGGCTAGTTTGCTTGACTTTACTACAGCATATAAAAATAAAACTCAACCTTGTATAAAGTTAGTTGATTGTTAATAATGCATTGGTCTCTATTACTTAAAGCATTGATGGCAGTCAATTATAATGTGGAAACAAGAAGACAAAGATAAGAGCCATTGGAGTTGGGGGTGAGATAGTAGATGTTTGTTGAGGTGATTCAGTTTTTATGGGCAGTTGGCATGGTCAGATTTGCTTGTGGTTTTTTGTCTACCTGATGAGATGAGTTTAATTTTGAAGGAGCACTACACAAATGTGGTTAAGTTGTCCCAAAGTACTCCATCCTTTTACTGTAGTGTATTGTCCATGTGATCAAGTACTATGTATCCATGCCTGATGGGTTTCCTGATTACCTTTCTGATGTTTTGATTCTGATTTTGCAGAGCCTGAAGCGCAGTCTTGAGCAGGCACGTGTTGAAGTATCTCAGGAGGATGACAAAGCACTCCAGCTGCTGCAGGATATTCAGGAGCAGAGCCACAGACTGCAAGAGATCAAAGAACAGGTAACTCTATGAACAGGGATTGGCCTGTGTTACATCCTACAGATAGGATTGTAGGAGACTGTTTTACAGCAATTTGGTTCAGTATGGTGTACTCCAAGTCATACTCATATATGGCAGAAAATATTGATTCTTGACAAAGCTCAGGATTAATGAGTACATGTTTATTAACATGTAGCCCTCGTTATGAATAATCTTCATGATGGTGTCCTGTCTTACACTTTCAGTTGAAGTCACTGCTGTCATACTTCTAGTTTTGCATAAGGATATCACCAAATAACTGTTTATTACAGTTCTATTACAGAGTTAGGTAGGGTGAAGCCATGGAATTATTTCAACACAAAACAGAATTTTAAATTTGAGGATTTTGGAACTGGTATCAGTATGATAGGCATGCATAACTTAACGTGGACAGCAATTTCAGATGAGCAATAGGTCAGAGGGTAAAAATTGGAAAATCTGGCAGGAGATCATTGTGTGTGGAGGTGATTAAGACATGAATGGGGGCTTTAGCAACAGATGAGCAGTAGAAGCGGAGATTAGCAATCTAAGCTAAGGAGGTGGAATTGTACAATCTTTCCAATATAATATGGGATTGGAAACTGAACTTGGAGTTGAACGGAATGCCAAGGTTGTGAAGTGTCTAATTTAGCATGAGACAGTGGAGGTGGAAGAGAATGGGGTTAGTGCTTAAGGTATGGCCCTCATTATGATGGTATGGGGTTGCAAAGACAATGACTTTGGTCTTTCCAGTGCCTTAACTGGAGGAAATTATGGAACATCTATGCTTTGATGTCAGACATATAGCCTGATAGCACAAAGGCAGTGGTCAAGAGAGTTGGGAGAGTGTCGTCAGCTTATATGTGGAAGGTGGGCTTGTGCATCTGGGTGATGTTGCCAAGGGACAGCATGTAAATGAAGAAGGTCATGGTGCTGATTATGCATTCATATAAGGTGGGGGGGTTAACGGGCAGTAGGCCTCTCGGATAAGATGAACTTGGGGAAGTGGAGAAGAGATAGAAGAGAAACTATGGTGGGACAAGCATTTTGGGCTACACTGGGGACAGGGCTCGGGGTAAGGTTAATTTTGTGGGAACAGGGAAGGAGCATGGGTGGCTAAGCAGGTGGGTTTAATTTTGGAGATGACGTCAATGAGCTTGTTGGAGTAAGTGGAGATAATAAATGGGAATAATTTAAGGAAGTGGTTAGTAGCAGGGAAAGCAAACCCAGGATTATCTTTGCCCTCCAGAATGATTCTTGTCTGGGAGGCAGTTTTGGCAGAAGTTTCAAGCCCCAGAACAGTTTTTTATGTTGATCCAGATGCTGGGATTTATAGATGACTGTCTATTTTTATTCCCCCCCTCCACCCACCCTCCCTCTACCCCCCCTCCCTCTACCCCCACCCTTCCAATACCATTCTCCACTTGATTGATTTCTTGGTGGGATGTGATGCTCAGGATATCAGTTGCTCTCTGATAGTTTGGCAAAAGGCAACATATAAATATCATGTGTAAGCCCTGATGGTGACTTGAACTATTTAGCTGCAGGGCATCAAAACTTAACTCAAGCTGGATAGCAGTTCTGAAGAAGAATCATATTGGACTCAGAATGTTAACGCCATTTCTCTCTCCACAGATGCTAAGTTTTTCCAGCATTTTCTGTTTTTATTTCAGATCTCCAGCATCTGCAGTATTTTGTTTTTTATTTTACTGGACAACGTGTATATGTGGATATAGTATTCATACTTCCAGCAGGGATCACTGGATAGCCATCAGTGAGCACCATGTAGTGTTTTTTTTTTCCAAACCTGTTCCTTGTTCATAAGACCAATTCTATCACTCTCTTGTAAATGTGGCTAATGACTAAGATGATCAAACTTGGAATGTTCTTGGTTTTGGTAGCTGAGTTGCTCACTGGATATACTTGTTCTGGACATTTTAAGTACAATTGTTCAACATCATATACACCAGGCAGAATTCTCGCATCAGAAATTTCACCCATGCTCAGAACTGCCCAAAAGTGTATCTGAGAAGCTGAACTGTCTATGAATAGAAGACCACTTCAAGCTGTTTCATTCAGCAGCCCTGAAGTTAGGAGTGCAGGCTGCTATCGAAGATATATATGCTTGACTTCAAATTTCTCAGTGAAATTGTAAACTGAAATAAACTGACTCTCTCTCAGGTATTCACATGGGTTAGTTTCACTGATGTCTTCCATAAGTAGACCCTTGTCCAAGTGCTTGATTTACACATTAACAGGGAATTGAATGCTATTCCTAGGACCAATCCGTTTATGACTGTCGGGGCATTAATTGTATATGAAAGCGTGGATGAGATTTAGGTAATAATTCAATAGCCATGTTCATTATATTCCATTGTGTCTTTGAAACCTGCTTAATTGACAGTTCTGTGCACTGGAAGAACCTCTTTAACCTGTGATAAATATAAGAAGCTGATGATTTAGTTCCAACCTAATTATAAATCATTACAGGGAGGCCGGTCTTTGCAGCAAGATAGAACTCAACAAGATTGAAGGTACGCACTTGCCTTTTAAAAAAAAAATGCTAAAGATTTTATTTGATCTCTGGAAACAATTCACATTTACCAGTTAGAATGAAGGGTTGTTATTATATATTATATATTAATAATTACCCGAATCTCATCCAGGCTTTTCAAACTCAGTTAATGACTTCACGATTGCAATTGGATTAACTTTAGGAATAACATTCAGTGCCCAGTTCGTTTGTAGATTAAAGCAACCGGGCATGGGTCTACTTGCAGGTGGGACTTGGTGAAGCTAACCCATGAGAATCAATTTGGCTGGAGCTAAGGAACAAAAAGGTGCAATTACGTTGCTTGGTGTGGTTTGGTGGGAAGATATGTAGAGGAACAAATCTGCAGGAAATTTACAGAGATGCAAGCATTAAAGAATAGTTTTAATGGCGGCCTTTAATTAGCCGAATGTAGACTGGGACAGTGGTAGTGTAAAGGGTGGAGAGGGGCAAGAGTAGGAAGATTGTGCTCAGGAGAATTTTCTACAGCAGTATGTGTCCAGTCCAACAAGAAAGGATGCACTGTTGGACCTGGTTCTTGGGAATGAGGTGGGCCAAGTAGATCAAATATCAATGGGGGAAAACTTAGGAAACTGTGATCATTGCATCGTAAGGTTTAGGATGATGGTAGAAAAGAACAATGTGCAGTCCAGAGTAAGAACAATTAACTGGGGGAGAGCTGACTTCAATGGGGCAAGAACGGAGCTGGGCCGGTAGACTAGAACTAAAGGTTGGCGGAAAAAACTGTAGCTGAACAATGGGCTACCTTGATAGAAGAAATGGTTCGGACACAGTCAAGGTGTATTCCCTCAAAAGGGAAAGTTAGGGCAAACAAATCCAGGGCTCCCTGGATGAAAAAGGACATACAAATTAAGATAAAGAAGAAAAAGTGTGCTTGTGTCAGGTAGAAAATACAATTGAGAACTAAGCAGAATACAGAAGGCTCAGAGAGGAGGTGAAAAAGCAAATAAGAGAAGCAAAGAGGGATAATGAGAAAATACTGGAAGCCAACATAAAGAGGAGTCCCAAAGTCTTCTATCAGCACACGAATAGTAAGAGGGTGGTAAAAGGAGTAGGGCCGATTAGGAACTAAAAACAGGATTTAGACATGGAGGCAGGGGGCATGGCTGAGGTGTAAAATGAATACTTTGCATCTGTCTTTACCAAGGAAGCAGATGCTACCGAGGCTACGGTGACAAGAGGCAACTCTGTCACTAGAAGGATTCAAAATTGATAAGGAGGAAATGTTGGAGAAACTGTCGGTACTTAAAATTGACAAGGCACCAGGATGGGATGAGATCCATCCAAGGATATTGAAGGAAGTAAGAATGGATGTTGCGAGGGCATTGACCATAATCTTTCAGTCTTCCCTAGACTCGGGGGTGGTGCCAGAGGACTGGAGAATTGCAAACATTTCGCCCTTGTTCAAAAAAAGGTTGCAAATATAAGCCTAGCAATTTCAGACCAGTCAGTTTAATTTCAGTGGTGGGGAAGCTTCTAGAGACAATTATTCAGGATGGAATAATGTGGGTTGATTAGGAAGAGCCAGCATGGAATTCTAAAGGGGAAATCATGTTTAACTAACTTGCTGGAGTTTTTTGAACAGGTAACAGAGTGTTGATGAGGGTAATGCTGTTGATGTGGTGTATATGGACTTTCAAAAGGCATTAAATACAGTGCCACACAACAGACTTGTGAGAAAAGCTATAGTTTATGGAATAAAAGGGACAGTAGCAACGTGAATACAAAATTGGCTGAGTAATAGGAAACAGAGGGTAATGGTGAATGGGTGGTTTTTGGGCTGAGGAAGGTTTATAGTGGAGTCTCCAGGGGTTGGTATTAGGAGCCTTGCTTTTCCTGATATATATAAAAAACTTGGAAGCATTATAAACTGCGAGGAAGACAGTATAGAACTTTAAAAGGGCATAGACAAGCTGGTGGAGTGGGCAGATAGGTGGCAGATGAAGTTCAGTGCAGAGAAGTGTGAGGTGATTTATTTTGGTAGGAAGAACATTGAGAGACAATATAAAATAAGGGATACAATTCTTAAGGATATGCAGGAGCAGCAGGACCTGGGTGTGTCCGTGCAGAGATCATTGAAGGTGGCAGGACAGGTGGAGAGTGCAATTAATAAGGCATACGGTATCCTGGGCTTTATTAACAGGGGCATAGAGTACAAGAGCAGGGAGGTTATGCTGAGTTTTTAATAAGACACTAGTTGGATCTCAGCTGGAGTATTGTGTACAGTTCTGGGCACCACACTATAGGAAGGATGTGAACACATTGAATAGAATGCAGAAAAGGTTTACAAAAATGGTTCCAGGGATGAGAAACTTGAGTTATGAAGTTAGATTGGAGAGGTTGGGACTGTTCTATTTGAAGAGGAGAAGGCTAAGAGGAGATTTGATAAAGGTGTTCAAAATCAAATCTGGATAGAGTAGATAGGGAGAAACTGTTCCCTCTCAGAAAAGGATCAAGAACAAGAGGGCACAGATTTAAAGTGATTTGCAAATGTGATGTGAGAAAAAAACTTTTTCACATAGCAAGCAGTTCGAGTCTGGAATGCAGTGCCTGAAAGTGTGGTGGAGGCAGGTTCAATCGAGGCATTCAGGATGATTAATTGATGTGTGGAGGTACGGGGAAAAAGCAGGAGAATGGCATGAAGTCATGACGCTCATTTGGAGATCCGGTGCAGACACAATGGGCGGAATGGCCTCCTTCTGCACCCTAACAATTCTGTGATTCTGACAATATCTAATGGACACCCAAAGTTTATTTCGGTCTGCAATTCCACTGGGAAATTTGAAGTCAAGCGTGTATTGCAGACTACACTCTTAACTTCAGGGCAATCATGCAGCCTGATGATAAAAGGACACTTGATAATTTGCAAACAATTTGAAGTTTAGCTTTAAATATATGCCCTGTTAGTGCATTGTTTAGAGTAATTGGGAGATGACTGGGAAATTTGTTCAATATCTAGGGCAACCTATTGGTAAAAAGCTGAACTGTTTGCCTATTTGTTTACAGGCTTAAGCTTTAGTCTTAAAGCACAGAGAATTGCTTGGAAGTTGTTCTTTATACAATCAAGAAGAGTGTTTGAAAATTAATTGTAACATTTAGATCCTTGAGCAATATTTCCATTTCCTTGCTGTGTAACGTAGTCTGTCCAAAATCATATCAGGTTCTGCACTGTAGTTTTAAAGATTTAGAGAAATTGTATGGCTATTAGCTTGCGGATATTCTCTCTCATGATAACTTCTGAAAAAGTTTACACTTTATCATACTTGTGAAGTAGAAGAAATTGGAATTTGATAGTTTGCCAAAAAATTAAACTGCTGTCTTGAGAGATTTCATAATTTGAAAATGTCTTCAGCATTCACTGGCATGATACCAAGTTCTATTAGGAACTATCGCAGCCTTCAATATTTCTTCACAGAAGGAATCTTTTGGACAGCATCCTCGTGTCCCATTTCACCAAAAGCAACATGGGCATCAAATCCTAGTTAATTCATTTCAATTTTTCCTTGATAAGGAAATCTTATCCTCCCTGAAATTCTGTGTCATTCTTTTGAACCTATTTTATGAAGTGTTGACCTCTGCCTGGAGAATTGAGCTGATGAGGTACTTGTAGGAATAGTGGCTGTTATTTGATTTGCTACATTCAGGCAGTAAAAGATTTTCAAAATGCTTGAGTAATGGGCACACACCTGATACTGCCCATCTTAAACAAAGATTATATGATCAACAGAATATTGTTTGACATTACACCTATAGTGTAGGAAAACCAACAGGTTAGGCACAAGGAGCGCTTTATGAAACCAAATTTACTTCATGGGTTAATCCATCCTCATCAAGGTTACTATTGATGCTTTGAGCCACTACTTGAAGTAACTTCCATACTTGTATGAAGCTAAATGAAAAGACTTAGAATTGCTTCTGAATCCAAGTCACGTCGGGAAACAAATAAGAGATCCATGCAATGACCCTTGCTGCACTCCACTCGACACCTTTGCCTTTTCTTTTCCTTCTTGCCACACTGACATTACATCTCACACTGGTACACTCTATTATGCACTGTTTCCCATCTTTAATCTAGCTTCAAATAAAAAAAAAACACATGCTATCCTGGGCTCCCATAGTTTTTAATTTTTATAATGTTTTATCGGGAATCTTGAAGGCTTTATGGAAGCTGAATTATGTTGTGGGAATTTCCATGATCCACCTGTGTAATTTCCAATTAAACTGAAGTTTCAAAATAAGATTCCCCACCTTAAAATTTGTCCACACTTTATATTATTAAACTTTTCTTTTGCTATATAGTTACACTTTGAGCCCATTGTTTAGCAGCTTTCATTCTTTTAACCCCAAATGATGTTAGGTCAATTGCTTGTGTTTGACTTGATCAGCTTTGTCCTTTTAAATGTTAATGCTGTATTTGTGGATCTTCACCAATACTTTCTGATTAGACAATGCGCACAAACTTCCTCCCAGGTCTCCTGCTCAGCTCCATGCTGAGTTCATGCCTAATGCCTGAAGGAAGTTGTTAGTTCCTGGCCTCCCATAAACTTATTAAGAGCTACAATAATTGGATAGTAATCTTATTACCATATATACTTGTGTAAAAATCGATCTTGTGCAAAAGTTGCTTCCACGGCTTTGCCTGGGGAAAGAAAACAAAATTTTCCACAGATGTTGTGTAAAAATCTACTCTAGTTTTTCAGGAATCAAACTGCGTTATGATTATTAGTCGCTTACTGGTAATAGCTACCTTTCATTAATTTAAAAGGCACACACGGGAACCTTTAGATTTTCCTCCACCAATTCTAGTGGCAATCTCCCAGCCAATTGACAAGACTAATGTTTACCACATGATCTATCACGAGCCTTTGCTAAAGAATAACAAGCACAGAGCTCAGCTTAAATTGTAGAGAAAGGTGGCAGAATGGCTTAACAAGCTTTGTCAAAATGGTCATATCACCTGTGGAGATATCCAACTCAACAATCTCAGAGAAACGAAGAAAGATGGTATTTCGGTATTTAAGGCCAGTGCCAGGTGGTGCACAAGATTCATGAAAAGCCACTATTTAGTATTTGGGCAGAAAGCAAAGGTTTCACAGCATCAGTCACCTGAACTCAACAATAAAATCATCAAAAGAAGAATGCATATCAATTGGCCTGCATCATAAATATGGACAAAATACTAATGAACTTTGACATGCCAGCAAACAAGATAGTTACAAGGATGGTTTTTTCACTAATCTTAGTCAAAACTGGTCACGAGAAGATGCGATTCACAGTGGTGTTCTGCCTTGTATGGCAGATGGCACAAAATTGAAGCTGATAGTGATATTCAGGCACAATGCACTTCCCAAAGAGAAATTTCAGAAAGTTGTTTTCTATGTTCACGAGAGACTCTGGATGGATGAAGGTGTTTGCAAAAAATGGATCAAAGAAGCTGGAATGTGAGACCAGGAGAACCATGCAAAAAAAAAAAGTTTGCTCATCTGGGACATGTTCAAATCCCACCCTGTTGACGATGCAATCCATGATGTGAGATCAATCAGCACCAACATGGCAGTTATTCCTGGCAGTCTGATGAGTGTTGTTCAGCACTTGGATGTGGGTATAAATAAACCGCACAAGGACAGTATGTGAAAGATGTGGAACAATTAGATTTTAGAAGGCGAAAAAAGCATTCACTGAAGATGGAAATAGGTGAGCACTCTCACTAGCAGCATTATGGCAATGTGTCATCGACACGTGGTGTGAAAAAATAATTTCTAAAATGTGGAATATTAAACGTGCTGAACAGTATCGAGGACAATTACTTGTGTAACGTTGATGCTGAAGTTACTGGTACTACCACTAATGGAGATGTTGAAGAAAATCCATATACAATTATGTTATACAATCAGGCTATTGGGAGAAATTGTTCAATGATTCAGATAGTGATCAGAGTGATTTCAAAGAATTTTATAGTGTTATAGTTAATTCATTATAGTATATATGTTATATAGTGTATGAAATGTACAATATTTTTATTGTTATAAAATAAATGTAAGAGAATTAATATGAATTCTTTAGTGTTTATTTTATTCCATTTGCAACAGTTTCTTTTTTGGACCCAAATCAAGCATGCATGTCAATCCCTCAAAAACACCAGCCATGTAAATGTCAACCCCCTAACTTTTATCCTAAAACATAAAAAATTTGACTTTTACACGAGGTATATGTGGTATTTAATTTAATTGTCAATTACTCCACATGATACTAGAAAATGTTATATTATGGTACTTATCCGTTGCTTTGCTTGTCTCTAGTTTAAAAAAATGCCTTGGAAGGGAAGGAAAATGCTCTAATCTCGTTTGCATAAAAAAGAGATGTGAAAGAGTTGGGTATAGAGGTCTTACAGAGGGAGTTGCAGGCAGCTGGTTCCAGATTGAAATGAAAGGTCATAATGACAGTATTCTCAGAAATGTTGCTGAACCAAGTAAAAAGAGTAGATTAGGTATGTCAGTGCGTGGCTTAAGAAATGGTGCAGAAGGAAAAGTGTTATATTTTGAGGACATTGGGACAAATTTTAGAGTATAGTCAGGATGGATGTCACTTTAACTCGACTAGTACAAATGTCCCTCTGGAGAGAAGAAAGAAGGCAGTGAAGAAGGATTTAAACTATTGAGAAGTGAGAGCTACAAAGAGAAAATTAGAACTTTCAAAATATAGGGAAAGAAGGAAAATTTATGATACTGGTGGCAGAAAATTTAACAAGCAAGATGATACATTAATAGGGAAGGGAGTTAATAACTGCAGAAACTGAGAAGGAGAGGAGTTAAACATGCAAGCTGTCTGATACAAAAGAAATAGGAAGACTAAAAGTATGAATCCAGCACAAGAGACCTGATGAAGATTTGGAGGTAATTATGTGAGAACACAGGTCTTTTACAGGATGGCTAGGGGTTAGTGGAGAGGAAAAACTAATGGATTACTATAAATCAAAAATGAATAAATGAATAGGATAGAAAATAGAAAAATCTCCAGGCACATATAGTTCCAGCAGTAAATGAAATTGGGGGTATATTCGTTATGAACCAGCAAGCTCATTTGTCAACAACAATAAATATCCTTTTCATTTGTTTTAGTATTTTCCTCTCCTCTCAAAATTCTATCACTTTTTTCTTTTAAGCATTTGTTACAATTATGAGGTTTAAAAGATTATGTTTTATGATTTATAAGATTGTTGTAGCTTGGGACTGTAGCTATAAATGGAAGGGGTCATCTGTCCTGTTCTGGAGTGTGCCTGACAGTAAGTCTGGGTAGCTTAATTGTTGGAGGTCAAAGGGACTCAGGTTGTTTTATTGGAAGTGAAGTGCAAGGTATTTATGCTTGGACACAATGACAACAATTTCTAAGTCTACAATGAGTAGACCCTTAGTCTCCTGAAGTCCAAGGAAGGTGTTATCTATATCAAGTTATAAACAGTTGTGCTGTAAACTGTTTATTTATCCTAGGATGAAAGGGAGTTTGGATCAAAGATAACTGATTAGCTTTCTATCTAACTGGAAATGTCAATGTATTTCCTGTTTCCATGGAGAAGAGGATAGGTGAAGTTATTTTGAGATCTGGTTACTGGCTTCCTTATAAACTCAGAAATATCACATTCTGACAGGGGTTGCAGTTTGGTCTGGTGTGGTTTGCAGCCATCTGAGAAGTAGTGAGCAAGTGATGGAAATGGCTAGGCTTGCAACTGAAGCAGAGAAAATGCTAATGTTTTTGTTCACGCAGAACGTGGGTGGGAGTTTGTGCTTAGATTGAAGACAGAGTTCGTGAGGAATTAAGAGATTGGAAGATTTGCCTGTCCAATTTAAAATAAATTCCAGCAGCAGGCTTTTTGGTGATTTATAAAATAAAGAAGGTTATTTATTATCACACACTTGCCTCAGATGTTTAAAACTCACCGTCTCAATTGCTCATCTCACTCGTACTATTGCACACAAAGATTAGATACAGATGAAGTTATGGTCGCAATTATAAAAATGGAATTTATAACTCAGTGTCTATGTCAGTGCTGGCCTGATGTCGTCTTATTTGAGGTGGTACTTTAGTTGGAATGAAGGGCTTTTAGAAACAAAAGATTCTCATGAAGCTGTGAAGCCTCTTCTAGATGAATATCCAGGATACTGGTTCTCAGGTGGACTTGGAAGCTGGAATGAGTACAATACTTTGGCTGCATTAGAAGACTTTCAGCTATGATGATTCAGTTGTTTCAGATGTTTCTTTGCTGGATTTGTTTTTCAGGGTATTTCAACCGCAGCTCCTGAATGTTAGCTTCAATCACATGACTACAGGGTTAACACCCCTGAGGTCCAGACCACCACAATACAATTGTAGTTGACAACGGTTGTTCACTTTTATATATGCCCCAACTTGAGCTCAGATATTCTTCCTTTGTTCAGTATGGCATATAATAAACCCCATATTCTTCAAATGCTGTTTCATCCTTAGATAATGAGATGCCTAAACGTCACAGGTGGCTGCGAAGAACCCCTGTTCAGGTCCGTGTTTAACTAAATATTAGCCACAGAATCGAATACTGTCCACAGTTTAATCATCCATACTTGCAAGTTAAGTTGCAGCCATCTTAACAGGTTTTGTGGCCACTTTCACAAAGTATGATCTTACAGTGCATGATATCCAATATCGTGGTGCTTGTACCGAGCACGACAATAACCGTCACAATAAGAGAGAGTGCTGGGATTTAAAGTGACCTGGTTGGGGAAGTAAAAAGGAAGCAGCCCATTGGAAACTAGGATCAACTGTGAATTCTTTGCTACAAGAACTGTAATTCTGTTGAGTGCGATGTGTGATAAGTTTAAAAAAAAAAACCGTTTATTTCTATAGTTTAAAGTATAAATTGCCCATGAAAGAAAGTAGTATTTAGCCAATGGTGGGCTTTTTAATCAGTTGATGCAGCAAAAGGTTTAAAACCTGAAATCTTGCCATGTCATTCTTTCGGCTATTAACTAGAAGTTTAAATTTCTCTTTAAAATTTATTGGTCTCTATGGAGATCTTAACACATTTGTATCAATTGCTTTCCTCTACTCATCTGTTTCTCTACTCATCTGTTTTTGAGTCTGCTTGTTTGTATGAAACTTATTTTTCTACATACTTTCCTGCATATTTAACAGGGTTTTTTGTCAGTGTCATCTCTCAGCAGTCAATTGTGGAAAGGAGGCAATCTAATTTTCAATATGAGGTGTGGCCTCCCAAGCTTGGGTATTAGCATTCTGAACCTGTTCAACTCCTGTCAACTGTTTGGCAGGCAAGGTGTATCATCATTTTTATGGGCTGTACTATTGTCTCCATGCAGAACTGAAAATAAAGGTGCTGCAGTATTGCATTAGCTGCAGCTTCAAATTTGTGCAATCCTGTAGTGCTTTACTTAACTTTCAATTACCAGTTACTATAGTAACAAACTTATGCACCAGTAGCCATAGCAACATCAAAGTCGACGCTTGAACCTGCTAAATAAAATATTGTGAAATTATATTATACAATAATGCCTAAAAATATTCAGTACTTCATTGTGGTAACTATTTTTAATATCTGGAAATTGAGCTGAGGGTCTGAATGTTCTTATTTTGCCCTTTAACCTGGCAAAACTGCTTAACATAATTTTTTATTCATTCACGGGTTATGGGTGTTGCTGGCCAGGCCAGCATTCATCGCACATCCTCAATTGCCTTGAGGGTGGTGGTGAGCTGCCGCCTTGAACCGCTGCAGTCCATGTGATGAAGGTACTTTCATAGTGCTGTTAGGGAGGGAGGTCCAAGATTTTGATCCAGCAACAGTGAAGGAACAGCGATTATAGTTTCAAGTAAGGACGGTATGTGACTTGAAGGGAAATTTGGAAATGGTGGTGTTGCCATGAGCTTGCTATCTTTGTTCTTAGTGGTAGAGGTTGTGGGTTCTAGGAGGTGCTGTCAAAGGAGCTTTGGCAAGTTGCTGCAGGTGCATTTTCTAGATGGTACACACTATAGCCATGGAACACCAGTGGTAGAGGGAATGCATGTTCATGGTGGTGGATGGGGTGCCAATTATACGAGCTGCTTTGTTGTGGATGGTGTCGAGCTTCTTGAATGTTGTTGAAGCTGCAACATCCAGGCAAGTGCAAAGTATTCCATCACATTCCTGACTTGTACCTTCTAGATAGGGGAAGACTTTGGGGAGCCCAGAGGTGAGTCATTTGCCACAGAATACCTCGCCTCTGAACTGCTCTTGTGGTCACAGTATTTAGGTGCTTGGTCTAGTTAAGTTCCTGGACAATGGTGACCTACAGGATGTTGATGGTAATCATTAAATGTCAAATGCAGGTGGTTAGACACTCTTTTGTTGGAGATGGTCATTGCTTGGCACTTAAGTGGCAAGTGATATTTGTGCTACACATCAGCCCAACCCTGAAAGATGTCCAAGTTTTGCTGCATGCAGGCCTGGACTGCTTCAATATCTGAGGAATTGCCAAAGGAACTGAACACTGTGCAACCAACAGCAAACAGCTCTACTTCTGACCTTATAATGGAGGCAAGTTCATTGATGAAGCAGCTGCAGATATTTGGGACTAGGATGTTACCCCTAAGGAATTCTGCAGTGATGTCCTAGGGCTGAGATTATTGGCATCCAATAACTACAACCATCTTCCTTTTGTGCAAAGTATGATTCCAACCAATGGACAGTTTACCCCTGATTCCTGTTGATTTCAGTTTTACTTGGGCTCCCTGATGCCACACTCAGTTAAATGCTGCCTTGATGCCAAGGGTAATCACTCTCACCTCACTTCTGAAAATCGGCTCTTTTTTGTCCACGTTTGAATGAAGGCTGTTATGAGGTCTGGAGCAGAGTGGGCCGGGTGGAAGCCAAATTGAGCATTGGTGAACAGGGTTATTGCTGAGTAGGTGCAGCTTGGTAGCACTGTCAATGACAACCTACACCATTTTGCCGACGTTTGAGTGTAAACTGATGGAGTGCCAATTGGCCAGATTGGATTGGTCCTGCTTTTTGTGGACAGGACATACCAGGGCAGTTGCCCATAATGTCGGGTAGATGCTAAGGTGCAGCTAGTTCTGGAGTACAAGTCTTCAGTACTATAGCCAGGATGTTGCGAAGGCCGTAGCCTTTCCTGTATCTAGTTCATTAAACAGTTTCTTAATATCACATGGAGTGAATCAAATCGTCTGAAGTCTGGCATCTATGATGGTGGGGACCTCGGGAGAAGGCCAAGATGGATTATCCATTTCTGGTTGAAGGTGGTTCCAAATGCTTCAACCTTGTCCTTTACACTAATGTGCTGGGCACTCCCATCATTGAGGATGTTCTTGGAGCCTCCTCCCCTGGTTAGTTGTTTAATTGTCCAGCACCATTCATAACTGGATGTGGCAGGACTGCCGAGCTCTGATCCGATCTGTTGGTTATGGGATTATTCAGCTCTGTCTGTAGCATGCTGTTTCTGCTGTCTAGCATATGTGTAGTCCTGTGTTGTAGCTTCACCAGGTTGACACCTCAATTTTAGGTATGCCTGATGTTGCTTCTCGCATGCTTTCCTACAGTCCTCATTGAACCAAGGTTGGTCCCCTAGCTTGATGATAATGGTGGAGTGAGAGATATGCCAGGCCATGACGTTACAGATTGTGGTTAAGAAGCACAGAAGGAGGCCATTCAATACGTTGAGCACTGGCTGTCTGCAATCACAATTCGGCTAATTTCAATTCCCTGCTCTCCCTTCCCCATAACCCTGAATTTCTTTACCCTTATGTGCTTATCCAATTCACTCCCGAGCTGGAATTGAATCTGCTTCCATTACCCTCACAGGCAGTGCATTCCAGATACGAACCACTTACTGCATTAAACAAAAATTCTCATGTCACCTTTGGTTCTTTTGCCAATCACCTTAAATCTCGGCCCCCTGGTCATTAACCCCTCTGCCAAAGGTAACAGTTTCTCCCTATCTACTCTGTCAAGACTGCTCATGATTTTTAATACCTTTATCAAATCTCTTCTCAAAGTTCTCTCCTCTGAGGACAACCCCAGCTTCTCCAATCTATCCACTTAACTGAAGGCCCTCATTCCTGGAACCATTCTCATAAATCTTTTCTGTACCCTCTCTAAAGTCTTCTCATCCTTCTTAAAGTTGCAGTCCAGCAACTTTGTATCATGCTGCTATTCCTTTTATGCCATGGGTCTCAACTTTGCTGATGAGCCTATTATCTGGCTCTTATCAGATGTCTTTTGGAAGCCCATATGCGCCACATCAGCTGCATTGTCCTGATCAACCCTCTCTGTTACCTCATCTAAAATTTGCAATCTACGATTTACCTTTAACTTTCCTTAATTGATCCGCCTCTTTCATTTCAGTTTACCTGGGACAGACCTGTTCTCAACCCACTGAAATTGGTGGTCCTCCAATTCAGTATTTTTACTCTAGATTGCTCCTTGTCTTTTTCCATAGTTAATCTAAATCTCATGATATAGTGAAAACTGATGCCTAAATGTTCCCCCATTAGCATTTGATCCACTTGACCCACCTTATTTCCCAGAACTAGATCCAGCAATGCCTCCTCATTGGGTCAGAAATGTACTGATCAAGAAAAATCTTCTGAACACACTTCTCCCTCTCTGCCCTTTACACTATTGCTATCCTAGTTTAATATAATAATTCAACTTCCCCATTATTATGACTGTACAGAATACTGGTTGGAGAGCGAGATGCTTCTCTTGTTTGCTGTCAGGTCCATTACCAGGTCTGGCTCTACCTGCTGCTGCTCCTTGCGTTCTCCATCGGGTCTGTTCCCAGGTCTGGCTCTATCTCCTGCCATTCCTCTCGTTCTCTGTCAGGTCCATTCCCAGGTCTAGTTATATCTACTGCCGCTCCTTTCATTCTCCATCAGGTCCACTCCCAGCCTGGCTTTATCTCCCGCAGCTCCTCTCATTCTCCGTCAAGTCCATTTCCAGGTCTGGTTCTATCTTCTACTCCTCTCATTTTGTGTCGGGTCCATTCCCAGCCTGGATCTATTGACCACTGCTCCTCTTGTTAACTGGCTTTCGACTTGCTGTCTTACAAGTCCATTCCCAGGCCTGGCTCTATCTCCTGCCTCTCCTCTCACTAATTGCTGCCATTTTTACGCACTGTGTACAATTATATTTCAATAAACTTCTCTGCTTGATGCTGGCTGTCATCTGGATGAAGACTCAATCATAGAGCTATGACAATTAAACCTGGAGCTACTTTGAACCAACCTTTCACGCCTCCCCATCAAACTTCATGCTTTCTCTGTCATGAGCAATGCATGGTCTCCGAGTCCGGATGGTTTATAAATATACATACTAGTACCATGGACTAGGTGATCAGGCCTGAAGTTCTTTTAAAATTTAGTAATAACCATAGAAGTGAAATTAAGGAGGTGAGGAGAACAGGAAAGGCTATTTCTGTTATTTCTGCTACCAAAACTGTAAGCCTCAGCCCAGCAAAATCAATATAGTGTTGGATTTCTTGACTCAGCATCGCTTATCCATGAATGAGGTGTCGACTCAGAAATTGAAAACTTCTGGTTTGCAAGTGGTGCTCTTTTGGATTGGACTGATGTTTAACAAGGGGATACAGAACTTGGAACTACAAAATAGTCAATATAAGCATCCCCTATCTGCACATAACTTTAAAAGGCAGACTTCAAGGTGAAAACCGCATAACTTAACAAAATATTATTACCAGGAAGGTATGATTTCTCTGGCTGATCCGCTAGGCATTTAGGGCGTAGTGATTATTCACATGAAAGTGTCAGCCACATCTTGACCTTGGACTGATCACGTTCCCCTTGGGGTGCTTGGTTGGGTTATTGCCTCCTCCTTGTAGTTAGTTAGTGTACAAAACTTACCAATTTAAAGTAATCCATTTTGAACTTCTGATGACAGCTCACAGGCCTGAAATATTAACTCTGTTTCTGCCTCTACAAATGCTGCCAGACCTGCTGAGCATTCCCAGCATTTTCTGTTTTTATTTCAGATTTCCAGCATTTTGCCTTTGTGTTGAACTTTTGCCCTCTCCTTTTCTAAAGGAGTAAATGTCATTGTTATTTATTTGCTTTAATTCTGTGCTTTTTAACTGTTTATCAAAGTTTTGGTATTTGGTTTGAGGATGACTTGCTCCTTCCCACAAGCTCCTTGTGCTTTTTCCCCCATTTTTAAACAGGAGTTTCATGCTCAAATGGAGGAGATGGAAGTGACTGTACGACAATTGGAGGAAGATCTTGCTGCTGCCCGCCGACGGGCTGACCTCTACGAGTCAGAACTAAGAGACACTCGAATTACAGCAGATGAATATAGGCGGAAAGCAGCTGAATCCCAGCAGAAACTACAGAAGGTTGGTCTGAGCATCTGTCCCAACAGTGGATGGGATGGAGATGGCATGGAATAAGTGTTGAGGTGATGACATTGAATTTTGCACGCCAAGGAGCCTGGGATATGGTGAGGTCATGGACTTACCATAAATGGAGGGGATTGTCACAGTGGCAGGGTGTCCCTTTGGCAAACTGCTTGATAGTCACATTTGAGTTGTGATTAACTACATTCCTAGTTGAAATCTAAACACTGCTTGCTTCTCATTCTGACAGGGTGGGTTATCTTAGCCACACTCTAGTCAATAAGGCATTCCCCATGACAGAGGGCAGGTTGGGTTGAAGATGAACTCGTGAGCTTTGCATGCAAAAGGACTTTCCAATATTCTGCGAAATGTACTCTTGATGAAAGTGAAGGATGCTTGTCACCTACTATACTTTGCTTGCAATTTTGGCTACTTGCTTCGTCTTAAGTTCAGCAATGAATATTGCATTTTGTGTAATGTTGCTGCGATTAATCTTTCTGGAGCCGATTCTATTCTAATGTTAAGAATAGGTGCGGTGCAATGTGTTTGCGTGTGAGGGGGCACAGAGTCCATACCCTGATTTGATCCAAGTCACTGACATCAAGACTGATCTTCCATTCACAGACCAGAGACCAGGGAAAAGCTGAAGTTGGAGAGGTGTACGCCAAACTTGAAAAGGTTTTTTACTTTATATTAACCTTTCTTCACTAATTTAATTGTTATTTAGGTGCATTGTTTGGCTTTTCTCCCAGCTTGAGTATATGGTAGAGTTGTTTAGATAATTTAATTTTACTTATAAATGACTACTTATTTGGAAGAGTATTGCGGAAAAGGGACATGTCTAAGCTTTTTATCTTGCATTCATCAGGATACTTCGCAAGAATACTAATATAAAGGGAAGGCACCAATTTGTACTGTATGTGAAGAGAGTGTTGATTGGTAGAGGTGTTGCCATTGATGGTGAATGACACTTAACTGCCAAACATTGTTTGAAATTTAAACCAGGCAGCTTGACTCTGATTGGCCAAGGCATTGCCCTGAGGAATGAGTCAGCAAATGGCTGTCACTGAATTTGTTTCGCTGAAATAGGCGCAATGTGTTCACATGATATTTCTGTCTGCAAAGAACAGGGTCCTGTGTATTGATATATGTAGCTTCCAGTACACACAAATGTGCCACACTGTGAGTGGTGAATACCATTTGTGTTACTACAGGCATAGTAGCGGTATCAAACAGCCAGCTTCACCTTTTGCTCAAATATTTGCCTTCCAGAGTAATCTGAGGTAGACGAGGCACTTTTCAGGGCCAAAAGTGACAGCCTTAGTCCCATTCATGAGTTTGCGTGATATACAATGCGAATTGATCTGATCAGGGTAGCTGTTATCTTGCATGATGTCTTTGAGGTGCTCTATATCAGCATCAAGCTTGCGTGCTGAGCAAATAGCTCGGGTCCTATTTACAAGGTTGCCGATAAGACCAATCTTGTAGTACATGGAACAGGATGCTGCTGTCAAACTAAAAAGACGTTCTGCCTATCACACATGAGAAATGTGGTATGTGAATTTCAGTGCTAGTGTGATGCTAGTTATGTAGGCCGTACATCCCAAAGACAGGCGAATCGTATCAACCGGCATGTCCTGGCCGCTGTTTGCAACGGGCAAGGTACAGACCATATCCAATCAGCCCGTGCTTGTAAAACTCAAAACACAGTGTCCAGCATTAGATGTGATTCCACGATTAGACAATATTTGCTAAATAACCTTCAGTGTGCTAAGAATTACACTGACAACTAATTAAAGATTGGCAGTCGGGCTTGCGGTGTGGCACATTTGCGTGCACTGGAAGCTACATATATTAATATATGTATTGTTCTTTGCAGACAGAAAGAACATGTACATACATTGAGCCTGTTTCAGCTAAACAAGATAAGTGACAGCCATTCACTGACTCAGGTCAAGCCATTGCTCTGAAGGATATAAGGGTCAAGCTGCTGGTTTAAATTTTTTAAAAATGCTTGGCAGTTAACTGTCAGTCACCATCACTGGTGCATTCTCCATGGCAATGCCTCTACCAACCAGAATCTACTTGCCAACCAGTCAGCACTCTCTTCACATATAAATTGTTGTTTTCCCCTTATATTGGTATTCTTGTGAAGTGTCCTGATGAGTGCAAGCCAAAAAGCTTCAACATGTCTCATTTTTCAGCAATACTTGAGATTGTATTGACTGGTTGAATTTGGATTAACTTCTGGAAAGCCCCTAAATTAAGCTGTTCTAGAATTGAATCTGTAGCGATCGAGGCAGAAAAATACATAGGGGAAAGATATACATGCGTGTGAGTGTGTATAAATAAAATGTATTAGGAGGTAGAGGCAATTGGTGTAGAACTGGGGGCAAGGGCAAAGTAATGTATTCGCTAAATGAAATCCAAAAATTAGGAGCATTTCCACATTAGTATTACGAAAAGGAGTCTGATCAGTGTGATTACGAGGTTACTGCAAATTATTTCAGTGCAATCAAAGGTTACTTAAAATATATCTAATATTAATATTTAAACCCAGAGTCTGCTCTTTCGATATGTTGTTGAAAGCTGCTTTGCTGAAAGCTGGGGGAAATTGTTTTCTTAAGATGGATAATGAACAATTTCAAGTGCATTCAATGCTTGGTTTGAAAAAGAACACTCTTCGTCCAGTTTCTCACCTGGCAAATGCTTTGAAGAAACTAAAGACAAAGTTAAATGTCCTATAATCTGGAATTAGAGTGTATGAGCATTGCTATCCATCATGTGGGGCAGATAAACTGCACGGGAGCACGCTTGACTTGGTTTTGATTTAAGAACTTATCACACAACCCAATTATTACTGATTTATTCCACACTTCAGAAAGATAGTGGAACTACTCATTTTTCATTGCTACTTATCTGTTAGAATATAGGAAGTAATATGAGTATAGTTAAGTTCAAAGATGTTGAAAAAAGTGTGAAAACAAAAATATGTGTTTTTGATCATTTCTGTCCATAGTATTTATGGCCTTTGTGTCTTTCAGATGAATGCAGAACAGCAGAAGAAAATACAGGAATTGCAGGAGAAACTCGCTAAGGTAATGCAATTCCCCAGGGGAAGGAAGCATAGTTGATTTTAATGGTGGTGATTTTCATTGGAAGGATGCAAATTGTTCCATAATATATGAATATGCAATTTTCTTCAGGAGAATGGAACTTACACAGATCCAATGCCTGGAATGCTGGGTAAGATGGACCTTGCTAAGGGGTAGTGTAAAGAGGCCTGGGTGTTAGTAGGGTTGGGTGATAATAAACAAATGGGACATGCTGAGATTTGTGTTAGCAGATATCTGGAAGTATTTGTACAGAGGATGATCAACAGATGGAAGGGATGATTGAAGTTAGGACAATGGATTCATTAAGAAGTGCAGGTTGCTGCATTGGGAAGGCAATATTCAGGGAGGGTGAGGTTATCTGGGCTAAAGAGCCATCACATTTCTTTGCATCTTGGGATGTAAAAACATTGAACACCTTGTGATAGGATTTGCTATGTTCTGCACCTGTTAAACAAATCATTATTGTAATTGGTGGTTCATTGAACTAGATACCATTAGCAAACAACATAGGAAAACAAAATGAGGATTAAAAAGTGCCTTAAGCCTAATGTGTCTAACTCTGGAATCTGCAATGCTGCCATTCTATTCTTTTGGTTTCTGGTTTGAATAGGAGTGCAGGGAGACTTTGTCAGTTTTTACTCTTGACAACAAAGTATTATACCATTAACTCCAATGCACATGCTTTACAAAATTGAGATCCAGTAACTTCCAGAGTGGACATAAAAGATCCCATGGCACTATTCAAAGAAGAAGAGGGGAGTCCTTCTGCTGTCCTGACCAACATTTATTCCTTAACTAACATATTTAAGATATTTTAACTGATCATTTATCTCATTTTCTTGTGCGACTTGTGCACATATCGGCTGCTGTGTTTCCTATATTACATAAGTGACTACACTTCAAAAGTATTTTTTGGGCTATCCAAAGATTGTGAAAGGCACAGTATAAATGTAAATTTGTTTTTCCTTTTTTCTTTCAATGCAACTACTGAAATAGCTGACCTACATCTCTTCCATATTTTGAGTGTTTTCTGATTGGTCAATCCTCATAATCTAATATTAATCACTAAATGATGTTACCAGTCACTTCATCAGAGGACATCAATCAGATCTGAGATTTTAATTCAATAATAAACATAGACAACACCGTTACACACACACAACAAAAACAAAAATTAAATTCAAATAAGAATTAGCTAAGCCTAGGTAATTAGTTAGAGTTCCTGTAAAAGTTTATGTCCTGATTGTCTGGGACAGAACTCATGAGCAAACCCAGTCATAGTGACCCACTCAAAACTCAAAGCCCTTTTTTGTCAGGAGACCACTTAGATTTAAATATTTAAAATGAATCCTAAACTGACTCTGGCATCATTTTTGTTCTATGGTTATTCAGGCAGTGAAAGCAAGCTCTGAAGCCACAGATCTCCTGCAGAATGTGCGTCAGGCTAAAGAACGTGCAGAGAGAGACCTTGAGAAACTACAAGGTCGTGAGAATTCTGGTGAAAGTATCAGGAAGAAATTGGTGGAGTCTGAGGTACGTTATAGATTCAATTGCTGAACACAGTTTGTCAACACAATATAGTCTTAAATCGTCTTTCAGTACATAAGAACATAAAAAAAATGAACAGATGTAGACCATTCGGCCCCTTGAGCCTGCTGTGCCATTCAATAACATCATGGCTGATCTTAATGTGATTCGATTTCCCCATTCCCATCTACCCTCGATAGCCTTTGATTCCCTTGCCTAACAAGAATCTATCTACCTCTGTCTTAAAAATATTCAATGACCCTGCCTCCACTGTCTTCTGAGGCTGAGAGTTCCAAGGTCACACAACCCTCTGAGAGCAAAAATTTCTCCTTATCTCTGTCCTAAAAGGGTGGCCGCTAATTTTAAAACAGTGCCCCCTAGTTCTGGACTCACCCACAAGAGGAAACATCCTTTGGACGTCCACCTTGTCAAGGCCTTTCAGGAACTTGTATACTTCAACCAAATCACCCCTCACTCTTCTAAACTCTGGTTTTTACTCTTGACAACAAAGTATTATACCATTATACAGACAAGCCCTGTCTGTCCAACCTTTCCTCATAAGACAACCCACTCATTCCAGGTATCAATCTAGTAAACCTCTGAACCGCCTCCAATGCATTTACATTCTTCCTTAAATAAGGAGTCCAAAACTGCACACAGTATTCGAGGTGCGGTCTCACCAATGCCCTGTATAACTGAAGCATGACATCCTTACTTTTATGTTCAATCCCTCTCATAATAAGGGATAGCATTCTATTAGCCTTCTTAATTACTTGCTGTACGTGCATGCTAACTTTTTGTGACTCATACTATAACACCTAGATCCCTCTGCACCTCAGAATTATGCAGCTGTCCTCCATTTAAGTAGTATTCTGCTTTTTTGTTCTTCCTACCAAAGTGAACAACTTCACATTTTCCCACATTAAACTCCATTCGCCAGGTCTTTGCCCACTCACTCAACCTCTTAATGTCCATCTGCAACCTCCTTATGTCCTCTTCGCAACATACTTTCCTACTTATGTTTGTGTCATCTTCAAATTTAGCTACCATGTCTTTGCTCCCGTCATCTAAGTCATTGATGTAAATCGTAAAAAGTTGAGGCCCCAGCACAGACCCCTGTGGGACTCCACTCGTCACATCCTGCCAATCCGAAAAAGACCCATTTATGTATACTCTCTGCTTTCTGCCAGCCGGCCAATCTTCTATCCATGCTAATATGTTACCCCCTACACCGTGTGCTTTTATTTTCTGTAATAACCTTGGATGTGGCACTTTATCAAATGCCTCCTGGAAATCCAAGTACAGTACGTCCACAGGCTCCCCTTTATGTTACATGCCTTTATGTTGCATGTTACTCCTTCAAAAAACTCCAATAAATTGGTTAAACATGATTTTACTTTCACAAAACCATGCTGAGTCTTCCCGAATGCCTTTAGCTCTTCTAAATGCCCAGCTATAACCTCTTAATGATTGATTCTAACAACTTCCCCATGATAGATGTCAAGCTAACTGGCTTGTAGTTTCCTGTTTTCTGCCTCCCTCCTCTCTTGAATAAAGGGGTTATATTTGCTACTTTCCAGTCTGACGAAACCTTTCCAGAATAAGACCATAAGACATAGGAGCAGAAATTAGGCCATTTGGCCCATCGAGTCTGCTCCGCCATTCAATCATAGCTGATAAGTTTCTCAACCCCATTCTCCCGCCTTCTCCCCCTAACCTTTGATCCCCTTACCAATCAAGAACCTATCTATCTTGGTCTTAAATACACTCAATGACCTGGCCTCCACAGCCTTCTGTGGCAATGAATTCCATAGATTCACCATATTCTCTGGCTAAAGAAGTTTCTCCTCATCTCTGTTCTAAAAGGTCTTCCCTTTACTCTGAGTGTCTCCTACTAATGGAAACATCTTCCCCACGCCCACTCTATCCAGGCCTTTCAGTATTCTGTAAGTTTCAATCAGATCCCCCTCATCCTTCTAAACTCCATCGAGTATAGACCCAGAGTCCTCAAACGTTCCTCATATGTTAAGCCTTTCATTCCTGGGATCATTCGTGTGAACCTCCTCTGGACCCTCTCCAGGGCCAGCACATCCTTCCTGAGATACGGGGCCCAAAATTGCTCACAATATTCTAAATGTGGTCTGACCAGAGCATTATAAAGCCTCAGCAGCACACCCCTATTTTTATATTCTAGTCCTCTCGAAATAAATGTCAACATTGCATCTGACTTCCTAACTACCGACTCAACCTGCAAGTTAACCTTAAGAGAATCCTGGACTAGGACTCCCAAGTCCCTTTGCACTCCAGATTTCTGAATTCTCTCCCCATTTAGAAAATAGTCTATGCCTCTATTCTTCCTACCAAAGTGCATGACCTCACACTTCCCCACGTTGTCTTCCATCTGCCACTTCTTTGCCCATTCTCCTAACCTGTCTAAATCCTCCTGCAGCCTCCCCGCCTCCTCAATACTACCTGTCCCTCCACCTATCTTTGTATCATCTGCAAACATAGCCAGAATGCCCTCAGTTCTTCATCTAGATCATTAATGTATAAAGTGAAAAGTTGTGGTCCCAACACTGTCCCTTGCGGAACTCCACTAGTCACTGGCCGCCATCACGAGAAGGACCCCCTTATCTCCACTCTCTGCCTCCTGCCAGACAGCCAATCTTCTATCCATGCTAGTACCTTGCCTCTAACACCATGGGCTCTTATCTTACTGAGCAGCCTCCTGTGCGGCACCTTGTCAAAGGCCTTCTGGAAGTCCAAGTAGATAACATCCATTGGCTCTTCTTTGTCTAACCTGCTCATTACCTCATCAAAGAATTCTAACTGATTTGTCAGGCATGACCTCCCCTTGATGAAACCATGCTGACTTTGCCCTATTTTACCATGCACTTCCAAGTATTCTGAAATGTCATCCTTAATAATGGACTCTAAAATCTTACCAATGACTGAGGTCAGGCTAATCGGCCTGTAATTTCCCGTCTTTTGCCTCACTCCTTTCTTAAACAGGGGGGGTTACATTAGTGATTTTCCAGTCCTCTGGGACCCTCCCTGATTCCAGTGATTCCTGAAAGATCACCACTAACGCCTCCACTATCTCTTCAGCTATCTCTTTCAGAACTCTGGGGTGTAATCCATCTGGTCCAGGTGATTTATCCACCTTCAGAACTAGTGAGCTTTGGAAAATTAACACCAGTGCATCGACTACCTCATTAGCTACCTCTTTGAAGACCCTAGGATGTGTAGGGTCTTTCCAACCCCCGGTCTTTGTCCTTAATCCTTGGACTCTTCTTCAGCGGCTTCAAGCTTCACCCCTGGCGCTCATTCTGAACTCGCACTGAGGTCCTGGGCTCCATCTGGTGGCAGAAGTTGGTTGCTGCAGGTAGATCTGGGACTTCAACTGCTGCCTGCACTGCCCAGCAGGTGATGGTTGCATAGTGGTAATGTTACTGGACTAGTAATCCAGAGGCCAAAGCTAATGCTTTGAGGACATGGGCCCAAATCTCACTATGGCAAATGGTGGAATTTAAATTCAATTAATAAAGCTGGAATATAAAGCCAGCATCAGTCATGGTGACCATGACAGCTATCATTGATTGTTGTAAAAACCCATCTGGTTCACTATGTCCTTTGGGGAAGGAAATATGCCATCTTTATCTGGCCTGGCCTACATGTGACTCCAGACCCACAACAATGTGGTTGACTCTTAACTGCCCTCTGAAATAGCCTAACAAGCCACTTGGTTCAAGGGCAATTAGGCATGAGCAACAAATGCTGTCCACACCCCATGAAAGAATAAGGGAAAAAATACTTGGGGTCAGTTTCCAAAGATGTGCTGATGAATCTAACTCTGTTTAATTCTCTTTTTCAAATCGTCTTATGATCCTTCTCCTACCTATCTCTATAATCTCTCTCAGCATTATAACTACTACTGAGCCCTCTATCTCTTAGGCTCTGACCCCTTGTGCATTTCCCCACCTGTTCACCTCACAATGCATTTGTGCCTTCTGCTGTCTAGGGGCTGAGCTCTGGAGTTCATTCCCTAAACTCTATACTAGGAAGGGTTGCATGTTGTGTACACCTTTGATGGAAAAGAAACACTTTCCAATGTAATAACAGTGGCTGCATTTCAAAAGTACTTCATTGGCTGTGAAGTGCTTTGGGACGTTCCAAGATTGAAAGATGCAATACAAATACAAGTTTGTGTGTTCCAGTATTAAGCTGTTATGTTTTGGACAGGAAGTCATCTGATTAAATGACTGTGTGCTGTTAAAACCTCCAAGATCCATCAAAATTTTCCTGTAAGGTTTGCTGCTCTTTGGAGACACAGACATGGTTTATGAGTTCTAAGAACAGACATGACTGCAGCTTTGATAAGTGATTTATCTTTTTACTCATAGAAGGTTTGCTAACATTATCATTAAGCTACTTAACATACACTGTGATGTATAGACACTTCCTTAGTTTAGAGGTATTAATATTATTTAGAAATTGCAGTATCATTTCTGTTACCTCTATATGTATTTAAGACAAAGTTTTGTAATGTGAATAAAATGACTAGCAAATGGCCCATTATCACAGTCTGTTGGGTGGTAGTGTGTTAATACCCTGTGTAACTGTCACGGCAGATCCAGTAGAAATTTCTGATATGTTATTGATTGTAGGAACGTCGCAAGTCTCTGGAGAACCAAGTGAAGCGGCTTGAGATGGTGGAACGCAGAGAAAATAAGTTGAAGGAGGATTTGCAGACAAAATCTCAGCAAATCCAACAAATGGCTCAGAAAATCCTGGTATGTATAAGAAGTTGACAGTGAAGATAATACTAGCAGTGCAAGGGAAAAAGTACCTGGTAGGAGGATAATGGGAAGAGAGTATGTTGTAATGCTTCCCCCCAGTCCACACCCCCTTCCCAGCTGTGTTACTTTTACAGGACTACCCTCCTTGCCTGGCTGAGTGAGCAGGTGACCTATTAAAGGTCTTTGCCATGAAGTTGTTCATGCTGACCACAGGCATGTCATGTCAGATTAGTCTGGTATTGATTCATTACCATTTTCAGCCCCACAGCAAAGTTGGAGAGAGAAGCAAGAAAATTGAAATGGTTTCCCTGAACTGGTGATTCATGCTGTGCTGATGTGCTGCCTGAGACTGATATGCTGCTTAACCCTGTAGTGATATGTGCTGCTCAGTGCAGTGTTGGGTTTGATCCTGCTGTCTGGTACTTTGATATGGAAAGCAGCTTAGTGTGCTGTTATTAGGGGTCATCCTGATTGATGTAAAGCTTTGTTCTGCATCATTGCTACACACACAATCCATTCTAATTGGAAAATTATTAAAAGCTGTGACAGGATCAGCAAAGATAATTTGTGTGAATGTGGAGGCTTATTCTGTACAAAACTAGGAGAGGTGAATTTGGGATGGGAAGGTGGTGGAGGAAGAAGACAGATGAAGGTTATGAAGAAAATAATTAATGTCTTAAATGTACTGTGCAACTTGGCTCCTAGAGTTAATTTATGGAATAGGTATTGAAGATCCTGAGGGGCATGGGCAGGGTAAATAGTCAGAAACTGTCCCCACTTAAGGGAGCATCAAGAACTCGAGGGCACAGATTCAAAATAATTGGCAAAAGGAGTAATAGTGATGTGAGGAAAAAGTTTTCACCCAGAGGGTGGTTGGAGTCTGGAACGAACTTCCTGAGAGGGTGGTGGAGACAGGTTCAATCGAGGTATTCAAAAGGGAATTGGATTGCTACCTGAAAAGAGAGAATGTGCAAGGTTACGGGGATAAGGCAGGGGAGTGGGGCTAGGTAGAATGCTCTTTCAGAGAGTCAGTGTAGATTTAATGGGCCAAATAGCCTCCTGTACTGTAAAGATTCTGTGATTCTGTCTGCCAAACAATGCAGTCATTTAGAACACTAAAAAAGGAATGAGACAGGTTCCTGTATCAACATTAAAGGGATTTTAGGCCTTTGGGAAGAAATAAATGGACAACTGGTCACAGTGAGTCTTGAAAAAGAAATGGGTCTTCTAAATATACTTTGTCGACTTTAGTTTTCTTATGGAGATGAACAGCTTCCTGTGCTCTGCCGCCAGCAGCTTCACCCACTTCAGTCTATGAGCTCTCTTTATTGCAGCAGTGTACTTCTCCATCCACTTCCCTGATTCAGTCTTGGGGCATCCCCTTATGATTAAGATCATGATTTTAACCAGTCTTGCTGTGGTCTTTTGACTTGATATGTTTCAGTATCCAGTGCGCTGCCATCCTATGCTGATTAGATAAAGATGTCTCATGCTGTGCTGGTGTGCTGCCTGAGAATGTATGCTACCCAATATTTTGGTGCGTGAGTTGCCTGGGGAGATTTGAGCCTTTACTGGGTTGTTCACTGACACTTGACACTACATATAAGGTGCAAGACAATTATGTTCTGAAAAGATTTGATTTCTGATGCTTGTTTGCACAGAGATCGGATAAGAGCTAAGTTTTAGGTCCATAAAGATTGTGTTATGGATACTCCTACCTGTAGAAATCAGCATATGAACAAATTAACTGTTTACTATGTTGTTTACAATGATCCTGCTCTCTATACTAACACAGGAGTTGGAAGAGAGCTGGTGTGAGGCCCAGGCAACAGCACAACGCATGGAAACCAACCTCCGACAGAAAGAACAGCTCTATGAAGATAAAATGAAGGTAAGAGACAGAAAATGAATAATAGAGATTTGATTCTGTAACAAAAGCAGCAAACATCTTGTGCTGTTCTCAGGGTGATTACACTGAAGTAGTCGTCAGACCAGTTTGGAGCAATGCCTTGTGTGATCAGCAATAGCTCTGCAATTTCTACCAACTATCTTCAGCATCTTTTACTCAATGTATCAACTAATCTTGAATATAGAGCAAGTATCTTAGCTGAAAACAGCCACCAATGGGTTTGATTGTTCCTTTAATTTAAATGAAGAAAGGGGGTTGGGAGAAGAAAATTTCCTGTATGGTACAAATGAATCTCAACTTTTCTCCCCATGACTTCTGAACAATAATGTTTGTTATTATTTGTAGAAAGCACCACATCTTCTGTTGTTATTTGTGTTGTACTCTGACAGGTTATGGAAGCTCAGGTGAAGATGGGCATTGCGAATAAGGAATCTTTAGAAGATTCTCGCATCAGGCATGAAGAGGAATCGCATAAAAAATGCAAACTGATTGACGATCAGAAAGCGGTATGTGAGAAATTAACTTTAAAGCAAGGCATTGAGGGACTCAAAATGTTTAGCTCTGACTGAAGAGAAACTCAAAAATTTACTCATGAGCTGAATTTGCTGTGAAAATTGGCTTTTATTAATACAGCTGATTCTCAAAATGGACTGCGATTCTCAAAATGGAATGCTTTCCCTTATTTGGGCTTTTGTCCTTCTGGCTTTGTTGCCTGATTTCAGTCTTAATCTGACTGTAATGCATTTTATATTTTAGACTATCAATGCCATGGATTCCAAGATAAAGTCTCTGGAGCAGAGGGTAGCAGAACTCTCAGAAGCGAACAAACTTGCAGCAAACAGCAGCATCTTCACTCAGAGAAGCATGTGAGTGTTGGAATGTCAGAGCCTGTACAATAAACACATGGATATAGAGTTATTTAAATTGACAGCCTATGGTTTAATTGTCAGACTCAATTAATTTATTTACCTTCCTCTCACTTTGTTCTTTACGGTTGCTGTCTCCTAAAATGGTAATTGTACAGAAGGTGGCTTCTAATCTATGTGTATGGTTAGACCTGGCAGGAAAGATGGGGATCAAGTATGCAATCAAATATATTAAGGCAGATGAAAACAAAGGGGGAAAGAGAAGTATATTTGTTGGGTGAGCAGGACTGACACATATTGGCCTTCCACCTCCTGGATTTAAATCCAGTCTAAATTAAGGAGATGAGCATCTTCTCAGTAAGGGTTTTATATGGAATGAGTCGATCTGACCCTAGGTTTTAGTAGTCATAGACATGGCTGCTGATTTGTGGAACTAACTGAAAAATAGGCAGAATGTTGAATATGATTGTCAAAGAACCAGTAAAAGTCCTAGAAACTATTGTAATGACAAATAGTTATTTTAGTAGCCATCTGCCAATAGGCCTAATTAAAAATGGACAAAGCCACAGAATGCAATTTCAAAAACAAAATGAATTTTTTTGCATGGGATCAAATTTGTCATTCAACCTGCCTAAAAAGCAGTGGAGCTGATCACTGGCCCACAGCACCTGCTTCTAATTTAACATTAAAATTGACATTCATTCCAAGACCTCAATATGACTGCTGTTTGGAATGGAAAAAATGTCACACTGGAGCCTCAGATGTGCTTTTCTGAGATTGTAACTGTTTGAGGAACGTGCCAGACCTGAGCTTGTGTGGAAGAAGAACTGTAGGCAGACCAGCATATTTACTTGAAACTAGTTTATTTACACTATTTTTACACCATGTACAAGGTGGACCCTGAGAAGGCACATGTCCTCTAAGAGTTGCCCATCTGCTGTACAGAATCTCTAGCACAAGACTGACTGACTGTTAGTGCTACATCATTATCTACTACATAGATTAGTATGTTCATTCTGTTAACCCATTAAACTACACCTCCCCCCAGCATACTATCTCTTATAAAAAACTTTATTAACTATGTCCAACTATTTACATTTGTTTTTGAACTATTTACATGACTTTAGTCTCTTAAACTATTTATATTTACCTTGGATCCGGCACCTGCCCCCAGCCCCCACCCTGAGTCCTCTCACTAGAGCTTGATTCTCTGCGGAGCCTTCACCACTCCTCCAGACCGTGTTGTGGTGACTGCCCCACTGGGACGGGGGTCTGGGAGTGGATTCTGGGGTGGGTCAGCACTGCTTGAGGCGCTTGGAATATTTTTAGGGTCTTCACACCACATATTGTGGTAATCAAAGATTTGTGGTTTGGTGGATATGAGTGCAGTGAAGGCTCTCCTGTTTCTTCGGACAGTACCAAACACTGTCCGGACCAAACATGAATGCAGACACTCTGTTCTGGTGAGAATGAGACCATCTGCTTTGCGGTCACTGATCTAAACTTGCTGGTCTGGTGTTAAGGTTAGGGTTTGACCCTGTGTCGAGTAATATACCACTGTTGTTTTTCACGGAAGTTGTACTCCACTCTCACCCTCTTGTGGTCAGCAGGGGTGACATTAGGTTGAAAGATTGAAGACAATAGAGGAACATGCGTTTTTAGAGGTCGGCCCATGAGCAATTCAGCTGGAGAGAATCCATTAACCAGGGGTGTGGCTCAATAATGCATCAGGGCTGATTGATGCCCAATCTGGATTCTTGGACATCGGAATCTTCCTGGTCCTGACTGCTTGCTCAGCCTCCCTGCTGGCTTGAGGATAAAGAGAGAAGCTGGTAATATGGGTGATCCCATTGTCAGCAGTGAACTCCTGAAAGTGGTCATTTGCAAATTGGGGGCCATTATCCAAAATTTCATCCGAAAACTGGGTGTGAAAGTTGGCCTGTAGCGCCCTGATTATGAACTTTGTTGTGGTTGCATGCAGTCTGACTATTTCTAGCCATCTAGAGTAATGATCATGAGGTATGTCTTACCACAGTAATCAAAGCAGTTGAGCCATGGTCAGTGTGGAAAAGTAGATGGCACCAGGGTATGGCAGGTTAGGATGAAATCTTGAACTACCTGTGAGATGCCTGGCCACCAAACAAATTGCAGAGCTCGTGCTCTGTACTTAGTAGTGCCTAGGTGACCTCTGTGGAGTATACCTTGTTGCATGGACTGAGGAATGACTTAAGCGGTGGTTATAAACTAGGAGGTTATCCACAACAGTCAAGTGGCCGGGTTGCTGATGGTATCTGTGGATGAGGCAGTCAGCAGGACTGTATTTAGACTACCCTTGGAGGCAGAACTCACGCACTTGAACGCGTCTGACGCCCTCTTTTTGGGTGCGTCAGACACCCTAGAGCTTTGTCAGATATGGGCTCATGATAGTTGAGGAGATTGCTTTCGTTTGAGAGGAATGTGGAATCTAAAGCAATAGCGTGGTACCATGGATCTGGAGAGAGCATCAGCCATGGTTTGTGACTTCCCTGGACCAGAAACGGCAGAATAATTGGTAATGCACCAAATTGAGGCAAAATTGTTGAATGCATATGGGCATTTTAACAATCTCTGTGGAATTCGGGAGAGCTATGAGGGGCTTGTGATCTGTTTCTATGTGAAGGGCAACCCCATCAGGTAATCTGAGAACAGCCTATGTAGCTGCCAGTGCCTCTTTCTCAATGGCGGCGTACCTTTGTTCAGTTTCCGCCAGGGCTCTCGATGCAAAATATATTGGTTTCCTATCACCCATTCTTTTGCAGATGGATAGGAACAGTGCCGAGGCCAGTGGAGGAAGTGTCATCAGCGATGACCTTGGGAAAAATGGGGTCGTAATATGCCAGGATGTCCAAGGAGATTAGTCAGTCTTTAGTGGATTGAAAGGCATTGCGTTGTTCAACGCTCCAGAACCATTGCTGGCCTTCCACGGAAGGCCTCTTAAGGGATCTGTGAGTGTGGTCAAGTTTGGGATAAACTAGCCTACCCGGTTTACCATTCCTAGTAAGCGCTGGATATCTGTAATGCACATTGGTTGGGGAAAATTGGTAATGGCCTTTGTTTTGTTCAGGTCCGCCATAGTACCATGTCTTTGGATGATACGGCCTAGAAATTTTATGGTGGTCTTGGCGAATTCACACATTTGTCATTCAATGTGAGGCCTGCTATCTGGAGATGAAGACTTCTCTTGCCTTCTGGTCATGTTCCGCTCTTGCAGAGCTGTGTATGAGGATGTTACCGATGAGGTAGATAACACATTATTTGCCCTCAAGGATTGTAGACATGGTATGTTGGAATATCTCAGGGGCAGACGTGATGCAGAAAGGGATGCGATTAAAGCAAAACCTACCAAATGGTGTGATAAAGGTCATCAGCAGCCTGGACTCCTGGTCGAGGTATCTGCTAAAACCCACTGTTTGCATCAAGTTGGTAAAAAGGATTTTTGGCAAGCTTCACCAGACTGTCGTCTACCGACGCCATTGGGTGGACTTCCCCCTGCACAGCTTTATTTAGCTGCGTGAGATCCACGCAGAGCCGAAGGTGACCATTGGACTTGGGAACTGTAACCAGGCCAGAACACCACCGGATTGGTTGTGTGACCGTGAAATAACACCCCCGTGCAACATGCGGTCAATTTCCTCTTTAACGTTTGTTAGTAGAGGATGTGGTACCCTCCTGGGGGTGAACAAGTACACTGGCATGGTGTCTGGGAGCAGAGAAGTGTGATGTTAATTTTTCAGCTTACCCAGCTCTTGAAAGAGTTGCAAAAATTCCTGATGGAATGTGGTCCTGGTGTTTGGTGGAAGGATCTCATCTATTTTCTGTATGATGCCCAACTGTACACATGCAGTCCTGCTAAATAAAGAAATACTTTGGTTATGCAGGATATAGAGGGCTTCTGTCATCACCCTTTGTGGCATGGTGTAGATGTAATCTGACCCTTGACTGTTGCTGAGATGCATGGGCAAGATGTCGGTCTGACTGGGGATCCTTGTCATCGTGGGCCAAGGTGTTTGTCGTATGGCGCCAACTGTCGTCTAGATTGGTGCCACCATCACTGCTACTACATTTGAGGAATGTGCCAAGCCTGAGCTCTTGTGTAAAGGAACTGTAGGCAGACCAGGCTATTTATTTAAAACTAGTTTATTTACACAATTTACAACATATACAAGGTGGGTTACTGAGAAGGCACACCTCCTAAGAGTTGCCCATCTGCTGTACAGCGTGTCTAACACACGACAGACTGATGTCAGTGCTACATCATCATCTACCTCAGGTTAGCATATCCATTCTGTTAACCCTTTATCCTACAATAACTAAGGTAAAACATTGGGTCGGTTGCAAGGAGGTGTATTCTGTATGGCCATGCTACGCCTAATATATTACTTGATGCTGTTACTGGGTACCAAAAAAAAGAAATCAATATTCCAGCACCAGTACTCTAACAACTTGTATTTAAAAGGACCTTTAACATGAAAAAATAAAAGTCTCCAGGCAGTTCAAAAATAGTTGTAACGAAAACGGATGTCATGTCAGAAAGGAAGAGGATAAGATGGGTTTCAAGGCGGTTATTAAGTGTATAGAGAGTGGTGCAGGTGCAGAGAATTTTAGAGAAGGAGTTTCAACTATTAGGACTGCGGAGACTAAAGATTGTACCAGCAATGATTGGTTGGGGAGGATGGTAGATGACTGGTGTTAAAGGAGTGGAGTGCTTGGAAAGAAATATAGGGCTGGAGGCGATCATAGAAATAGGATAGAGCAAGGTAATTGGAAGGATTACGGGACAAAGATTTTGAATTTGAATGTGTTGAGGGAATAGGAAGCCACTGTAGGTTCATGAGACGAGAGTAGTGGGTGAATCAATGTTGTGCGGTTCAAGATACATGCAGCAGAATTTTGGGCCAGTTGAAGTTTACAGAAAATGGAGGATAGGAAACCAGCAAGGACATATTACAAGTGTCTGGAAGAGATGTAAGACCAAAAGACGTAGGAGCAGAAGTAGGCCATTCGGCGCATCGAGTTTGCTCCACCATTCAATGAGATCATGGCTGATCTGATAATCCTTAGCTCCACTTTCCTGCCTTTTCCCTATATCCTTTGATTCCCTTACTGATTAAAAATCTGTCTATCTGAGCCTTGAATATACTTAACGACCCAGCCTCCACAGCCCACTGCGGTAATTCCACAGATTGACTACCCTCTGAGAGAAGAAATTCCTCGTCATCTCTGTTTTAAATGGGCTCTCTCTTACTCTGTGATTATGCCCTCTGGTCCTAGACTCTCCCACAAGGGGAAACAACCTCTCAGCACCTGCCCTGTCAAGCCCCTAAGAATCTTATATGTTTCAATAAGGTTGTCTATCATTCTTCTAAACTCCAATGAGCACAGGCCCAATCTACTCAACCTCTCCTCATGAGAAAATCCCTTCATACCCAGGATCAACCTAGTGAACCTTCTCTAGACTGCCTCCAATGCCAGTATATCTTTCTTTAGATAAGGGGACCAAAATTGTTCACAGTATTCTAGGTGTGGTCTAACTAGTGCCTTGTATAGTTTTAGCAAGACTTCCCTATTTTTATACTCCATTCTCTTTGAAATAAAAGCCAACATTCCATTTGCCTTCCCTATTGCCTGTTGAACTTGTATGTTAGCTTTTTGGAATTCATGCACAAGGACTCCCAAATCCCTCTCTGCTGCAGCCTTCTGCAGTTTTTCTCCATTTAAATAATATTCAGCTCCTTTATTCTTCCTGCCAAAGTGCATAACCTCACATTTTCCCACATTATATTCCATCTGCCAAGTTTTTGCCCACTCACTTAACCTGTCTATATCCCTCTGTAGACTCCTGGTGTCATTCTCACCACTTTCCTTCCCACCTATTTTTGTCATCTGCAAACTTGGCGATAATACATTCACTTCCCTCAACTAAGTCATTAATATATATTGTAAATAATTGAGGCCCCAGCACTGATCCCTGTGGCACTTCACTAGTTACAGGTTGCCGTCCGAAAATTTCCCCTTATCCCAACTCTGTCTTCTATTAGTTGGCCAATCCTCTATCCGTGCTAATATACTACCCCCAACACTATGGGCTCTTATCTTATTAAGTAGCCTTATGTGTGGTGCCTTATCGAATGCCTTTTGGAAACCCAATTATATTACATTTACTGGTTCATCTTTATCTATCCTGCTTGTTACCTCCTCAAAGAATTCTAACAAACTTGTTAGGCATGATTTCCCCTTCATGAAGCCATGCTAACTCTGATTGATTAGATTATGTATTTCTAAATGCTCTGCTATTACATCCTTTATAATATAGACTCCAACATTTTCCCAGTGACAGATGTTAAGCTAACTGGCCTATAGTTACCTGTTTTTTGTCTCCCTCCCTTTTTTGGATAAGGGTGTTACATTGGCCATTCTCCAAACCTCTGGGGCTTCTCCAGAATCTAAGGATTCTTTGAAGATTACTACCAGTGCACCCACTACCTCTGTAGCTACTTCCTTTAATATCCTACAATGCAGCCCATCAAGTCCAGGGGACTTATTGGCCTTTAGCCCCATTAGTTTCCCTAGAACTTTTTCTCGAGTGATAGTTATTGTATTTATTTCCTTCCCGCCTTTTGCCCCTCGATTATTTAGTATTTTTGGAATGCTATTAGTGTCTTCCATTAAGACTGAAGCAAAGTATTTATTCAACTCCCCTGCCAATTCCTGCTTCCCCATTATTATTTCACCAGCCTCCTTCTCTAAGGGGCCTATGTTCATTTTGGCTTCTCTCTTCCTTTTTATATATTTAAAGAAGCTCTAACTGTCCATTTTTTAATATTACTTGCTAGTTTACCCTCAAAGTTTATTTTCTCCCTCATTATTTTTTTGGTAATCTTTTATTGGTTTTTTAAAACTTTCCCAATCCTCTGGCTTACCCGCTAATCCTTGCCACATTGTATACTTTTCTTTCAATTTGATACTGACTTTAACTTTGTTTCTCCCATGTTCTTGGAAGGCCTCTGAGCAACTTGAATAGCTCCCTGTATCACGGTGCTGTGGTCAGTTCGCTCACCCTCCCTGCAGTCCCCGCTCTCATCCACACAGCTTTCAAGGACCTTGTAACTGTTGGACAATTGCAAGGGACAATGTGCAATGGTGTTTCTTGTCACTCAACTTGATGAACACAAAATTCACTAAAAAAAAATAAAAATTTAGCCAAATGTACCAAATATTTTTTGGTAGGTTTAGTGTCAGCTATGACTCATTTGGTAGCACTCTCACCTCAGTCAGAAGATTGTGTGTTCAAGTCCCACTCCAGGACTTGTGCACAAAATTCAAGGTTGGCAGTCGAGTGCAGTACTGAGGGAATGCTGCACTCTCAGAGGTGCCATCTTTCGGACGGGACATTAAACTGACTCCGTGGGCTAGATTATAGGCAGCCCATTGGGGCGGGAACTTTGGTGGTCAGATCCAGACCCACTTAATTTGAGAGGCCCTGCTTCAGTCTCCTGGCGGTGGGAGAATCTCTCCTGATTAATTTGGAGGGCAGATGGCGCTGATGTGGGATTCCTGGTCGCTGCTGGGGTGTCAATTTGACTCATTAATGAGCCAATTGACACCCATTATCCCTGAGCCCTGCAATTTAGTAGAGGCTCGGAGATTAAATGGTGGCCACATGTTTCTCCGATGTTCTTGGGGCAGGAGGTGTCAGCATGGATGATGCATGCTCACAAAAAAAACCAAAAGAGGCAAAGGCAAGAGAAGAATTCCAGGCTCAATCCCCCATAGGCTGCCCTAGAAATAAAGGACAAAAGGTGCTCTTAAGGGATGCAGGAAAAACAATGAAAATAAGGGATGATCCCTTGAAATACAGGACAGTAGGTCACCCTGGGTGGGTGAAATCCTCGTCGGCCGTACAATATCGCAACCCCTGTCTTCCCTCTCAAGTAGATGTAAAAGATCCCATGGTGCTATTTTAAAGAAGAACAGGGGAGTTATCCAGGATGTCCTTGCTAATATTTATCCCTCAAGCAACATCACAAAAACAGATTATCTGGTCAATAACGCATTGCTATTTATGGGAGCTTACTTACATGGATTTGCTGCTGCATTTCCAAAATTGCAACAGTGCCTACACCTCAAAAGTATTTATTTGCTCTCTTCGTCTACCACTGTTCTTTGGCCTGACTAGCTGCCTTATGCAACCATTGAGCATATTTGTAATTGTAACTGTCTAAATTTCATGGCAGGAAGGCACAGGAAGAGATGATTGCAGAACTCAGGCAGCAGAAGTTTTACTTGGAGACTCAGGCAGGGAAGCTGGATGCTCACAACCAGAAACTAGAGGAACAAATGGATAAAATCAACCAGGATGAACAAAGCAGCAAAAACAAACTGCTGGAGGTCGAGACCAAGCTCAGGGAGGTGAGGACACACAAATGATGATAATATGGAAATAGATGGTAAAACTTGTGTATCTGGCCTGCACATCCAAGCAAACAATCAATGTTAATGGTGTGAAATTCAGAATTGAGTTGATGAGTGGCAAGTAACATTCACACCACACAAGCGCCAGACAATAACCATCTCCAACAAGAGAGAATCTAACACCTCCCCTTGACATTCAACAGCATTACCGCAGCTGAATCGTTCCACCATCAACATCCTGGCAATTACCATTGACCTGAAACTTAACTAGATCAACCAAATAAACACTGGCTACAAGAGTAGGTTAGAGGCTGGAAATACTATGGCAAGTAACTCACTCCTGTCTCCCCAAAGCCTGTTCACCATACACAAGGCACAAGTCAGGAGTGTGATAGAATACTCGCCAACAACACTTAAGAAGCTTGACACGACCCAGGACAAACCAGCCTGCTTGATTGGCAACCCACCACCACCTTAAACATTCACTTCCACCACCGATGCACAGAAGCAGCAGTGTGTACCATCTACAAGATACACTGCAGCAACTCGGCAAGCCTCCCTCAAAACCTGTGATTTCTACCACCTAGAAGGACAAAGGTAACAGGTGCATGGGAATATCACTACCTTTAAGTTCCCCTCCAAGTCACACACCATCCTGACTTGGAACTATATCGCCGCTCCTTCACTATCACTGGGTCAAAACCCTGGAACTCCCTTACTAACAGCATTGCAGGTGTACCTATAGTAGATGGACTGCAACGGTTCATGAAGGCAGCTCACCGCCACCACCTCGAGCAATTGGGATGGGAAACAAATGCTGGCCTTGCCAGCGTCACTTACATCCTGTGAAAGAATAAAAAAAGTTAACAGATGTGTGCTATTTGATTAGTAATGGCGATAATGGTTTTGTAAGCTGATATTTTTACAGGTGTAAACTCACCAATCATAAAAAGCACTGGGATTCTGATTTTGGTATCTAATCAGCTTTAACCAATAAAGGCCCCTCAAAGAAAGGAGAAACTGTGTAAAACTTGAAATTTACAACAACAACCTGTATTTATATAGAGCTCTAATGTGATTAGAAAGCCTTAAGTGCTACACAGGTGTGCTTTAAAGCAAAATTTGACTCCAAGCCACATGAGATATTAGGGAAAATAACCAAAAGCATGGTCAAAGAGGTAAACTTTAAGGAATGTCTTAAAGGAGGGAAGAGAGGTAGGACGGTTTAAGGAGGGAATTCCAGAGCTTGGGGCCTTGGCAGCTGAAGGCATGGGCACCAATGGGATGTTCAAGAGGCTAGAATTAGAGGTGCACAGATATGAGTTATGGGGCTGAAGGAGGTTGGTGATAGGGAGGGGTCAGGCAATGGAGAGATTTGAAAACAAGGATAAGAATTTTTAAATTGTCGCATTGCTTAAATGGGAGCCAAATTTAGGATATAAGATGCCATCTGGTAATGATATAAATATATCAATTCAATTTGTTTTTTTAACAGTAACATTGTAAAATTAGTACAGATTGCTGCAATCATTGCTGGTTGCTCTATAGGAATCTTACTTTTGTGCTATTCCACAGGTCAGCTTGGAACATGAGCAGCAGAAATTGGAGCTGAAGAAACAGGGCAATGAATTGCAGTTGGCTTTGCAGGAAAAGGAGGCTCAGATTAGGAGTCTGCAAAATACAAAAACTGCCCTGGAGAACCAGCTGCAAATGGCCAAGGCAGAGCTGGAGGAGACCACTGCTGAGGCAGAGGAAGAGATCCAATCTCTGAGGGTCAGTACCATCATCATGCCCAGTCTAAGTGTAGGGCTGATACCACCTGTTTATTTTTAGAAGACTCTTTGGATGATGTTGTTAGAGATTTTTGGAAAGCTGCATAGTGGGAGGATAAGTGTAATTTTTTGTCATTTGTGACGTAACCAAGGAAACGATCAGTTTCTGAGCGAGCTCTTTACAGAACGCTGTGGACACGACAGAATTATGAAGTGCGTTTTAACCAGAGATGCCTTTGCCAGTGTGCAATATCTGAATCTATCCTTGACATTTGAGGGAGATTTTGATTGAGATCCATGCATTGTCTCATGTAACAGTCAACCTTTTGTTACCTCTGTTTTATGCTTTGTGATAGTGTGAATACCGTCCACAAACCACTACCTCCAATTATTTAGTCATGGAGTGCCACAGCCTGTTATCACCTCAGAGGAAATGCGACACAAAATGTCTGCTTCCATTTGCAATAGTCGATGCATAAACATAGGTGATGACAGGTAGCCAAGAAGTGTATTAAGCCTCAATTTAACATGTATATAGGCCAGGATTTTATGGCCCCTCCTGCCCGGCGGGATATTGCGTTCCAGCCGAACTGGATGGAGATTTAAATGGCTCGCTGCATCCGCCGGGGGGAGATGCGCCGTGGCGGGGCTGTAAAATCCTGGCCTTGCAGTGTGAGTAATCAGTAGAATACATTGTTTATTATACAGTGAAGCTACTCAGCAGAACCTTGTGATATTTTGCTTCTTTTTCCTCAGGCACACCGTGATGAAATTCACAACAAGTTTGAAGCCCTTCGAGAGAGTTGCACAGTATGTACGGAGCACTTGAAACAGTTCACTCTGATTGCACGCACAAGTGTTAACAGCATTTTAATTGTGTTTTTGCTGAATTGTTGGACAGATCAAGAAATCTGATTGTCCTAACAAATGAAGTGTATAATGATACCTAACTATGTGATTTAACCCAAATGCAGCTGCCTTTTATAAAGTTCTTTTTATTCTTTCACAGGATGTGGGCATCACTGGCTAGGCCAGCATTTATTGCCCACCTCTAATTACCCTTGAGAAGGTAGTGGTGAGTTGCCTTCTTGAACCGCTGCAGCCCATATGGTGTAGGTACACCCACAGTGCTGTTAGGGAGGGAGTTCCAGGATTTTGACCCGGCGCCGCTGAAGGAATGGCGATATAATTCCAAGTCGGGATGGTGTATGACTTGGAAGGGAGCTTGAGGGGGTGGTGTCCCCATGCATCTGCTGTCCTTGGCCTTCTAGGTGGTCGAGGTTACAGATTTGAAAGGTGGCTGAAGGAGCCTTGGTGAGTTGCTGCAGTGCACCTTGTAGATGGTGCACACTGCTGCCACTGTGCACCGGTGGTGGAGGGAAAGGATGTTGAAGGTGGAGAATGGGGTGCCAGTCACGTGGGCTGTTTTGTCCTGAATGTCTAGCTTCTTGAGTATTGTTGGAGCTGCATTCATCCAGGCAAGTGGAGAGAATTCTATCACACTCCTGACTTGTGCCTTGTAGGTGGTGAACAGCCTTTGGAGAGTCAGGACATGAGTTACTCTCCACAGAATTCCTAGCCTCTGACCTGCTCTTGGAGCCACAGTATTTATATGGCTGGTACTGTTCTGTTTCTGGTCAGTGGTAACCCCTAGGATGTTGATAGTGAAGGATTCTGTGATGGTAATGTCATTGAATGTCAGTGGGAGATGTTTGGATTCTCTCTTGTTGGATATGGTCATTGCCTAGCACTTCAGTAGCATGAATGTTACTTGCCACTTATCAGCCCAAGCCTGAATATTGTCCAGGTCTTGCTACATATGGGTATGGACAGCTTCAGTACCTGATGAGCCGCGGGTGGTGCTGAACATGGTGCAATCATCAGCAAACATTCTCACTTCTGACCTTATGATGGAGAGAAGGTCATTGATGAAGCAGCTGAAGATGGTTGGGCCTAGGACATTACCCTGAGGAACTCCTGTAGTGATGTCCTGGGACTGCGATGATTGACCTCCAACAACCACCACCATCTTTCTTTGCCTTAGGCATGACTCCAACCAGTGAAGAGCTTTCTCCCTAATTCTCATTGACTTCAGTTTTTCTGGGGCTCCTTGATACCACATTCGGTCAAGTGCCACCTTGATGTCAAAGACAATCACCCTCATCTCATCTCTTGGGTTCAGCTCTTTTTTGTCCATATTTGGACTAAGGCTGTAATGAGGTCAGGAGCTGAGTGGCCCTGGCAGAACCCAAACTGAGTGTCAGTGAGCAGGTTATTGTTGAGTAAGTGTCACTTGATAGCACTGTCGACGACCTCTTCCAACACTTTGCTGATGATCGAGAATAGACTGATGGGACGGCAATTGGGTGGTCTGAATTGGTCCTGCTTTTTATAGAGTGAACCCTTTCATCACTCCAAACAGCTGTTTTAGTCCATTGGAGCCTATTTTTTGGCTACTCAGCTTGTTTCAAATGGGAAACTGTCAGCATAGAGGAGTTTTGGCTTAGACTTGATTGAGTTCCAGAGGTAGAAGTGTAAGCGTGATAAATCATTGCACAACATAGTTCCCAAAGTTACATTTGGGGCCTTTTCTCACAAGAGTTTAGACTGTGTGTGTATGTATTTAAGCTTACCGCCCCAGCTGAGATCCAACACTCACTGACTTTGAGATTATCTTGACTAGCCTCAACACCAAATTGATCTTCTGGTAATGTGACCAGGATATCTAACAGGAATAAACCTTCCTGATTTATTTCATCTCCTTGGATCAGGCAGTGCTGCTGCAGGATTCATCTCCTTACTTCAATAATCTTTGAGATTGTCACAAGATCAGACCTGCTTTTAGATTTACTATTGAACAAATGTGCAAGTGAATAATAAGAATATAACGCGTATTTTTACAGAAGGTGTACTAGGACTTCGAAAGGAAAATAAAAGGTCACAGTGCATGTTCTAAATTACTTTGGAAACAACATTTGAGTTACATAGTGATCCATTTTTTTCTCTCCACCAAAGAGACTGCATTCTCTTAATTGATTTTCCTCTCATCCCAACTCGTGTATATTTCCTCACCTGTCCTGAGTTTGAAGATGCATCACTAAACTGATCACACCAGTCTGTATTTTTATGAATGTGGTGTTGCTTGGCTCCCTCCTTCAAGTCTACAATTTGAAAACCATTTCTAAAAGGTATTTGTATTTATTTAGCTGGGAGGTGTAGATTTTATATAAGGCATACTTTTAACTCTCTGTACTGTGACTGGATTTAAAGGAACAACCCACCAAGCTGAAACTAGAGAAAAAAATTGTCACACTGCATCTAAGTATTTTCAAGTTTATTTGCGAACCTGCTGTGTGCTGTTCTGTGTATCATCCACACATGAAATAGAAATGTAAATATTTTAATTTAATAAAGCTGAATGTGCTCTGAGCTGTAAATTGGTCGGCATGAATTTAGCCTGGCTTTAACCACTAGAGTTGGAAATGTATAGTGACTGGTCAGTGTTAAGGTGGATGGATACTCTTGATGCAGTGATGAACTTCGTTAATTCTCGTACGGGACTCTAAATGAGGGTACACAATCTTAGTGGAGAAAAAGATGACTTTAGGAAGCTACAATATCCCTAGCATCACGGTTGAGTGGTGTTTGATTGTTTTGACTGCTAACTGAAATAATGATGAGAAGGGAGGGAACAGGGCAACAGTTTTTGGGTTGGGGAAACCTGGAAGAATGCCACCAGGACCTTATTTCCATTTCTGAAATCTGTTTCCCAGCCAGATTGCGACGCTGGCAATTGAGTGGGTAGGTCTTCGGCACCAGGCCGCAGCTGCAGAAAGGAGGGAGGGAGAGATGGGGGCTGGAGAGACTGGGGGAGGAGGGAAAGAAGTTTGTGGAAGGGGCTAGAAAGATCAGGAGCGGGGGAAGAGATGATCTTGGAAGTCTCTGGAAGACATTTGTGGTTTGCGGGAGGAGATCATAGGCTGTGAAGGACATCAGAAAGGCATTTCAACCTTGCAGGGTTGTTGAGGGATGTTGTGTCTGATTGCTGGAGAGTTATAAGGTTTGCTTTGGGGGGCAGGGGGAACACTCCTCTTCCTAAATGAGCCATATGCCTCCTGGGAATGCGTGGGTCGCCTGCACCCCACCACACATTTATTACACTGGAAGTGGGTGGGTTCAAGGTTTTTGAAGGGGTGTCCCTGGGGTCTGTGTCTCCCAGCAGTGATCAGGCCATATGTATATATCTTCAAAAAGGAAGTTTTGGGTAGTAAGGGAACAGTCTCTGTAAAGTGTTTAAAGCCAATTTCTGGGCTTTGATGTGTGACTTCTTGGGGTGCTGGGATTTGAGGCTGACCCAGTGGTACGTAGAGGAGATTTGTGTTCAATAAAAGGGAATGGAGGGGAGGCAGGTCAATAATAATTTACTTAATGGACAGTGGCTAAAATTGTTTACTTAATCGAACTGACTAAAATTGTAATTTAGAATGACATGAGAGAATAGAGTATATTTGGTGAATTAAGTATTGGCATTAGGATGTTTATTTAATAAAATGATCTAGAGCTCAGAGATTTTATTTGAATGCATTGAATACCTAAATACCTTGCAGTACTTGTCAGGTTGTGTGTGTATAGTTGTGCTGGGAGCATGTCTTTTAAGTAGTGCGTGCATGCAGACAAAAGATTGGCCTGTTTATGTGATCCTGTTGTTTCTGGGACAGGTTATCTCTGATCTGGAGGAACAGTTAAACCAGCTGAGCCAGGAAAACGCCGAGCTGAACAGCCAGAACTACTACCTGACCAAACAGATAGAAGAGTTGTCATGCGTTGGAGATGAACGAGCCCAGCTCCGGCAGGAAATGGGCAGGATGCGCCAGGAGCTATCTGATCAAGAACTTCAACTCAGTAACCAAAAACAGGTTAGCGCACACCTACTGTCAGTGATTAATTAATCTCAACATTCTCATCAAATCTAGCTATTCGTCATGCCTATTGATATATTTTTAAAAAACATATAAAGACACACAGGTATTGGAAATAATTAACATATTTGCTTTGAACCATCAGAGCCAGAGTTCTTCCGTGCAGTTGTTTAGGAGACCTTGGCACTGATTCAAAGCAATTGGAGAATGTTGAGGTTGACCAATTTGTCAGTCCCACATCAATCAGTCTAGTAATGTGTTAAGGTAGACAGTCTGAACGTCAACTAACACTAAAATCAGAACTAAAACAACAGAGTAGATTTTAGTAGATGATATTGTAAATTTATGGGTTAATAAACATTTTATACATCTTGAGTGCTGGGAGAAACCTTGGCGTTTTCTGCTCCATTATATCTGACATATTCCTTCATTTGAATATACCTTTTATTCCATTTCTCTTTCAGACAATAGAGACACTAAAGACGACCTGCTCAATGTTGGAGGAGCAGGTAATGGACTTGGAGACATTGAATGATGAACTCCTTGAGAAAGAACGACAATGGGAAACCTGGAAGGCAGAGTTTGAAGAAGAAAAAACGCAACTTGAGCGACGCATCCAAGAAATGAAGAGGCTACTGGATATGGAAAAGCAGAGCAGGTATTGTAACGTAAGAGAAAATGCTGAGTAATGGATAATCACTGTACAGTGGAATATTGAGTGAGTATTGGTATTAAAGTAGGAATATTAATCTGTTAACAGTGTACCAGGGGATCAGGACTATACTGATCAGATGCTAGAAAGCCCATTTGCTACCAGAACCATTTTAAATTAAAGTGCAGGTAACTGTCTTCCAGTCATTTGGCGGAATTTTACGCAGTGGGATTTTACAGTCCTGCCAAAGTCAATGGAATCGAGACTGGCTCGCTGCATTTTACGGTCCTGTTCCCGCTGCAGCGGGGCCATGAAATTCCAGCCATAGGGTATTTGTGTAGAGAGTGACAAATAGAGCAACATATTTGAGAATTGAAACTGATGATGAGGGCAGTGGGTGGTGGGGCGGGAAGAAATCCTGTTTCCCTGATGTGGCATCACAAACACGATGTGAATTGTCAAGGCAACTTTCTTCAACCCCTAAACTGCAGAAGTCATTTAAATTCACTATTTTCAATCTAAGTTCTGTTTGCACTGTTATAAATAGAACATGTCATGGCCAGTCGTGATTCATGAATAAATCCCTGCTTGTGAGTTATCCAGTCTTCTATTGTGTAGGTATTTCATAAAAGTCACGGTTGTCATGATGGCTACTACTGATTATAAAAATGCTCTAACACAGCTTTTGGAACTGAATGTCTAAATTATTAAAATCCGTTTATCCTTCTGTCTCAAGTCCTATTTAAACAGCTGAACTTCCTTTCATTTTTAAAAAGGAACAAAGTATTTCTTGATATCTGAGATTTTTGCTTTACAAATTTAATCTGCCCTCAGAATGAATGTACATGCATTTGTGTACTTGCTCAATGTATTGTGAAATTTCTTGTTGCCTCTTGTGTTACCTAGAAATGGACAAATTATGCATTGTAACTGGTCTTGCAAAAGGCAGTGATTCCAAGCATTTCCTTCTGTTGTTTTTAGAGCTTGATGTCTTCTAGTGGTCTGTGGCACAGCAATTACATTTACTAGTTGCCCAATTAAGAAAGTTTTAGACAGTTAGAGATCAGCGCACACACCAACTCTTATGGACCTCACTTACTAATAAACCATTACCAGGAAATGTAAATCAACAAACCTGAAGAGACTACATGTAGCGCAGGTTTTTGTTTTTTAGTTGTTGCTGCCAGGATATACACTGTACCCGGTCAGCTGTCATGATCTCTGCCTTGTCGATGTCACTAATTCATTAATTCTCCCAGTTCATTGCTGAGGATATGTTTCCACCGCCTGTGCAGTCTTGTCATTACATGGATATTGATCCAAAATGGATGTGTGAAAATGGCTGTAGTCTTATGGTTTTTTTTCTGGTTTACCTTCCTTTAATTTCACAGAATGCGCGCAGACCAGCGTGGCAATGAGTCCCGTCAGGCTGTGGAACTAGCTGTGAAGGAGCACAAGGCTGAGATCCTGACCTTACAACATTCTTTGAAAGAGCAGAAACTGAAGGCGGAAAGCCTTTCTGATACGGTTAGTTTCTGCCTGAAAGCTACACCTGTGTTTACTTTAGAACTTTGATAGGGTCGCTACTGTAGAGGCAGTGTAACACACTTGTTAATGTCTGAATGCAAGATCAAACTGCTCAGAAAAGCAATTAAATTTGACTAGATGACAACATGGTGGTTATGAGATAGCATCAAATATATGAAAATTAAACTCTTGTCAGCAGGAGTGCTGATCATATGCATTCTTTCTACTTTGTAATTATATTTGTGGCAGTGTTTCTGTAAGAGACTTTGCACAAACTGTCGGCTTTTCAGATAACAGGTTGCTGATTGTGGTTTATTCAATACTCTTGACATTTCAAGGCAAAACCAAATCATGGAAGGACATATTGTTCAGAGGATGAGTTTTACAGTGGAAGAACTATTTTTTTTAAGAAGATAAACCTGGGTGAAAGATCAATGCCCACAATACAAGTTAAAAGAGTAGAGGAAAATATTAGGTAATTCAAGAATTGGTGGTTAAGTGACAGCGAGCTTGTGCTGTTCAAAGTGTGTGATTGGAAGAAAAGACAAAGGTAAACAGCTTTACAGTTTGGAAGCCATGGAGAAATGAAGAGTTGAGAGGGGAAATAACTGTTGGCGAGACTTGGCAGAGGAAGAAACAAGATTTTTATTGCATTACGAACGTTCAGGAAGTTGTGAGCATTGGGCGTGTTGTCTGATGGAAGTAAAGTATAATCATCAGCAGAAAAATGTATAGGATTGGATGTTCAGTAAAGGAAATTATTGATCTGAAGCAGACTTTGTGTAGGCAAGAAGTCTGAGCTTGGGAAAGTCTGATTATGGGAAATGATACACGGGTAATGTTAGAGAAGAGGCCAGATAGCCATGAACATAGCTTTCGTAGAAGGATATAACCTTTGTTTTAAAGCATCATATGGACCTGAACGAATTTTGGCTTTGGAAACGTCCACAGTAATGGCCAGTGATTAACCAAACTGAAACCAGAGTGTGGGTTTCATCACATAAACATTAAAAGAGCTTCCTATACCAGAAACAACAACCTATGGATGGGGATGGGAGCAGCTTCCACTATATTTTGTGTCTTTATCCAGACAACAGCTGACCCGCTGGCTACTCAAGTGCCCCCTCTTCTGATATTAGTTGATAGGATCTAAGCTCTAGGTAGCACCATGCGCATTCCACATGGACTGTAGCATTGTTTAGGCCAGCGTCAGAAATTTGGTGATTTAGGAGACCTGTAGAGTTGCAATTTAAAATTAATCAAGAATTATAGCTTTCTTCATTATTCTACTCCCCTCACCTATGGTTTGTTTCTTCACTGGAAATTGCCAACTACATGTTACTAATAGGCGAGAGGCTGATTTATTTCCTCTGCTATCTTTTGAAAGACAGTATCCTTACACACCCTCTGCAAAAAAAGGGTGTTTGGCTGTAACATGTGTTTGCCCATTATTCCCTAGTTCTCTCGTAATTTGCGTTATAAGCATTGCAATTTCATCTCGCAATAGAAAATCATGTCCTGGGTACTGCCAGGGGTAAGGGAAGAAATGTAATGTGTATGTGTGTGTTCGTGTAAGCATGCTGGCCTGATGTATAGGAAAAGATTCTGGAAGTTGCCAAACTATCTCATATGTAGTATTTTTTTTTGTGGAACATTGCACATTGTCATGAAAAGCAATTACATCCACAAATTACTTGCAGGCATTTTGAACTTTTTAAGAAAGACTTGTGTGTTTTTAAAGAAATACAACTGAGGACACTGAAAAGATGGCTGATTAATGTAAAGTGACCACTTTCTGGAAAATTGCTATGTGGATCATACTGACAGACCTGCCCTGAGAGAACATGGAATGTCACACCTGAAAAGGTGTCATGGCCTTCTTCAAGCAGAGACAATTAAAGGGGGATAGGAAAGATGCAAAACACTGAACTTTAATCTCCTGTGGTTTGGAGACAAAAGACTGATTTGCCATCTCAGCAGTCACCCAAAAATCCATCCCTTGTTGATTTATATCTCAATGGGCTGAATCTTCCGGTTGGCGTGCGGTGCCGGGCCCGACATGCCGACGTGTAAAATGATGCACGATGATGTTGGGCGTGCATCCCAATGTCATTGCGCGGCATCGCGATGTTTCGTTTGGTGGACGCACGCCGGAGTCGGCTGCGCGCCAGCCAAAATGTCAATGCCCTATTAAGGCCATTAAGAAAGTAATTAAACTAGTTAAGAATGCTGCCCGTGCAACCTTAAGGTTGGCGGGCAGCCGAAAAGCCAAAGCGGCCTTCGCATTTTTCAGGAAACTTCATCCACGGGCGGGATGAGGTTTCCTGAAGCTTTTATAAAACCAATAAATTAATTTTCCCACCTTTACAAACATGTCCCAACTCATGTGACACTGTCACATGAGGGGACATGTTTAAATAAATGTTCACATCATTTATTAAACTCTTTTATTATCTATTCAATCTCCCCGAGGCAGCTCCGTGCCTCAGAGATTGCTGCACTTTTTCGCGTGCATGCGTGGAAGAGCGCAGGCCCCAACTCTCCCTCCTCCCCCCGTCCGCACAGGTAGTGCTGGGCCACGCGTTATGCTGGGCAGGCCTTAATTGGCCTGCCCGCGTAAAATTGCGGCGCACAACCGATCGTGGGCGGCGATCGACTCCGCGCCCAGCCCACCTGCCATAGGAAAAATCCAGGCCAATGTGTAAATAGTTCTGAGATGGATGGAAGATGACTATTTCTCCTCAGAAAAGATGGTTAAAAAGCTAGCTGCAGAGAAGTGCAGTGTGTGCTGAGAGTGACAGCACAAGAAGACCGACTAGTCGTCTCTGCAGTTGCAGGCAAAGTCTCTCTCTCTTGCTGGGAGCAAGGCTCAGCAGAAGCCACAATCAAAATGGAAATAGGACAGCCTCTTCAGCTAACCTGCAGAACCAAGTGTCTCCAAACCAACTGCAAAACGCCCAAAGTCAGCTCTACCGGAATTACCCAACACAACGGCTGCAATGTACTGCCATCAACGCCTCATGGACTCGTATATGTTTTTCAACTTTTATTTGGACTATTCTCATTTCTGATATGTATGAATGTTTGTCACGGTTTTATTATTTTTCTTGGTTTTTAGTAACTAATAAACTTGCTCTTTCTTTGACTCAAGAAAGCCTGGTTAAATTGGCATTTTCTTTGAAAAAAAGTGCATTTTGACTGGGAAACGGTATCCATGGGGGAATGGATCCCTTCTGAGTTAACCTTGTTGCAACCAACTGAGGGGGTTGAATAAAGAAAGGGAGTTGGTTCATTTCTCCTTACCTGGGAGGATAACAAAATTGGGGTCCCATTTGGGAAGTTAACAAATTAGGAGGCCTCGTCTGGGGACTGGTGGGAACAACATTGATACTACTTAGAGCTTAGATCCTATCAACCAATATTAGAGAAGGCGGCATTTGAGTAGCCAGTGAGCCAGTTGTCTGGATAAAGACACAAAATATAGTAGAAGCTGCTCCCATCCCCATCCATAGGTGGTTGTTTCTGATATAAAAAGCTCTTTTAATAGCTATATGATGAAACCCACACTCTGGTTTCAGTTTGGTTAATCACTGGCCATTGCCTTCGACATTTCCAAAGCCAAAATTCGTTCAAGTCCATATGATGCTTTAAAACAAAGCCATGTTCGTGGCTACCTGACTCTGCTATACAGAGGTGCTGTTCCATAGCATGATGCAAGATGTCATACTGCTGAGGAAAACAAGATTTTACAGTTGAATAAATTAATCTGTCAAGTCCGAGAACTGAAGCATCACCCGGTTCTGACTCACTGCATTAGTGTGTTACATTACACATTTGTAAAAATGACTCTCAGAAATTCAAGCACTTAAGAAATTGAAAACAGCCTGCACTGCGATTTCATGCATTTTCATATATTAAGGTCCGTTCAGCTTCCTGAAAAGGCTTTGAGCTTTAAGTAAATTGTAGATTTTATTTTAACACCATTTTAACTTAAAAGTATTTTATTTTTAAGAAGTGATTGTAATCTCATAACCTTATGTTCCATTTGGTTTGAGACCTCTGAATTTAGTTCTAATTCGTCTTGCATACCCTCCCCAGTTGTTTTTTTTAACATATTTTAATGTATTTTTCTGATGATTAAAGTTGCACACTGCGCTTGTATTGGTACAAATCATTTTAGTTTCTCTGGCTTTAATGTATAGTACTTAGGACCACTGAAAGAACTTCTGCTGCACTCTTCACTTGTCAGGCAATCTGCAAATGCAACATTTAACATTGGGAACAAAACATAATTCTGCACATAATAACAATGTAAAGTAATAAAATATAAAAATGCGATTAGTAAGGAAATTGAACAATCCAGCAGAGTGCTTTTTGAAAGTCAGATTAATTGTTAGAAATTTGAACAAAGTTAGATTTATGTGATCTACCATCAAATGGCTTATGATATTGAGTGGCATTGCTGCTGAATTGACACCATCTTCAGGAGTCCGTTTTTGAGAATAAACAGCATAAATACATTAGCTCTCTGTTCTGGAAATGTAGGCATAGCAGGTAGAGATATCAGATGTCATCATTAACACTTGCATAGAATTACATAGCCTGTTTCTGTGCTGTGTTCAATTTGGCCCAAATGGCCTATACCAGTGTTTATGCTCCACGCCAGCAGTTTGCTATTAGAGTAAGTATAGTAAATGTAGTGTAATCTATATTGCTCAATTATTGAGAATGAAGATTAGAATTCAGCTTTCCATTATAGTTTCCCATCCGTTGTCATTGGCTGGGTGATCACAGGATGTCATCCCATACAATTGAATTACATTTTTTATGTAGTAAGTTTCATTGAATCATGGAATGCATCACAGAATAGTTACCATGCAGAAACGGGCCATTTGTCCCGTCATGTTTGCGCTGGCTCTCCGAAGGAGTAATTCACCTAGTGCTACTACCTGGGCCTTTTCCGTTGCCCATTGCAGCATAACAATATCTTGCATAACTAACTACTTTTTGGATACTATGAAAATTGTATCTGGGTAAATAAAAGCAGGAAGTTGCATTAATTGGTCAGCTAAGAGTTGGGCCCATTCAAGCACCCAGTTATATAAGGCACTGTCATTAATTTATTATGTACAAGTACTGATCCATAACTTATGGAAAAAATCCAAGAATGCCTTGTTTCATTAAAGATGCTTCAGATTACAATGCAGGAAAGCGATGTATGTACAAAGCAACAGGAACAAAAAGAAGCTAATGCCTTCAAGAATTCAAATACATTAATAATGTTACTTAATACATATGCAATTATTTATAAAATGTTATCTCAAAGAGAAACAAACATCTAGCAGGATAACAAAATCATAAATATAAACTTCCTCTCTTTATTAAAAGAGACACTTTGGCCTGGATTTTCACTCCTGGGTCGAGAGCACAGAGATGGGGCATTTCCTGGCTCCGCCATCTCGACCTGGGTAAAAGAGGCCCATAAAGTTAGATTTTCATTCTGAGGTGGCAGGGTCCTCTGGGAGTCAGGCCCACCACCCCTGGAACGACTGCAGAGGCTGCCAGGTGCGGAGCTGGGATGGGCAGAAGGCCTGTCTAGGTGCACCAACACTTTGTTTTGTTCATTTTAAAAAATAAATCCAACAAAAAAACAGCCCTCATTTCTCCCCCTCCCTCCACACACTCCCCATGCCCTTTCTATGTCATACCCCATGCCACTCTGTCCCTCCACCTACCCCCTATGGCCCCTCATACCTCCTATGCCACCTTATGCCCCTCTACTCACCCCCAATGGCCCCACATTTCCCCAATGCCTCCCCATGTACCTCCACCCACTCCTTATGGGCTCTCATATCTCCTATGCCGATCCATGCCCCCCACTCGTCCCCATGGCTCTTTATAGCTCATATGCCAACTTAGTGCCAGCCCATGCCCTCCCACCTCCCATCCTTTTCTTTTACCTCCTCCATGCCAACTCACCTAGTATCAGCAATGGACAAATCTCAGGAGCCATGCTTACATAAATAATGTAACTATTAACGATGTCACTATTTTTAAAAAAAAACACTCTCATTGATTAAAAAAGCATTCAGTACATTGAGATTTGTATTATTTTGGGTTTGGGAGCCACAGATACCTAAGATAGGCAATCAAGTATTCATAAGTAACTTTAAGGTAGTTTATTAAGCTTATTAAGAAGTAACAGTTTAAATATAATGCATTAACTAAATGGACAAGAAAAATATACAACCTGTGGCAGTTGAGTGGTTCACTGATCCCAGAGGATGAATGGATGGCTAGTACTGAGTGTGTTTATCTCAGTAGCTTATGATGGCAGCTAGCAGTATTCTGCTCTCTAGTGGAAGTGTTAGCAAATTCTTCTCCCATCATCCTCGCTCTTTCCTGGTCCATCTTTCATCTGAAGAAGGTGACTACTTGATGAGTGCTGCCACCTAACTAGGACTGCCACCTGTCTCTAAACACTCATTAATATACTTTATTTCCAGGGGCTGGTAGCTTACCCAGTGTCAATCACCTGTTCAAACCCTTCTGACCACTGGATACAGGATAGGTAGCCAAGATATCAGAGTGGTCACCTCCACCTGCTGTTCTGTCACACTGGCTTGAGGTCACTGGGGTGTGCAGGGCGCCAGCAGGCTTTCTACAAATATTCCTGAACCGATAGCAGAGTTAATGACCTCAATGCAGGGAGCACAATCTTTGTGACCTTTATCTCTACCTTGTCCTGGTCCCTGACTCCTTAGAATCAATTTTTTCCAGAGAGAGAGAATTAAATGCTGTGCCAGCTAGTTCCATAAGAGTTCTGTACAATTCTTTTAAAAAAAAAGCTCCATTTCTTAAAAGCACCTATTTCTTACAGATTCCTTCAACTAATCTCATGGGGAAAAAAAATTGTAATCTTGGAGTGCCAATCAAACTGCTCACTTAACAGGCAGCCCACTAGGAATGTTAGGTTGTAAAATCAATCATGTAGCACAAATCCTATAATGATAACCCTCAGGCTTATTTCAACATAGAGTGAAATATAAAGCACTTTTTTTTTTTAAACTCCACACTTTTAAATTTAAAGCCCAGCAGAGTTAAATTCCTTGATAGCTTCAACAGCTCCAATGAGTTTTACAGCTTGGACAGTTCCATTGAGTTTATGCACTTTTTATGTACAATCATGTCTACTTTTAACAATCCCAAAGGGCGCCTTACTTCTCCCAAAGGTATTTCGAGACTATATCTAAAGAGGTCCCTTACCTCTCCAAAAGGATACCCTGGCTATCTAAATGAATCCACAAGGCTCAGGCCTGCTCTAATCTGCACACTTTGAGTTTCAGGCACCTTTGGTGATGTTGAGGCAGGTTTACAACCTGATGTTCGTGCTGAGCATTGTGCTGGGCGCCATCTTCTTCGAGAGGGTGTTCGACCAAGACGGATATGCTGTGTTTGAGCACATCAATGAGGGGAAACTCTGGAAACATACCAAATTATGAGAAAAATGACGAAGAATAAAAAAAAATTACCTCCGCAAAATCACATGAGTGGAGCAGCTGCTGATTAATATGGGCAGCTGCCTCTGTGAACAAAGAATGTGCTATTTAGAACCCGCCCCCACTGCCCCCCTTCAATGAAAATGGCAGGGGGCGGGCTTCCTAATTTGGGCCTCTGCCAGCATTTTCACGCAGATGAAAAGCCCCTCTGTTGGCATGAAAATTCAGGCCTCCATATTTATTGCCAACTGTTTGAGTTTCTCTCTGCCTCCAGAGTGCCTCAGGTAACTTTCCTAACTGGAGGAGCTCTGTCCGACAGTGGCTCTGAACATTTTAATGATAGTTACTATTTTGGGTAGCATGAGAACTAATCTGGAAATGACTTGCCAAAGGAAAACAATGCTGTACTTCTTTCTTGTGTGCGCTGTTATGATCTCTGTAGAGACCAATAACTTTAAACAAGAGATTTTAATTCTCAGCGACCAACTTAAAGAAATTCAATGACGAGATCTCAAGTTTTAAGACTTTTACTGTATCAAACAAACTAAAAGCAACATTGAATAAACATTATTTAGTAGGCAACTAATGCTCTGAACTACAAAATGATAACCCTTTCTAATGTCTTAACACAACCAATAACCTCACACTGCATATATATACTTTACAGCACGCTCTCCACAAGATTACAGCCTTTATGAGAAACAGCACCAGTCACTTCAGCTTCCAGTGGGCTCACTTCTCCTCGTTTCCTTGAGTTGTAACATCCCGTGACTGTCAAAAGGAGCCTTTCTCAGTTTTTGGAGAATTGCTGACTGAATACCATCAATGAGGTCCATTCTGGTGATTTCTCCTCTGGGCCTTATCAGGGCAAATCTTGCAGAGTCTTTAGGTTGCCACAGGATGCTGTTCTTTCACCAGTGACTGTCCTCCCTCCCACGTTCTGCCTAGTAGCTCGAAGAGGACTATCAGCTTTCTCCTCTCTGCTGACTGCACCAGCTGCAGCCTTTGTTTCTGGGAGACATCTCTCTCTTTCTCTCTCTTTCTATCCAAGAACTCTGGGATCAAACATCTGTCTCTGGTAAACCCAGCTGCTCTTGCCTTTGTTTACAGGTGTGAACATTTTGCACTTTCCTTCCAGTAAGCCTCAACCTGGACTCCCCTGCCCCCATGTTAATGAAGCCACCCAGGCTTGCTGAGCAGAATTTGAAGCAGATCACGTGACAGCCTTCATTCTTTCATTTTACCTTGAATTAAAAAGACAGTACAAAACATAATCATCTCCTAAAACTTCCCATTCATAACAGTGGAGGTCAAACTTCAGCCAAAGCACGACATTACTGCAATATGGAATCTTTCAATCTGGTGATGAGGTGATAATTCCAGGTTGTTGCTGTCTTAACTTGGCAGAGTTCCTAACTACGTGGAACCATCTGCTCTGTTAAGCTAACATATGATCAGTAAGCACCACTGTCAAGCAGAGCTGCTAACATCACGCTTTGTTCACACCATGGTTCTACATTACAATGCTGACTACACTTGTGTCATGAAAGAGGCAAGATCTTTGTTACTTTGTAAGCAAAAAGGAATGTCCACGTGACAAATAAATGCTAGTTCTTTATTTGACGCTTATTATTAAAAAGTTGTTTTGCTTGAATTACAAAGTGGATGCATTATAATAATACAGTTCATCAGTGTTTGAAAATGCAATATATTTATACCAGAATGGTTTTTGGCCTATTCTCATTCACAGCTGAGTGACCTGGAGAAGAAACACACTATGCTGGAGATGAATGCACGTGGCCTTCAGCAGAAGTTAGAAACAGAGCGAGAGCTAAAACACAGACTGATCGAGGAGGTAGGGCAAATATCGGAGGTTTTTCTTTGTACCATAAAACAATTTTCTTATGCAAAATTCTTTATTGATTTAGATGCTGGGAATTAAATATGATTGTGCATTGGCCATGTTTAATGCTAAATCTGGTAGTTCAATGGAAATAGATTTGATGGAGCCAGGAAGTAAGACTCAATATTAAAGGTTCCACATTGAAGGAGAAGATTGTCTTTTTAAAGATGGAGGAATGTGTCTCCATGGCAGAGCACCAATTAAAAGTACAGAATGAACATTTTTACTTCCGTTAACCACAGTTCATGGAATATGGAAAAGTATGCCTGGCTTTTGCCTGCTGCATCCTTTATTAAGCAGAAATTGAACACCTTAGTAGCTTTGCCAGTTGCAGGGTTTGCGTTAACATTGTGAATGTGTTGTGGTGATTAACTCTGACCAAAGTTTCCTTGGCTTAGTAAACTATATTCTTTCTGTCCATCTCTATACATTCATGCCATATGTTCTGAACCTTGTAGTTTTCACCTTTATTTAGCAAACAAAACTGCAGCAGCAGCTAGACATGCACAAAACACACATCTTCCGCCTCACTCAAGGACTGCAAGAAGCCCTGGATCAGGCTGACCTGTTAAAGACAGAACAGAGTGATTTGGAGTACCAGATTGCAAATATGCAGGTAAGAGTTAAATGCAATAGAAAATCCAATCACTTTGATGCTATGTGGTGACTGACAGATGGCACATAAAAGCAATAAAAACAAATGTGGAACCTGTACAACCATTTCTCAGCAGAAACTGGTGGCTTTGACCAATACAGTAGAGAAAGCACAGGAATGTGGTCTTAGACTACATTAGTATGTTTGGGAGGATTAAGACCTGATGTCCAGTCATAAGATCAATTTTACTCTATAAACCTTGCACTTGCTATAATGCATCAGTTAGAATAGAGATAACTGAAAAGGGTTTGTTGTCCTTCACATGAGATTTCACATCTGTCTCTGCTAATTTTAATAAAGAAATAAATTAAAAGCTATATTTATTCACAATTTATTTACCTCTGCTTTTTAGCAAAAACAGGAATTTTAGGTTTCACGTCATTGGCTTGTGTCCGTCCTCCTGTCCTGCCTTCCTGCCTGATTCAGAGGATATGAGGTGGATTTTTTGTTGAGGCAGGCTCCCCGCACCCCAGCATAAATTTTGGGGGTGAGCCCACCATCGCTTAGCCGGCTTGACCCGCTTTAATTTTTTGGGCAACGGACCTTTAGTAAGTGTGAGGTGAAACTTCCAGCCATCTCTTGGAGGACATCCTGACTCATAGAGCTGCTGGCCAATTGGAGGTCGGCAGCTCTGCACACCACCAGTGCCAAGCAGGAGTGTTGGCCACTACTGATGCTGCAGGTAGGACAAGGAGGTGGCTTCAGAGATGCATCCGGACATTTAGGTCAGTCTGAGATATCGTCGGGGCCTGTCGCCCTGGCCCCAGTGCAGGGTCAGGAGGGGGGGTTGCGGGAGGCAGAACTGTGGGAGGAGGGCCTCTGATTGACACAAGGAGCCCAGGAAGGAGGCACTCCCCCCTGCCCTTTATATCACCCAACATGTAGGCAGGATAAGGCACTTAACTGGGCATTAATTGCCCCCCGCGATGGGAGTGACTGCCCTTGACATAAGGGCAGCATTTGACTGGGTGTGGCATCAAGGAGCCCTAGCAAAACTGGAGTCAATGGGAATCAGGGGGAAAACTCTCCATTGGTTGGAGTCACAGCTAGCATAAAGGAAGATGGTTGTGGTTATTGGAGGTCAATCATCTCTGCTCCAGGGCATCACTGCAGGAGTTCCTCAGGGTCGTGTCCTAGACCCAACCATCTTTAGCTGCTTCATCAATGACCTTCTCACCATCATAAGGTCAGAAGTGGGGATGTTCGCTGATAATTGCACAATGTTCAGCACCATTCACAACTCCGATACTGAAGCAGTCCATGTCCAAATGCAGCAAGACCTGAACAATATTCAGACTTGGACTGATGAGTGGCAAATAACATTCGCACCACACAAGGCAATGACCATCTCCAACAAGGGAGAATCCAACCATCGCCCTTGACATTCAATGGCGTTACCATCACTGAATCCCCCATTTCCAACATCCTGGGGGTTACCATTGACCAGAAACTGAACTGGACCAGCCGTAGAAATACTGTGGCTGTGTGAGCAGGTCAGAGGCTGGGAATTCTGTAGAGAAAAACTCACCATCTGACTCCCCAAAGCCTGTCCACCATCTACAAGGCACGAGGCAGGAGTGTGGTGGAATACTCTCCACTTGCCTGGATGAGTGCAGCTCCCACAACATTCAAGAAGCTCAACACAATCCAGGACAAAGCAGCCTGCTTGATTGTCACCCCATCCTCCACATTAAACATTCACTCCCTCCACCACCGATACACAATGGCAGCAATGCCTACCTCTACAAGATGTGCTACAGTAACTCACCAAGGCTCCTTTGACAGCACCTTCCAAACCCACGACCTCAACCACCTAGAAGGGCAAGGGGCAGCTGGCACATGGGAACACCACCTGCAAATTCCCCTCTTAAGTCACACACCATCCTGACTTGGAATTATATCGATGTTCCTTCACTGTCACTGGGTCAAGATCCTGGAGCTCCCTCCCTAACAGCGCTGTGAATGTTCCTACAACAAATGAACTGCAGCAGCTCAAAAAGGAAGCTCACCACCACCTTCTCAAGGGCAATTAGGGATGGGTAATAAATACTGGCCTGGCCAGTGACGCCCACATCCCTTGCTGGAATTTTAAAAAAAAAACTTGAGGGTCTCAATTGGGCCACAGGTGGGTGGTCCACCCAACGCTTCCCCGGCTGCTTGTAAAATCATGGAGGAGTTGGTGGGAGGTGGACTGTTGGGTATGCCGCTGATGCATTGTGCCCTAATTTACCGGTCCACCCACTTGTTTTCCCGCCCGCAAGTGGCTTGTAAAATTCAGGTCTATGTTCTTGAATGGCAGATTGGGGACGGGATAGAGAAATGACTGTTCTAATCTAGTATTACTGAAGCTTATTTCTGTAGTGATAACCTTGTTGAGTGTGATTTCACAATCGAAAGATGTGCAGTTTGCCATTTCTGCACGAAGATATGTGTGTACATGTGAAAGCAGCTATGACATCCATCAGAAATTTTTGAACCAAGATCTGAATGTAACCCAGTGGGAGGTTAACGGAATGGCCTGGTTTCTAACATGGTGAATAAACAGCAGCAACTAATGTTTCTCAATGAATTGGCCAATGATTGCAGAGGGGGTGATGGGGTACTTGTTGGGACAAATGAAATAGATGCCCAGAATCAATGTCCACTTTTTTTTTCTCTCTCTCTCCCCCCTCTCTCTCTCTCTCTCTCTCTCTCTCTCTCAACAGATGGTGTTCTCCCATGATAGAGTGAAGCTGGAAGGTACTATCACTCAACAGTCTAAACTGATTGATTTCCTACAATCAAAGATGGACCCACCAATTAAAAAGAAGAAGGTAGTTAAATGTGAATATAAAAGAAGATGATTGTAATTCCATTCACATAATACCCCTAATCATGGCGGTTTGAAATTTCTTGAGCAGGCTACTGAGCTATTGTTGTCCTAATCTTGATATGTACTGCTTAAATCACTTGAATGCTTATTTGCGTGGACACCAACTTTGCTCTTGCTTGAGTTGATACCTGCTGAAATCTTCAAAATTACTGAGGGGAGCAAAACTAAACATCACCCAAATTTGGATTTATTGCAGGCACAGGTTAACAGGATGGGCTGTTTTGACCATGGAAAATGAGTGCAAACGTGTTATCTCATTGAACGGCCCTGTGATTGGGTTGTGGATACACAGCATTTTCTGAGAGACTAATATCTTTCTGACGATGTCCTCAAGGTGGCGCATTCGATTGGATAAATTACCCTAAAACATCAATGAATTAATAGAGTTGTGAAAATTCAGTTTCTTTAGGGGTGCCTCAGCTTGTAGTATTTTGATAGCTCTGAACTTCAAGAGGCCTGTGGCATAACAAGTATGGCTTGCAGCTTCATGTACCAAATTTAATCCTCATCATATATTGAAAATTGGTAGGTGCATAACAGTTGGTCAAGCAATTGAGTGGTTGATTTCTGATAGTTAACATCCCAGATCTGTCTGGTTGCCCTGTGGAGCAAATTGCCTGCATCTATACAATAGGATACCACTGATATCAGACTTTGTAGCTGTAGCTCTGTTTTATAGTTCTGTCCTTGTACTTTGGCAATAGAAGATTTTATAAACATGCATGTTAATCCCAATATTCTAGCCGCTCTATAGCTCTTTAATCCTGTCTCTATCATTCCCTAAAAGCCCCATTAAGCACATAATAACTTAATTAGCCTTCTCCCTATATGTCCCTTTCTATCAATAGATGTAACTGTGCACTTCTTCCCTGAAAAAAAATTGGGTCGTCTTTCTTATCTATGACATGTCGTGGGAGCATTCACTCCACTAATAAACCCTCCTGTTGACTAAAATTCAACGTTTCTCAGTTGTTGGTGAGAATGAGACATATCCGCTCTTATTCAGGCACGGATGGTACTCATATATTCTGTATGCAAATTCTTTTGATTTGACTTAAAAGGACAAGCATTTTGAAGCATAAAATGTTAAAATTAGTATTCATGCTGCCGCTAACGTCAATATTACTATTTCAGCTGAGGATTATGCCTTCCTATCAGGTGCTTCCAGATTTCTGTGTTGTCAGCATTGCACTGTCCCTCAGCCCTAGGCATGTTCACACAGTGATTTCTTGCTGAGCAGGTAGTTTTATTATGACACCATTCCTTGTATGCAGAGTTTGTTTGGGCGCCGTCGTGAGGACCCTTCTCTTCCTGTCCAGATTCCCATGCAGTACAATGACCTGAAGGTAGCCTTGGATAAGGAGAGATGTCGAAACATGGAACTAGAAGATGCACTACAGAAAATCCGTGTAGAGTTGAAATGTGTGCGGGAGGAAGGTAAGAACATTCAAGGAGGCAAGGACTAGTCTTTGTGTTTCAGTTAATGGTTTAGTGATGTGCATTAACACAGTCAGATTTGGCTGCAGTACCAGGCATTTTAGTTTAAGAACAAGTAAGCAAAAGTAAAGAGCAGCTTAACAGTCCCAAAGAGCGAAGAGGTTCTGTTTGTCCTGTGTATGGCTGTTCATGGAACTGTCTAGACACTTCTTGAGAGTCAAATGCACCTGTTGTTAATTTCATTATTACAGGTATGAATTGCAGATGTGAACTTTGAAAATGTTAGTACTTTACCTTGTACTTTTAACTGCTATTTCTTACTCTGCAGCCTAGTTCTTTAACCGTGTAAAAAAAAAAGCAACCATTCCTTCCAGCCTTCAGTATAAAAGCTACATACAAAACTGCGTTTGTATCTGTTTAAGATTGAATTCTTAAAGTCAGGAAACCTTTGGCATAATCTCCAAACGTTATCAGTAAATTGTTTCCAAAAACAAACCGACCTAATTTGGTAATGATGTAAAAGTATGCCAAAAGCTAGAGTTCATTTTTTATTAAGATATAATCTTTATTAATGATACTGTGGTAATGGGCATTTCCAGGTGTCATCTTTTATAATTTAAAACCTGCCAGAATGTTCATTAATCATGTTAAAAGCCTCCATTCTGAGCCAGTCTACTCTAGCCAGTCAGGTTGTTTCTGATGATACAATTTTACATAAAACAAAACACTGGGGTTCATTTTTAGAAGAACAGAATTGAAAAGCATGAAGATTGTGAAAGTTGGAATAGGACCTTGATTAGAGCGCACGCTGTGCACAATTCTGACCTCCATACAAAAAGGGCATAGAGGCACTGGAGAAGGTTCCACAAAGATTTAAGTATAATACCATAACTGCGAGGTTATAATGATCAGGAAAGACTAAAGAGGCTGAGCTCTTTACTTTAGAAAAGAGAAGGCTGAGGGATGACTTAATAGAGACCTTTAAAAATTATGAAGGGGTTTGATAAAGTGGCTATAGAGAAGATGTCTCTGCTTGTGTGTGAGTTCAAAACTAGGGATCATAAATATATGATAGTTACTAATAAAGTAAATAAATTTAGGAGAAGCTTCTTTACTCAGTGTCATGAATGAATGTGGAGCTTGCTAGCACATTGAGTGGTAAACTCAGCAAGAAGGGCCCATCCGTGGCTAACTCAAGAAATTAAGGATAGTGTGAGATTAAAAGAGGAGGCTTACAATATTGCAAAAAACAGTAGCAAGTCTGATGATTGGGAATGTTTTAGAAACCAGCAAAGGGCCACCAAAAAGTTGATAAAAAGGGAAAGGATAGAATATGAGAGTAAACTATCCAGAAATATAAAAACAGATTATAAGAGCTTTTATAAGTATATAAAAAGGAAGAGAATAGCTAAAGTAAACGTTGGTCCCTTAGAAGCAGAGACAGGAGAAATTATCATGGAGAAACGAGGAAATGGCAGAGGCATTGAACAAATATTTTGTGTCTGTCTTCACAGTAGAAGACACAAGATTCATACCAGAAATAGGTGATAACCTAGGGGCTAAAAAGAATGACGAAATTAGAGAAATTATATCAGCAGAAATAAATTATTGGAGAAACTCAAGGGACTAAAATCCAACAAATCCCTGGGACCTAATGGCCCACACCCTAGGCTTCTAAAAGAGAGAGCTTCAAAGATAGTGAATATGCTCGTTATGATTTCCCAAAATTCCTTAGTTTCAGGAACGGTCCCACTAGATTGGAGGTTGGCAAATGTTACACTGCTTTTTAAGAAAGGAGGGAGAGCGAAATCAAATGACCACGCAGGCCATTCAACCTAGCATCATTTGTTGGGAAATGCTGGCATCTATGATTGAAGTTTTCACAATCCACTTAGAAAAGCATAGAATGATTAGAAGAAGTCAACATGATTTTACTAAATGGAAATCCTGTTTGACAAATATGTTAGAGTTTTTTGAGTATGTAACTAGTAGGGTAGATAAAGGGGAACCAGTAGATGTAGTATACCTGTATTTCCAAAAGGCATTTGATAAGGTGCTACACAAAAGGTTAATAGGTAAAATAAGGGCTCATGGAGTTCAGGGCAATATATTAGCATGGAGATAGGATTGGTTAACGGATAGAAAGTAGAGAGGGGGCATAAATGCATAAAGTTGGCATGCAGTGAATAGCGGAGTGCTGCAAGGATCAGTACTGGGGCCTCAGCTACTTAAAATCTATATTAAAGACAGATGAAGAGACAAAGAATAATGTATATAAGCTTGCTGATGACACTAAACTAAATGGAAAGGTAAGCTCTGGGGAGGACACAGAGAGACTGCAAAGAGATATAGGCAAGTTAGGTGAATGGGCAACAAGATGGCAGATGGAGTATAATATAAGAAAGTGTGAAGCTGTTCACTTTGGTCGTGAGAATAAAAAAAGCAGAATATTTTTTAAAAGATGTGAAACTTGTAAGTGTTGATGTTCAAAGAGACTTGGGTATGCTTGTACAAGGAACATAAAGTTAGCATGCAGATGCCACAAGCAATTAAGGAGGCAAATTGCATGTTGGCCTTTATTGCAAGGGGACTGCAGGACAAGAGTAAAGAAGTCTTGTTATAATTGTACAGGGTTTTGTTGAGACTACATCTGGAGTACTGTGTGCAGTTTTGGTCTCCATGTTTAAGGAAGGATATATTTGCATTGGAGGCGGCACAGCAAAGGTTCACTAAAATTATCCCTGGGCTGAGGGTTTGTTCTACGATGAGAGGCTGAGTAAATTGGGCTTAGATTTAGATGAATGAGAGGCAATCTCATTGAAACATACAAGATTCTGAAGGGGCTTGATAGGGTGGACACTGAAAGATTGTTTCCAGTGGTTAGGGAATCTAAAACACAGGGGTACAGTCTCAGGATAAGGGGCCAATCATTTAGGACTGAGATGAGGAGAAATTTCTTCACTCAAGGGGTTGTGAATCTTTGGAATTCTCTATCTCAGGGTTGTGGATGCCCCATCGTTGAATACATTTAAGACTAGGATAGACAGATTTTTGGTCTGTCGGGGAATTAAGGGATATGGGGTGCTTGCGGGAAAATGAAGTTGAGGTCCAAGATCAGCCATGATTGTGTTGAATGGTGGAGCAGGCTTGATGGGCTGTATGGTCTAATCCTCCTCCTATTTCTTATGTTTAAATGTTCTTATGGTGAACAGCATTGATGTATTCAAGGAGAAGCTTGAGGGAGAGAGAATATCCTGATAGGGTTGGATAGAGTAGGGTGGGAGGAGGCTCTTGAGGAGTATAAACACCGGCATTGACTAACTGGGATAAATGGCCTGTTTCTGTGCTGTAAATTCAAGCGAGATTTGTTGGCCGTATGTTTGTAGAATCATGATAGAATGCACACATTATAAAGAAATTGATTTTGCTTCAAGCCAGTGTCCTCTCAGACCCCAAACTATGTATTCCATCAGCATAATGATTTACCAACACTGGAAAGCTGAGTATAGCTCCCTTTATGGCTGAAAGGGCACCTGCACACCTAAATTCAAGCATCATTGGAACAGTTACAGGGGAAAAAAATCCCTCTTTTGTTATGAGAACTCTCACTTTGTGTTCATTTAGGCTTTTTAGAATCATGGGCCAGAATCTACTGTTCGGCATGCAGGGGTGGGCCCCGCACACTGACATGTAAAATGATGCGCAGTGACGTCGGGCATGCATCCCGACGTCACCGCATGTCATTCCGTTCTTTTGTTCGGTAGGCGCGCACTGGAGTTGGCTGCGTGCCCGCTGAGCTGTTCAAGGCCCGTTAAGGCCATTAATAAACCAATTGAACAAATTGACAGGGCTGCCCGTCCAACCTTAAGGTTGGCGGGCAGGCAAAGAGCCCAAGTGGCCTTCACATTTTTCATGAAACCTCATCCACAAGCGGGATGAGGCTTCATGAAGGGTTTATTAAATTAATAAATACTTTTTGAATATTTCATAAACATGTCCCAGCTCGTGTGACACTCACATGAGGGGACATGTGTAAATGATTTTTCACCTCCTTTATTAAAAATTCTCATTTTGAAATTAATCTCCCTGAGGCAGCTCCGTGCCTCAGGAAGATTTCTGCACTCTTTCGCGTGTGCGAAAGAGCGCAGGCCCCAACTGTCCCCCCTCTCCCTGCCTGTACAGGTCGCGCTGAGCGCTACCGGTGTGCATCATGCTGGGCGGGCCTTAATTGGTCCGCCCATGTAAAATGGCGGCGCACAGCCGCTCACGGGTGGCGATTGGCTCCGTGCCCGTTCCTAACTGGTCTGCCCAACGGGGAGAAAATTTTCCCCATTCTGTGCTCATACTGAGGATATTTTGGCATTTGTGACAGATCCTTTATTGCATTCCCAGGCAAAAACTCTATTTTGTCTGTAAAGGAACAAGGTGCTCAAGAATAAGACAACGGTAACATTGGCAGTTTGCTGGATGCCTTCTATAATCAGTTGTCACTGCGTAATCTACATTGTTATGTTACACTTGAATTTTGTCATTTAGTATTTTAAAAACTTCAGTGACGGCCAGCCACACTTTGCAAAATATTTGTGATGTCTTAACTATAAAGTAGTGCGATTTTATATCTTTTTGTGGGAGTAGGCAAATTGCCCATAGTGTTCCTGAAATGTAAGGCATTTGATAAACTAAGTTTACTGTTGTCTAAGTGAGTGGCTTGTTTATTCTCTACTTAGATCCTGCTGGATTGCTGCCAGTGATGACTCTGCTAAGGAAGTTTGGATTTCCAATTACCCTAGAGAAATCATAGCCTTCTCAGAATAAGTTCTTTATTGATGTTTGGTTTTGAATATTACTGAATTTAATCTCACTGTCACTGCACCATCTCAGGAATTCAATGTTATGTGGATCTTAAGACAACCCTGAAAATATTTGTCTTCTGGTAATGGACACATGGCTTGTAAGTTGCAATTGAACACCCTTGTACGGTGTTCTTTCAAAAATTCAGGATCAGCAACTGATAATCTGATGGATTGACTTGTTTATGGACATTCTGTTAATATCTTCTGTCAATTCCTGCACTATGATGGTGTGCACATCTACATACATACTGCCTGAACCCAAGATATTTTGGCATAATCACAGACTGGCTGGCGATCTCAACTGCTTAATATTCCGGTTTCTCCAGGAGCAGATTTGCTGTCACTTGCTGCTTCTCTGAACAAACAGGCACCCATAAGAGGGGCTTGTGAACAATCAGGGCATATCTGGCTTTATCTCAACCTTCAAATCTAGTGCCACATATTATAACTTGGATAGCCAGGCAAGGATAGAACTTTATTCTTTTCCCATTCTCAGCCTTGACTGTTCCTTTGAAGGGTCGATGAATAGAGTTGTATTTGAAATTGTAAACCATATAGATGAGGTCGATGAATGGGTCATTAATGGGCATCATTTCCACCTTTCCACTGGCGCTAGCGGTACGGGCCACAAGACGCCCAATATGCTCGAAGCCGATCTTCACCATGATTAAAGACTTTATTAACTTGGAAGCTTTTATTTACAGATACATTGATTGAATATTGTACACCGCCAAACACCAACCCTCTTTCATGCTGCTCATATATATCAGCATAGGTAGGTCCCCAAGTCATACCAAACCAAAATACTGCGGATGGTGGAAATCTGAAACCTTTGGCTTTCAAAGGGGAATTGGATAATTATCTGAAGAGAGAAAGTTTTCAAAGTGATGAGGAAAGGACGATGAAGTAGGACTAGCTGATTTGCTTTTGCAGAGAACCGGCACAGACACGAGGGGCTGAATGGCCTCCTCTGCTGTAAGGATTCTATGAAAAACAGAAAATGCTGGAAATCCTCAGCAAGTCGATCATTATCTGTGGAGTGACAAACAAAGCAAACATTTCATGTCAGTGGTCCTTCACCAGAACTGGGAAAAGTTAGAAATTAGTAGGTTTTGATCAAATGACAGCAGGGGCTTTTTTTTTGATTTGGTGTGGTGGGTGGGAAGAAGTGCAAAACAGAAGGTCTGTGATAGTGCAGAGGGTCGCAGAGATTCGAGGATAACAAGTTTCAAGTTGCAAGTCAAAGGCAGTGGTAATGGGTAATATAATAATACATTTGAACACCAGGCTGATTATAAAAAGTTCAGTGGACAGTGCAAAAAAGGGGATAAGGGAGCCAAAGACAGAGTGTAAGAAGTGACTGGCAGCTAATATAAAAGGGAAAACAGGTATTCTATTGGCATATAAAGAGTAAAAGGCTAGTAACGAGAGGCATGAGGCCAATTAAGGACCAAAAAGGGAATCTTGCATGGAGGAAGAGGGCATGGTTGAGCCTATGAATGAATATTTTGCATCTGCCTTTACCAAGAAAGATGGTGCTGGCAAAGTTATAGGGCAGAATTTTTCAGTCGGCGTGCGGGGGCGGGCCCGACACACCGATGTGTAAAATGACGTGCGATGACGTTGGGTGTGCATCCCGGTGTCACCGCGCACCATCGTGATATTTCATATGGTGGGCACGCGCCAGAGTCAGCTGGGTGTCTGCAGATGTAAACAGCCTATTGAGGCCATTAAGAAATTAATTGAAGCACTTGTGAATGCTGCCCATGCAACCTTAAGGTTGGCGGGCAGACGAAAAGCCCAAGCGGCCTTCGTGTTTTTCAGGAAACCTCATCCACGAGCGGGATGAGGTTTCCTGAAGCTTTTATTAAATAAATAAATTTTCATAAATTTAAAAACATGTCCCAACTCATGTGACTGCGTCACATGAGGGTACGTGTTTAAATACATTTTTAAATCATTTATTTAATTGTTTTAATATCCATTCAATCTCCCTGAGGCAGCTCTGTGCCTCAGGGAGATTTCTGCGCTCTTTCGCACACATGCGTGAAAGAGCGCTGGCCCCGACTCTCCCTCCTCCCCCCGCCCGCGCAGGTAGCACTGAGCACTATGGCTCGCGTATTACACTGGGCGAGCCTTAATTGGCCTGCCCGTGTAAAATGGTGACACAGAGCTGATCGTGGGCGGAGATCGGCTCCATGCCCGCCCCTGCCTGCTCCCGTCCAGCCCGCCCGCCATAGGAAAAGTCCTGCCCATAGTGACATGCTGGGTGGGCTAAAAATTGATAAACAGAGAAGGTATTTGAAAGGCTGGCTGTCAACTTAAAGTTGATAAGTCACCAGGACCACGTGGAATCCATCTGAAGATGCTGAGAAGAAGTAAGGGTGAAAATTGGAGAGGCACTTGCCATAATATCCCAATCTTCCTCACATACAGGGGAGGTGCCAGAGGACTGTAGAGCTGTAAATGTCACACCCTTGTTTAAAAACGAATGTAAAGATAAACACAGCAACTACAGGCCAGTCAGTTTAATCTCTGTGGTGGGCAAGTTTATATAAATGAAAATTGGGCCAAAATTAATAGTTACTTGGAAAAGTAAGGATTAATTAAGGAAAACCAATGGATTTGTTAAACACAAATTGTGTTTAACTAACTAGATTTGAGTCTTATTAATGAGGGAAGACCAGGTTCTTGAGGGTAATGCAGTTGATGTGGTGTATATGAACTTCCAAAATATGCTTGATAAGAACCGCAAAAGTTGCAAAATTTGATGACTTAGACTTGGGTGTACATGGCACAATGTCAAATTTTGCAGATGAGACAAAGCTTGGAAGTATTGCAAACTGTGGGGAGGATGGTGATAGACTTTAAGAGGACAGACAAGCTGGTGGAATGGACAGACCCATGGCAGATGAAACTTAATGCAGAGAAGTGTGAAGTGATAGGTTTTGTTAGTCAGAATGAAGGGAGGCAATATAAACTAATGGGTACAATTCCATAGGGGGTGCAGGAGCAGAGAGACTTGGGGGCATATGTGCACAAATCATTGAAGATGGCAGACCAGGTTGAAAAAGTGGTTAAAATGGTATGTGGGATCCTGGGCTTTATGAATAGACTTTAGGTTTGGTTTGACCTCGACTGGAGTATTGTGTCAATTTTTTAAAAATTCTTTTGCAGGATATGGGCATCACTGGCTAGGCCAGCATTTGTTGCCCATCACTAATTGCCCCTGAGAAGGTGGCAATGGGCTGACTTCTTGAAACACTGCAGTCCACATGGTGTAGGTACACCCACATTGCTGTTAGGAAGGAAGTTCCAGGATTTTGACCCAGTGACAGTGAATGAACGGTGACATAGTTCCAAGTCAGGATGGTGTTTGGCTCCTGCATGAATAGAAACCACAGCTGAGCTCTAAAATGCACAGGATATGAGTATCCTTGAATGCTTCAAAGACAAATAGTGATTTCTGGCACTGAAGTACATGATTCAACTAAAGCAGATTTTAGGAATCTAGTGTGGATACAGGAGCGACATGAGGAAACTTTTTTCTAACACAATGAGTTTTTGTGACCTAGAATACAAACATATAAATTGGGAGCAGGAGTAGGCCATGTGGACCCTCGAGACTGCTCCGCCATTTAATAAGATCATGACTGATTTGATTGTGGCCTCAACTCCATTTTCCTTCCTACCCCAGTAACCTTAGATTCGTGACTAACAAGGGAGTCGATCTAATTCAGTCTTAAAAATACTCAATGACCCTGCATCCACCACTCTCCAGGGAAGAGTGTTCCACAGACTCTCAATCCTCTGAGAGAAAAGAAATTTCCTCATCTCCGTCTTATTTTTAAACTGTGTTTAAACCTCGTTCTAGACTCTCCCACAAGAGGAAACATGCTTTCAGCATCCATTCTGTCAAGTCCCCTTTTATATTTCAATAAGATCGCCTCTCACTCTTTTAAATTCCAATGGACACAGGGCCCAACCTGTTCAATCTTTCCTCATTGGATAACCATAACCATTCCAGGAATTAGTCGAGTGAACCTTTTCTGAACTGCTTCTAATGTATTTATGTCCTTTCATAAATAAGGAGACCAAAACTATGCACAGTACTTGAGATGTGGCCTCACCAATATCCTATACAACTGTGATAAAACATCCTTACTTTTATATTCCATTCCATTTACAATAAACAACATTCCATTTGCCTTCTGAATTACTTGCTGTATCTTCACTCTAACTTTTGTGGTTCATGCTGCACTGTTTAAAAAGGCGACAGAAGCAGATTCAATAGCTTTCAAGGGGGAATTGGTAAAAACTTGAAAAGGAAACATTTGCAAGGCTATGGGAAAAGAGCAGGGGAGTGGAACTAATTAGATAGGTCTTTCAAAAGTGCTGGCAAAGGTACATTGAGCCAATGGCTCCTTCTGTGATGTACCATTTTATGATTCTAACCTGAATTAATTTTTCCATTGACTAAACTTTGTTGTTTATTGTGATTAAGAGGGTTATCCTTAGCTTGTGCTAATGGCTGATTTTTCTTTGCCTGCCAAGTCTGATGAGGAGCTCTGAATCTGGCATCTAAAAACCAATAGAATGGTTTGCACAAAACATTAATGAACTGATATAATGGGAGGAAGAGTCTACCTCTAGTGGGGAAAAAAAGCAGAAATCTCACTGCCAGAGGAAATTCTAATTGTACATAAGTGCTGAACAGTGAGGAAAATGTCCTCTGGCCATCAGACATCAGATACATACAGTGCTTTGAATTTTCAATTTCCTATCACTCATGGAACTTTCTGCAGATACGCATATGTTTTTGGCTTACTAAAGAGAAGACTTGCACCTATCTAGTGCTTTTCATGACTACCAGATGTTTCAAAGTGCTTCACAGTATTGGTTAATCCGGGTCTTATGGTAGTCATGGTTACGAGCTTCATTTTGTGCACAACAGTATTAACAGTTGGTACATGGATGATAATAGAAGCAAATGAACAGCCTTCATTATAATCTATCTATTTCACTGCATTTGTAATCACCCTGTTACTAATGATCCTATCTTTGTCAATTATTGTTAGTAATCTCTATGGACTGTCTAAAACCCTCGCCACATTAACTCTTTCCTATGTTTCATCCTGTAGCTGCTCATCTAAAAACAGTGGATCATCAGCCACAATCTACACCAGCCACAGCCAGGCACCAGATCATTATGTCTGCCATTGTCCAGTCCCCAGAGCACCAACCGAATCCCATCACCCTGCTGGCTCCTCCCTCTAGCCACAGGAAGGAGTCTTCCACCCCAGAGGGTAGGGGAGTTTTGATTATAATAATTATGCAGTTGTAATGCTAATTAAAATGTAATCTTGAGAAAAGCCTACAGGAATCCCAGAAAGTACTTGAAACATGAGTGAAATATCTATTCAGCTTATGATATTGGGATGCATCAGCAATTGAGATGTGGGGTTTCTGCTGCTGCATGCTGAATTTTGCAGAATACTGTCACTCTAAACGTAACTAGAAGCAAAGTGTAAATTCAGTTATTTTGAAGGCCAGTGATTCCCAACCTCTTAGAGACTTAATCCTGTGAAAATAACATTGTTTCATGTTTTGAATATTTCATTGTGTCTACAATAATGCTACAGCCAAAATTAGAAAGTGTTAGAATGTCGCTTGGAATTCCACAGCATTAGCACAAAGTGTGGGAAGTAATGCAAACAGAATGTTTGCGTGTAGCTGAAAGAGTGGTTTATTCTGAGGCGAGGCTGCAGTCCATGGAGCGGTGTGTCAAGTATCAGTGGGCGCTCTAGAAATTAACTGACCCCAGTTTCTCCTTTCCATTTTCTCCCCAGAGTTTGGTCGGCAATTGAAGGAACGTATGCACCATAATATTCCTCATCGTTTCACAGTCGGCCTGAATATGAGAGCCACAAAGTGTGCCGTTTGCCTGGATACTGTGCATTTTGGTCGTCAAGCAGCAAAGTGTACAGGTGAGGAGTGAGAACAGAAATTCTTAAGCTGACAGACTAAATTTCTTTACGTAATCTGCATAAAACAATCCAAATTCTGTTTTTCAAGAAAATTCTAAACTTCAGATAAACTGTTGTTACTTACTGGAATTCTCAATTATTGCCATAAGATTCAGTTTCACAACTAATATTGCAATATAATCGTAAATTTGCTCTCTTGGGCCCTCAGTGAGCCTGGATTAGAAAATCAGCACTGTGCTGTTGTAGCCCATCTCCAGCGCATGTTCTCTTCCAGTGCATTTTCCTTTTGGCACTGCAGACTTGACTGTTCCAATGTTCTCCTGCCTACGCTCCCACCCTCCACAAACCTAAACTCAGCCAAAACTCTGCTGCCCTCCTAACTTGTACCAAGCCCTGTTTACTCGCCATCCACTGCTCACTGAATATTGTTCTTGGTCTGGCAAGGCCTCGATTTTAATGTTCTAATCCTAGCTTTCAAATCCCTCCATGACCTTGCCCTTCCTCATCTTTCTAACCTGCCCCAGCCCTACGACCTGTCAAGATCTCTGCGCTGCTCCTATTCTGACCTCTTGTTTACCTCCGATTTTAGTCTCTGCACCATTGCTGTCCAGGCCCTAGGCTCAGGAATCCAGTCCCGAAGCTGCTCTGGCTCTCTAGCCATCTCCCCTCCTATACGACGCTCTTTGAAATCTACCCCTTTGACCAAGTCTTTAGTTATCTGTCAAAATATCTCTTTATGTGGCTTTGTTTAATAATGCTTCTTGGGATATTTTGTTGGCTTGGATCTTCCAGGCACGGCAATTATCGTCATATTGCCGCTCCGCTCGAATCTTTTCCACATCTAGAGCTACTCTGCATTTCTTGTCAGATCTTCCAAGCCCGGCTTCTCCAGAAATGCAGAGTGCAGCGTCCTTCAGAGAATTCCATCAAAGTGCTGTAATGTTGGGAGAAAGACAGGACATGCCCCCTTTTTATGCACTAGCTGCCATATGGTAGGTTTAAAGGTCCAATGTGAGTGAATGGGTAGCATGGTAGGGTAGGTAGGTGAGGTGACAGGTGGGTAGTGTCATGCGAGGCTGTCAGGTTGGGGGGAAGTTGGGTGATGGGAGGTAGTCAGGTCTGGAAATTGGAGTGGTTGGGGTGGTATTTGGAAGGTAGTGGATGGGTGGGTGGGAGTCAAGGGGTGGGGTCAGTGTGAGCGATTGGTGGGCCAGTTCTGTAGTTAACTAGGTGCTTAGACTAGGATTTCTCTATATAACATTTCCTGGGTAACTACTGAGGTAAGCCCAACTGAACTGTCCAAAGTCTTCGACTCTAGCTCAGAGTCAGAAACACTCGCAGAGATTCCTGGGGAGCAGGGAATTGCCCATCGGAAGTTCAAACCTCCCGGGCAATTCCCAAGAGGTCAACGACCTGGAGTCTGGAAGATCTGGTCCAACATGCTATATAAATGCAGGCTGTTGTCTAATTCTTCTCAGCAATAAGTGACATCAATGAGGAAGTCAAAAAGTTCACTTCGAATTCTTGATTTTACTAGGCAGTGAACTTCCCGTTGATCTACGAAGCTAGGTTCAGAATCTGGAGCTCTTCTCTAAATTTCTGCTTATAAATGAATGGACCAAGACCTATCTAAAAATAATTTGAGTGAAGCGGCAATCCAATGATAATTGCCGTGCCGTGGAAGATCCAAGCCAATAAAATATCCCAAGAAACATTATTAAACAAAGCCACATAAAGAGATGTTTTGACAGAGAACCAAAAATAATGCTGATGGGAGCTTGATCTATAAGGATCAAAACTACGGATAATGTAGAAACAATTCCAAACCTTTCAGTCTAGGTGGAAACTAAGGGTTACCTGTCTGTTCAGAAATTTTACAGAAGTAGAGAACAATTGTCTAATTGAGTCAGGTGAACTTTTTATAGTGATAAGCTAAACGTGTTTTTTTTCTCAGTTACTCTGGCAATAAGCTGAATCTGTAACTTGAGATTTATTCCCAAATTAGTTCCCAAACCATATGTGTTTTTGTTTTTCCAGTGTTCTCTCCTTTGTCTCCTCAGGATATTGCATTGCCTATAGAAAACAGAGACATTCACATCATTCTTCTTCAATAAAATTCTGTTCAACTAGCTAGAGAAGTTGGGGCCCTCCCTGGAGCCTTTGCAATTACTTGGTAGTCTCAACAAGGCTAATCTAACATAACTCTTGGTGGTCAACTAAGTGCAGTGTTTTCTGTGGTCTGTTAATGGATTGTCCACTCTCAGCTATTAGTGACTCATGGTTAAGTTTAAGAAATGGGGTGACGGTCATGTCACTGGCAAGGCTCTCACCGTGCTAGTTTAGGTGAACTGAAAGAGAATTTTTAAGACTGAACTTAATCCTCCCACCAGGTGTATTGCTAACATCCTTTTTGTTAATCCAATTGTGAGTAGTGTTGGGTTTGTAGTGGAACCTATTAATCTGACATTAATGAATGTGTGTGTATTTTATCTAGAATGCCAAGTGATGTGCCATCCTAAATGCTCCTCTTGCCTACCAGCAACATGTGGGCTTCCTGCAGAATATGCTACACACTTCACAAAGGCATTTTGCCGTGACAAAATGAACTCACCTGGCTTGCAGCTAAAGGATCCAGGAGCCAATGTGTGCCTGGAAGGTTGGATGAAGGTTCCCAGGTGAATATTCTTCAATGGGGCAGTGTCCCTGATGTGAACTGTACTAAAGTGGATTTTTACTAAGAAACTCTGAACCTATTTAATAAATTGCAGCTGAAAGTAAAGCTTCGTAGAATTTCTTCTCTTGGAAAAAGTGAATAAACTATATGATATTCTGCAACTTTGCACATAGATAAAAATAATAAAGTGTGTCTGCTTCTCTATCTTTCTGTTTGCTTGTTTCAAATCAGTAATTCTTGTCATCCTCTGGCTTTTGTTTCCTCTGTGCTTTTTCTCCCTCTTGCATAATGGCTCCCATAAATCTATTTGTGTTTCTATATACCCATTTTTGATTCATTTTACTTTTCTCTCTCTCTCTTTCTTTTTATCTCTCTCTCTTGCCAGCCCCTTTCTTCCTTTTGTATGAATTTTGGGGACCGCACAACAGGCAAACAGCATGCATGTAAGCTTTATTACTCGGGTGTAGCCCATCTAAATGAGGGCTCTGGTATGCACCCCGGGAGTTTCAAAGATTCCTGGAATCTTGAGGCAGCAGCAGGGTTGCCTTTTAGAAGTTTGAAGATTGTCAGCTCCATTCATGGTTGCTGCAATTTAACATTATGAATATTGCTCCCCTCTCGTTGAAGTTATTGGAAGAAGAGTAACCAAAGAATACCAGGAAGATCTGATTACACCAGGCATGGACTGTTCAAATGTGTTATTACCCTGGTGACATTATCTACTGCTCCATGCACAATTACCTGGCAATGTATTAACTGCCTCAGGTTCACCAGAAATAGTTAAGATTCCAAAAAAAAAGAAATAGTTAAGAGCTATTTGCTGCAAACAGACCTGCAGACAATCTCCATCACCAGGTAACACCACCCTCAGTGTTTTACCCTTGGCATTTTCTCAATTTCCTTGGGGTCTATCTATAATATAACCGAATTTGCAATGCAGTAATATATCTAACAGATGACTGACATATTGTTCAGAGCCAACTGTTTCATTACCTTTCCCACCAACAGCCACAACTTATGCATTGCTGCATCCCCCAAAGTGCAGGGGATCACTAATGGCATCCATGTGGCCTCACATGAACCAAAGGGCTGTATGGGCTGAATGGATCTACTTCTGTCCTGTGTTCCACTCCAGCATCCAGTCGATGGTAACACCAGGTCATGCGGGTCAATGTACACTTCCCAAGCAGAAGCCACAACTCTTTCAATCTAAGGCAATCACCTGTGCTAGCCTTATTTAAAAGTGAAGGACGATTGCAAGGATGGCACCTTGACAACCAAACCTACTTACTCTCTTTGAAACCGTTGCTTAAACAAAGTTGATCTAATTTAATTTTTATGGCATGAATCCATTATATACTTGAGTGGGGATTTCAAAGTCCATCACCAAGAGTGGGTCAGTAGTACCAGTACAGACAGAGTTGGCAAAGTTCTGAAGGATATAGCTGCTAGACTGGGCCTGAGGCAGGTGGCAAGGGAACCAACAAGAGGGAAAATCCTATTTGACCTAATGCTCACCAATCTACCTGTCGCAAAATGCTTCTACTCGGTGGTACCTACCTGCTGAGTATCCTTGTGAGCTACGCAAGTCAGAGGTCATTGGTTCGAGCCCTACTCGAGGACTTAAAACACATAATCTAGTAACATCTTAGTGGAGTAGTGAAGCTTTTCTGAGTTGTCAGGGGCACTGTACTGCATGGATGGGAGTTTACACAACATAATTGGGGACTGCCCTGGGAGTGCCTATAATGAAAATTCTACTTTATAATTTGACTCTTTACATATTTAGTTCAGTTGCACTCTCTCCATTTCTCAGCTGCTTTTATTTGTCCCTCCTTTCACATTTGTTCTTGAGCTGTTCTTCATCACAGGATTCCAATCCTCTGCTACTACAGAAATTATATTGTCTCTTCCTGGATGTGCAAAAATAACTAGGGACACTGGTTAGAGTGGGAGTTCAGAACAGGAGAGAGAAACTAGAATAGAGAAATGCATACTCTACACAGATATCAGGAGGACCCAGAGCTATGTATTTGCAACATGCTGGAGCATCAGCCCTTGGCACTGCAATCCAATTACACACATTTGGACAGGAGAGATGGAAAAATATAACTGATCAGATTAGAGTATAAAAGAAACTTTATAAAGGAATGGAGGTGCAGGTAAAAAGACTGAAGTGAACTGCAAAGTACTAATAGACAACTTGGCACATTAGTCTTGTATCAGCACTGTCTAGTCCAAAAAAAACATAGGTTGCACAGTTCTATAGATTGAGAGATCTACAACAAGTGTAAATATTTAAAAGCAATTTTGTACTAGAGGAAGCAAAAATTAAGCTTCTAATCTAACCAAATTCTGTTTTTTCATGATAGAAGTAATGGCAAGTCATTTGTAATGGTTTATTTATGATGGTGCAATGAGACTTGTGGTCTTCCTGAGCATCTCTCTAATTTTGTAACTGGGTTTTGAATCTGCTGCTCTGCATCTGAACGTTCAACACATTTTTTTGAAAATTGTGCTAAATTCAGAAATTTGCAGACAACATTCAGTACAATATTGAGCAACAATTTCCAGTTTTATTCATATTTAATATTTTTCACGACCTGAGGGAGAGAGTTGAGACAAGCTGATTCAAGCTGTTGTGGTTTAAAAGCTGTTCAACGGTTACTTCAAACAATGAGATAGATAGGGAAGAGGATGTGCTTTAATATGAGTGACAGGATGATTGTTTATAGCCAAATAATTTTTGATGCAATAGTTCAATTGTTTTTCTCCATTTTCCCTCTACTGACCTACCATGCCTTGGCTAGAGAGACCTCATTGTGCCTATCTTCAACTGTAACGATATGAGGATGGTAATAAATAGGCATTTGAAAATTAATTTCAGTATTTGTGTTTTCTCCTATTAAGGAGACCTACTAACACTGGGTTATTAGTATCAATTAGCATCTGGTACTGCACATATGCTTAGGTGCTACCGTATGCAGTGGCAGTCTGGATTCAAGGCAACTGCAGCTGATGTTTGTATCCTACTCCATTGCATTCTTTCCTCTATCCAAATTTCTCATTGATTTCCCCCCACCTCCTCCCCCTTGCTTATCCTGAAACTGTTGATAAATGCCCTGGCACTTTGCCCAAGTTGTAGTTCCTTCCTGTTGGAGTTTGGACACTGTTGGAAGGCTGTTTAATCATTTGCGCTCCCAGCAAGATCTGAGCTTGTCCGCTCCTGGCATCTACATATGTATTCCTTCCAATGATAGGGGCCAAAGTGATTTTTCTTTCTTTCTTTTCTAGGCTATGGTCACTGAGAGCAATTATAGTGTTTTTTCCCCTCCTTTCCCATCAGCTCCCAACTTAGGTTGGCTACCTCAGTATAGATCAGGAAGTTAACCTGACATCATCCTAGTCCGTATGATTAAGTATCTCCCCATTTGGTGCATTTAGTAATGAGGTGTTCAGGAAGTAGGGTACCATCCTCTGTCTTTTGTCTTGAGATTGTTCTTCTACATTTCGGAACGTGGTGAGAGACTAGAAGCTCACATGGAGAACTGAGAAGACTGAGTGCTAGCACAAGAATTGCAAAGCTGGTTCAACAAATGTCACTACCTTTCTTCCCTACACTACAAACCATTTCATTGTTAAATTCTCCTCATCCTAATGATTTCTAATGGGTCCTTAACACAATCACCTGATCCTGCCTCTGTGGGAATGTGTTTGCGAGGGGCTCCTGAGAATTGGGTCTTTCCTTGAATACGGCTCCAGGTGAGCTTCAGTCAATGTTCTTGGCTTTAATACCTTGAAGTATTTGTTGGTTTGCTAGTTCTAAACATTGCCTAATTGTGTGGCTATTGTGCTGCCTTCTGCCATCTCATTATGGTCTTTTATTTTGTCAGAAATGGGAAACGAGGGCAACAGGGTTGGGAGCGGAAGTACATTATCCTGGAAGGATCAAAAGTTCTTCTTTATGAAAATGATTCAATAGATGGTAAGACATGTTACACAAACTGGGTCCTGCAGCATCTTGTGATAATCCTCTGATTCCTGATGGGGCTTCTAGAGAGGAAGCACCTAATGTAGACATTCACTAAGCTGTGCCAGAAGTGCATTTGGTGAATTTAGCCATATTGGAGCAGTGAACAAAATGCGACTTCAGGAAAGGCCTGAACTTTGTGATTTGCTTTGTGCTAGAGTTGGATACACATCATTTAAAGTCAGGTTAAATAGTATTGGCGAATACAGAAGGGTAAAGGCAGTAGTTGGTCTGAGAGAGACAGCAACAAATGAAAATTATCCAAGCTGGTTGATTTTATACCCCAAACTAAATGGAACTGGCTGACAGAATTTGAGTTAATGTCACAGATATTGCAAATGTTGATGATTTGCAAGAAAGTGGGTCTAGTTGGATTGCTAGCTGATAGCAGCTATCTTCCATGTACATTAAATAGCTGAGGGAGATAAGTAGTTTCACATTTTTAAGGTTCTGAAAAGAAACGAGTTAGAGTAATCATTTTGTGCGCGCAGAATAAAATGTTCCCCTCAGTAGGGCTGTTGTTAGCGATCGAGTTTAAATTAAGTAGCATAATGCTTCCTTCCCTTTTAACAGGACAAAGACCAATCGATGAGTTTGAGCTATGTCTGCCTGATGGAGATGTCACAGTTCATGGAGCTGTTGGAGCCTCTGAACTTGTAAACACTGCGAAGACAGGTAAGAATGGGTTGTGGTACTTGGCAAAAAAGAAGCTCTATTATATGAAGTACATAACTGTGATATTTTCTGATAAAATGTTCTATAAACACAGAATCTGAAAGAAGTTAAAGAAACAGCTTATAGGCATGGCTTTGCCCCAGACTGGGCCAAACAATAGTGTTTATCCCTGCATTTTCTTCAAAACAGGATCCTGATTTTGAGAAAAATGTTATAGGAGAAACATGTTTGAAGCAAGATGCTTGTGTAAAAAAAATAGCAGGTGCAGAAAAATCGTTTTTTCACTTTGTTTTGCCGGCAAAGTGACCCTCCTGCAGCATTGGTCTCTCGCCTTCAGTAGTGGAGACGCTAAACACATTGAGACTAGTTCAACTTGCTAAAATAAAAGTCCTTTAATCCTAACACTAAAGAGCATGATTTTTAATCCTTGTGTAAATGAATGCGTTTTGAATTAGTTAAAATCTTGCCCTGAATAATTGAACTTTTGTTATCAGAGATGGAGGGGGCAATTTTAACATTGAGGACTGCATGAGTTTAGGTTTCGGTGAGGATTGGGCCAAAGTGTCGGGGGTCCAAAAGCTGGCTCCAGCACACCCACTTCCAAGTTTAAAGCTGGTACTTTTGGCTGGTTACGCCTAACCCCCACCCAAAGAGCAGGTTAGTGATTTGATTATGTAAATCGCTGAATTGGAGCCATATTTCAACCAGCATTTACATTTACCAAGACAAAAAAAGACAGCAACTCCTGGGGCACATAAAAGTCGGGCAAATAAAGCAATAAATACTCAGTCCTCACAGTTGCTTTCTCGCCTATCACTGGGAAAATACTTGTTGATAGTACCCTAGGTGAGGGACTAATTTCTGCATTTTGGAGCTATCGACACTCATTAGCAGTCTGGGGTGGTGCCATCCGTTGTCACCTTAGTTGGACCTCAGATGAGAAGCACGATGACCATTAGCAGCAATAGCCTACTGCGGAGAGGTCTCCTGCTGTCAGTAGAGGGGTTGAGCTCACAGGAGGTGTTACCTGTGTAACAAAGTGTATGGAATGAGGCTCAGTTACCTTGACCTCTCAGATGAGCGATGCTTCCGGAGGCTTGAGTCGGTCACGTCAGGCAGTGACAGACATAAGAAATTTAAGCAGGAGTAGGCTATTCATCCTTTCAAGCCTGCTCTGCCTTTCAGTAAGATCATGGCTGCTACACTACCTCAACTCCATCCTACATTATCCCATGTTTCTTGATTCCTTTAGTATCCAAACACCTGCAGCCTTTCAGAGGAGCTGCTCCCTGCTGGAGCTGGTGTCTGTATTACTACTGGCTGTGAAAATGACCAATGCCCTCAACATTTTTGCCTCCAGATCTTTCCAGTTTCCAAACTTGCTGGAGATCTATCTAGGAATTCCTAGCCAGCTCCACATAAATGCATTACGCAGGTTAATGATGGGTTGTTTCCCAGGGCCGGCAGTTATGTTAACGTTGCACGTGACGACAATAGTCAGAATGAATGGGTGCTTGAGCTTGCAGCACATTCTGGCTTTCCACAAAGATCAAACGACTGGAACCTTCCTAATCAGAAGCATAAGACAGTGAAGATGAAGAGACACTGTCACTCAATCTTCCACTCGCAGCCACTAGCTCAGAAACTGGGTATTTTAGAAACTAGTATACAGAAGGGATCTGCATATGGTGAGACATCAGGCACAAGTGTACATGATTCAGAGTGGGGGAAATGTAAAAAGGTGCCAACTTATTGGAGGGCAAGGTCACACACCAGCTCTGCTGCAAAGGAGTCAGGTGAGGACTTTAATAACTTGGGACACAGAAGAACATTGATAATTGAACATAACCAAAAGCTTGGTGCATTAGAAAACCTGTGCACAATGTCAAGGAGCATGGAGAAGTCCAGCACCAACTTCACTTTGTGCAGAGCTTCAAGCACATTCTTTCCATCATGAAATGGGTGGTAATCTTCATCCACATGGTTGTGGAACTCGTCATGATGCAACATCTGATGGCTAATGTTAGAGCTCCCATTGTAGTACAAACAGCTTCCATCAAAGAACTGAGTGCTCTACTCAAATCTCTGATAGCTGCTTTGCAAGCTCAGACCCTTCATTATGGTTCTGGACACCTCTGTTCAAAGGGCCTTCCAGGACATCACATTAGCCCATGTGTGAGGGACTAAGACCTCACACTGTATATTTTTATAAAATATGTATAGATATCCTTATGGCTATTTCTAAAAAATTTTTTAAAACTGAACAAAGATCTTTAAAATGGCTGAACCTATGCCTGTCTGTGACCCCTGAACAAAAGGAGCTGCCTGGCAGTATCGGGGAAATTCTCAAATCGCTATCTCTGGGGAGCCACTAATGACCTCCTGTGGGCTGCGCACACCAAATTCAAAGAGAGCTATACAAAGACCATCAGGCTGGCTAACAGGAGTCCCTTTGTCTGCTAAGACAAAGGGCCCTGCAACTTTCCTTTCAATTCTTAATGATTGAGACATTTAACAACCTTGGGGACCCAGACGAGGGATACACATCCTTTGTCATGGACAGTGTGGAGAGGCAGGAGTCATGTGACGTGGGCCCCTGGCTTGTGGAACCAGTGATATTGCCTTGCTGAACTGTAAAGCTCAGTCTGTTGTTTACCAGCTGACTGGCAGCCTCACGGTAAAGGAGCTCTGGCCCAGGTTGGATACCTGGCCCCATCAACCTTGCCTCTGCTGGAAGTTCTGTACCATCGCCTACAAGACTGATTCACCTCTGCATGCCTACCTCGTTGTGTGGTCAACACCACTGGAAAAGTGAATTATACAGCATCGCTTTTCAGTCCACTGACCTCCGTGAAGGAATACCTCATTGGACTTTGATTCTGGGCTCTGAAACCCACGTGAACCAATAGTTATTTTCTCTGTGGTCTCTGTACTGTAAATCTTTTTCTCTATTCCTCTCTTTGTCTGAATGTGGAGGCGACATTGCGACCCTCCTCCCGTGTTTGAGTGTGTGCAAATAAACTAACCCTTTGATTTCATCCTATTACGAGTTTGCTGTGGGGTAATATTAGAAAATTTGATCATACAAAAACTGAGAGGTTGAGGAAATACATCACCACTTATAAAGAGATAAACAAATCAAAACACCTTTCTGTTTACAGACGGGTGGTGAGAGGAGAAATTGCTGTTTAAATTAACCCCCCTCCTGTCCATAACACATGAATCTGTTCTCCAGCAGATCGATCGGATTGCTGTAGCATTGCCTCAGGAGAGTGGCAGTGACTCCATGGGTGAAATTTTACGGCTCTGTCGCAGTAGGGGTGGGGCCGTAAAATGCAGCGAGCCATTCAAAAGTCCATTGACTTCGGCGGGACCGTAAAATCCCACCAGCATAAAATTCTGCCCCATGTTTCTCGTGATGGTGGCATTACTGCTCACACCCCTGCTACTCCATCAGTGCCCTTGCTGTTGCCTATTAGCTACCCAGCCCAGATTGCTGCAGTCTGAAGCCAGGCCCTTTTAGGCCCAGAGATGTTCAAGGTTGAACTCCAGGGCCATCTACAGTCTCCTCTATTGAAGGTCATTAGCCTTCTACAACCTATGCTGCAGCCACTGGGGAAGCATCCCTTTGAAGCATAAGGATCGGCAAAGGCACATGGAAGATACTAAGGGAATGCTTGTTACTATGTGTGGTTAGTTTACATTTGTATGCATTATGTAAGATTGAATTTATAAAATTGGAATGGGACATTTCCTGGTAGAGGACGATGTGATGGTTAATGATTGAAACATAGAAACTAGGAGCAGGAGTAGGCCATTCGGCCCTTCGAGCCTGCACTGCCATTCATTATGATCATGGCTGATCATCCAACTCAATAGCCTGCTCCCACTTTCTCCCTGAATTGAGAAAAGGTAAGGAGTGTGCGATAGTTGATAAATGTTGAGGTTACTGGTATTGCTCATGAGTTATTTGGTCTCATAGAGCTGGAGCAGAAAGGGGTGGGTCTATATTGTAGCCTTCTTTCCTTTTCTTCTTCTTTCACTTTGTGTTACAATTCCTCTTCCTTATACTGTTGCTCCTCAGCTTCTCAACTGATAGATGGTGGAAAGGGCTCATCAAGAACGGTCCTTGCGGTGATAGTATTGCTTGATGGTGTGGCCTGTAATGTTCCTTATGGCAACAACTCCCTCATTGTAGGCCCGCTGTGCATGTGTGCATAGATTCTAAACTGGAGTCATGAACCATGTCATGAATGGATAAACCTTATTACCCAATGTCTAGGCTTTGAATTGTCATAGTGGGTCAAATACAGGTAGCACAGAAGACTGTTGCAGAATAAAGGAATTATAACTGCTGCCAGGATAACAGGCATTGATTTGCATTTGCTCACAGACCAGCTACACATCGAGGGAGTGGAATCCTTTTCAGTTCATAAAAATGATAGTGTTTAGATGAGACTTACCCAGGGCAATCAATATACATGCAATCAATGATACCCTACATCATGGGGCTGGTACAATCCACACACTTATGCTTGACAGCCTGCTTGTGCCTGGCATAATGATATATAAAACAGCCTCCATGACTTACATACAATTCTTCAGTAGCAGCCTTAAAGAAACCAGTTAGACAAATATTAAGAGCCAAGATCACTTGGACAGCCACAGGCAATGTAGCCATTGCTCTGCTTTGAGGTTACAGTTGTGTAATGGAGATGTCTCATGCATTGATCCTCGCTGAAGTTGAGTTAAGAAGGTTGCTCCCTAAAGACCCTTAGCACATATGGCCTCCTGCTGAGGGCCCTTCTCCCCATCCTCCCTCTTCTAGCAGCTTGTCCTGTTCTGCAAGACCTCTCTTCAAACCCCAATCATCCTCAATTCCCAGAGGAAGCCCTACCAGGCCAACCACATCTGGAAGCAACTTGTTTCAGCACAAAATTTTACATGAGCAGCAAAGTACTTCAGCACCATCCAGAACACACCTTGTAGACTATTCAAATTTTAGCCACGTACAAGTAAGCTCCAAAACCGCATGCAATTGCACTAACAGCCAGAAGAAATGATTCAGAATTCAAATCTGCAAATAATTCATGATCCCTTTAATAGTGCTAGTGGGGGGTCTTTCATTCCATTTAACATTGTGTTCAGCTGTGGGAGATTGAGAGAGGAGGTTGGCTAGAGTAAGCAGTTGGAAAATGTCAGCCCTGGCAGCAAACCGGCTTGGTCACTGATTGGCATCACGGTCTGCCTGCTCTGCATGTTACTGGCAGTCATTAGGTGCACACATGCAAAGCCCTTTACCAAGGTAGTGTCCTATGCACTTCCAGTCTGAAGTGTGCTCGTGCAGCTTGAACCCCATTTTCAAACATTAGGTATCCGCGTACTGCCTGAAAACAGGCAGTACACAGCCCAGTAAAGCCCACCCCCAGGGAATCATACAGCACTGAAGCCCAATTCAGCTCAATGATCTAGATTTTGCCAGCCCTCTGGGGATGTGCTGGGAGGCAGGGGGCCCGTAAAATGGTTAGCAAAGGCTGGGGTGGTGTGTCCTTTGCCTTCCTGTAACCGTGGCATTTTACCAGTGGTGGGGAAAGTGGAGGATGGGCCTCCTGCTCAGAGGCCAGATGGAGCCACATAAGTGGCCAAGTAAGGGCCCTGCTGGCACTGGCATTTTACCAGTGGCATGTGGGCCCTCTGTTGCATCAGGAGTCCATCTGGCAACCTCTCAGCAGGCTCGGGGTGAGGGCGCCCTCCTAATCGGGCACTCTGTGGCCCCCTTCCCCGTGGCAACCCCCCACCCCCACCCCACCAGGGGCGTGCCTGACTGACTCCAGTGACCGCAGACCCACTTGCCAGTTGTGAGGACAGCCTTGCTGTGGCCACTGCTCCCAGTGGCACTGCTCGGCTGCTGGTTCTCTGGCTGGCAGCTCTTGGGGGCAGGCTCTGTTCCATTAAAGGGATGGGAGCCCCAGTGGCAACTAATTAGTTGCTGGACAACCAGAAGGTGTGGCCGAAGGACTCATAAACTGCCTTGGCAGGTTGCCCCTGACTTTCGGGCCCATCGTTGGGACCCTGGACATGCTGACTAAACACTGCCCATTGTGTCTAAGCTATGAAGAAGATGTAGGTTTCGCTGTGTGGGTACGAATCAAGATTTTAATATTGGCAAAATTAAGTTGGTTTCTGAAAAAAAAAAGAAATGATTTATGCAATGAAATACCTAAGCTGATGCTCTAATTTCTAAATAGAGTTTTCAGAGTTATTAGGTAATATCCTGTACCATTACTGTCTAACGAAAAGAAAATTATCTGGAAATATTGCAATTCATTTGTTTAATCAACAGGCTTGGGGAACACTCAGGTGAATTTATAGAGCATCAATAAAGCCTGTACTTGGAACAATCTTCTTACATTTACCAAATATTATTTGAACTGATGTTTTGTTTTGTTCAAAGGTTTTGTAGATCTGTTTTGAATATAGGTCATATCGAACTTCAGAGATACAACCTCCTCTGAATTGGTTCATGGAAAATGTTGATGGAAAAGCATGCGTGTCAGCTGTGACTCAGTTGGCAGTACTCTGAGTCTGAAGATTGTGGTTTCAAGTCCCCTCCAGGACTTGAGCACAAAAATCAAGACAGGCTCTTGCAGCTGCCCGTTCAAGTGGAAATAAAAGAACCCATGATACTATTTCGAAGAAGTGTAGTGGTGTTATTACTCGTATCCCAACCAATATTTATCCTTCAATCAACATTACAAAAACAAATTATCTGGCCATTATTATATGGCTGTTTGTGGGAGCTTGCCGTACGCAAATTAGCTGCAAGGTTTCTGACATTACAACTAATGAATTACGTTGGAAGTGTAGTCACTGTTGTAGAGCGCTTTGGGGAGGTTCTGTGGTCATGAAAGGCGCTATATAAATTCTTTAATTACTTGTTTTGTAGAGTCACCTTTGTTCTTCAAATAGAAGCACTGCCTGCATATAATGCACACTCAACTACCCCCTCTCTTCCTCTTCAAAATTAATTTGTATAATTTAGCTGCCAGTACTCGTCTGTTAAATCAACTGATGACCAAGAGAGAAAATAATAACATGTAATGCCATGAAATGGTATCAAAAATATCTTAAGGGTATCAGCCTTGCAACGCTTCCCAGTTGCTTGTTCCAAGTGATATGTGGAGGATATTTCCACTTTAAGGATGAAGGTCACTCTGCAAGATAGGAAATGTAACTCATCTACCTCCTTAGGTGAATGGTCTAAAAGGGCAACTCAAAGTTGGTGCTAAATATATGATGCTAAGTCCCATAAATGCCTTAAAATGACAGTGTCCCAAAAATGAAAGTGTTCTCATGAATTTTCCCAGTAATGACTCAGTTGTATTCTAAAGTATTTAACTTTGATACTGTTGTTTTCTGCAGTTCTTTCTCTCATATGTTCAGCTTTCTCCTCCTATTGTATAGATGTGCCTTATATACTGAAGTTGGAGTCTCAGCCACACACGACCTGCTGGCCTGGTCAGACACTCTACATGCTTGCTCCAAGCTTCCCAGACAAACAGCGTTGGGTCAATGTGTTAGAATCTGTTGTGGCCTGTGGAAGAAGGTCGTGTGAAAAAGCAGAGACAGCTGCTGTAAGTATTCAGTAGATAGATAGTATTTGTTCATGTTTAATTCATTACAAGTTGGCTTTGCTTTTATGTTTACTATGATCCATTGATTTGACTTGTTTGCCATTGGTTGTTTATGTACCTAACTAAGCATGTTCTGTAACTCTGGAATGACCCCTGTGTCGCTATATAATAGGCTGAAATGGCCCAGAGAGAAGACGATCTTGCCCAGTTGGTGAAGGTAAAATGTTTGCACAGTTGATTGTGCCTGTCCTGCTTGTTGCTGCAGAGCCTATTGCACAGTTTTGGCTCATATTTTTGAGGCTAATTAACCAAGTCCGTGTTCATTCACTGTTGCAAATCCTAAGCTTCCTACTTTGCAGGCATTTCTGAAATTCATCTCTTGTTGAAACTGCCTCTTGTATGACTTGTTTAACACTAATTATTGTTGCTTTCAAGGAAACACACAGACTGTGTACCCACACAAATTGTGAGAATGTAGTATATGTGAAACTCTTCAGGCTGTACTCAACCACATACATGCTTTACACACCTGAGGGAAGGTATTCAGCTTTCCAGGAAACCATGCAGTGTACACACCTGGCTATCCACGCAGAGCTACCTCCCAGGGTTCTTCTGAAGTAAGGAGGCTATCAAAATGGTCTTTCCAAATCAAAATCATGAGGGGTCAGGATAGAGTAGATAGGGAGAAACTGTTCCCGCTCGTAAATGGACCGAGAACCAGAGGGAAGTGTTTTGCAAAAGAAGCAAATGTGAGGTGAGAAAAAACTTTTTCACACAGTGAGTAGTTAGGATTTGGAATGCACTGCCTGGAAGTGCGGTGGAGGCAGGTTCAATTGAGGCATTCAAGAGGGCATTGGATGATTATTTAAATAGAAATAACGTGCAGGGTTACAGTTGAAAACGCAGGAGGTTGGCATTAAGTTAAAATGCTCAGACAGCTGGTGCAGACACGGCGGGCCAAATGGCCTCCACTGTAAAATTTCTGTAATTCTGTGAACTTTTACTTTCTATGAACCATGCTTTAGAGGAGATAATGCAGTGGGAGAAATTGGTCAGTTTTGCATGCATAAATTTGTTCCATTCACATTTGTTTATGGAATGTTTAGGTAACCCATATCCAAAGAAGCAGTAGTAAAACTGCAAACCATGAGACCTAGCAGAAAGCATAAGGTTGTCCAGCCAGAACCAAAAGGAATCCTGGACTCATGGCGAAGGACGGGAAGTGTCTCTGTCTCTGCTGGTGGAGGGTGAAACGCAGACCCATGCTCCAATTCATCCTTCTATTTTGTAGTGACCTGAAATTCAGTTTCCTATCTCCCCACAGAGATGATGTTGTTTTAGGCTATAAGCTTACAAGCACTCATTGCCACACTGAATCACTTAAACTTTACAGTCAGAAGTAAGCTGATATGCTTTATACTTTTTTTGAAGTAGTTCAGCATTAACGGTTGAATCCCATTAAAATCAGGGAATTTTACAATGTAGAAGAATGTTACTTTGCTCATTGCCTCTTTGAAAGAGCTTCAGAGTTTCTAATCTAGTGCTTTTACATTTGTTGTAATACTTGTTTCTGAAGGCAGTGCTAACATTGCTTAATGCCATCTAATGCAAAATAACCTCCATCCTCTGGATTCTCTTGTTGTTGCTCTGCCTCATTTCCTTGTATCTGAACTGTCTGAGTGTCTAAGTGCAAGAGTGATTGATTTGGGAAGAAGACAATCCTTGCCTTTAATTATAAGTTGCGTTTGTAGGTCTGTATGATGTATATATGTTTAAGAACAGCCTGTGACTTCTGTGTCTTATATTCTTTGTTCCTCTCCCACCCCCCCACCGTGCCGCCGCCCCCCCCCCCCCCCCCCCCCCCCCACCACCTCTCTCTCATTGTATCTTACAAGCCAGTATTTTTCCCCAATGAATTGCACAAATTCTGTAAATATGGGGACATAAGTATGTATGTTTGTTTGCCCACACTCATGTTACTTTTAATTCCTGCAGAAGTTACTGGGAAATTCATTGCTGAAATTGGAGGGAGACGATCGTTTGGATATAAACTGCACTCTGCCTCTCACTGAGCAGGTATGTCGGGAAGTAGTGTAAATAGACTCTTCCTGTGGTGGTTGCATGGTCCGCTTTCTACATCTGGACAAGGAGGTGGTTGGAAATACGGGCTGGACTTTTATATCAGAAGATGGTGTTAAACAGAAAACTGAGATGTCTCTCCTCCACAAAAATCTGGTTTGATAAATATCCTAGGATGATTTTATTTTGGGATGAGGTGGGGAAGAAGCAGGCTTGGCACTATGATTATAGAGGCAATGTAGGCGAAGAATGCAACAAGACAGTGGCTCCCATAATAGATCGTTATGAATGGCTCTCTCTCCCCGGGTACTATTCCTCTCTGCTTCAAGTCTGTCGTCATCATCCCTTTCCTCAAAAAAAAAAAGTTTGCCCCTCCTATCCTTACAATCTACTGCCCATTCTCCAACCTTCCTTTTCTCTCCAGGGACATTGAATGTGTTGGTGTCTCCCAAATCAGTCTCCATCTTTCTCAAAACTTCAGGTTTGAATCCTTCAAATCAGGTTCCTGCAGTACCAAAACGGCAGAAGTCACAAATGACACCTTATGTGACCATGACAAGGGTAAACTATCCCTCCTCATCCTTTGTGACCTAGCTACAGCCTTACACATAGCTGATCCCAGAATTCTGATCTAACATCTCTCCACTGCCTACTCCTTGGTGAGATTGTGCTTGCCTGGTTCCATTCTTATCTATCCAGTCGGAACCAGAGAATCACCCACATTGACTTTCCTGATCTTGCAGTTGCCTCCAGTGACATCCAAGGATCTATCCTTGACTCCTTTCAATTTTTCATTTTATTTTCATGGCACCCCTTGACAACGGCATCTTATCAACAACAGATTATCAGTTTTTTACATGTATGCTGACAACAGCCAGCTCTCCCTCACCTCCTCTCCTGAAGTCTCCATTGTTTCTAACTGTCAGACTGCTTGTTCAGCATCCAGTGTCAGATAAGCAGAAATTTCCTCCAGCTAAATATTGGGAAGACAGAAGTCATTGACTTCATTGCCTGTCATAAACTCTGCTCCCTGGCAACTATCTGAGGCTGAATCAACTATTCACAACCTATTTGTTATATTTGACCCCAGGTGAGCTTCCTACCACATATCTGCAGCATCACTAAGTTTGCCTTTTTCTACCTCAACATCACTGATTTGCCTCACCTTACTTGCTGCTGAAACCCTCATCCATGCTTTAAAAGAAAGAAAAAGAAATACGTGCATTTATATTGCACTCTTTACAACCACCGGATATCTCAAGGCCAATGAAGTGTTTTTGAAGTGTAGACACTGCTGTAATATAGAAAGCGCAGTAGCCAATTTGCACAGCTAATGGTCACATAATCTTCTACTTTTTTTTTTGTGATAACGATGGACCAGGGCACCGAGGGTAACTCCCCTGCTCTTCTTCGAAATAGTACCATGAGCTATTTTACATCACCCAAGCAGGCAGATGGGACCTCAGTTTAACATCTCATCCAAAAGATGGCACCTCCAGCAGTACATCACTCCCTCACTACTGCACTGGAGTGTCAGGTTTGATTTTTGTGCTCAAGCCCTGGAGGGACTTGAACCTGAGACTTTGTGACTCAGAGGCAAAAGTACTGCCAACTAAGCCACAGCTGGCACTATTACTTTGTTACCTCCAGATTCCAGACCACAAATGGCTGGCCTCCTTGAGGTCATTGAAAGCTCTGCTGTCTGTGTCCTAACTCTCATCGTGCCCTGCTTACCCCTCTCCCCTGTGCATGCTGACCTATGTTGGCTCCAGATTAAGCAATGCCTTGATTTAAAATTCTTGTCCTTTTTTTCTAATCCCTCCATAGCCTCACTCCTCCATATCTCTGCAATCCCCTCCCCATTGAGCTCTCTGTAATCCAGATCAGTCATGGCTCAGTTGGTAGCACTCCCTCCTCAGAGCCAGAAGATTATGGCCAGGATTTTGCCCTTGTTGGGTGGGCTCGGTGGGGGCAGGTGGGAGCGGTCAGGAAACTGACAGCCGCCTGCGATTGGGGCCCGACTGCGATTTCACACTGGCGGGCCTTGAAATGTGTGCTGCAGCACTCAGCGCTGCCTGGGGGAGTGGGGGGTGAGCGGGGAACTTCACATGCTTGCGGGTGCACGCAGGCAAAGCTTCCTGAGGCATGGAGCTGCCTCAGGGAGATGAGGAGTTTAAGAATTAAAAATAAACAATCTTAAATTGTTAAAAAAACATGTCCCCTCATGTGACTCTGTCATGAGCACATGAGCAGGGACATGTTATTGATGAAATGTTTAAATTTTTATTTAATTTTTAATAGATGTTGGAAACCTCATCCCAGCCTTGGATGAGGTTTCCTAAAAAGTGCAAAGGCTGCTTGGCCTTTTCACTTGCCCAACAACAGTAAGATTGGACGGGCAGCGAAAAATTTAATTCAATTGGGACTTTAATGGCCTTAATAGGCCTGTTAATTGTCGGCAGGCGCGTGAGGGAGTCCACATGATGTCATTGCGCATCATTTTACACTCGTTCAGGTTGGGCACATGCCCGCCCGACAGGCTAAAAATTCTGGCCTATGGGTTCAAATCCCACTTCAGGATTTAAGCAGAAAAATTAAAGTTGACACTGAGTGCAATGCTGAGATGGTGCTGTACTGTCAGAGTTGCTGTGTTCCAGATGAGACATTAAACCAAGATCCCATACACCTCTCAGTGGACGTAGAAGATCACATGGCATTGTATTGAAGAAGTAGTAGTGAAGTTATCCCCAGTGTTCTGCCAATATTTGTCCCTCAGTTAACATTATAAAACAGATTGCCTGGTCATTATCACTTTGTCGTTTATGGGAACTGACCGTGTGCAAATCAGCTGCCACATTTCCTATATTACAACAGTGATTACACTTCAGAAAAAGTACATCATTGACTGTAAAGCACTTTGAGATGTCCTGTGTTTGTGAAAGGTGCTATATAACTGCAAGTTTTTCTTTTCTGAGCTCATTCTGGCCTCTTGAGCATCCTCCATTTTAATCACTCCACCAGTGCCAGCCATACCAAGCTTTTGGTCATTTGGCCTAATATCTCCTTACGTGGCCCTGTGTCACATTTTGTTTGTAAGCACTTTGAGGTATATTATTACATTAAAGGTGCTATATGAAATCAAATTATTATTGTATATCTGTTGGTTGTGACTATGAGCATAAATTTCTGTTGGGGGTGGAAGTAGGAAAATTAGGTTTGGGATACATTCTTATCAACTATATAACTATAATTGGTACCTAATTACAATAAGTTACTGGAGCATATATTTACAATATCTTTATCTGAGAGGAGATGATTTTGTGTATCTACAGATTGTGCTGGTTGGGACAGAGGAAGGTCTATATTCATTAAATGTTGTGAAGAACTCCCTGGTTCACATCCCTGGTGTGGGATCAGTGTTCCAGCTTCACGTCCTAAAGGAGCTTGACCGACTCGTCATGATTGCAGGTTATTGTGGATTTGTTTCAATATGTTAACTAGTAATAAAACAGCTCAGGAATAACTTCAGAAATTAGCAATTGTGCCAAATGACCAAAAACCCCAGTTATACTGAATAAGTTTTGTCTTTTGAGATGTTTTTAATTTTATTGACTAAACTTGCATTGTATTGTTTTTGTGAAATCCCTCATTATGTACCTCACTTGCAACAGAGACATTCTAACAGCTTATTTCAATTGTCTGTTTGACAGGAGAGGAGCGGACCCTGTGCCTGGTGGAAGTTAAGAAGGTGAAACAGTCATTAGCTCAGTCCCACCTGCCAGGCCAGCCAGAGCTGGTACCTACAGTCTTTGACAGCTTGAAAGGATGCCACTTATTTGCAGCAGGGAAAGTGAGCATCATTGCAACTCTTAATCAGTTTTATTTCTAAATATCTGTTTTTAACCTTGATATAGTGTTATACAGTTATGCTTGAGATTCAGTAATCCCAATCAGGGTTTTCAGTCATAACGTATGAGTTAATACATGGGTGGTTGCAAGATTTAACCGACTGCCAGAATAAGGATGTGCGCCTCAGCTGTTTTCTGTATGGCAATAAGGCATTTACCTGAATATTTAAAATGTGTGTATTAAATTTTCATTGTGGGAAGGAATTTTTTTTTTAGGAAAGGAATTGTTTCAGCCTTAGTAAGGATCTGGACTACATTGTAGACAAGTGCAAAGGATCCTCCTTATATACTCTCTCAGCAACATGGCTTAGCTCAAACCTCACAAGCCCAAACTACCATGCCAAATTCTCTTACACCAGTCAATCCTGAGGCATCTCTCGACTGAATCGCCTCTACATTAAATTCCACCACCAGACGAAGGGAAGGAACTTTAAAAAATTAAAATGGGAACGCAGCCCCATTCTGCATATGTGGCCTATGCAGCATTTACAACAATGGGTACTGGGGCAGGACACTTTATTACCATATTTAAACTAGGCTCTCTCAGTGCAATTGGGAATCTGATTTAAATTTAACAGTTGCCATGTGGTTTTCTCAGTGTTTGGAAAAACCCAGAAATGAAAAGGAGGCAGGAGCTGCCAGCTCAAATAAATTTGTGGCTTTTACAGAACTCCTTGTGGGCCAAGGATAACAAGAGTGTTTCTGCCAGCATCTCAAGGAAACCTTCAGCCTCCCCTCTGCTAATCACGACAACATTCTCATCCTTGCCATGGTTGGTAATCTCTCCCCATCAAGCCCCAGTTACCTGATACTGTCCCCAGGAATCCCTGGTAATGGCCTCTTGCCACTGGTTTTTCCGCTCAACAGGTAGCTGCCTGTCAGTTTGGCTGACCAAGTGGGAAAATTGAAGGAAAAAGATTATAGTGAGATCTTGCCATTAAATCTGAGAGGACCCCTGGATTTCCAGCCTTGCTGGGTTTTTCTGTCACTCCCTTACCCTTCTTGCTTCCCTCTAAATGCCTGGCTCAATGTCTGCCAATTTTATGTTATAAGGATTGGGTTGAGACTATCACAGCTTCATTTCCCAAAGACCTTTTCTAAGAAAGAAAGATGTGTTGGGTGGTGGTGGGAAACATATACTATAATTTTATCAGACTGTACTATATTTGAACCCATGTCCCAGAGCTGAGCTGACATTGTACTAGCAAGTTCCCTCGTTATCTGTTATTTCCATTAATGCCAGAATACCCAGGTTGATGATTAAAATATGAACTGAAACTATTAACCAAAAAAATTTCAACACTATCCTGTTTACCTTTACTTAATTTAACTCTGGATCTGCTCTGTTCAGGTTACACCTTGATTGTAGAGAAGACCAAATTGTTTGGCACCTCCAGCTTGCCTTAAGATTGCTCCTTTGGGAAACTGAACATCAGTGCAGTCAGATTTCCATGTGTGATGAGATGTTACCACTCCACTTAAATACTGGAGTTAGTCCTGGCACAACTTTCAGAAATTGAGGCTTTCTTTCTCAATGCATTTATCTAGGTCTTCCAAGCTGGTTTAAACTTTCTAAAGAATTCTGTGTAGTGAACATCCCATCAGCTTCTGGTTTGGATTTCTCCAATCAAGTTTCCACCCTTGCCATAGTACTGAAATGGCACTTACCAAAGTCACAAATGACATCCATGTGACTGTGACAAGGGTATTGCTGGGGAATTAGATGTGCGTTTTAGAGATTAAGTCACTTTTCTTCAGCTGGACAACTGCCACTTGTCTTTTTGCTTTTATCTTAGGCACTAACATGTTATCTTGACACAGTAGAAATTGTGTGCTTTTTGCAGGTTGAGGCTGGACCGTGTATCTGTGCAGCAATGCCAAACAAAGTGTGCATCCTGCGTTATAATGACGGGCTTGACAACTTCGCCATCCGCAAAGTGAGTGTGTTCATGCAGTGCATAAAAGAACCTGTTAAGGCTCAGAATGAAACTGCTCTAATGATTACACACTGCTACTGCATGCTATTCTTTGTTATTCTCCATGTGCCAACTGTTATTTAACATAAAATATTAGAATTGGCCCCTGTACCACACCTTTGAGAACCAGTGCATTTGATAAATGAGAAAAAATACATTGTTTTTTGGCTTTTCATCACAATGAAGCAAGTCACCAAGTATCATTCCCCTTTTATAAAAGCAAAATACTGCGGATGCTGGAAACCTGAAATAAAAACAGAAAATGTTGGAATAACTTAGCAGGCCTGGCAGCATCTGTGGAGAGAGAAACAGAGTTAACTTTTCGAGTCCTTATGACTCCTCTTCTCCTTTTGTTCTCTGCAGGAGATTGAAACATCTGAGCCCTGCAGCTGTATCCATTTCACTGGTTACAGCATCATCATTGGAACCAACAGGTTCTATGAGATCGAGATGAAGCACTATACGCTGGAGGGTAAGAACTGCATCTGTACAACAGAAGCATTGACTACTGCAAAGTAGTTTTGCCTGTACAACATCTGACCTGGGAGTGCTTGATGTTGACAATGAACACTGAATGTGGTAGAGTTCCTTTTCTTCTATTATTAATCTCCTTCCCTTTGAACACAGATTATTGGTGAAAATATTATCTAAATCTTCCATTTTTCTGCCTCTCCTGCTGCAACTACTGTCTGTTTCTGGGGTATAGCACTCAAGCACCAACAACCCTCCAATAACTCACTCCCAAGAGGCTGTTTGTCATATGTGAGCATAAGCAGTGACTACTGGGAGATTATTTAGCATTGTGGAGCAACATAGTCAAAGCTATGCCCGAGCCAACATTGCAATCAGTAGGAGTCCTAACTAGTCTTTATTTCCCTCCTTTTCTTTGCCTGGAAATGCTGAGGTCAAATGTACGGCTCCCACAGCCGAGATCAAGAAACTAAAACAGGCAGGGGAACCTTCCCTGCCAATACGATTCGGCGCTGCATCAACCATCATATTGATCCACTGCGCCAACTGCAGAGCCTCAAAGTCTAAGATGTTACTTAAAAGTAGCTTTTATTATTCTCCTGATTTATTGCATTTAAACAGCTGTTTGAAAAAGAAGAATATTGCAGGGTATGAGGAGTGAATAGAGTGGGATTAGACTAGGTGAAAAACACCAATTTGATAAGCTGCATGACTCTGTGTTGTATCATTCTGCATGTTCAAATATTTGAAATTATTTTATAAAAACCTCCCTGGCAGAGTTGGACAGCACTTAAATGTATACTGGGGAATGTTTAATCACAGCAAGCAGTCAGATGCTCTACCTTCATTGATAAATTTCTGTTTGCTAAAATACCTTGGGCTGAATCTTTGGCTCGGCGAGCGGGGGCAGGGCCTGCTCGCCAAGGCGTAAAATGACGCGGGGGGGTGTGTCCCGACGTCACCGCGTGTCATTTAGATTTTCAGTTCGGTGGGCGCGCAGCTGACTTGGCTGTGCGCCCGCCAAACTGTCAAAGGCCGTTAATTAACTAATTAAACCAATTGAAAAAGCTGTCCGTCCAACCTTAAGGTTGGCGGGCGGGCGAAGAGCCCAGGCGGCCTTCGCATTTTTCATGGAACCTCATCCACGGGCGGGATGAGGTTTCCTGAAGGGTTTATAAATTAAATAAATTTTTTCATTGAAGTTCATTGACATGACCCAGCTCATGTGACACTGTCACATGAGGGGACATGTCTTAAATATTTTTTTCTTAAGTTTTAATTTTGTAAAATTTTAATAATCGCCCTGAGGCACCTCTGTACCTCAGGGAGATTTCTGTGCTCTTTCGCGCACATGTGCGAAAGAGCACACTGCCGGCTTAGGGATACCCCCCTCCCCTCCTGAAGAAGGCACCCCCTCCAATCCAGTAACTACCACATAGGCCAGTTGAAGAGAAGTTACAATCCACGATCACACAGCGACCACAGAGACTCAGGCTTCCTTTAACCGGTTTTATTCAAGCATATGCAAGGGAGCCGCAATCATTCCTAAGAATGAAGACCCAGCTCCCAGATTGATTACATTTCATTACTTTTGTACTTTTTCTTATCACAATACATTTGAGTACATCCAATCGGTAACCGACACACAGGTCCCATGTTAACATTACCCTATTGAGTACATAAACATGTGATTTTGCCAACCAATTATTCTAAAGGATGTATACATAATTATATTATCCAATCAAAATTAAAACACGTATGCAAAGGCCTTGGTTCTCACAACTCAAGACTGTTTGTGTTTCATCAAAGCCTCCTCTTTGTCCATTGTATGTCTTCCCATATCTCAGCTAAAACCATCTGTCCCTTCCCTATGTGAGAGGGGAGTACACCTAATCTAACTTATGTCCTTTCTTGTGTCTCTAGTCTGACTCTCAAGGCTGTGCAATGTTCATCTGGTAATCGTCAACTCTTAATATGCTTAGCAGCCATGTCTGCCTGGAGATTTTAAGTGTTATTCAGTAAATTCTTAGTGTTCTCTTTTAGCATTTTTAATTTCCCCCTGACACCGCCTGCATAAGGAGCACACAGCGCTTCCGGGTGCATGTCATGCTGGGCGGGCCTTAATTGGCCCGCACGTGTAAAATGGTGGCGCAGATCCGATCGGGATCTGCACAGCCTCTCTAACGGGGGGAACATTCTACCCCTAGCCTTTATTGCCTTGATGAATCTGACTATAATTCCTGATCATTGAGAGCTGTAAATTTGCCTCTTTTTCTCCCTGCAGAATTTCTAGATAAGAATGACATGAGTCTGGCCTCTGCTATTTTTGCTGCTTCGAGCTACAGTTTTCCAATTGCCGTTGCTCAGGTGAATACCAGTGGGCAAAAGGACGAGTTTCTGCTCTGTTTTCATGGTAAGTAATGAGCACCTATAATGTGCCCTTTGCCTTTTGGGAAGATACCTGACTTCAACAGTTTATATCCTAGAAAAGGGATGGAGTTTAATACATGTTGATGTGTCTGCAACTGATTTCCCTTTTATGAATAGTCTTTCTCATCCCAGCTAAATTCAAAGCAAGTAGGCAAGAGAAAAATTCTCGAGAAAAGCTTAAGCAAAACCATGGGCATAGATCACTGGAAAATAAGCATTCCTTTTGTGCTATGGTAGCTTTCTGTGTCAGATCTACACTTTAAGTATCAGTAGTTTATGTTGTCCCTTTTGTGCTGAGTTTTAATACTAATACTACCTTCCAAGATATCAGCTTACTAAGAATTGCATCTCTCAAGTATTTTATGTTAGGTAACAGTATAGATGGATATTATCATGGCTCCTTGAACCATGCTTTGATGTTCAATGGAAGTTTCTTGTAATATGCACCCTGCCACCAGCATTTAATAGGACTCTTGAGCAATTTCACCACTTACAACTCATTGTTTTATTCAATCTCCTCGAACCCACAATAGAATTTGGAGTCATTGTTGATTCATACGGAAGACGTAGTCGCACTGATGACTTGAAGTGGAGACGTTTGCCCTTGGCATTTGGTGAGTGTGTGTTCATGGGCCTTTCTGAATTTGTACACCGAGTTTCTGAGAGCAAAGTTCTGAAACCGGTATAGTTCAGGGGTTAGGATGACTTAAACAATAAATGATTTGGACTTGGAAATTGTGAATATATTTTCAAAATTTGCAGATGGCACCAAATTGGGGGACGTTGCAGATAGTGAGGAAGACTGCAATTAAATTCAAAAAGATATTAATAAACTTTCAGAATAGGCATATAATTGCTAATAAATTTCAATGCAGATAAGCACGATGTATTACATTTTGGTAGAAAGAATAAGAAAGCCACATACTGCTTAAGAGTCTAAATAGGATAGAGAAGCAAAGGGTTCTAGGGATGCAGATAAACAGCCAATTAAAAATACAGGTTCATAAAACCATTAAAACAATCAGACCAAGCACTGAAGTTCATTTCCAGAGCGATAATATTGAAAAGCAGAGATTTATGTGAAACTTGTATTGAAACTTGTTTAGACACACTTTGTGTACTGAATGCAGTTCTGGTCTCTGTAGTATACAAAGGGTATAGAAGTAGTAGAGAAAGTGAACAAAAGATTTTCAAGTATGATATTAGAGCTATGAGGTTACAATGATCAGGAAAGGCCAAACAGCGTGGGGCTCTTTTCTCTAGAAAAGAGCAGGCAAAAAGTGACCAGATAGCAATCGTTAAAATCTGAAAGGGTTTGTGAGGGTAGACATAGAGAAGAAGTTTCCACTTCTAGGGGAGACCAAAAGTTGGGACCACACATACAAGAAACTCATTAATAAAATTATTAGGGATTCAGGATAAACTTCTTTACTTCAAGAGTGGTAAGAATGTGGAACTCATGACAATAAGGAATAGTTGATAGATACATTTAAGATAAGCACATGAAGTATAAGCTGACAGAGTTAGATGAAGCGGTATGGGACAACAATCACACAAATTCAGGTCCAGCCGGGCCTAATGGCCTGTTTCCGTGTTGTATACTATACAGCCCAGATAATTCCAGGGAGTGACCAGGGACCTGTGTCAGCAGCCAGGAACGTGGAGGTCTTAAAAAACTAAACAGCAGGAGCTTATTAGAATTATTTACTTGCTTTCCTCCTACAATTGGCCAGATTAAGAGGCTGGCTGGTTGCTGAATAGAAAAGCCTGCAATTCAAGGCAGCACCTGGGAACAGTCCCCAGAAAATTAGGAATTCTGGTGGGGATGTTGGCTTGGAACCCAGCAGCAAGGAGAGAGATCAGATGTTAGGGGGAGAGATTGGATTTTCAGGATTGAGGGTGAGAAATCTTGTAGGTTTCCTTGAGGGGCTGGGAGGAAGGACTCCTGCTCCTCTTGGCCCACAAGCAGTGCTGAACAACCACTTACCTGCTGCAGCTGGTAGCTCTGGTCTCCTAGCTCTTTTAATTACCCAGTTTCCAGAACTTTGGGAAAACTAGCCAACAGTCATTAAATTTAAATGGCTGCCAAAATCTGACGACTGCAGCCTCTTTAACATATTAAAACCACTAACCTACTGCTCCAGAATGGATTATTTGACTAACCCTAATCTGTTGAGATTAAAACTGGAAGTAGGCATGTTGTGGCAGCTTAGGTTAACCCGTCTCCACCTGTCTTGGGGCAGATTAAAATTTCCTCCTCAGTGGCTATGATACTTTATAAACTCAAGACTGTTATGTTTACTATGTTATGTAACTATTAGTTTTACCAGCATTCAGTAGAAATTGTAAATACTAATGCATTGACCCCACAATTTTTTAATCCTGTTAGCATTTAAGACAATTGGCTGTAAACATGCACATAGTTTGATATTCACAGCAGAAATGAGTCAGGTTATTGTTGATCCAAGATTTCACATGGCAATACGTTGCAAGTGATTTCTGGACAGTAACCTTTAATCACTTTTCCACAAATTTTCTATAAGTGAACCAACTGGACAGTTCAGCTTCTAATCCCTTGTGCTCTATGTGTGATCATTTCAGTTTATAGAGAACCGTACCTCTTTGTAACTCATGTCAACTCCGTGGAAGTTATTGAGATTCAGGGTCGCAATTCAGTTGGGTAAGTCCTGAATCAAATTGTTTGCAGTCAGTGTTGAGAAATCCACATAAAATAACATTTTTGAATTAGTTCATAATACACAGCTTAACTGTCAGCATGCTTTCAACAGGCTGAAGGGTGCTGGGTTGGTTAGCAACCGTATATTCCAGCCAGAGAGCCTGATGAGACACTGTTTGACCTGATTTTTAGACACTGTCTGAGCCTTTGCTAAATATTTCTATACTAACAAATTCTGACCACGGTTGACTAATTCGCCCTCCTTTAATACGTTTACTGTATCTGTGAGAAGTTTCATCATTTAGGTAAGAACCTAATTCTCCCAGAGAGGATCTTAGATTTTCATTAATTCAAGTATTAAGTGCTAACCCCAGGGATGATAACTCGGTGGGCCAGTCACCAGATTTATAGCATGGTGTTGTTATGGCACAGCCAATGGTAAGTGCTGAGTTGTCCAGATCCCAAAGGGAAATTTGAAACAACTGCCACAACTTGTTTTGCAATTTGTATAAATTTTGAGATGCTTGCCTCGAATCCAGTGGTAATAAGACCACAAAATCTTAGTGTTTACAAAACTAGATTAAACATTTATTGGTAAGAGAAATTATTTTAAACACATACATAGATCTACAAATTAGTACTATGGTAACTTCTAAATCCCCGACTTAATCTGACTCCCAGTTACACTTGTGTTAAGGCAACAGTAAAATACATAGATTTTAAAAGACCCAGGCAAAGAGCAAGTCGAATTCAAAGTGAGTTTTCTTAGCATCAGTCCTTTGAAGACAGCAGATTTAGGCACAGATGCTGAAGGCTTTTCACGCTTGTTAGATCTCAAAATGCCTACCCTTACACATAGCCTTCACTCCTTTATACACATTTTTCCTTTTGAATACAAATTCCCATTGTTTCACTATGTCTTTGGACTTTATCTTCCTGATAATAAAAACCTCTCATAGCATTAAGTTTTGTCGGTAATCTTTGAGGAAAATAAACACACTGTTTCTAAACTTCACCTGGCTGGGTGACACATTTCACCCCTCCTTTGAAAACAATCTAGTCTGGTTTATTTAAAAATGGAAATGTCCTTTTATCTTACATTCTAAACTTTACCATGTTTACATCAAAGCCTTGAGACAAGCTGCCTTTAATCCAATTAAGTCTCTCTCTCTCTCTCTCTCACACACACAGACACATCCCACTATTGCTCTATTTTACAATAAATTCCAACAACATTATGAGAATTATTATATCTTCCTGACAGTGTTTCCTTTGGTCTGTATTTCTAAGGCACATACAAGAGCTACATCTTTTTGATAATGATAGATTACAAAATGTAGTTTTTCAGTGGATGTTGATTTAGTCTTCTGACCAGCACCACAAAAGCACCTGCTTCCATTGAATATAAAGGTATCGATCTTGGATGGCGCGCTTCCCTAAGAAGACCAAACATAATCTATACCAGCGAAAATAACTTATCCATCTCTAGAACACAAGGTCTTCTCTATCTCCTGTCCTGTTTTCTACCACACCCTCCCCACCAACCATCCCCCCCACAAAAATAATTTTGCAGTGACATTGAGCCAACTCTACTTTGAATAGACCCTTTAAAAACACATCCAAGAAAATCTACTTGGGGAGGGGAGAACATTAGCTGAAAGCATTTACAGCACAACATGATGGTATGGTGTTCATCCTGGAGAACATCAGAACAGGAGTAGGCCATGTAGCACTTCGAGCATGTTCTGCCATTTGGTGAGATCATGGCTGATCTGACCTCACACCATATGCCTGCCTTTGCACTATATCCCTTCCTGTCTTTTGGTTAGCATAAATCTATCAATCTTAGTTTTAAAATTAACAATTGATCTAGCATCAGTTGCTGTTTGCAGAAGAGAGTCTGAACTTCTATCACCCCTTGTGTATAGAAGTGATTACTAATTTCATTCCTGAAAGGTCTGGCGCTAATTTTTAGACTATGCCTATCTATTGTTTCCTTTCATATCTTGAAAACTTTGATAAACTTATCCCTTTGCCTTCTGAAATCAACCCTAGCTTGTGTAATCTTTCCATGTAATTTGTCCTTTAGGGAAGGAAATCTGCAGTCCTTACCTGGTCTGGCCTACATGTGACTCCAGACCCCAGAGCAATGTGGTTGACTCTTAAATATCCTCTGAATAAGGGCAATTAGGGATAGGCAATAAATGCTGTCCTAGCCAGCAATGTCCATGTCCCATGAATGAAGAAAAACACTTGAAGGCCAGGTGTTGTTCCGGTAATATCTATGTTACACCCTTTCTTCCTTAAAGTGCGGTGCCTGGAACCGCTCATAATACTCCAGGGGCAGGATTTTATGTTCCACGGTTGGGCGCGCACCCAACTTGATCAGGCGTAAAATAGTGAGCGATGACATCGAGCAAGCGTCCTGATGTCATCGCGCACTCATGCAATATTTCGGTTGGCGGGCACGCATGAGACTCAGCAGCATGCCTGCCCACAATTAAAAGGCCTATTAAGGCCATTAATCCATTAGTTAAAAGCTATTTTTCGCTGCCTGTCCAACCTTACGGTTTGGATTTTTGGATTTTTTAGCAAATCTCATCCACCGGCGGGATGAGGTCTCTTAAAATAAGTAAATAAATAAATAAATTTGCTCAGTATTTTTATTCTGTTTATGTTATTGTGGCTGAGTCCTATGTCAGGACATGGTTTTCACATTTTCAAAATCTTTATTGTTGATTTTAAAATTCTTCAGCTCCCTGCTTTGAGAGAGCTTTCAGTGCACCCTGCACATGTTCAGACTTTTGCACTCGCACTCCTCCCACCCCCACCCCAGCAGCGCTGAGCTTCTCAGCATGCCTTTCACACTGACTGGCCGTTAATTGGTCAGCCAGTGTGAAATCGCGGCCGGGGGCCAATCGCGGGCGGCGGTCCGTTTCCCGGACCCACCTGCCGCGCCCACCCGATGACCCTTAAAATCCTGCCCCAGGTGTGGCCTAACCAGTACTTTGTATAGCTGAAGCATAACTCCTCTAACCCCTTGTTTTCTGACCTCAGGATTTAAAGACCATTCCATTTTGTCTTTTTGATTATTTTTGTAATTTTTCATCACATCTAATGATTTGTACCTGGACCCCAAGCCTCCTCGGACCTCCACCACTTTTAGCTTTTCACCATTAGAAAGTACTCTGTTCTGTCTTTTCTAGGTCCAAAATGGATAACCACAGTTTTGTCCATTCGCTTTTATCAATATCGCTTTGTGATTTTATTCTTCCATCTACACTATTTACAATAATTCTTAGTGTCTTTGTGTCATTGGCTAATTTGGATATGTAGTTTTCTGTTCTATCCCCTGTAAATTAATAAATACAGTGAATAACTGAGACCTTGCAGGATACCATTAGTCACATTCTGATAATTAGAGTTCCTGCCTATTATCCTTCCTCTCTGTCTCTTGCCGCTAAGTCAATTTCCTAACCAGGTCAATAATTTGTCTTTAATGCCATGAGTTCCAACTTTAGCTAATAGTCTCTTATGACCTACTTTATCAAATGCTTCTGGAAGTTCATATAAATGACATCTATAGACATTCCCCTGTCTTATTACTTCAGGCACCTCCTCAAAAATTCAATCTGATTCGTCAGGCATAACCCACTGTTTACATACCATGCTGGCTTTCTCTGATCAGCTGAAAAATTTCAAGGTGTTCAGTCATCCTATCATTAATTATAAACTCCAGCAATTTCTTGACAACAGATGTTAGGCTAATTGGCATATAATTTCCTGATTTATCTCTCAACTTTCTTAAATAACGGAATGGCAAGTGCAATTTTCCACTCTAAAGGAACGATTCCCAGATTGAGAGAACTTTGCAGATGCCCTAACATTAATCTTTCAAAGTTCTCATTTACTTCCTTTAAAACTCTGGGATGGAAACCATCTGGTCCTGGGGATTTGTCACTCTTTCGTGCCATTATTTTCTTCATTGCTGTTACTTTGTTTATATTAATTTAGATGAGTCTCTGATCCTGATTCAGTACTAGTTTCCTTGGGATGTCTAGCATGCTGACCCATTCTTTTACTGATGCAGATAAATTATTCAGCATGTCTGCCATTTCCTTCTTTTCATTGACAATATCACTATTATATCAGTTTTTAAGGAGCCCACATTACTCCTGGCTAATGCAACTTCCTAATACAGTTGTAAAAAAATTAGTGCTGATTTTGACATCCCTTGCAAGTTTATTTTCATACTATGAATTTCTGATTTTCTAAAACAAAGTATAATCAGACAGGGTCAACATGGTTTTACAAAAGGGAACTCGTGTCTGACAAACTTATTAGAGCTTTTTTTGAAGATGTAACTGGATAAACTAAGATAAAGGGAAGCCAATAGATGTAGTATACTTGGGTTTCCAAAAGGAATTCAGTAAGGTACCACACTGAGGGTTAATAAGCAAGATAAGGGCTTATGGAGTTGGGGGTAATATATTGGAATAAATGGAGGATTGGTTAACAAACAGGAAACAGAGAGTAAAACTAAACAGGGTATTTTCAAGTTGGCAAACTGTAATTAGTGAAGCGCAGCAAGGATAAGTGGAGGGGCCTCAGCTTTTACAATCTGCGTTAATGTCTTTGGCAAAGAGACTAAAAGCTATGTATCCAACTTTGCTGACAATACAAAGCTAGGTGGAAATGTAAGCTGTGCAGAGTACACAAAAGGCTGGATTTTCTTTGGGCTTTGGGGCCAAAAGGGGATCCTCAGTCCGCACTCACCAGTGGCGAGACCAGTTCAGCAAACTTGGCCACCTCCAAGCTCACTGTCCAATTAAAGAAGATGGATGGGCTCCTGATACTGCAGGCCCAATCAGAGGGCTTGCAGCTCTGGAGCTCCATTAGCAGAGGTGGGCCCTGCTGAAGAAGGTTGGGGATCACAAGGGTGCCTCAACGTGGAGACACCCTCTGAAGAATTGAACATTCAACAAAATAAAATGTGGCCACAGTTGCCAGGTCATCATTGTGGAGGGGGAACCCCTCCAAAGGATGGCCCGTAGCTGTGACCCTCACAGCCCAGTGAATCCGCGTTGGGCTGCTTTGCAATACGCACTTCAAGCACCTCCAGATGGCGTGTCCTCAATTGGTACTCTACAAACAGGAGTTCTTGCCTACTCTTCCTTTGCTGTTAGTCCAAACATTGCTGGATCCCCTCGCTCCTTCTCCAATATCCTTTTGAGCAAATTCAAGATGTTCTTCAGCTCGTCTCCAAGTAGGAAACATACCATGTCGGACTCTCAACCCTGCTTAGAAAGTCTGTCTACCTAATTGTTGAATCCTCTACAAGTATCATATTACCATCCTCCTCCTACTTCTCCTCATGACCTCCTCCTGCTCTTCAGTGCCATGTCCATATCTTGGCTGTCCCTTTGATGATCTTTATCCTTATCCTCACAGGTAACAAGTACATCTTGGATAGTATCAGTATCTGCGGTTCTTCATTCACTATCTTATCTTGGTTGCCCTTAATCTTTGTACCCCATGTGTCACACCAACCCCATTTTGTAACTGTACCTCTCTACAAGGTGTGACCGATGTAGAACAAACTCCCAGACACTGCTCCCCCTTTATGTGTCTCCAGCTTGCAATCCAGATCAGTAACTGAGACAGAGGGCGGAATCGTCCATGCCCCCGGCATTGGGTGCGTTCGGTGGCATCAGCAGTCAATATGGCGAGAAGGCTGAAAATCCGCTTCATGATGTGGTGAAACCAGTTTGCGATTGTCTGCTCCGCTCACCGATGGTGGGCCGCATTCCTTGCCATCAGACGTCAGGAACCTCATTGTAATACATCAGCATATTATAAGGCCAGCCCGCCGGACTCATCCCCCTCCCACTGGATTGTCCACCCACGACGGCGGGTAAGCATGCCAGCGTTGAACATGTCTTGTCAAGTGTAACATGCAGAAGTCGGGTCTTGCCCGCCAGGGCCTTGCTCACATTGCGGACATCCGAGGAGCAGAAGATGCTGGAGCCTGACAGCAACGACACACTGGAGGAACGTCAATGGCGTGCTGGGCGGATTCTCATGGATGTGGCTTTGCTGCGAAGCAGCTCACGGAAGCTGGATAGTCACTGTTGACACTCACAACGGATTATGGCCAAGGGGGTGGGAGAGGAAGGTCTAGGATCAGCTGGGAGAGAAAGAGGTGTCGGGGGGGGTGAGGTTGGGAGTGGGAAAAGGGAGTACGGGGGGAGAAGATGGGGAGGTAGGTGTAAGGGCAGGATGCGGAGGGGGGACGAGAGCGGAGAGGGGAGGAAGTCCGGGAGGAGGAAGGAATGTGAAGAGGGGAGGGAGTAAAGCTGGAAGAAGAAGTAAGGGCATCTGAGGGAGTCAGGAAGGGGGAAAGAGTATGGCTGGAGGAAGAAATGAGGCTGGAAGGAAAGGTAAGGCTGGAGAAAGGAGTCAAGAGGGGAGAAGGACTAAGGGTGACGGAAGAAGTAAGGGTGGAGAAAGGAGTCAGGAAGGGGGAGGGACTAAGCAGAGGTGGAGTCTGGCGGGGGGGAATGGGTTCCTAGGGGGAAGGAGGGATCCAGAGTGGGGAAGGAGTCCGGAGGTGAACGTGCAAGGGAGGGGTCTGATAGGCACATGTCTGCCTCCTGGGGAGCGAACTGAGGGAGGGCATGGTATGGAAGAATAGTGGGAATGACCAAGGGCAGAGTTGGGCGGGAGGGTGAGGGTAGCAATAGAATGGACGGCGAGGGTGGTTGGTGGGGTCTTAGAGGCAGACGTGGACCCTGGGGGTAGGAGGAGGAGGTCGGGGAGGTTAATGTGGATAGTGGTGGGATTTTCGAGAAGGAAGGGAACGTGCATGTTCACCTGGACATCCCCAGAGGAAAAGGATTTTGGCTAGTGGGTCACAGAGGGAAGGCGGAAGGTGATGCTGGGAGGGTAAACTGTGATGGGTGAGAGGAAATTGGTGACTAGGGGAGGGGAAAGGATGGCGGAGCTAACGAGAAAGCTAACCCAGACCATGCAGTCCAAATCGAAAGTGAAACGACAGTCATGGTGGGCGAGATCAGGTGCAGCATGGGAGTGTGATCAGTGGGTGGGCAGAAATGCAGGTCAACTCAGATGGACAACTGAAAGCGAACCCCAGCAGGCAGCATTGAAAATGCTCAGGACGTTGAGGTGAGTGTGAAACGTGAAGGATCCGCGTGCGTGGGAGAGTGCTTGCACAATGCTCCAGAAGGCCCTGCCACACACACTTCTCCCTCCAGAATCACTCATTAGCCAGCTGCTCCCTCTGTGGTGATCGAGGACGAGGTTGAGGGTCTTACAGGCAAAGGGGATTCAGAGGGAGAGGATAGACTCTGAGATTCCTCAGTGGATGACCCGGGGCATCCAGTTGCCGCTTCTCCTCCCTTCGGATGCCCGAGGGCCCCGGCCTGACTCGTTGAGGGGTTAGGAGCACCTGGTGGGACGTCGAGGTGCCCCGTTTCCCCCTCACGTTGCAACTGCAGGAACTCACCCATGGCTCCTGCAATGGAATGCAGGTCTGCACACATCTCCATGTTCTGCTGGACCAGGGTCTGTATGGCGTCCGCCACCCTCCCCATGGAGACCTCCATACATGCACGTGGGCACCACTTCATCAGAGAGCAGGCGGATGCACTTCTCTGACTCACGTGCCACTCTGTTAAGGGCTTTCAACCACTCTCTGTGATGTTCCCCTGTCTTCTGCTGACTCTCCAGGATGAGTTGGAAAGCTACAGCCAGAGGCTTATCGTCTGACTCAGACCTCACAGATGCCTCCTTCCCAGCAGTTCTCCAAGTGCCGGGGAGCTCGACTGAACCTGCCTCTTCTTGCTGCGGATACGTGTTCGTGCAGTGACCACCAGATTGTCAACCCGAGCCTGTTCTAGATCCAGGTCGCACCGAAGTGTGTGTCTCTGCACTGGTGGAGTGGGTGGGTAAACGCTGTGACGGGACTTCTGGGCTGCTTATTTCCATCTTTTCACTGGAGGAGGTATCTTCCTGGCTGCGGAGGAGGTATCTTCCTGGCTGCAGATGAGGACCTGGATGTAGCTGAGGGACTGGCTGGCTGAGGGTGTCGGTCCCTTGGCAGAGCTCCCTGTGAACCAAAGTAGAGATAATTAGTGCATGGCAGCAGAGTCAAAAGCAGGAGAGAGAGAGCAGTCTCAGCTGCGTTGAAGGAGGGATGATGTGGTGCAGGATCCTCAGGTGGGTGTTCGCCACCGACCTCGCCGTTGCTGCAGGCACAGTCCACATCCTCACCAGCCAGTGCGATGACACACTTCTCAAAGTGAGTGAGGGGCCTAATGTGGGCCACTCCACCCCCTTGGTCTGGGACCTCTCCCTGCTGATGTGAGCAGGCTTCTCCTGCATGAAAACAGATGGAGAGAGTGTGAGCAGGACACGTAGCGTTGTGGGGAATGTCTGTGTGGTGAGCGGAGCCATGAACAGAATGAGGATGTGAACTCGAGTGGGTGTGAGTCTGATGGAGATGTGAGGGGGTATGTGAGTTAGCGGTGTTCTCCCTTGAGGTGTGAGATCCCTGTAGATGTGTGATGAGTTTGAGAGTGAGAGTTGAGTGTGATGAGAAGAGTGAGTTACCCTGATGGAACGGATGAGACCATTCATCCTGTAGCGGCACTGGGTGGCTGTCCTCTTTTGCAGGGCATTGGAGCTGACCACCGCTGCACCACCTCCCATGCTGGATTGCTGATGTCACTGCCCATCTTGTGGCCAGAGCAAGGGTAGAGGACACCATGGCGGGCCTCTGCTGCATCCAAAAGGCATTCCAGTGACCGCATCATTAATTAAACCTGGGGGCTGTGGTCCTTTTGCCTTTCACGGACACCTTCCTGCAGTAGTCATGGGCTGGAAGCACTGAGATGTGAGTGCATGGCTGGACTTTAAATATGGCGCCCAGCGTGATGATGCGGTGAGGTGATGGCGGGCAGGTGAATCGGAGCCCACCCGCCATGGAAACGGCATGTTTCCTGGGAACGCATACCAATTCGACAGGTTTGGGACAATACGGCATGAAAAGCCGCCACTGCGGCCAGCAGGTAAAACATCGTTTTGCCCACCTGCTACCACACTTAGTGCAAATCTGGGACGATTTCGCCCAGCATCATATACTGCAGATGTGTTCGCTGGCCACACACTCCCACAGACTGCAGTCCAGGCACACAACCCGTTCTGCTATGTCTTAGTCTAGATTAGAATAAGTCCTCATTTTAATTTGCCCCGTTTTAATTTAAATATTGTGTTTTTAATGGGGCTGGTATTCTCAGTTAGCATTGTGGATTTGCATTAACATCGTTTCACGCTAGGTGTGATTTTGGGTTGCGTGACCCAATTGGCCCCATTTTGGAGCAGCCTATCCTGCTTCCTGACTTTCCTGGTCGTTGCCGGCCCTCCCGCTAGCTGACCGTCCCACTGTCCATCTCACAAGCTTGAGGCTTACCACGATCCTGCAACTCAGAGCTGCTGTAACTCCGTAGGTTGCTTACTGCCGCTTTCTGCTCATCTCCCAAGCTGATTCTTGATTAGAAACTTCGTATCAAAAGCACGTGTTGTATGGTGGAGTGAGGTAGCAGTTATTTGAGTCTGGTCAAGCAGTTTAGTTCACAGCCTTGATGTCCTATTTGACTTTGAATTGAGACTCCAAATCCATATCTTCTCCTTCACAAAAACCATCTGCTGCTGAAACCCTCATCCATGCTTTTGTTAGCTCCAGACAAGACCATTCCAATCCCCTCCTAGCTAGCCTCCCATCTTCAACCTTCCATAAACTTAAACTCAGGATATGGACAGCAGTTTTGCCTAACTTTGGGTTAGAATTGGGTTCTGGTTTTCTTTCCATTTTAAATATTTTCATGCTCTTGTTCAAATCTCCTCCTGGCCTCACCATTCCCCCTCCCCCCCACCCCATCTCTGTAACCTTCTCCAACCTTACAACCCTGTAAAAACTCTGCATTCCTCATGTGCATTCTCCATTTCCTTCATCGCACCATTTGTGGCTGTGCCTTCAGCTGTCTAAGCCTAAGATCTGGAATTCCCTCCCTAAATCTCTTTGTCTCTCCACCTCTTTCTCATCCTTTAGTCACCTGTCCTAATATCTCCTCCTTTAGATTGTGTCAAATGTTTGTCTGATGGGGCCCTGTGAAACAGCTTAGCAAGTTTGACTACATTAAAGGTGCTATAAAAATGCAAGTTGTTGTAGCTGTAAAGGTTCTGTGTAAAATGAATTTGGGGCATTTTCAATCTATTTCTTGGGGTGTGGGAGTTCCCAACACAAACTACTTCACATACGAACAAGGAGCAGGAGTAGGCATTCAGCCCCTCGAGCCTGCTCCGCTATTTAATAAGATCATGGCTAATCTGATAGTAACCTGAAATCTGCATCCCACCTACCCCCAATAACCTTGCTTACCAAAAATCTATCCACCTTTGACTTAAAAATATTCAAGGGTTCTGCTTCCACCACCTTTTCAGGAAGAGAGTTCCAAAGGCTCACGATCCTCCATGAAAAATTTTCACCTCATCTCTGTTTTAAATGGGCAACCCCTTATTTTTTAAACAGCGACCCCTAGTTCTAGATTCTTCCACAAGAAGAAACATTGTCTCCACATCCACCCTGTCAAGACCCCTCAAGATCTTATATGTTTCAATCAAGTCGCCTCTTAGTCTTCTAAACTCCAGCAGATACAACCCTAGTCTGTCCAACTTTTCCTCATAAGACACCCCGCCCATTCCAGGTATTAGTCTGGTAAACCTTCTCTTATTGTCACAAAGTATTTAGGGGTACATTAGGAATATCACTTGAGTTTGATTAAATGAAAACTTGCTATGAGTGATGATGTAACTGGTGAGGAGGGCAGTCGGCCTTATTTTTGTTACCTCAGTGAATGAATAGGAGATCTCCAAACCATCCTGAACTCAAATCAAGATTTTGAAATGGTTGTCATCATGCAGACTTAGTGCCTTAGGGCTGGATTTTCAGCTCAGTGCGTCCGACGTGCATGAGCTTGAAATAACGTGCAATATTTTGGTCAGCGGGCACGCGCAGGAGTCGGCAGCACACCTGCCGACAAATAAAAGGGCTGTTAAGCCCATTAATAAATTAATCAAACTGAATTTTTCCCTGCCCATCCAACCTAACGGCTGGTGGGTGGGCAAAAAGGTCAAGCAGCCTTTGGATTTTTGAGGAAACCTCATCCACAGGTGGGATGAGGTTTCCAATGTTAATTAAAAATGAAATAATTTTTAAATCTCATGTTTAACATGTCCCTGCTCATGTGACAGAATCACATCTTGGGACATGTTTACCTTAATCTTTATTTTGAATATTACAAATCTTCAGCTCCCTGAGGCAGCTCTCTACTATCAGGGAGCTTTCACTGTGCGCTCCCCCATGCCTGCGCTGAATTCCGTGCTCGCCCCACCCCTCCCAAATCCCTGCCAGGCAGCGCTGAGTGTTTCAGCGCGCAACTCGTGCTGGATGGCCGTCGGGGCCAATCACGGGTGGCGGATCATTGACCAGCCACTCCCAGGCCTGACCGACGAGGGGAAAATCCTCCCCTTTGAGATTATCTCCTTTTGAAGTTTTCTTGTTAACGTGTAGTTGCTGGAGTACTACAGGAAATTTGTACAGCTGCAGGTGCTGGTGAAATTTGGGTGCAACCCTGCTCCAAAGCTGCCTAAGTAACAGGTTCAAGTCTCTCCCCCCCACCCGCTCCCAAAGCATCGCATGCTTTTTGGTACTTTGTTGACTTGTTTCGTGGGCCAGGTTACATTCCCCATAGAGACGAGAAAACATTTTTAAAAAAGGGACAAATGACCCAGCAACCGATAGAAAAAATTGCACGGCAACATTTTCAGACTTTTACTGTAACAAACTGACATAGACTAAACATGATTTAACAGGGAGTTAATACACCAAACTAAAGAAAAGGTACTTCCCCATTAACTAACACAACCAAAATATTTTATAACACTTTTATTTTACAGCATGCTCCCAGCAGATATACAATCTTGAAGATTAGGTTCCAAGCGGCTCCTGGCTTTTCAGCAGGCCCCCTTCTCCCTACCACACCGGGGCGTTTCCTCAGGTGTCCTTTGAGAGTCATTTCCTTCTGTCTTGTGAGTATCCCCAAACCGACTTCCAGCAGCAAAACCTATTCCAGCCACTCCTCGTTCCTTAAATATCCGCAAGCCCCATCTCTTCGAACAGAGAACTGGTTCTCACCATCATCCTGCTTGGTGGCTTTTCATAAAATCAGCTGTTCCTGTCTCCCTCTCCCTGTCTGTGTCTCTGTAACTGTCTTATAAAATCCTGTATTTGTAATTCATGCACCAAGGAGAGAATCCAGGAAGCAATTTCTCAGATATTACAGATATTTTTCTGAATATGGGTGTTCACAAACATGGAGTCGATCCCAAAGAAATCGCTTTTAATTTAGTTTTAAGATGAGACATCTGGAACTGTTGACACTTTCACTGAATTCTTCAGTGTATACAAGTTCAAACACAGATTAGCAACCTAACAAATCTTTATGCGGAATCGTCCGGTCTCACTGACGGCGGGCGGGGGAGGAACGATATGGCGAGAAGGCCAAAAATCTGTTTCATGCCATCGTGAAACTCGTTTGCAATTGTCCACTCCACCTGCTAATGACGGGTCATGTTTCCCATTGCTGCTTGTCAGGAACCTAATTTCAACACCTAAGCATCTCAATATAAACCCCCCTCGATAGAATCATCCCTCCAAATCAAATTCACCACCCACGTCAGCGTGACTTCAGAATGGCGTGCTTTACACTCGCCTTTAAAAGGCGTGCACCTGGCGACCTGAACTCCGAGGGGGATTTAAAGGTGAGTGCATGCAACCTTGCGTGGCGCTCATGAGCTTCGCTTGTAGGACATCAAGGAAAGGACGGCGTGCATTCGGTGGGGGTGGGGTACACAAAAGTCGCTTTTCCCCAGATGGCTTTCAGCGCGGTGCCGGGGCAACAGCTCTAGTGCGGGTCAGGCCGAAGGGCGTTGGGGGCTAGGCAGCACAAATTGAAGGAAGTACGCAAGCACATGCCTGGTTTGGCGGGGGGAGGTGTGGTGGTGGGTGCAGGGGATTGAGGGAAGTGGCCACGCACTTAGAAAAGCTTGTCAAAAGTGAGCATTCTTCCTCAGCTGAAACTGTTCAGCTGCAGCTCCATTGACACACTTGGAGTCGGGCTTCTGAAGCTACTCTGCCCACTCAAGCAACGCAAAAGCCATCAAATGCTCCAGAGCGTTTCACCCCTCAGGCGCAGACTGCAAATTAATGTGCATTTTAGGGGGCAGCAGAACAATTGGTCTTGTGAAAGGTGGCCATGGTGCAGTCACTAATGGAAGCAGTGCCTTGTAATGTCTTTATTAGGGTTTGGACCAGTATCCATCACGGTTCAAGCTAACAACAGAACCTTGCAGTGCGGGTTAGGAGAATGCCTGCACCTCATGTCATGGAGATAGAGTGGAGGTCATAATAGTCGCTAGATTCCAGGACCATGATGATGACATGCATTGAAGGCACTCCAAAGATCTTCACATGGCTGAGGGCAGCTCGCTTGCGCTCTGTGATCAGCATCATATAATGGAGACGCAGCTGTGAAACTTTAAATGCACCTGATCCTTTGTTAGCCTTCAGCACCTGTCCCCTTCAAGGAGCACAGCGTCACCAGTCACGAGTGCTGAAGAGACGGGGGACCAGCCTCACCTCAAAGGTGCTGAGAACACACAGAGAGAATGACAGAACTCTGTGACACCTGCCCACAACATTCTGGCAACAATGACAAGCACCGTCGAGGTGCAGGCATCACTAATGTGTCCAGTGAGTGTGAAGCCGAACCATCACTTTGGTCTGAAGGTTGCACACTGCACAAAGAGGCCCTGGACTGAGACACCTGCCTTTGCCTTGTGCAGGAACCAAGGTTTCACGTCTGAGTGACACAAATTCTGCTCATCATAACAAGAAGTCATAGGCAAGGAGACATTGTTGGGAGTTTATTTACAATAGTGAACATTATTTACAAGTGATTAACACCCGTGCCCAGGCTGTGCAGCTACGTCTTCTTAACCTTTCTAACCCTGCCACTACATCTTGGTGCTCCCTTGGCATCCACAGCAGAGGTGGACACAGCCTGCTGACTGCTACACCTTGTCTGTGATGACCTTGGCAAATGTCCTCTGGAGAGTTGAGACCTGGAGAGCCCCGGCCTGCTTTCGGGGTCCTGCTGTGTGGCAGTGGCACCCTCCTCAGCCTGTGGAGCTGGAGCTGCTGGGGTCACAGGGAGAGGGGATTCGGATGGGCCAGACACTCCCAGAGTCACCTGGATGGATGGCCCCAGGGTGGTACATCTGCTGATTGTCCTTCCTGTGGGTGCCCGAGGGCCCCTGGCTGACTCCTTGAGGAGAAGGGGAAGCTGGAGTGAGATCGAGCTGCCCTGCACCCCTCTCACGTTGACATCTATGGTGTCACTGATGGAGTTCAGCCTGCGCAACAGAGCACAACCAATGTCCTGGACCAAGGTCTCCTTGGCAGCTGCCATCCTACCAGTGTTGACCTTGGTGCTTTGGCATGACTGAAGGCAGAAAGACTCCTCCATCGCGCCTTGCAATCTGAGGAGTGCAGTGGAGATCCCTTCCTTATGTTCTCAAGCTTGCCTTTGCAACTCCAGCAACTGAGGTATGACTGGGTCCAGAGACCCCTCGTCTGACTCAGACTCAGCAGATTTCTGGCCTCCAGCGGTCCTCCAAGCACTGGAAACCTGGGAAGTCCCTGCCTCCACCTACTGTGGATCAGACAGCAATGTGCTCATCAGATTGTGACCCCGAGATTACTCTAGAACTAGGTCCCACTGAGGGGTGTGTCTCTGTGCTGGTGGAGGGTGTGGGTGAGCGCTAGGATGGGTCTTGAATTAGGGTGTCATCAGATTCTTCTTCTGATGTGTCTTCAGGGATTGAGTCAAGGACCTGGCTCGTGGACCCCCTCGGCTGCTTCCCAGATGTCCTGCGAAAGTGAGGAGAGATAATTAGTGCATGGCAGAGCACTGCGGAACAGGGGAGCTCACAGCATGGTTGTCTGATGAATTTAGCACTGCTGGGTCCTCACTTGGTCAAGCACTGTCGACCTCACTGTCAGCACAGGAACGGTCAAGGTCATTGCCAGCCAGCTTGATTGACTATATTTTCAAAGTCTGTGAGGACCTTGATGTCGGGCATTCCTCCATCAGTCTGCCACCTCTCCCTTTTGTTGTGTGGCTGCTTGCCTGCATGAATACAAATTGAGAGTGTGTAAGCTGGACACCTACCAGGCCAGATGAGAAGGATGCCTGGCATGTGTGGGTGGTGAGTGATGCCATGGACAGGATGAGGACACGATCTGCAGGGCGGATGAAGGTGTGTGTGAGAGAGTGAATGGTGATGTCCCTTGAACTGGCAGTGAGTGAGATCCCTGTGGGTGTGTGATGGGTTTGTGAGTGTGAGTTGAGAGTGATGAGAAGAGTGACTTACCCTGGCAGAATAGAGGAGATGATTCATCCTCTTTCAGCACTGATTGGCTGTCCTCTTTTGCAGGGCATTGGAGCTGACCACTGCTGCCACTGCCTCCCATGCTGGATTGGTGGCCTTGCTTGCTGGTCTTTGCCCAGGGCGGGGGTAGAGGACTTCGCGGCGGACCTCCACTGCATCCAGTAGGCACCCGAGGGAGGTGTTGTTAAATTTGGGGGCAGCATGTTTCCTCCCTTTGGCAGCCATGACTTTCCAGTAGCTTCCGATGCCTTAGAGAGAGCTAGCTCTGTGCAGGGGCGCCCTTTAAATATGGTCCCCAGGTTACTGAAGGCCTGAGGTAGTGGCAGGGCGACTGAATCAGAGGCTGCCCCGCCAGCAACCTGATGTGTTTCCTGTGAATGCATAACTAATGAGGCGGGACACACTGGGAAGGAGATGATATGCTGCGAAAACCTGCCATTGCGGCCAGCGGGTAAAATGACTTTTTTCACGCCCACTACCACACTTGGTGCAAATCTGGGATGATTCCACCCTATGATTTGGTCTCGCTACCAACTTACTTTTCTAAAGTCAACCCAACAATTCATATTTTCTACTGATAGAACTAACACTATATCATACAGAACTGAATATATTATACGGGTGCAATTGTTTTGAATTGAAAACTTACTTTGGCAAGCTATAAAATTGAAATTCTGGGCTGGCCCAAGAAAAATAACCCATGCAAACAGTTGTGATGTAAAAACTTACCTGGTTCACTAATGACCTTGAAGGGAGTAAAACAGCACCTCTGCTTGACTTTCCCTACATATAATTTGTGTTCCAGAGTATATGGGGGGTTCTTGGTGCCCATTGAGTGGACTATTAAACTACTCAGTTGTAAGGAAAATTAATAGGGCAGTGCAAAAAAAAATGCCACACCAGTGTCACTAACGGGCTTTTGAAAGAATGAAAAGTAATGGGGATTGGGGGAAACAAAGTTATTTACCCAATGCTATGCGGTGCTGAGCCTTATGTAACCAGGATAGTTATTCACTGCGATTGAAAGGTGGTCTCCTGGCACCATCTCCAATTGTTAGATAGCACAATTGCAAGAAAACAAGCCCTATAAGATAACAGCACGCTTATTTTGTTTTTATAGTATTCCGAGTCGTGCTCACTTGGACATCCCTAATCCCAGATATCTCGGTCCTGCAATCTCATCTGGAGCCATTTACATGGCCTCGTCCTATCAGAATAAACAGCGAATTATCTGTTGTAAAGGAAACTTGGTGAAGGAAGCAAGCAGTGATCAGCAGGGTGCAATCACCAGCCGCAGGTAAATAAGATGTTACCAAGTAATCTTTGCTCAACGTATGGTGGTCCAAGCTTACACTGAAACTCTTGAGAAACTTGAATGCTCTTAATTTAAAATGGCTGCTCTTGGGCAACTTTTAGGGCTATATGATCTATCTTTGTGCCTTTGATTCATAGTTGTTTTCCTCCTGTCAATCACATTCATGTTGCACAAATCCTGAGATTAGGAAAAATGAAGAACTTATTCAATTAGACAAATAAAAAGACAAAACAGCAAAAAAAATTTGCTGGAAATACATGTTCATCCATATTTGCAAAGGGAAAAGAATATAGAATTGGACGTTTGGCCATTGAATGTGCCCCTTTATTATTTCAGCTGACCCAGCCCAGCATTCAACTCAATCTTGAGCTCCCTGTCTCTAAATCAAAGTCTTTCCCTGGCAAGATTATTCCAAATGTTTGATCACTCCTTGAGTAAAGAAATATTAGTAAGATCTGTACATTTTTAACTGGCTTGTCTTACCTCAAAGCAATATCTGTACCATTTAGTAAATCCTATACCTCTACTAGCCACTCCCTTTGATCTTCTCTCTAGGCTGTAGTGCTTAGGCTCCTTGAATCTTTCCTCATAACTCATTCCTGAAACATTTGGGATCAGTCTTTCTACCTTGAACTATTCTCAAAGCACGAATGTCCCGTTTGATAACTAGTAACAAAGCCTCATCTCCAACCTCCCTTTCCTCTCCAAAGTCCTTGAATGTGTTGCCACCTCAGAAATTCATACCCATTTTTTCCAGAACTCCATTTTTGAATTCCTCCAACTGAGTTTCTGGCCCTGCCACAGTTTCGAAACAGCTCTTATCAAAGTCAGAAATGACATCCTATGCGACTGTGACTGCAAAGACTGAAAATTATCTCTCCTCATCTTTCTCGACCTGTCTGGACCTTTTGACTTCATCATCCTCCAACACCTCTCCGTCATTGTCCTGTTGGGTGGGACTGCCCTCCTCTGGTTCCATTCATGTCTATCTAATCATGAACAAGTCACCTGCAATGGCTCCTCTTCCCATTTCCACCCAATTACCTGCTGTGTCAAGGATCTATCCTTGACCCCTATTTCTCATCTCCATGCTGCCCCTTGGTGACATCACCCAAAAACGGTGTCAGTTTCCATGCGTGCTGACGACACTGTACCTCACCACCACCTCTCTTGACCCCTCCACTGTCTCTACATTGTCAGAATGTTTGTCCAACATCCTCTACTAGATAAGCAGAAACTTCCTCCAGTTCAACATTGTGAAAACTGAAGCTGAAGTTATTATCTTAGGTCCCCACCACAAACTCGCCACCATCTCCAGCACCTGACTGAGACTGAACCAGAGTATTTGCAACCTTGTTGTCATATTTGACCTCAGAATGAGCTTCCGACCACATATCCACACCGTCACTAAGACTACCTATTTTAACCTCTATGACACCACCTCATTCCACCCTGCCTCAGCTCATTCGCTACTGATACCCTTAACCATGCCTTTACCTCTAAACTTGACTATTCTAATGCACTCCTGGCCTCTGTAAACTTAAAGTCATCCAAAACTCTAGCTCACGTCCTACCTCTCGCCAAGTTCCATTCACCCATTAATACTGTGCTCACATTGAGTTTTCAAATTCCTGCATTGCCTCACCCCTCCCTATCTCTAATCTCCTCCATCTATACAACCACTCAAGATATCTGTGTTCCTCTAATTCTGGCCTCTTAAGCATTCCTGATTTTAACTTTCTTGAACCGCTGCCATCCATAGAACCATAGAAAGGTTACGGTACAGAAAGAGGCCATTCAGCCCGTCGTATCTGTGTCAGCCATAAAAAGAGAAAAAAGAAGCTAGCTGCTCATTTTTAATCCCACTTTCCAGCACCTAGTCCATAGCCTTACAGGTTACAGCACTTTGGGTGCATATCGAGGTACCTTTTAAATGAGTTGAGCGTTTCAGCCTCAATCGCCAACTTAGATAGTGAATTCTAGACGCCCACCACCCTCTGGGTGAAAAGGTTTTTCTCATGTCCCCTCTAATCCTTCTACCAATCACCTTAAATTTATGCCCCCTGGTAGTTGATCCCTCAGCTAAGGGAAACAGGTCTTTCCTGTCTACCCTATCCAGGCCCTCATAATTTTGTACACCTCTATTCGATCACCCCTCAGCCTCCTCTGTTCTAAGGAAAACAACCCTGGCCTATCCAGTCTTTCCTCATAGCTGCAATTTAAAGCCCTGGCAACATTCTTGTAAATCTCCTCTGTACTCTCTCCAGACCAATGATGTCCTTCCTGTAATGTGGTGACCAGAACTGTACACAAAATTCCAGCTGTGGCCTAACCAACATTTTATACAATTCCATCATTACATCCTTGCTTTTGCATTCAATATCTGTCCAATAAAGGAAAGCATTCCATATGCTTTCTTTACCACCTTATCCATCTGTCTTGCCACCTTCAGGGACCTGTGGACATGCACTCCAAGGTGTCTCACTTCCTCAACCCTCTCAATATCTTCCCATTTATTAAGTATTCCCTTGCTTTGTTTGCCCTCCCCAAATGAATTACTTCACACTTCTCTGGATTGACTTCCATTTACCACATTTCCACCCACTCAACCAAACCATTGATATCATTCTGGAGACAACAGCCAGTTTTTGACTTCAATATTGACTACGTGGCCAATTTTTGTGTTATTTGCAAACTTCCCAATCATGCCTCCCACATTTAAGTCTAAATCATTAATATATATGACAAACAGCAAGGGCCCCAAAACTGAGTTCTGTGTAACGCCACTGGAAACCGCTTTGCACTCGCAAAAAAATCCATTGACCATTACGCTTTGTTTCCTGTCACTGAGCCAATTTTGGATCCAACTCGGCACCTTCCCCTTATCCCATGGGATCTCATTTTTCTGACCAGTCTGCCATGTGGAACATCACCAAATACCTTACTAAAATCCATGTAGACAATATCCACTGCACTACCCTCATCTATCCTATCTAAGTCACTGGTACCAACGTGGGCCACGACCTCTGGTTGATCATCCTGCCCCAGAAGAAACTGTGTGGTGAAGGTATTCCCACAATGCCAATAGGGAGAGTATTCCAAGATTTTGACCCAATAACAATGGAACTGAGATATATTTCCAAGTCAAGATGGTGTGCAACTTGGAGGTGGTGCTATTCCCATGTACCTGTTGTCCTTGTCCTTCTAGGTGGTAGAGGTTGTGAGTTTGAAGGTGTTGTTGATTTAATGATTTGCTGCAGTATATCTTGTAGATGATACACCTAGCAGTCATGGTGTGCCAGTGGTGGAGGGAATGAATATTTAGGATGGTGGATGAGGTGCTGATCAAGTGGAGTGCTTTGTCCTGGATGGTGTCGAGCTTCTTGAGTGTTGCTGGAGCTGCACTGATCCAGGCAAGTGGAGAGGATTCCATCACACTCCTGACTTGTGCCTTATAGCTGGGGCATCATGTGGTGAGTCACTCACACAGAGTACCAAAACTCTGATCAGCTCTTGTGGTCACAGTGTGCTGGTTCAGTTAAGTTTTTGGTCAATGGTGATCCCTAAGAAGTTGATGGTGGTGCTTTTGGCAATGATAATGTAATTGAATGTCAATGGGAGGGGAGTGGTTAGGCTCTCCCTCTTGTTGGAAATGGCCATTGCCTAGCAATTGTATGGTACAAAAGTTACTTGTCATTTATTAACCCAAGGATGAATGTTGTCCAGATCTTGATGCATGTAGGCACAGACTTAAGAGTTGCAAGCAGAACTGAACACTGCAATCATCAGCAAAAATCAAAATGGCTGACATCCAGCTTTGTGATGCTGGGCATCTCAGAAGGAGGCAAGATGGGTCATCCACCTGGCACATCTGGCCAAAGATAGCTGCAAACATTTCTTCATTGACAAGCTTGCTGTGACTCCCAACATTAGTTCCATTCTTCCTAATTCTATTCCCAGAATTTTTTCACAGTATTTACATACATACGAATATACCAATTCGGAGCAGAAGTAGGCTATTCGGCCCTTTAAGCATGCTGTGCCATTCAATAAGATCATGGCTGATCTGACTGTAACCCCAACTCCCCATTCCTTCCTACCCTTTGATATTCTTATCAATCAAGAATCTATCTAACTTGGCCTTAAAAATATTCAATGACCCTGCCTCCACCACTCCCTGGGGAAGAGTTCCACAGACTCACAATCCACAGAGAAAAAAAAATTCTGATCTCCGCCTTAAAAAGGAGACCCCTTATTTTTAAACTGTGTCCCCTAGATCCAGTCTCTCCCACAAGGGGAAACATCCTTTCAGTATCCATCCTGTCACGTCCCCTCATGATCTTATATGTTTCACTAAGATCACCTCTCATTCTTCTAAACTTAAACGGATACAGACTCAACCTGTCCAACCTTTCCTCATAACCACCATTCCCCCCCAACCATCCCAGGAACAGTTGAAGTATTTCTTCCAAGGTGCTAATACTTTATACCTCATTTTAAATTAAATTTGCTATTCATCTGCCTAATTGTCTAACAGATCTAAATCATCCCACATGATTTCAGCTCCATCTTCTGTCCCTACTTCAAATTTTAATGCAAACCTAACTACCTTGGTTTCTTCCTCTTGGGTAAATGGGGAATAGCAAGTGATTAGGCATGAATTATGTACAACTCCACTAAGCATCTCCCCAGTCTGCCATTGACAACTGCAATACCCAACACAGCACCTCCCTTCCTGGCCCAATCTGATGTCCCAACTTTACTGAAATCTGGACCTCCCTGCTTCAGTTTGACACTGGCCCACATCACTCCAGTCAGCATCTCTGCAGTCTGACACTGACCCCTGCATTATTCCACTCAGCATCTCTCCTCCTGCCCCCAGTCTGACACTGATCCGCACTCCACTCAGCATCTCCCCTATCTGATACTGATCCATGTATTGTTCTGCACAGCATCTCCCTTATTTATAGAATCATAGATTGATATAGCATAAAAAGGGGCAATTTGGCCTATTGTGTCTGTGCCAATCTGACAGTACTCTTGGTCCTTTTTTTAATCTTACATTGTACACTAAGTTCCATGGAATTTAATTTTATTGATACTCTTTGAAGTGAGAATTTGTCAAAGGGTTTCCAAGTATCCAAAAAAAACTATATTGCAGGGACACCCACTGTTTATTTTAGCTGTAATTTCAAATGTCACATCCTATCTGTCAATAAGACCACACACTTATCCCTCTACAGCATTGCTTGCGTTCATCCTTACCTTGCCCCATCTCCAGCTCAAATACTTAATATTTTTGTTTCAAGACTCAATTTCTCCAAATTCCCCACTGAATGGCCTCTACAAATGCCAACTCATTTGAAACTCCATTGCTTGTTCATTACTTTATCCTTGCCTGGCTCCATGTTTCGCAAGACACTGAATTCAAAATGTTCATTCCGATTAACAATCTTTCCTTGACCTTTTTCCACCCTATCTCTGAAATATTCCGAGTTCTATGCCCCAGCACTTTGGTTCTCTCACTGAACTTCTGTGAATCACTTCTCCTAATTCTTATTCTCCCAGTTGGTCCATTCTCTTAGATAAAACAATGAATATATAACAGTGACAGACCAGAAAAGACCCACTCACCCATCCAGCCTGCCTCACACAACTGTGATTCCTTTGTGCATCACAATCTATACCTTTCCCACCTCACCTGAAAGTTGTGTAATCTCCTGGGAAAGGTGAAGAAACAGGTTAAAAACCTAGGCCAATCTGAGAAAATAATCAGGAATATTCCTGCAGGTGATCAGGTACTCCGAGAGTGCTCTGGCTCTGATTAATGTCTTACAATTCCTACCTCTTATGAGGTGATCACCGCTCCAGTTAGATACAGGCCCAACTTCTACTTTAAGGAATTCAGCAAATCTGTGTCACAGCAAGAGATGGCATCCTATTCCACAAGTCCACTTCTCCAGGAAAGAAACACCTCCAGACTTCTAACCTTGCATAACCTGAGATTGTGATCCTTGATTCTTGCTAAACTATTCAGTCCAAACAAACATAATTTATTCCTGTCATCACCTTATAAACTGAAACCCCTCTTAGTTTTCACAAATACTGGCGAGGTTCTGCAGAGCTGTTGCAGTGCCCCACAAATCTTCTCCCTTGTCCTCAGCACCCTTGGATCCTTCTGGTACTGGGGATTTGTTAATCTTCACTCTATTTAACAAACATTCCTCCTGATTAATTAATTAAAAACAAATTCAGTGATAGGTGTTTCATAACATTTAGTCAGCCAACTGGTATTTTCCTCCCAAATACTTAAGAAAATAACCATTAATTCAACTGTCTGCAATAATTTACGACTTTAAATATTTAGCTTCTTTCCTAACATTGTAAAAGGTGAGCTAATGTGTTCTGATAAAAGCTGTAGAATATTAGCCTGGCGTTAATCTTTACAGAGGTAAATAGACCTGGTGTGTTTCCAGCATTTTTTCTGTTTTTCTATCACTTGGATAGTGAGGATGCTTGGTACATCTATCCCATAGAGGCTGCTCTGGTGAAATGACAGCTGACTCCAGCACATTTCACAAGGACTTTGCTGGCCTGATTATCACCGCAAACTGTGCAAGATCAGAACTAAGCAGTTTGATCCAGCAAAATGCCTACCCACCCAGAGCAGAGGAGCACCACATGTTGCCCAAGGATCAGTGTTGTGGTAAGTTTAACAAATACCTGCTGCTCTGGCTGTTGTGAAGTTCAGTGGTGTAACTGCTTCTCAATCCTCTGGGGAGTTTGACCTAGTCTGGGCACAAGCGCCACTCAGTGGTAGCCAGTATGTGCTACAGCAGTGTAACAAAACACAACTGACAGGTTCCAAAATATCCAAGGAAAGATAATTTGAACAGTAAGAAATGAAAATAAAAGGGAGTGAGAGAATCGAGAAAATTTTTTTAAATTGCGATATCAAAGACCGATGCTGCTTTTTTTGAGACTTCCTGCCAGGTCGCTCTGGTATTGTGTAATTGTGATGCACCAAAATAAAAATAATTATTCCAACCTTAGGCTGGTTATATAGAAATGACATTAAAAATATTAAAAAATAAGGATTCCTTCAACAATCACAACAGCTGATATTTATATAGTACTGTTAATGTAATAAAAGGTCCCAAGGCTCTTCATAGGAGCTTTATAAAGCAAATTTTGACACTGAGCCACTAAGGCAATATGGGGGAAGATGACCAAAAGGTAGGTCAAAAAGCTAGGTTTTAAGGAGTGTCATAAAGGAGGAAAGAAAGACAGAGAGATGGAAGAGGTTTAGAGAGTCAATTCCAGAGTTTAAAGCCCCGACAGCTGAAGGGACGTTCAGATTAAAATTGGGGATGCTGAAGAGACTGGAACTAGAGGAGCATAGATATCTCGGAAGGTTGTGGGGTTGGAGGAGATTACAGAGATAAAGGGGCGAAGCCATAGAGGGATTTGGAAACCAGGATGAGAATTTTAAAATCGAGATGTTGTATAACTTGGAGCCAATGTAGGTCAGCGAGCACAAGGGTGATGGGTGAAATGGACTTGGTACAAGTGAGGACATGGGCAGCAGGGTTTTGGATGACTTCAAATTTTCATAGAATGTGGGAGGCTGGCTAGTAGTCTGTTGTAATAGTCGAGTCCAGAAGTAAGAAAAATGTTATTGGTATAAAGCTGTGCACATTTTGCGAGTTGCACAGAAATATATTTATCGTTGGAAATTTAGCTAACTCGTAGTTTCTAAACCAGTGTGCCCAAGTTCAGATTTTGGTTTTGCCTGGCAGCTGAGCTTGCATGATATCTTAACCTATTTAAAAAAGAATAGGGAAACCTGCCAAGTATATTCTTACTGGATAATCAATGGCTGGATTGCCAGCAGCAGTTGACCAGTTTGCAGCCCAGAGTATCGCAACGATTTGTTTTAGAATCTCTCTGGTAAATGAAAGAAAAAAAGTGCAAACTATGGAAGCAGAATAGGTGCTTCCGGCCTCAAGAGTTAATGTCTCCTGATTTATGGTTCACTTGCCGGGATTATTACTTTTCCTGCTGCCTGTACTTATGAATGTACCCATTTTGCCTCAGGCTGTGTAGTTAGTACCTGGGTCAAAAATTTTAAAAGGGTCCACCAATTACTATAAAAATGTACAAAGCATGTTCTCCATCTATTGATTGCAGCAGTAACTGAGGTATGTGCAGTGCATATTCTCTTTTTTTAGGTCTCCTTCCCACAACATGGACCCTGTTCCACCAACAGCAAACCTGACGTGAGTGAGCAGATAATAACTGCTTGTTTGTGTCAAAACATGCACCTGTCATGTGTGTGCCTTCAATTGTCCTGCGCTGTCTACGATCATCTCGTGCACGTCCATGTTGAATCTCCTGTCTTTGGAAGTATTTGTAGCGTTGAATGTTTACTCCATAATGTTTCAGTTAGTTATCGCGACTGAACAGTAGGAACTTTTTGATGCTTTTGAAGCTTTCTCTCTGCATGCCAATCTTGTCCTCATTGGAGTGCCACAAGGCCTGCCTCTGCATCACAAGACAAGGTATTCTGTCCATCATCTGAATCAGAAGGTTGTGGGTTCAAGCCTTGCTCCAGGACTTCAGCACAATCCAGGGCAACATTGTAGTGCAGCACTGAGCAGTGCTAATTGGCAGAGGTGCGGTCTTTCAGATGAGATGTTAAAATGAAGCCCTGTCTGTTCAAATGGATGTAAAAGATCCCATGGCACTATTCAAAGAAAAACAGTAAGTTCTCGTAGTGTCCTGGTCAACATTCATTCCTCAATCAACAGCACCAAAACATACTTGTGGGACCTGGCTGTGGGAAAACTGGACATAATGCCTACTTACGAAACAATATTGATTGCACTTTGCAGCAATTAATTGTCTTGTGTTGGAATGATCTGAGGAAGTGAAAGACGCTATATGAAGTTCATTTTTAATAAAGTATTCGATAACCTTATAAGCAATAAAGCAAACATCAGAACATAGGTCCTAGGAAGGAACTGTTTTTGTAACATAACACTGTTTCCAAATAAAAAACGTAATGTTGCGGAAGGATTTGCAGACTGATTAACAGTCTGATGAAAGCTATTAACATTACTCAAGCAAGCGCATGTTAACCTTTATACTAGGCTGATAGGATTGTTCCTCTGCGGGAGGTTTTATGGGTTCACACAACCTATATGTTGAGGGTAGGGGACGCCCACAGCCACCCCAACTGGATGCAAATGCAGAATTCAGAGCTGGAGCTCCTGTCTCCATTCATCAGGACTAATTGGAGCAGGGTCCAACTCCTGAACCTCTAACTTCAAGGCAGAAATGCTGCCACTAAACCAAAGGCTTGCTCCATTTTCAACATTATTCCAATGGCAAGTAATTGTTGATTTATTTTTCTGTAAAGTCTTCCTTATTCTATGACTATTACCTTTTTCCAAGAGCAAAACTAAACAGGACCTGGGCTTAGTGGGATTGCCTTTTGGATAAGTTAAAATACTAAGACTCAGGTGAATTTTGAAACAAAACTTCCATTAGAGGAGCAGGGGTTTTGACCAACATTTGTTCTTCAACAAACACCAGCAATAACATATTAACTGGTTGTTCATTTCACTGCTGTTTTTGCCTTGGTGAGTGGAAATTGGCTGCTGCATTTACCTACAAAACAACAGTGACCAAGCTCCAAAAGTAATCCTATGGTTGTAAAGTGCTTCCTGAAGATATATTAATGTGTTAAATAAGTGCAAATTAATTTTTTCTTAAGTTAACATCCCACTCCAGTCAACCTCTTCCCTACTCCTGTCTAGTTTTGGAACTGGAAAAAGGAGGAAAAGCTGAGCTTCATTCAAAGCATAAAGAAGATGCCACAAAAAGTGAACAGTTTAATATTATTTGTTGTAGGGATAGCAATTTTTACCTTTCAAAAACTGGTCATCTTGCTTCCTTCTATTCCTGGGACATTTTTGCTGAACAAATAGCCTGACTCCAGAAAAGCAGTATTAAGCTAGTACAATTTGAAATGGATACTGCTTGGATGAGCAGCAGTGTGTGCACTTTTCAGGAACTAAATTAAAATGAAGCCTAATCATAAAATAATATAACATAGAAGGTGGCCATTTGGTCCATTGTGCCTGTACTGGCTCTTCGGAAAAGCTATCCAATTATTTCTACACACCTACCCTTACCCCATAGCCCTATACATTTTTCTCTTCAAGTATTTATTTAATTCTCTTTTGAATGTTGCTGTTAAGCATTCTTCCACTACTTTCTAAGGAAGTGCATTCCAAATATAACAATTCGCGGTTTAAAAAGTCTCCTCATGACGTTTCTGGTTCTTTTACTGATCACCTTAAATCTGTGTCCTCTGATTACTGACCCTTCTGCTGCTGGAAATTGTTTTTCCTAATTTACTCTTCTCAAAACCATTCATTATTTTTTAATACCTCTATCAGCTTCTCTGCCAAATGGAGAACAACCCTATATTCTCCATTCTTTCCTGATTACTGAAGTTCCTCAATCCTCCTACCACTCTAGTAAATCTCTTCACCCCTCCAAGTTACTGATATCCTTCATAAAGTGAATTGTGTCCAGAATTGAACACAATGTTCCAGCTGTGCCCTTAGCAGCGCTTTTATAAAGCTTTAGTATAACTTCCTTGCTTTTGTACTCTATTCCTCCAGTAATAAAACCAAGGATCCCATATGTATTTTTAAAAGACTTTTCAACTTGTGCTGCCACCTTCGAAGATTTGTTTATATACAATCCCAGGGGCAGAATTTTTCTCTCGTCGGGTTGGGCGAGAGTGTAAAACGACATGTGCTGACATCGGGCGAGCGTCCTGACATCATTGCGCATTCGCACGATGTTTCGGTCGGCGGGCGCGCACGGGAGTCAGTACCGCACCTGCTGACAATTAAGCGGCCTATTAAGGCCCTTAATCAATTAATTGACTAGAATTTTTCACTGCCTGTCCAACCGTTTGCTGACAGGCGGGCTAAAAGGCCAAGCAGCCTTTAACCTCATCCGCGGGCAGGATGAGGTTTTGACCAGTGAGTTTAAAAAAAAACATAAAACCATTTAACACTCGTATATAACATGTCCCTGCTCATGTGACAGAGTCATATGAGGGGACATGTTTTCATTATTTTTACTATCTTTTTTAAAATACAAAATAATCTTCAGCTCCCTGAGGCAGCTCTGTGCCTCGGAGAGCTTCCATGCTTGCACCCCCCCTCCACCGGCAGCGCTGCAGCGGGCGATTTACACTGGCAGGCCATTAATTGGCCAGCCAGCGTGAAATCGCGGTCATGGCCCGATCACGGGTGGGCGGTCGGCTTCTGGACTGCTCCCGCTTGCCCCTGCCGAGCCTGCCCGATGACTGGAAAATCCTGGCCCAGGTGTCTCTATTCCTGCACCGGCTTTAAAATTGTACCATTTAGCTCATATTGCCTCTCCTCATTCTTGCTACCAAAATTTATCACTTCACACTTCTCTGGGTTAAATTTCACTTGACCAGTCTAAGTTCTCCTGAAATCTGTTACAGTCCTCCCCATTATTTACTACATCTCTGAGTTTCATATCATCGGCAAACTTGAAATTATGTCTGTTTCTCCAAGTCCATGTTATTAATATATATCAAAAAGATCAGTGGTCATAATACCAACCCCTGGGGAACAATCCTGTGTACCTCCATCCAGCCTGACAAACAGCCATTCAGCACTATTCTCTGCTTTTTGTCCCATTGCCAATTTTGTATCCATGTTGCCACTGTCCCTTTAGTCGAGTGGGGGGCTTTAATTTTGTGAATAAGTTGATTATGTGGGATTTTGTCTTTTAAAAGTCCATATGCACAACATCAACCACACTATCCTTATCAATTCTTTCTGTTACTTCATTGAAAAATGTAATCAAGTTAATCCAACACAATTTCTTTAGCAAATCTGTGCTGACTTTCATTTATTAGCTCGTACTTTTCCAAATGCCAATTAATTTTGTCCTAGATTATTGTCTCAGAGCTGAATTTTTCCCTTTTGAGTCACAATCCTGATGTCAAATTAATTTCCGGCTTATGTACCTGGATATACGCATGCCGGGACTTTGGGTGCGATCTTTCTGGAGGAGGCCAATTAAGCAGTGCCTCTGGGAGTCATCCAATTAGGGATGCTGGGTGGCCTGAGAATGCAGTGTCCCCAAAACGACAGGCAGATGGCAGATTCAGAGTGCTGTGTGCTGCTGAGGTAAATAGAGCAGGAGAGGGTGGCACAAGATGAAGATGCCTTACTGCTGATGGGTCCGGCAGCCAAATCCACATGCCCTGCACTATCCAGTGGGCCTGTCTGTAGGTGACATGCAAACAATAGTAAGTATTTACCTGCGGATGTCCTGAGGATTTCCAATTTTGCCCTTTAAAGTGATCACTGCATATGAATCTTGTGATGCTCCGACATCCCACTCAGCTCTCACCTCACTACGAGCTGCAGAAACAGTGGGGTCCATTGAGCCGTCAGCAAAATCTCTTGGCCTTCCAAAAATGTCTGCTTTATTGTCCATAAGTTGGCTTTCTGCTACTGACAGGCAGGTTTCCACCTGCACACGCCTCCTGATGCTGGGAAAAGTGGGAGGAAATGGGAACATGTTGGGATACCGGTCCACCAGAACTTTTTCAAATTTTCCCAACCCTCCCACCTCTAATGGCTTTGGAAAATTCCCCCACCACTGACTTTAGACTGGCTGTCGTTGCTGGATTTATCCCTTTTTTATTTTAAATACATTTGCAATCCTCCAGTCCTCTGGCATCGCTCCCAAGGAGGCTTGAAGATTGTGGCCCAGCTTCCTTAATTTCCACTCTTGTTTCCTCAACTTAGCATGCATCCCATTCAGACTGCGGGACTTTTCTACTTTGATGACTGCAAACCTTTTAAATACCTCCTCTTGATCAATTTTTTATCCTATCAATATTATTACAGCCTCCTCCCCCCTCACTGCTACATTGGCAGTATCTTTCTCTCTAGCACTACCAGGTACAAAGCACTGATTTCGAACCTCAGCTATGCCTTCTGACTCCGCAAGAAGAACCTCCTTTTTGGCCCCTAATTGGCCTTGTCCCTCCCTTGGCTATTCTTTCACCGTTTGTGTATTTAAAAGGCTGACATATGTGTAAATGTTAATATCTCACTAACTTATATCAAGCTTGTAAACATGTTGTCCTGTTACTTTTTTCCTTCCCATCAACCATAACCCCTGAAAGTTGTGGTGTTGCCAGCAGGACTGATCATCTGGTACAAAACAACTTGCTCAGAGATTAATTATGAGTTCTGTCTAGAACAGCCGCTTTTTTTCTACCGGTTATCAATTATTTTTGTGCATGAATTGAGGCAGTTTGCTTGGGGACCTAATCGGCTTATATTTCCTTCACTAATCATTGAATCAGTCTGAAAGCCTGAACCTACTGATGCCTGTGTTAATGCATTGGCTTTCAGGTTGTTGAAATTTGGAATTTTTGATTCCTGACCAGAGCTCTTTTCTCCCTTTGTGTGACTAGCAGCAGTCCTAACAAGCGGGGCCTTCCCTCCTACAACGAGCATATGTCAAAGAAGTTGGCACCTTGCCCAAGAGAAAATTCACCTCAGGATTTGAACAGATCTGTCAGGTACAGAGAAGGTAGACAGGAAGTGAGAAGGGACAAGTCACCACGGAGGGGCTTGGAGAGGGAGAAATCTCCAGGCAGACTTTTGGACCCCAGCAGGGAGAGGTCACCAGGAAGGATGTTGGATGAAAACAGGGGGGGCGGCATCCGTTTACCTTCAGGATCCTCGAGGGCCCCAGTTACCAAGGTATCTTCCACATAATTAATTGTAATTTAGAATTCAGTATTTAGAAATGCCCTCATTAACCCCTGTTCTGTGTTACTTGTCTAAATAGTGAATGGCATTAACACCATCTGTTTATGTTGACCAGACCTGGGACCAGTCTGCTGTGTGAGTCCAACATCAGCCTACAGGTGAAGAGGCGTGTACTGAGCATGTGCATTCCACTCTTTCAACAGTTGGGAGAATGGCTTTCAAACTAAGGAGATCCACAGGACAAACTAAAACTGTACACACATTTGTTTGCTTTAGTCACTAAGGGAAATTTTGGGGGATGGGGGGTCACAATATTAAATTTTAAACTGTCTGCTGCTCGCAAGCTACCTTAAGACTGGCTATTGGGAATGACGGTGATAACCTGTTTTTCTATGGAAGATGACTTGTTTACTTGTTGCGAAAGGATATGCAAGATTAAAGGTACAAAACAGGAGAGAATTCCCTACGTCTTGTGACATCAATCATTTTAACAGCAGAGCCTTTGAATCCTCTCAGGTGAAGGCTTGGCTGTACTTTTCTGGATGTAGATGGAGGATCGAGATGCAGGTTTGATCCAGTGAAGCGGATTAGTTGCATAACTGTACACAGTTCATTACTTGAATTTTATACAATGGTTATGAAGGGAATCTGAACTTGGAACTGCAGCAGGACTGAATTATATATTTTGTAATAATCTATAGCTCTTTGCTATTTAATCTTTTTTTTCTCTGTACTGCACTGCTGCTTTGTCCTGGATGTACAGACATTCATTCAAATACAACTTATTGCAGACTTTTGTACTATGTTTCACTGACCTGTATTGAAAATTTCCCAGTTCTAAAGTGCATTCCTAATTTTGTGATATTACTGTTTTTTTTCTCTTTGTACCCTGTCACTTGTGAATATGCAATGCGTGAGAACAGGATTTTTTGAGTCGCGTTTCTGGTGACTCATTTTCCATAAAAGTGCTTAATTAAATTCTACACTGATTTGCATATCTTTACATAGCAAGTGTCTTGTTTTACTTTCTTTCCAGAGCAAAGTGCATTTGGATAAGTGAGGTAATTCTGCTAAATTCCTAATCTGAATGAAGCTAGAGTTTAATCAGAAATTAGAACCATAGAACACTACAGCACAGAAAACAGGCCATTCGGCCCTTCTAGTCTGTGCTGAAATATTATTCCGCTAATCCCATTGACGTGCACCCAGTCCATAACCCTCCAGACCTCTCCCATCCATGTATCTATCCAATTTATTCTTAAAACTTAAGAGTGAGCCCGCATTTACCACGTCAGATGGCAGCTCGTTCCACACTCTCACCACTCTGAGTGAAAAGTTCCCCCTAATGTTCCCCTTTCACCCTAAAGCCATGTCCTCTTGTGTTTATTTCTTCTAATCTAAGTGGAAAGAGCCTACTCGCATTTACTCTGTCTATACCCCTCATAATTTTGTAAACTTCTGTCAAATCTCCCCTCATCCTTCTACGCTCCAAGGAATAAAGTCCTAACCTGTTTAATCTTTCCCTGTAACTCAACTCCTTAAGACCCGGCAACATCCTAGTAAATCTTCTCTGCACTCTTTCAATCTTACTGATATCCTTCCTGTAGTTAGGCGACCAGAACTGCACACAATACTCCAAAGTTGGCCTCACCAATGTCTTATACAACCTCACCATAACATCCCAACTCCTATACTCAATACTTCGATTTATGAAGGCCAGTATGCCAAAAGCTTTCTTTATAACCCTGTCTACCTATGATGCCACTTTCAGGGAATTATGTATCTGAACTCCCAGATCCCTTTGTTCCTCCGCACTCCTCAGTGCCCTACCATTTACTGTGTATGTCCTACCCTGGTTTGTCCTTCCAAAATGCAACACCTCACACTTTTCTGCATTAAATTCCATCTGCCATTTTCTGGCCCATTTTTCCAGTTGGTCCAGATCCCTCTGCAAGATTTGAAAGCCTTCCTCGCTGTCCACAACGCCTCCAATCTTAGTGTCATCAGCAAACTTGCTGATCCAATTTACCACGTTATCATCCAAATCATTGATATAGACAACAAACAACAATGGTCCCAGCACAGATCCCTGAGGCACACCACTAGTCACAGACCTCCAGTCTGAGAAGCATTCTGAGAAATTGTCGCACATTACAACAAAAAGTACTTTTTCTTTCCTTTACCTGTGATGTGGGATCTACTATATGGTATAACCATAAAATTCTGGGATCCAGGATCAGGTTAAAGTACCTTCCTAATCATGAGCTTTCAGCAAAATGTGACCACACTCCATCAGCATATCCCTCAGCCTGCAAACTTATATCATGGAAAGAAAGCTTAATTGTTCCCAGTACCCAAAATCCAAAGTCAAAAAACCCCTGTGTATAGTGTAAGAAATTCACACTGGCCCACAATAATGTTAAATAACATTTAAAACAATGGCTGAATTGAAGCATATGGGGAAAATATTCAAACGTTTTCCTAAGCTCAATATAGAGAGGGTTCTTTGAACTGAAAGGGTGTTATTTAAAAGGACATTCTGATCTGGAATGCAGTGGAATTTTTTTTTCCCCGCCATGCTTCTTGATCAGAAGGGTTAGTACATTATCATGTTTTGATGGTATATACTCCTGGATTTCTACCCTTAACACATGGTTGAACTCAATGTTGAGTTAGGAAGGCTGTAAAGTTCCAAAAGTTGTGGTGCTGTTCCTTGAGCTTACATTGAGCTTCATTAGAACAGTGCAGCAGGCTGAGGACAGACATGTCAGTGTGAGAGCAAGGTGGAGAATTAAAATGGCAGGGCACTGGAAGCTTGGGGTCATGCTCGCAAACTGAACAAAGGTGTTCTGCAAAGCAGTCCCCCAATCTGTGTTTGGTCTCCCCAGTGTAGAACAGGCTACATTTTGAGCAGTGAATATGGTATATTAAATTGAAAGAAGTGCATTTAATCGCTGTTTCACCTGGAAGGCACATTTGGGGCCTTGGACAGCGAGGAGAGAGGAGGTAAAAGTGCACCTCCTGCACTGGCATGAAAAATGTCTTGCAAGGGGACAGGTGTGTTGGGGATGATGGAGGAGTGAATCAGCCAATTGCAGAGGCAACAGTTCCTTTGGAATGCTGAAAGGGCAGGGCAAGATGTGTTTGGTGGTGGCATCATGTTGGAGGTGGCAGAAATGGTGGAGAATGACCTGTTGAATACAGAGGCTGGTGTGGCGGAAAATGAGGACAAGGGAACCCTGTCGTGGCACCGGGAGTGATGGGAAGAGGAGAGAGCAGAAAAAATCTAGACAGACTTCCTGGGCCTGATTTGTTATATGATGGTTTATGTGAGCATACAAAATAAGAGCAGGGTTAGGCCACTTGGCCTCTCTAGCCTGCTTCGCCATTCAATAAGATCTGATTGTAACCTCAACTTCACATTCCCACCTACCCCCTTGTTAATCAAGAATCTATCTAGCTCTGCCTTACAAATATTCAAAGACTCTGCTTCCACTGCCATCTGAGGAAGAGAGTTCGAAAGATTCCCAACCCTCAGAAAAAAATTCTCCTCATCTCTGTCTTAAATGGGTGACCCCTTATTTTGAAACAGTGACTCCAAGTTCTACATTTCCCCCACAAGAGGAAATATCCTTTCTACATCCACCCTGTCAAGACCCTCAGGATCTTATGTTTCAATCAAGTCGCCTCTTACTATCCTATAGTCCAGCAGCTACAAGCCTAGCCTGTCTAACCTTTCCTCATAAGACAACCTACCCACCCCAGGTATTAGTCTAGTAAACTTTCTCTGAACTGCTTCCAACACATAAATAACAAGATCAATACTGTACATAGTACTCCAGATGTGGTCTCACTTATGCCCTGTATAACTGAAGCATAACCTCTCTCCTTTTGTATTCAATTCCCCTCACATTAAATGATAACATTCTATCAGCTTTCCTAATTACTTCCTGTACCTGCATACTAACCTTTTGTGATTCATGCACTAGGACACCCAGATTCTTCTGCATCTCAGAGTTCTGCAATCTCTCACCATCTAGATAATACACTTTTTTATTCTTCCTGCCAAATTGGACAATTTCACATTTGCCCACATTATATTCCATTTGCCAGATCTTTGTCCACTCACTTAACCTATTGATATGCCTTTGTAGCCTCCTTATATCCTCTTCACAACTTACTTTCCTACCTATCTTTGCATCATCAGCAAGTTTAGCAACCACACCTTCAGCCAAGTCATTTAGATAAATTGTTAAAAGTTGAGGTCCCAGCACTGATCCCTGTGGCACACTACTCCTTACATCTTGCCAACCAGAAAAAGACCCATTTATACCTACTCTGTTTACTGTAAGCTGGCCAATCTTCTATCCATGCCAATATGTTACCCCCTACACCATAAGCTTTTATTTTCTGCAATAGCCTTTGAACATAAGAAATAGGAGTAGGCCATTCAGCCCCTCAAGCCTGCCCCGCCATTCAATAAGATCATGGCTGATCTGCCCTAGGCTTCAACTCCTCTTTCATGCCAGCTCCTCATAGCCCTCAACTCCTCGATATTTCAAAAATCTTTCTACCTCTTTAAATATTTTCAATGATCTAACCTCCACAACTCTCTGGGGTAGAGAATTCCAGACATTCACTACCATCTGAGAGATGAAATTCCTTTGCATCTCAGTTTTAAATGAGTGTCCTCTTATTCTATAACTATGTCCCCTAGTTTGAGATTCCCCCACCAGTGGAAACATCGTCTCAACATCTATCCTGTCAAGCCCCCTCAGAATCTTGTACATTTCAATAAGATCACCCCTCATTATTCTAAACTCTAATGAATAAAGGCTTAACCTTAGCCATTCTTGATATTGCACCTTATCAAATGCCTTCTGGAAATCTAAGTACAGTACATCCACCCCCTTTATCCACAGCACATGTTACGTCTTCAAAGATGTCCGCTGAGACTAAAGTCAGGCTTGGCTGTAATAAAAACAGAAATTTTAACTCTGTTTCTCTATCCACAGATGCTGCCAGATCTGCTGAGTATTTCCAGCATTTTCTGATTTTATTTCAGATTTCCAGCATCTGCAGTGTTTTGCTTTTGTTCAGGTTCGGCTGTGTTGTTTCATTTAGTTTAATAACTTTCTGGCACTTGTAAACTTCCCTTTCTACGCTCATGCAATGAAGAATGACTTCAGAATGGGGTACTGGAGAGCTGACAACTCCCATGGATTCGTACTGCAGAGAGAAATGGTACCTCAGGACAAGAGGGGGTAGAAAGATAATTTCCAGCCTCTGTTCCAGGAATTGATTAGGTTAGATACACAGCATTAAACATCTAGCTAATTTGCCCATCTGAATTTTTGTGTCTCCCAATTGACTGAGGATGTGACACTAGACTGGGCAACAAGGCTTCAAAGAATTCCAAATTGTCCTTACCAGATAAACCAAATAAAAGAAAAGCTAGTTTGTTCCAATCATATGGTAACACTAAGGTGGCCATATGAAAAGCAAGCAACCCAAACTAAAAATAAACTGGTTTTCAAGTTCAAGAGACTAAGATACAAATTGGCATTTCACACTCCACAAAATGTTTCCTTGCTGTTATAGGGTACACCCTTCATTACCTCCATTAACATACTTCAAAATCTGTCAACGGTTTTATATAATGTGCAAAGAGTAATAGTCTGATCACAAATATTTGTGATTCTTGTTTAAAATGTGATGAATGATTTCACGAATTTGCCTTTGCGCTCACAAAATGTTCATCGCATTATTTAGAATAAGGTTTACAAATGCAGTTAACCAAAGAACTCCAGTTGGTTATCACTGCATGTACACTGATAATGCCCAGTACTGGAAAATCATCAATTTCAGTTAATGCAATAGATTCATCGAAACGTCAATCCTGACACAGAAGCTTTTTTTTTTAACCCACCTTACTGAAAGTATTTATCATCACCAACTGTCACCATTTCTATAAATTCAGGGCAGGTTACCTTTAATTCCTCAAAGTACTGTTGATCAGGAACTCGTTTCAGAAAGGGCTCCTTTCTATGGACGCTTTATCTGGGACAGGTCATTGAAGCTACCTTGGTTCCAGTTGGAACTGGGTACCTTTCAGATAATTGTCTTAGAAATTCTCAAAACAAAGCATGAATGTTTCCCTACTGTCTGCATTTATTTGTGCCGCAACACTAGGGAAGCACTTCTGTACACGTGCAGATACAGTGTTACTGTCAGGCTGTTTAAAGTGAGGGATGCTTTTAAGTGCAGCTCTGCTTTCTATCACTGAATTATGCATTTATTTTGCAAGCTGGTGTCTTATAACTTACAACACAATCAGTTAATGGAAAAAAAATTGCTACTCGGAGAGCAGCCGTTTTAATAATCAAGTTCATGAGCATTGCAGCCCAGCCGTTTGCAGTTGGGGCAGTGCGTTATCTGCACAGGTGTTCTGTATGGCCCTGATCTCTGGATAGGTAGTGGACCTTCAATGGCCGCCAACAGGCTTGGGCTTTGGGTAGAGTTCTACTTAGTGTTAACCAGGGCTTAGTGAAAGTCAATGTTCTTGTTCCCCAGTACTTTCCACAGGCCAGTGAGGTCTCCCTCTCTGGTTTTGGAGACAGCAGCCACCACTGTCCGCAGTTGGCTGATTTGTACCTGAAGCTGTTGGATTCCTGCCTGAAAGGCATCAGGAACAACTGAATGTGCACTTCGCCTGCATTGCTGCCACCAGCACATGTGCAGATTCTCCCACCAAGATGGTGGGTGCATACCATTTTTCTCCCAGGCCAGTTTAACGCTGCAACTGTAACCACTAAATAATATTTTTCTTTTGATTGATTGGAACACGTTGGAAAGGCTTTGTGCAGGGAGTTCCTACACAACCCGATTAACTCAGTTTGTAGATAATGGAATTTTTAATCCCAGGGTCATGGTTTCAAGCCCCACATTGGATGACAATTTTTTTTCTTAAATATTTTGTTCAAAATACAGAACACCTGCACAGATAAGGGGTGCCCCAGTGCACTGTCTTAATTGCAAACGGCTGGGCTGCAATGCTCATGACTGCAACAATAGACGCATCTAGGAGACTGACGGTAATAGTGAGCCCTGCTTTCCTCCTCCTCTGAGACAGATGGGTCCCAACCCTGTAGACCAGTGGCAGGAGAGGGTGGAGGCTGCAAAGAGGCCATGCAGATCCCATCAGTTGCTGCAGTTCATCAAGGTACCTGGGCAAGTGACTCCAGACGCTCAATGACTTCAGTTAGCCTCTCATAGAGAAATGGTTTCCCCTGTCCGATGCGATGGTGGTAGGAGACCCCTAGTGCACACTGTTGATATTAGAGACCTTCAATAATTAATGTTATTCGAGTCCAACTCCTCCGCCACCATCATTCGTGATTCCCGCCCTGACTCTACGAACGGCATAGCCCACAGTTTTATCAGGCTTTGCAGAGGAATATGAACCAGCTGACTCTGATGACCCAGAAGTACAGACAATTCTCAAGTCTGTGCTGGGTGTATTCACATTCCAGAAACATGGTTGAAGAAACATGATCCAACCCAAAGATATTAGCAGACCGGTACAGACTCCCTTGAAGCAGTACTCTTACGCAACTGAGAGTATACCATATGTTCAAGTCACAGTCGTGTCATTGTTAAAGCAAGATGTTATTCACAAACGTCAGACATTGGAAAATCTATTTGAGAAAGAAGCTAAAAAGTTTGGAAACAATCAGAATTTAATCTAAAACAAAAATAAAAATAGCTGGAAAAACTTAGCAGGTCTGACAGCACCTGCGGAGAGGAGTCATACGGACTCGAAACGTTAACTGTGTTCCTCTCCGCACATGCTGTCAGACCTGCTGAGTTTTTCCAGCTATTTTTATTTTTGTTTTGGATTTCCAGCATCCGCAGTTTTTTGCTTTTATCTTAGAATTTAATCTAAAATACTTTCAGCTTCTGAGCAGAGAAAAAAACATTAGGGTTGCCTTTCATTCAGTAATTTTAAAGTATGTTAACATATGAAATAGGAGCAGGAGTAGACCATGTGGCCCGAGGAGCCTGCTCCACCTCTCAAAACGATCATGGCTGATTTTTGGCTTAAACTCCATTTTCCCACCAGCTCCCCATATCTCTTGATTCCTTGAGAGACCAAAAATCTGTCTATCCCAGACTTAAATATATCCAATGATTGAGCACCCGCAGCCCTCTGGGGTAGAGAATGCCAAAGACTTACAATCTTTTGAATGAAGATATTTCCCCTCACTTCAGTCCTAACTGACCATCCCCTTATCCTGAGGCTGTACCCCAGTGTTCTAGGTTCCCTAGTCAAGGGAAACAAACTCTCAGCATCTACCCTATCAAACCCCTTAAGAATCTTGTGTGTTTTAATAAGATCACATCTCATTCTTCTATCCTCTGGAAAATATAAACCAGTTTACTCAGCCTCTTATCATAGGACGATCCTCTGATGCCAGCGACCAATCTAGTGAACCTGTGCTGCACTGCCTCCATTGCAAGTATATCCTTCTGTAACTATGGAGACCAAAGCTTCACAGAGTATTCCAGGTGTGGCCTCACCAAAACCAAAAAGCAGGACAAATCCAACCCGGCCAATTACTGCCCCATCCCCCGTCAGTCTACTCACGATCATCGGAAGTAATGGAAGGGGTCATCAACAGTGTTATCAGGCGGCGCTTGCTTAGCAACAACCTGCTAACTGATGCCCAGTTTGGGTTCCACCAGGGCCACTCAGCTCCTGGCCTCATTACAGCCTTGGTTCAAACATGGACAAAAGAGCTGAACTCCCGAGATGAGGTGAGAGTGACTGACCTTGACATCAAGGCAGTTTTTGACCGAGTGTGGCATCAAGGAGCCCTAGCAAAACTGGAGTCAATGGGAATCAGGGGGAAAACTCTCCACTGGTTGGAGTCATACCTAGCACAAGGGAGGATGGTTGTGGTTGTGGGAGGTCAGTCATCTCAGCTCCAGGATATCACTGCAAGGTTCCTCAGGGTAGTGTCCTCAGCCCAACCATCTTCAGCTGCTTTATCAATAGCCTTCCTTCCATCATAAGGTCAGAAGTGGGGATGTTTGCTGATGATTGCACAATGTTCAGCACCATTCACAACTCCTCAGATACTGAAGCAGTCCATGTCCAAATACAGCAAGACCTGGACAATATCCAGGCTTGGGCTGACAAGTGGTGAGTAACATTCACGCCACACAAGTGCCAGGCGATGACCATCTCCAACAAGAGAGAATCTAACCATTGCCTCTTGACGTCCAATGGCATCACCATCACTGAATCCCCCACTATTAACATCCTGGGGGTTACCATTGACCAGAAACTGAACTGGACTAGCCATATAAACACTGTGGCTACAAGAGTAGGTCAGAGGCTAGGAATCCTGCGACGAGTAACTCACCTCCTGACTCCCTAAAGCCTGACAACCATATACAAGGCACAAGTCAGGAATATGATGGAATACACCCCACTTGCCTGGATGAGTGCAGCTCCCACAACACTCAAGAAGCTTGGCACTGTCCAGGACAGAGCAGCCAACTTGATTGGCACCACATCCACAAACATTCACTCCCTCCACCACCGACGCACAGTAGCAGCAGTGTGTACCATCTACAAGATGCACTGCAGGAATTCACCAAGGCTCCGTAAACAGCATCTTCCAAACCCACGACCATTACCATCTAGAAGGACAAGGGCAGCAGACAGATGGGAACCACCACCTGCAAGTTCCCCTCCAAGTCACTCAGCAACCTGAAATATATCGCTGTTCTTTCACTATCACTGGGTCAAAATCCTGGACCTCCCCAACAGCACTGTGGGTGTACCTACACCATATGGATTGCAGCGGCTCAAGAAGGCAGCTCACCACCTACTTCTCGAGGGCAACTAGGGATGCACAATAAATGTTGGCCCAGCCAACGAAGCCCACATCCCGTGAATGAATTTTTAAAAAATGTAGCAAGACTTCTTCATTCTTGCACTCTCATCCCCTTGCAATAAAAGCCTTTCTAATTGCTTGCTGTACCTGCTTGCTAACTTGGTGATCCGGAAAGGAGAGGGATGCTGAAATTATGCAGCAGAAACAAAAAACAAATAAAAATGTTCAAGAGCTGTGGGAGCTAATGCAGGAACTTCAAACTAAGGCCCACACCCGTGATACTCCTGCCTAACTTTCCTGGATGGGTACATCTAATGAGCAACGCAGCTTTGTCTTCAAAACATTGTACAAGTACACCCAAGTCCTGAGGTGTCAGCTGTGGCTCAGTTCATAGCACCCTCGCCTTTGAATCAGAAGGTTGTGGGTTCATGTCCCACTCCTGGAAACCAAGAACTGTGAATGTACTTGAAAGAGTTACATGCGATCTGTTGATAACTCGAAAGAGTTACACCCAAGTCCTGCTCTCACTCTAAATCAGGCCAATTAAACTTGTTAAACAGCTAGTTTAGAACTTGTAGAAAGTGGTGGGTGGGATATTTAAAGGGGTGTATTGGTTTTAGCAGCTGTCTATTTCGGGACAAATAAGGGCAGGCGGTTCACAGTGGGCACCACCCTGGCAGCATCAGAGGATCAATGGGGCAAAAGGGGACCGCGCACTCGGTAAAGGTGTATTCTTGGTGCTGTGCAGGCGGCAGGGAGAATGGGCACTCCATCTGAGTTTAAAACGTGGTAGGCATCCCCTGGGCATCATGGGGGACAGAAAAGCTGGGAGTTGCGGGTTGGTGGGGGGGGTGTGCGGTGGGGGTGCAAGACTGAGAAGGACAATTGGGCAGCCATCTGCCCAGGAGGAGGCTCTAACTAGCAATGGGGGAACAATCTCCCTCCGCCTCCAAATATTCCTCTCTCGCCTCCTGCCCCAATGAGTTGTCTCCTACAAGGTCCATATCTCTTTGGAAGGCAATGTTATAAACAGCACAGCAGACCACCACTGTGACCAAGACCCTTGCAGGAGAGTATTAAAGGGCACCACCAGATTGATCCAGGGGCCAGAATCGCATCTTCAAAAGCCTGATGGTCTCCTCAATGGTCCACATCTCTTTGGAAGGCAATATTATGGAGGATCTAACTGGCAATGGGGGGCACAATCTCCCTCAGCCTCCAGATACTCCTGCCTGTCAGATTTTGGGCACCATTGCAATGTGTTTAACACCCTTCAGCACATGAAGGGTGTTGCCCTTCCAACACCCTCCACAGAAAGGGTGATCAGCTGTGAAAATCATTATAGCTTTGAACCTCTTCATTTCTGACTCCTTCCAAGGATGTGCTACGGACCCTGTGGCTTGTGAAAAGTGACTGCGCAGCACTGCATGTCACAGGTTACTGATGCACACTTTACCAGAGCTGGACAGTACATTCATTTAAAGACAGATATGGCCTTGCCTCCATCACCAGATTCCCCAGGTACAAGGCATCATCGTTTGCACACACATAGCCATCAAGGCACTTAGTGACTGGCCAGTGAGATCTATGAACAGGAGGTACCTCTACTCCCTCAACACCTGCAACCACAACAAGAGCTGCCTCCATGTGAGCGTTCGTTTTCCTGGAAGCTGCCATGACTCCTTCATCCTCCCACAGTCCAGGCTGACTCAAATCCTAGCTCCAACCCCCCAAAGTGTGTAGATGGGTTCTAAGGACAAGGAAAATGCCTTGAAGAGTTGCCTACTGACCCCATTATGGAGGCCGATATGATCTTGAGGGAGATCATGAACTTATGAAAAGAAATTCAAACCTTCAGTTAATAACTAGGAGTATTATGCCGCATGGTTTCATGTTTTAAAGAAAAAACTTTTACTGTGCAAAAATTAAACAAAACCATTACTACTAACCTAACAATAAATTTCGTAAACATTTATTCTTTAAGCCCAAAAATCTCAATGGGTCACTCCCCATTCTACTTTTCTTTCCAATCATGGGCAGGATTTTCTGCCTGTCGGGTGGGCCCGACCCAATCTCTGGCGGGCGGGAAGCTGATCCCCGCTGGAGAAGTGGGCCCCACTGCCATTTTACATGGGCAGGCCAATTAAAGCCCGCGCAGCGTGACGTCCGGCAGGAAGCGCTATGCACTTCCTGTGTGGGCAGGGGGTGTTCCCCAAAAGCGAGAGTGCGCTCTTTCATGCAGGCGCACGAAAGAGCGCACATCGCCCTGAGGCTAAGTGCTGTCTCAGGGAGATCGCTGACACTTTTAAAAATATTAAAAATAGAAAAAAAAAAATTCCTCAACATGTCCCCCTCAAGTTGCAATGTCACATGAGATGGGACATGTTCATAATGTACATAATAAGTTTATTAAACTTTTTTAAACCCTACATGAAACCTCATCCTGCCGGTGGATGAGGTTTCATGTTTTTTCTATTTGCCGCCGGGGCTCCTGGCCTGCCCGCCAACCTTAAGGTTGGACGGGCAGGTCCTTTGATTGTATAATTGATCCTGTCAATGGCCTCAATTGGCCATTGACAGGTTGGCGGGCCCGCAGCTGATTTTGCTGCGCCCCCGCCTTCCTGAAAATTTAAATGGGGCGGGATGACATTGGGGGTTCCCCCTGACATCATGCCGCGTCATTTTACATGTCGGCAAGTGGGCCCCGCCCCCTGCTCGCTGACAGCAAAATTTTGCCCCATGAATTCCCCGATAGTTTCCAGGATCTTGAGTGTTTTTTCACCTCTCCTGGGATTGGACCAAGGTGTGCCACAGCTCTGAGGAATTCACTTAGATTCTCTTCAATGTTTCTGCTATTCTCCAAGGTATGAGATCCTTGGGGGCCTGCCAGCAGCACCCGGCTAGGCGACACTCCAACTCTCCTTAAGCACCTCACAAGTTTGGACATCCCAGTTCAAGCATGGGCTTCACTGCTTTCTCGCTTAATAGTCTACCCTGGCAGATCTCTCTCTCTCTCTGCTTATCTCAGATTTGATTCCAGGCTCCAACTGGCACTGCTGGCAGCTTTCTTTCTCTGCCTGTTTCCAAGCTGTTGCAGCTCCTGCCATAAATTGCCTGTTTTCTGTGATAAATTACACAGATAAACACAAAACAAAAGGGTCACTCTCTATAGCCTATCCCCATGGCAACATGGCTCATCTGTGATGTCCCAGATAGACGTTTTGAGTAATTAACTTCACCTTCCAAAACATCCCATTGATTTTGGAACCCACATGAATAATTTAAACCACCTTTGAAAACAACTATAGCTATCTCATCTCGACCAAGAAATCCAGAAGGGGGCCATTTCCCCAATTCCAATCCTGACCTTGTTAAATTAAACAAAGGCCACCTTTTGAATGGCAATTGCTTCAGCCTCTTGCCAGGAGTTTTCATTCATCTTACATTTAACAATTCAATCCCCAAATTAAAAGTTATACTCCTAAAACACATGCATTATGAAATTAGACATTTTTCCAACAAAGCCCCAGACAGAGACACCGAGTCAATGCAATCAGTGCCACCTGTTCATTGAGGAGACCACCAGGCTTTTGAAGATGCAATTCTGGTGCCTGGATCAATCGGGTGGTGTCCTTTAATACTCTCCTGCAAGGGTCTTGGTCAGAGTGCTTATCTGCTATGCTGTCCATAACATTGCCTTCCAAAGAAATGTGGACCTTGAGGATGGTGAGGCCTTGTAGGAGATAGCTCATTGGGGTAGGAGGTGAGAGAGAAGGAGTATTTGGAGACTGAGGGAGATGACGCTGAACGAAGGTGTCCCTGCTGCACAATGAGGTGGCTTCCTCCTGCCACCTTCCAGGAAGAGGACCTCCCTCTTTTCCCTCAGAGCCTCCAGCATTAGATCAAGGTCAGCGTCAATGAAACAAGGGTCTGCCCTGCCCTCGGTTTCAGGCCTCCGGCTCCCCTGTAACACATTGCTTTCCTCTGGTGCAGTGGAAGGCTTTAGCACAATCAGCAGACTTCTCCTTTAGGAAAGCCAGCAGTATCAGTCATGGCTGCTGTGGGGTGTCTAAGTGCTCCCACGGGCTCTTATGGACAGGAAACCTTAAACGTGGGAGGCATGATTGGCCATGTAGTTGATAGTGAGGAGGATAGCTGTCGACTCCAGAATGATATCAATGGTTTGGTTGAGTGGGCGGAGAAATGGCAAACTGAATTCAATCCAGAAAAGTGTGAGGTAATGCATTTGGGGAGGGCAAACAAAGCAAGGGAATACTCAATAAATGGGAAGTTATTAAGAGGAGTTGAGGAAGTGAAAGGCCTTGGAGTGCATGTCCACAGGTCCTTGAAGATGGCAGGACAGATGGACAAGAAAGCATATGGAATGCTTTCCTTTATTGGGTGAGGTATTGAATACAAAAGCAGATGTAATGATGGAACTGTACAAAACACTGGTTAGGCAACAGCTGGAATTTTGTCTACAGTTCTGGTCACATTACAGGAAGGACGTAATTGCTCTGGAGAGTGTCCAGAGGAGATTTACAAGAATGTTGCCAGGGCTTGAAAATTGCAGCTATGAGGAGAAATTGGATAGGCTCCTTGGAAAACAAATAGGTAATGTGGCACATGAATTTCAGTGCCAGTGTGATGCTAGATATGTAGTCCGTATGTCCCAAAGACTGGGGGATCGTAACAAACAGCATGTCCCAGCCGCTGTTTGCAACGGGCAAGGTACAGACCATACCCAATCAGCCCGTGCTTGCAAAACTCAAAACACAGTGTCCAACATTAGATGTGATTCCGCGATTGAACAACATCTGCTAAATAATCCTCAGTGTGCTAAGAATTACATTGACAACCAATTTAAGATTGTCAGCCAGGCTCACAGTTTGGTGCTCTTACGTGTCCTGGAAGCTACATATATTAATACACAGACCCCGGTTCTTTGCAGACAGAAAGAACATGTACACACATTGCACCTGTTTCAGCTAAACAAAATCAGTGACAGCCATTCGCTGACTCATTCCTCAGGGCAATGCCTTGACTAATGAGGGTCAAAGCTGCCGAGTTTAAATTTCAAACACTGCTTGGCAGTTGACTGGACATCCATGAGGCGCTGTGGGCCATCAGCAGCAGCAGAATTGTACTTGAACACAATCTGTAACCTCATAACCTGGCATATCCCCCACTCTACCATTACCACCAAGCCAGGGGTTCAACCCTGGTTCAATGAAAAGTGCAGGAGGGCATGCCAGGAGCAGCACCAGGCATACCTAAAAATGAGGTGTCAAACCAGTGAAGTGACAACACAGGACTACTTGTGTGCCAAACAGCATAAGCAGCAAGTGATAGACAGGGCTAAGCGATCCGACAACCAACAGATCAGATCTAAGCTCTGCAGTCCTGCTACATCCAGTCGTGAATGGTGTTGGACAATTAAACAACTCAATGGAGGAGGAGGCGCCACAAATATCCCCATCTTCAATGATGGAGGAGCCCAGTGCAAAAGAAAGGGCAGAAGCATTTGCTACAATCTTCAGCCAGAAGTGCCGAGTGGATGATCCATCTCAGCCTCCTCCGGAAGTCCCCAACATCACAGATGCCAGTCTTCAGCCAATTCGATTCACTCCACGTGTTATCAAGAAACGGCCGAAGGCACAGGACACTGCAAACGCTACGGGCCCTGACAACATGCTGGCAATAGTGCTGAAGACTTGTGCGCCACACAAGTGCCAGGCAATGACCATCTTCAACAAGAGAGAATCTAACCATCACCCCTTGACGTTCAATGGCATTACTATCACTGAATTCCCCCACTATCAACATCCTGGGGGTTACCATTGACTAGAAACTGAACTGGACTGGCTATATACTGTGGCTACAAGAGCAGGTCGAAAGCTGGGAATTCTGTGATGAGTAACTCACCTCCTGACTACCCAAAGCCTGTCCACCAACTACAAGGCACAAGTCAAGAGTGTGATGGAATACTCCCCACTTGCCTGGATGAGTGCAGCTCCCACAATACTCAAGAAGCTTGACACTGTACAAGACAAAGCAGCCTGTTTGTTTGGCACCACATCCACAAACATTCACTCCCTCCACCACCGATGCACAGTGGCAGCAAGATGCACTGCTGGAATTCACCAAGGCTCCTTCGACAGCACATTCCAAACCCACAACCACTACCATCTAGAAGGACAAGGGCAGCAGACAGATGGGAACACCACCACCTGGAAGTTCCCCTCCAAGGCACTCACCATCGTGACTTTGAAATATATTGCTGTTCCTTCACTGTTGCTGGATCAAAATCCTGGAACTCCCTTCCTAACAGCACTGTGGGTGTACCTACACCACATGGACTGCTACGGTTCAAGAAGGCAGCTCACCACCACCTTCTCAAGAGCAAGTAAGGATGGGCAATAAATGCTGGCCCAGCCAGCGAAGCCCACATCCTGTGAATGAATTTTTAAAAAACTGCCAGTCACCATTGGTGGTGCATTCTCCATGGCAACACCATTTGCCAACCAATTAGTGCTCTCTTCACATGCAGTATAAATTGTTGTCTTCCCCTTATATTGGTATTCTTGCAAGTGTTCTGATGAGTGCAAGACAAAAAGCTTAGACATGCCTCTTTTTTCAGCAATACAAACAAAATGCGTCAATATATGAGACCACTTGGGAATGTATGATTTCTTTTTATTTAAGATTATTATGAGAACATTGTATTAGACAGTTAAGTTCCTTCAGGGCTCATGAATGAGAGAATGGTGATTAATTGGATGCACCACTTATATAGAAGAGACAAGGAAGTTACCCCACCATGGGAATAGGAAAAATCACTGGGGTGCAGGTGAGTAGAATGTATCAATCTTCTATCAATGTACATTCTAGTGAAAGATGTGTATTAGTGTAGATGATACTAATAAATTGATAAGTTTCTCTTGGAGATGCTTTGAACATTTTAAGAAAACTACACTTGATGGTCTGACCATTGCCTGAGGCATCGGACCACGGAGGGGGGAGATAAGCAAAGATTTTGAGACAGACAACCACCACACCCCCACCCCTCCCCCAAAATTTTAAAAACTCTCTCTGGAGCTTTTCCTGGATTTCAAGATGGCGCCGTTGTTCACCTTGGGGACAAAAAGATTTCCCATGCTTGTGGTTTTGGCAGGCTCCACAAAATGGTGACAGCGCACTTCTTAAAAAAGAATATTTTTAACAATGGCTGCCTTCTTTTATTCAGTGGCTTGCTCTGTTGAGTAATGAGGCGGTCAAATTCAAACTTATGCTTGTTGTTTTCCCAGCTGGGCAATTGCGACATTCCTGAGTTATACAATTAATTGCTCTCTTTTTTTTTTCTCTGGCGAGCTTGGAGTCCACGTGTTGAGACGCTGACTCGGAGATCAGGTTTTAGCGACAGGTTACTTTCAAACAGCGCTTCTGACACTGAATTAAAGGGTTCTCAGGACTTGCTGCAGCCTGGAACTTGAAAAGATTTAGCTCACCCTGGCAGGTTCTGTTGACTCTGCACTCTGAAGCTGGACTTTCAAGGGAGATTCAATGCAGTCTTCCGCTGCAGTAAAAATGTCTGCCTCCAGCTTCCAGGCCTTTTCTCTGGAGCGTTTTCTGGCACCCTCTGCTTCCTTTGGGAGCTGCTTTCAGGTCAGAAAACTTTGTTGAAGTTTTTCTCAGTCTTCCAGAATTTTGGTTTGTTTCAGCAATTTAGCAAAGTTGTGAGTTTTGATCCCCTTGTGCCACCATGTTGGGAGGGTGTTGGTTACAGAAACAGTCTTATAGTCTTCAGTAGGTTAACTGTAAGTCTATTAATTACTAGAGCGATTTACACATGTATAGTAAAGGGTACAGACTAGGAGCTCTCTCCATGTTTAGGTCTTAATCTGTCTCTGCTCAACACCACATTGACCCCTCGGTCTGGATCATGTGGTGTTGAGCACTGTGTGGGCAGTGCTGTACTCAGTCCCACATTAACCCTGTATGGGCCAGACCCTTATACTACAGTGTTCATTGTTTAGTCATCTCCATTGTTGCCTCTCGCCTGCCAAATAGCCATCAGCCTCAAGTAAAATAGTACAGACAAAGTAAAAGACAAGCAATGGGTGTCAAGGGAATGGAAGGATTATTAACTATGGGAATGTGATGGCAGGGGCTGGTGGCCAGTCAGTTCCGCATCAGTCTGCCATATGGTTAGCTGAATCATGACTCTGAGTCCGTTGAGGGTATCTCTCGCAGCTGGGTGAGTGACTGCAGAGACCTTGACTACATCAGACTCCATCTCCTCCTGCTCTTGCCCTCAAAGACGCAAAGCAGACCTCACCTTCCTCCTCCTACAGCTCCAGTCTTTTCTGCACTATGTTGTGTAAGGGACAGAATGGACTACCACTCAGGACATCCTTGTTGATGCACAGAGAAGGGTGCCCCAGGGTCTGTCCAGGCACTTGAACATCACATGGCCCACTTGGCAGGAGGTCATGTTCCAGGAGGCTGCAGATGTCAACTGTTGTGAGGGTGGCTGAGTTGCTACTATTGATAGAGTTGATCCACAAACACTTCTTGGGTGGAAACATAAAGTTTATTTACAATATGCTCAGCAGCAACTACATGTGTGCTTTCAACTCCAACTCTATCTCTACACGTGTCGGTGCAGACTCGATGGGCTGAAAGGCCTCTTCTGCACTGTGATTCTGTGATACACAGCTGATTTAAGGCAGCCCGTGCTACTCTCCTATTGGTTACTACAGATCATGTAATCTTCCTTAACAAGCATTATTCTTGAAGGTACATTACACACTAAATAAAACCATAATCACTACATGAGCAATGACCTTCTGACAAAGTATGAGCCTCCTGAGGCACTGTTGCTTAGTCATGCCCAGAAAGCTGATACTCAACCTTATGTTGGGGGGGGTATTGCCTCCTTTGGAACTCTGTGTTTGTTTCCTCTGTCCTGCGGAGCAGCAGGTAGCTATGGAGAAGCTAGGTGCTACTGGTGTGTTGCTCCTGGTGTTTTTGGTGTTGCTGGAGCTGTTCCTCTTGTTCCCCATCAGAAGTCCAAGGTGGAGCTGCATTAGCTGCTCACATGACACAGCGAAGCTGCCAGCAGGGAAACATAAATCAAAGCCAAGAAAGTCTAAGTTGTAAAATATGATCTCCAATGTGTTGGAAATCATGTCTAAGACAGAGCAGAATTTTACGGCCCTGTTTCGGTGGGGACGGGGCCGCAAAATGCGGCGAGACATTCTAAACCTCATTGGCTTTGGCGGGAACATAAAATCCCACTGCTGTAAAATTTCGCCCACAGTTAAATCTCACAAGTCCTGGCAGCAAAAGTCTTTCACCTAGGCAAGGAAACAGCTGTCCTAGTTCAGTATTTAAAGGATTTTCAGTGTATCAATTTCACAAAGCTATCAATCCCCACTGTGCTCTCACTTTGTTGACCTGGTGAGTTTTAGTTAGCTCAGGAAATCCATGCCATGGCAGTTCAAGCCAGAATGCGGGGTTAAATCTTCAATCAATTGCCACTTTACATATTACATTTGCTGACCCATCAGCCCCACAGGGGGTTTCTGACACACTGGCATGCTGTTTTAACCCTCTGCATGCATTCACCGCCCTCCCCCCATCTCTTGCAGGTTAAAATTCTGCCCGTTGTCTCTGAGGTGGTTGACTTGTGTTTGAATGATCTACAGGTTTACTTTTTCCACTGACAGGTCTCTGAATTGCGCGGCTGAACCAAGCTTCCCTTGGGATTTGTTTCCTGTGGTGGGTTCTGCCCCTGGATTCTCTTGTGTTCAGTGTGCTTGCACACTCAATGGGGTAAGTATTGTTCCTCAGCACCAGGCCTGTTCCTCTCCAACCCAAACCCTCTGCTGTTCATCCCCTATCTGCCCATGGGGTTTGTTGTGACCTTTATTGGATTCTGAGCAGTGGGATAATAGGACCAGTCTTATTCATGGATCTGCTCATTTGGCCGCTACAGGATGGATGATTTTTGATTCACGAAGGCATTTGGGAACCACAAATTCCACTTACGTTAGGATATGAGACCATTTGCGTTTGTTCAGTGGTGGCATGTCTTTCCCCAAATCATGTACGGATTTGTCCAAAAATAGATCAAGCTATAATTATGTAACTGTATCAAGTCTCCAAAATCTACAGCAAATTATCCCAGTATGACCCTAAATTAGAATTGAGAATCGTAACATAACACTTCAGTAAGTTTGGAAGATATAGAGAACGGGGAAGGCGCATGTTACAAATGCATGAGTCTGCAGTAGATATTCTTTTAGATTCAGCATCACTAATCATCCTCTCAGCGGACTTACAATCTGGAGACCATCTTGTTGTATATATTGGACACTGTGTTCTGGTAGATGCACTGAACAGCACTCTAGTGAGCTAAGGTCAACCATAAACCAAGAAACTTGTTTATTTTAAATGAAATATATTAATGTAATAGTTTTCACAGTCACCTCTTTCCTGTGGAAATTAATAGGTAATTATTTACAAGTCAGTAGTTTCTGAGCCAACTCATACTAACCTGTTCTGTCATGGTTAGGGTTGTCAACTGTGATTAAATGTATTCCTGGAAGTGTCATCACATGACTTGCCCCCAGGCTCCAGCCATTAGTCGGCCAACACATCCATCCTTTTGACATACTGCCTTCCTACACCAATTGGAAAGCGAAGACTCATTACCCAATTGCATGATGTTTGACTGTCAGCTAAACAGCCTTTTTTCCCCTCCCCACTTTCAATATTTTTAATATCTGGTAAAATGTTCAAAGAAAATGAAAAAAAAACCCAATCTTTTTTAATGTCCGGATGATTTTTCTCCAGGGTTGCACACAGCAATGTCTTTGAGATTGATCTTCAATTCCTGGAGACTCCGGGCCAATCCTGGAGGGTTGGCAACTCTAGTCATGGGTTTGTCTGTGTTCATATTGCAGTCTGGAGCCTCTCATCTTTCCTTGGGATGAATAGAAAGTGAGATCTTTTCCAAGGAGGTGTGATAAGAAGTTGCTCTCTGAGCTAACAATCAAGGTTACCACCTTGAATGAGATTGAAGCATATAAAATACTTACAGGGCTTGACAGGGTAGACACAGGAAGGATGTTTCCCCTGGCTGGTGGAAGGGGGTGGGGGGGTTTAGAACCAGTGAACACAGTCTAAGGATAAGAGGTAGGCCGTTTATGATTGAGATGAGGAGGGATTTTTTTGTTCAGAGAGTAGTGAATCTTTGGAACTCTGTACCCCAGAGGGCGGTGGAGGCTCAGTCATTGAGCATATTCAAGACAGAGATCGACAGATTTCTACATATTAAAGATATCCAAGGATATGGGGATAGTGTGTGAAAATTGTATTGAGGTAGAAGATCAACCATGATCTATTTGAATGGCGGAGTGGCTCGAGGGGCCAAATGGCCTACTTCTGCTCCTATTTCCTATGTTCCTAACCATGCTCCTTGGTGTAAGAGCAATGAAACCAAATATCCATGAAAGCTACTGTATTGTCATTAAAACCTAACTTGCTGACTGACATCCATCAGGGAAGAGAACCTGTGATCCCTACAGACTCTGAACCACATGTGACTCCAACGCCACACTGCATGGTTGACCAAACAAGCCTCAGCAACTAGGATAGGGATCAAATGTCCTTGCAATTGTCTACAAGCTGAGAAACGAAAGAAAATGCTACAGGGTGCTTAGAATGAAAACTATTGCATAAATGCTGTAAACTGCTTGGAGATGTGCCCAATGGTTTACTGTTGCCTCCGTGTAATACAAACGTAAGCAGTTTTGATAACTTTGATTTCTCCTTCAGAGCAGTGAAATTCCCAACCACCCATTGTTCAGTGTTAACAAGCTTTTCAATGTTAAGACAGAAAAGTATCCTGGAATCCTGGAACGTAACCCTTCATAAACTGAATCTGACCCATTGGTAACATAAGATGAATTAAATTTTTAAAAATCTCTTCTAATTTGATAACTGGATTAAAATCACAACCATCAGAACAGTTATACACACCCCTTACTAAGTTCTCTTTGTGCTGCCGCTTCTTGCCTCATCCCCCCCTTCAGCAGTGCTTTTTCTTCTCCGTGGTCCCCTTCCTGTTTTCCCTTCCTCTCCAAATACCTCTTCCCTTCTGCTTCTCATCAGTATTCCCCCACTTTCTTCAATGGCTTCCCTGTGTCTTTCTCTCCTCCTTGATCCCCTCCCCTTTTTATCACTTCCTTCTTTCCCGATCCCATTTTTCCCTGCTCCCCAACTTTGCCACTCCCCTCTTTATTACAACCCCCTTTTATCCTAAACTTTCTATCCTGTCTCCCAAGCCTCAACTTTTGTATCATCACCCTCATGTGCTTACTCCTGTTCCCAAAGTTTCCCCCTACCCTACACATCTCCCCACCCCCACCCCAACCCCCATCCACCACCACTACTCGCCCTTCTCTGCTCTCTGCTGTTCACTGGTTTTCTAGTGGACAAGTTTTCAAAACACTTATTGCGCTGATTGCAGATTTAGATCATTATATTTTGGTAATTGTTGACTTACTAGCATGTTACTTCCATTGTTGTAGAACAACAAGCCTGTCCTGATCAGAGAAGCCCTGTATGCTGATGATGCTGTGCTAGTTTCCCAGGCAGAAGAGCAGTTCCAAAGGCTCATGGATCATCTGTTCCATGCTTGTGTCATGTTCTCCCTCACCATCAGTGTCAAGAATGAACCCTTATGGGACAGGGTTGTTATATCTCCACCTGTGATCAGACTCAACAACACACCACTGGAAACAGACAGCAAATTCTGCTACCTTGGATCTACGGGGACAGACTTGGTCTTTTGACACACTGGGTGGGGGGATAAATATCATCAATATGGTGACCGATACACTTGTGCATTTCGGTTGCGTATGATTGGCAACAAAAATTGTTTGTTGTGGGCCTGTTTAGTGCCCTAAATGCAGATGAAGCGAGGTTTAATTTTGCCTTCAGGGATTGTTCTTCATTCATTCTTGGGATGTGGACAAGGCCGACATTTGTTGCTCATCCTTACTTGCACTGAAAAGGTGGTAGTTAGCCTTCTATCTCTGTGGCTATTTCCGAAGACAGTTACAAGCCAACCACATTTTGTCCCACTGCTCTACCCAGAGGTCAGTTCCATCCATTGATCCCTCTTTATATGAAAAACTTATTGATATTAGGCCTAAAAGATCCTATTCTTTCAGCCATGGATCAATTGGTGGCCCTCCTGCCTCTAATTCAGAAGGTTGTGGATTCAAGTCCCACGCTGGAGGCTCCAGCGCAAAAAGCTAAGCTGACACTCCAGGGTGGTACTGAGGGAGTGCTGCCATCTCCACAGCACTCTCCAGGTTCGGCTGAGGCCTTGTCTGCTCTCTGGGCTAATAGATTCCACTGCACTATTTTGAAGAAGAACAGGTCAGTCTTCCGGCTATCCTGGTTGATATTTCTTTCTCAGATTACTGCTCGTGGCCCTTTGCTGGGTACACATTGGCTGTGCCTTTCCTGCATCACAACAGGGACCGCACTTCAAAAGTATGTGGCTGGAAATGCTTTAGGAAAGTCGTGACTGAGGCCATGAAAGATGCTAAATAAATGCAAGTATTTTCTTTTTACTGCTAAAAAGTGCACCGGATATCTTAATAGTTCACCAAGTTGGGCAGGCGCCCATTGGCTGAGTTCACTGTGGTTGGTGCTTGATTTCTGTGACATGTGCTCGTTCAGTCCAAGGTCCAATGGTGGTCGGGAGGGTGTTACTTCCATTGTCAGATTAAGAATAAAAGGAGTAACGTTAACATACAACTGTGATCAAACTCCTTATGCAGCCATGGAATGTCGTGAAAGTGAAGAGCATCTTCATCGGAGGAAGGTACTGGGTGTTTAGAATTTACAGAAAGAAATAAAAGAGTGACTGACGTTGGGAGTTGTTACTTGGATTGCAATAAGTGGATCAAAGTTAATTGGTTCCCGATGATATTTATAATTGGGGGGGAAATGGGGAGTTTAATAACTTTGCAACACCTGATGGGCCAAAGTCACTTCCTAATTAAACTAGATGAATAAACTCTCAGACCGGGCTGGGCTCTAACTCGCTGTTCAATCGCGAGGGCGATTATCTCTCCCTAATGGTCGATCTAAAAAGTTACTGTTTTAATTTATTTTCGTTTTTTTTTTAATTTAAAAAAAAAACAAACAAATAAAGAAAGAAGTTAGGGAGGCGAAGAAAGGCTGTCCGATTGCTGGCGTTTTCTTTTTAAGTGACGGGCTGGAGAGGTGAGAAAGAGGAACTTTCTTTCAGAGGCTCCGGATGATTGAAGCCATGGAGCGGGAGCGCCTGGTGAAGAGAAGTGAAGAGGATTCGGGCAGAGTAAGTTACACAGTCAAAGATAGAAACCTTCACCCGGCTGCTCTCGGGTTACATACTTCACACACAATCCTCTTCTTGTGAACTTCTCCCTCTTTGCCAGGGCTTTATCTGCCCGTCGCTCTCTTAATAACTTCGACCAACAGATTGTCTGGAACACAGTCAAACCCAGTCCCTATGGACTGTGGAGTTCGGGCCCCAGGGAGACCGGACGCAGCCAGAAAGTTGAGCTTTAGTCACGAGAGGCTGCTCATTAACCGATGAGATTGATCAGCATTCAGGTCAGGCATCGGCAGTGGAAAGGATTAAACCCGTTTGCGCCCCAGGCATGAAAGTTCCATTTGTCTTTTTCTCCGCAGGTGTTGCCTGACCTGCCTTTCCGTCTCTTCCGAGGCGTCCCGCCCAAACTGGGCTCCTGTACACTTACAATAGACAACTGAGCAAAGCCTAAACCCCCCCCTCCCCCACCCCCACGAAAGAATATGTCAGTTGCCCCCCCCTGGGTGTAGACACCGCCCTATCAAAGAGAAGTAACCGCAACTCGAATGGTAAAACAGGCAGCGTGTGAGACTCCCGGCGAGAAGACAGGACATTCTGCAGGCGGCAGATTGCCCAGCTCTGAAATGCAGAGGGATCTGGGTGTCCTAGCGCATGAATCGCAAAAGGTTAGTATGCAGGTACAGCAAATAATTAGGAAAGCTGTTAGAATACTATCGTTTATTGTGAGGGCAATTGAATACAAAAGTAGGGAGGTTATGCTTCAGTTATACAGGGCAATGGTGACACTACATCTGGAATACTGTGTACAGCATTGGTCACCTTATTTAAGGAAAGGTGTAAATACGTTGAAAGCAGTCCAGAGAAGACAGATGAGAAGAATATTTTTCTCTCAGAAGGTTGAGAGTCTTTGGAACTCTGTCCCTCAAGAGGCGGTGGAAGCAGAGTCTTTGAATATTTTTAAGGCAGAGGTAGTTAGATTCTTGATTAACAAGGGGGTGAAAGGTTATCGGGGGTAGGCAGGAATGTGGGTTTGATGTTACAATCGGATCAGCCGTGATCTTATTGAATGGCGGAGCAGGCTCGAGGGGCTGAGTGACCTACTCCTGCTCCTAATTTGTATGTTCGTATGTAAGACAATGGGGTGGATCTCATTTTAAGCAAGCTATTTTAATTATGTAGCAAGCTGAACTTTACTAGAATAGAATCTCTTGTTTTATTAATTCATGGGAAGGAGAATCCCTGGAAAGGTCAGCATTTATTGGCCCATCCCTAATTGCCCTTGAGGAGGGGGTGTTCAAGGGCTAAATGGGACACAATGATTTGGTCTTATTCTGCAACAAGAGTTTGGGAACGTAGGGCCAAGAAAACTGAGTCCCATTGTGATCAAATCAAAATAGATGTTACTGAATATTTATTTGATGTAATGCTATTATGACATGACCGATGGTAAATGCTGAGCTGCCCAAATCCCAGAGGGAAACTTGAAACAGCTGCCAAAATGTTTTTTGTGATTTGTATAGCATAAGAGGCTCTGAAATCAGGAAATGATGTCCCTGACTACTTGTGATGATTTTATAGTAAAGTGAACATTTATAAAAGAAAATAGGGAAAAAAGACACAATAAAACTTAAAATACAAGAATGGCTTCACATGGTAAACATTACTTTAAAACAGTTCCACAAATTCTTAAATTAACTACCATCAGAGTTAACTGTCCCCTTTTCTGTTCAGCAACTATGCTATAGATCTTAATCTATAGAATTCCAGTAATTTTTACCAGACTTTTTTCCTTGGTGTCCTCTGAGGCTGACAGCAACTGGTTCTCCTAGTCTTGGAGTTCTGACCAGCTATCCTGCTGTCTTCTGGGAGATCTAACTAGCTACCCCCTCATAGGCTTCAGTATTTCCTTAAATGCGTTCCTTTCCTTTGATCTCTCTATTGCCTCAACCAGTCTCTTCAGAAATGCTTTCTTCCCAGAATTGATTAAACTTGTTTCTTTACCCTAGCTCTTATGCTTATAAAAAAAATAAACTTACCCCATCGTTACCTTATTTGCACCTTTTTAGAACTAGCATATATCCCCCTTCGAACTAAAACAACTCAATTCAAAACCACTCCTGTTATTGTTTTATGTAAAACTCTGATTGAAGTTCCTCTTGATTCATTGAAATATCAAAACCACATCTTACTGTTGGACTTGCAGTCGCTCTGGCGTAGTGGTAGTGTCGCTGGACTAGTAATCCAGAGACCCAGGGTAATGCTCTGGGGACCCGGGTTCGAATCCTGCCATGGCAGATGGTGGATCATGAAACCATTGTTGTTAAAAACTCATCTGGTTCACTAGTATCCTTTAGAGAAGGAAATCGGCCATCCTCACCTGGTCTAGCCTGCATGTGACACCAGACCTACAGCAATGCGGTTGACTCTGAAATGGCCTAGCAAGCCACTCAACCAAACCGTTAAGCCTCAAAAAACCTAGGCAATGGAAATGACAACGGCAAGCTCAATCCTGTTGACCCTGCAAAATTCTCCTTACTAACATCTGGGGTCAATTTTGGCACACACATCGGGAATTTGGCTAGCCAATTGGACCAAAATTGAGACTACACAGACTAGTCAAGCAACAGTCTGGCGTAGTCATCCTCATGGAATCCTATCTTATAGATAATGTTCCAGACAGCACCATCACCATCCCTGGCTATGCCTTGTACCACCGGCAGGACAGACCCAGCAGAGGTGGCGGCACAGTGGTATACAGTCGGGAGGGAGCTACCCTGGGAGTCCTCAACATCAACTCCGGACCCCATAAAGTCTCATGGCATCAGGTCAAACATGGGCAAGGAAATCTCCTGCTGATTATCACGTACCACCCTCCCTCAGCTGATGAATCAGTGCTCCTCCATATTGAATGCCACTTGGTTGAAGCACTGAGAGTGGCAGGGGCGCAGAATGTATTCTAGGTGGGGGACTTCAATGTCCATCACTGAGAGTGGCTCGGTAGCACTACTACTGACCGAGCTGGCCGAGTCCTGAAGGACATAGCTGCTAGACTGGGTCTGTGGCAGGTGATGAGGGAACCAACAAGAGGGAAAAACATACTTGACCTCATCCTCACCAACCTGCCTGCCGCAGATGCATCTGTCCATGACAGTATCAGCAGGAGTGACCACCGCACAGTCGTTGTGGAGACAAAATCCTGCCTTCACATTGAGGATACCCTCCATTGTGTTGTGTGGCACTACCACCGTGCTAAATGAGATAGATTTCGAACAGATCTAGTAACTCAACACTGGGCATCCATGAGGCACTGTGGGCCATCAGCAGCAGCAGCAGAATTGTACTCAAACACAATCTGTAACCTCATGGCCCAGCATATCCCCCACTCTACCATTACCATCAAGCCAGGGGATCAACCCTGGTTCAATGAAGAGTGCAGAAGGGCATGCCAGGAACAGCACCAGGCATTCCTTAAAATGAGGTGTCAACCTGGTGCAGCTACAACACAGGACTACTTCCGTGCCAAACAGCATAAGCAACAAGCGATAGACAGAGCTAAGCGATCCGACAACCAACTGATCAGATCTAAGCTCTGCAGTCCTGCCACATCCAGTTGTGAATGGTGGTAGGCAAATAAATGACTCACTGGAGGAGGAGGCCCCACAAATATCCCCATCCTCAATGATTTGCTACAATCTTCAACCAGAAGTGCCGAGTGAATGATCTATCTCGGCTTCCTCTGGAGCATCACAGATGCCAGGCTTCAGCCAATTCAATTCACTCCGTGTGATATCAAGAAACAGCTGAAGGCACTGGATACTGCAAAGGCTGTTGGCCCTGACCAATATTCTAGCAATAGTACTGAAGGCTTGTGCTCCAGAACTTGCCACACCCCAGCCAAGCTATTTCAGTACAGCTACAACGCTGGCATCTACCGGGCTATGTGGAAAATTGCCCAGGTACATCCTGTACACAAAAAGCAGGACAAATCCAACCGGCCAATTACCGCCCCATCAATCTACTCTTGATCATCAGTAAAGTAATGGAAAGGGTCATTGACAGTGCTATCAAGCAGCACTTGCCTAGCAATAACCTGGCCCCTGATGCCCAGTTTGGGCTTCACCAGTGTCACTCAGCTCCTGACCTCACTACAGCCTTGGTTCAAACATGGACAAAAGAGCTGAACTCCCAAAGTGAGGTGAGAGTGACTGTCCTTGACACCAAGGCAGCATTTGACTGAGTGTGGCATCGAGGAGCCCTAGCAAAGCTGCAGTCAGTGGGAATTGGCGGGGGTGGGGGAGGGGGAGGGGGGAAGCTCTCCACTGGTTGGAGTCATATGTAGCACAAAGGAAGATGGCTGTGGTTGTAGGAGGTCAGTCATCTCAGCTCCGCCATGTGCAGCAGTCGTGTTTCACGCTGGGTGGGCCTTAATTGGCCCAGCGTAAGATCACATTCACAGCGCGATCTTGGCCAGAAGCAGGTTTTATATCCATTTCCGGCCGCACTGACCTCAGGCACACCCAGAGGGTAAAATTCTGGCCATTGGTACAGCTTCGGTCAGTTGGGGAGGGTGAGGAGGAGGAGATTACTACTTTGTGACAGATCCTAATATTTAATGCCTGAATTCCTTTGAGAAATGGTTCCTTATAAATGAATAATTCTCAACTGAATTTTGAGTTAGAATGAAAAGGAGAAGAGCTGGAAATCTTATTTTCTGCTACAGGAGAGCAGCGGGTACAGGAGGTACACCAGCTCCTTTGATGCCACTGGAATCACGATCCAACATAACAACAACGTGCATTTATATAGCACCTTTTAACATTGTAAAATGTCCCAGGACATTTCATAGAAATCGTACAAAAATTGACACTGAGCTGAAGGAGGAGATATTGGGTTGGGTAACCAATAGCTTGGCCAAAAAGTTTGGTTTTATAGAGTGTCGTAAAGGAGGAGGAAGATGTGGAGAAGTTTAGTGGGAAAATTCCAGAGCTTGGGGCTTTGACAGTTAAAGGCACGGCTGCCAATACTGGGGCAAAGGAAGCTGAAACATGTAAAGAAGTCAGAGTTGGAGGAACAGAGTTCTTGGACAGCTGTAGTGCTGGAAAAGTTTAGAGAGATAGGGAGGGGTTAGGCCATGGAGAGATTTGAAAATGAGGATGAGAAATTTAAATTTGAGGCATTGTTGGACCAGGTGCCGGTGTAGGTCAGCAAGCATGGACTGATGGGTGAACAGGGCCTAGTCAAGTTAGGATACGAGGAGCAGAGTTTTGCTTAGGTTCATGTTTACCTGGTGTAATAGGATGTAAGACAGGAGGCTGGTCAAGAAAGCATTGGAATACTTGAATCTGGAGTTAACAAAGGCACCGGTGAGGCTTTCAGCAGCTGATGAGCTGAGGAAGAGGCAGAAACGAGGGATAGTACAGAAGTGGAATTAGGTGGTCTTGTAATGGTATGGTGACAGGCCAGGAAACTTAGCTCTGGGTTGGTCAAATATGACGAATGGTTCAGTTCAGCTGAAGCAATGGCCAGAGAGGGGGATGAAGTTGATGGTTTGGGAAAGGAGTTTGTGGCAGAGGTTAAAGACAGTGCACAGAATTTTATTTCAACTAACCCATATCAGGGCGCTTTGTAGCAGTTCAGGAAACCATCTGTCAAAGATATGAGCTTTGTCAGGGCTCTTTAACTGGGCCATGCCATCAGCACCCCACTTCTGGGTTTCCCGCCCAATCAGATAAGGCAGATGGGCTGAAGGACTAAGCCAGAGGGACCCCTAGCAGAGGTCAGAATGGCTGAACTGGACTGAAATGGATTCCTGAAGCTGCAGCAACCACAGGGATGGAGAGGAGACCTGGGAAGGCTGCCCCCTGGAGCCTCTCACTCTTAACTGGAGATTCTGCTGTGGGATCTGAGGGACTGAAGTGAGGTAGTGTTTGCAAGGACAAGAAAAGAGATCAGTCTCTCATGCGTCCATGGAAGAGGCCAAGTAAACGTGCAGCAGCATTATGGTCCCTTCAATTTGTAAACTGTGTTCCAAGAGGTTCTAGGACATCAGGAGGTGTGAATGGCATAGCACTTTCACTGTGACACCCAGTTTGAGTTCTGCCAGGGCCACTCAACTCTTGATGTCGTTACAGCCTTGGTTCAAACATGACAAAAGAGCTGAACTCCCAAGCTGAGATGAGAGCGACTGCCCTTGATATCAAGGCCATGTTTGAACGAGTGTGGCATCAAGGAACCCTAGCAAAACTGGAGTCAATGGGAATCAGGGGGAAAACTCTCCACTGGTTGGAGTCATACCCAACACCAAGGAAGATGATTGTGGTTGTTGGAGGTCAGTCATCTCAGCTCCAGGACATCACTGCAGGAGTTCCTCAGGGTAGTGTCCTCGGCCCAACCATCTTCAGCTACTTCATCAATGACCTTCCTTCCATCATAAGGTCAGAAGTGGGGATGTTTGCTGATGATTGCATAATGTTCAACACCATTCATGACTCCTCATATACTGAAGCAGTCCATGTCCAATTGCAGCAAGACCTGGACAATATCCAGGCTTGGGCTGACAAGTGGCAGTAACATTTGTGCCCCACAAGTGCCAGGCAATGACCATCTCCAACAAGACATTCAATGGCATTACCATCCTGAATCCCCCCACTATCAACACCCTGGAGGTTACCATTGACCAGAAACTGAACTGGACTAGCCATATAAATACTGTGGATACAAGAGCAGGTCGAAGGCTAGGAATCGTGTGACGAGTAACTCACCTCCTGACTCCCCAAAGCCTGTCCACCATCTACAGGGCACAAATCAGGAGTGTGATAGAATATTCCCAACTTGCCTGGATGAGTGCAGCTCCCACAACACTCAAGGAGCTTGACACCGTCCAGGACAAAGCAGTCTACTTGATTGGCACCACATCCACAAACATTCACTCCCTCCACCACTGATGCGCAGCAGCAGTGTGTACCATCTACAAGATGCACTGCAGGAATTCACCAAGGCTCCTTAGACAGCACCTTCCAAACCCACAACCATTACTATCTAGAAGGGCAAGGGCAGCAGATAGATGGGAACACCACCACCTGGAAGTTCCCCTCCAAGTCACTCACCATCCTGACTTGGAAATATATCACTGTTCCTTCACTGTCGCTGGGTCAAAATCCTGGAACTCCCTACCAGCACTGTGGGTGTACCTACACCACAGGGACTGCAGCGGTTCAAGAAGGCAGCTCACCATTACCTTAAGGGCAACTAGGGATGCGCAATATATGCTGGCCCAGCCAGCGGAACCTACATCCCGTGAATGAATTTTTTTAAAAAAAGCCCACCCCCAATGTGAGTTTGAGGCAGAGGGGGCTTTTAATTGGGCAAGAGGGTGCCAGGTGGGGAGCCTTCTCACCTCTGGCTGGTGAATCTAAAACCAGGGTACATTATCTCAGGGTAAGGGGTAGGCCATTTAAGACTAAGGAGCTAAGGAGCAATTTCTTCACTCAGGGTGAATCTTTGGAATTGTCTACCCCATAGGGCTGTAGAAGCTCATTCATTGAGCATGTTCAAAACAGAAATCGATAGATTTCTGGGAACCAATGACATCAAGGGATATAGATAGCGCAGGAAAGTGATGTTGAGGTCGATGATCAGCCCTGATCTAATTGGATGGCAGAGCAGGCTCAACGGGCTGAATGGCCTCCTGCTGTTCCTATGTCCCTCTGCCCTGATTAAGCCCAGGGTGGAAAGGCTGATCAACAGCCTTCCTGCCCTGTGGCTAATTGATCTGGTATTCAACCAGTGGTGATTGGGGTGTCATCATTGGGGGGGAGCCTGAAAGGCAAACCTTGTTATAATTGCTTGCAGGCTCCCAGGGCTGTCTGGGCCAGGTTTTCCACCCCCAGGGTCCTTGCCGCTGGCGAGATAAATACCTGATTGACACTTAATATGGTGGGCCTTCCCCAAAGGTGATGCGGAGTTCTTGCCAGCTCTCCAGCGGACAGCGAGACCCCCGTCACCTGGATTAAATACCGGTCTGTGACTTTCCGAGCTTTCCCCTGCATGCACTCCTCAGACTATCACACCCTGCACTCCAATCATCCCTCTCTACAGGCACCTCCTCAAATCCCCATCTCAGCAGCCAACACTCACCTTCGTCTTTGTGCCATCTCACACCCATGCCTCACTGAATCACAATTATTATGGTGTAGAAGGAGGCATTTGGCCCATCGTGTCTGCACTGGCTCTCTGAGCATTGGCACTAAGTTAAAATCTGCTGCCTTACCCTGTAGCCTGCACATTGTTTCCGTTAAAATAATCATCCAATGCCTCCTTGAATGCCTCAATCGCACCTGCCTCCACCACACTTCCAGACAGTGCATTCCAAACTCTAACTACTTGCTGTGTGAAAACGTTTTTTTTCTCACCTCACATTTGCTTCTGTTGCAAAACACTTTAGAACTGTACCGTCTGGTTCTCAATCCATTTACGAGTGAGAACAGTTTCTCCCTATCTACTCTGTCCAGACCCCTCATGATTTTGAAAACTTCAATCAAGTCTCCTCTCAGCCTTCTCTTCTCCAAGAAAATCAGTCCCAGCTTCTCCAATATTTCCTCATAACTGAAGTGTCTCATCCCTGGAACCATTCTTGTAAGCCTCTTCTGCACTCTCTCCAATGCATTCACATCCTTCCTATAATGTGGCATCCAGAACTGTACACAATATTCCAGCTGAGGTCTAACCAGAGATTTATATAAGTTTATCATAACCTCTCTCTTCTTGTGCTCCAAGCCCCTATTAGTGAAGCCTAGAATACTGTATGCTTTAGAAACAGCTCTCTCTACCTGCCCTGCCATCTTTAATGACTTATGTACATAAACACCCAGGCCTATCTGCTCCTGTACACCCTTTAGAATAGTATCCTTTATTTTATACTGTCTCTCCATGTTCTTTGTACCAAAGTGTATCACCTCACACTTCTCCACATTGAACTTCAGCTGCTACTTATCTGCCCACTCCACCAATGTGTCTATGTCCTTTTGAAGTTCTACACGGCCCTCCTCATAGTTTACAATTTTCCCAAGTTTTGTGTCGTCCGTAAACTTTGAAATTGTCCCCTGCACACCAAGATCTAGATCATTTTTTATATATCAGGAAAAGCAAGGGTCCCAATACTGACCCCTGGGGAACTCCACTACAAACTTTATTCCAGCCCAAAAAATTCCTATTAACCATTACACTGTTTCCTATCCCTCAGCCAATTTTGTATCCAAGTCGATAACTGTCCCTTTTATTCCATGAGCTATAACTTTTCTCACAAGTCTGTAGTGTGGCGCTGTGTCAAACGCTTTTTGGAAGTCCATATACATCCTGTCACCGGCCTTGCCCTCATCAACCATCTCTGTTACCTCTTCAAAAAATTCCAGCAAGTTAGTTAGACACGATTTTCCTTTAACAAATTCATGCTGACTCTTCCGAATCAATCCACATTTTTCCATGTGACTATCAATTCTATCCCGAATAATTGTTTCTGGAAGCTTCCCCACCACCAAAGTTAAACTGTAATTTGCAGGGCAGATCTTCACAACCTTTTTGAACAAGGATTTAATGTTTGCAATTCTCCAGTCCTCTAACACCTCCCCCGAATCCAGGGAACATTGAAAGATTATTGCCAGGACCTCTGCAATTTCCACTTTCACTTCCTTCAATATTCTTGGATGCATCTAATCCGGCCTTATCAACTTTAACTAACGACAGCTTATCTAATATCTCCTCCTTATCAATTTTAAACATTTCTAGTGACTGAGTTTCCTCCTCTGTCACCATGACCTGGGCAGCATCTGCCTCGTAGGTAAAGATAGATGTAAAGTATTCATTTAACACCTCAGCCATGTCTCTTGCCTCTGTGTAAATCCCCTTTTTGGTCCCTAATCAGCCCTACTCCTCCTTTTACTATTGATGTGCTTTTAGAATACTTGATTTCCTTTTATGTTCACTGCCAGTCTTTTTTCATAATCCTTCTTTGCTTCTCGTGTTTGCTTTTTCACATCCCTTCTGAACCTCCTGTATCCAGCTTGGTTCTCAATTGTCAATTCTCACAGTCACCCTGCACAAATAATATCCTTCCCTCCTCTCTACACAATCCATTTTTCATACCCTGAACTCTTCGTTTCCTCTCCTTGCAGGAGAAGAAAGCTCAGAGCTTCAGGGAGAGGCAGAGATCCAAGTAGGGGGATGGGGTGGTTTCAGGTGGCCCTGCAATGACAGCCACTTTGTCAGCCACTGATGATGCATACTTACATCACATTTTTACTTCTCTTTAGCTCTGATGAAGAGTCACATGGACTCGATGTTAACTGTTTTTCTCTTTACAGATGCTGTTGGACCTGCTGAGTTTTTCCAGCATTTTCTGTTTTTGATGCATACTCACTTGCTCCACTGGGAAGGAGGTCTTGTTCCAGGAGGCTGCAGGTATCAGCAGCGACCTGCCATGAGACCCTTTGCCTCCTTGAGGTACTGGTGCTCAGACATGTCGAGAGAGCTGACCCTCTGCCTGTAGACCCTGTGTTGAGGGTCTCAGCTCCTTGAAGCTGGATCTCAATGTCCATCCCCTCTGAGGGAGAGGCACATGGCTGAGGGGAAGGAAGCTGTTGCTGGCGTTGCTCTTGCTGCTGGCGGTGGTGGTGTTGCTGCTGCTCCTCTTGTTCTCTGTCCGAGCACCAAGGTGGAGCTGCATAAGCTGCTGCCTTGCTGTAGTGAAGGCTGGCTGGCAGCAGGAATTGCAGATCAAGGTGAATGAAGTTCAAGGAAGGTTCAATTGTCTTCCAAGAAGTTAGAAACCGCTTTTCAAGTAGTGAAAGCACTTTCTCAGAAGAAATGTTGGGAATTACCAGCCTTTCACCTAGACAGCATGAGCTCTCTTCGGTTTTGCTGAAGAAGCACTTCCCAATGTACCAGTTAAAATAGAAGTTAATTACTTATTTGGATATTACATTCCTACTCAACAGGTCCAAGGGATTTTCCCCATTCACTAGCAAACCTGCCTGGGTGAAACCCACAAGTGAGTGGAATGGTGCCAGGGTCCCCAACCTGATGTCACTTTAAGGGGATTTAATACCCGTCGTGCACATGAACCCACTCCCACACCCACCCCCCCTTGACAGTCCAGATCTTGCCCAACGGTTCTGTCTTCCCCATGTTTAATTTTAACAAGAACATCAGCATAGGAAACATAATCCAAATAAAACTACTGCCCAGAGTGCAATTTCATTATTAATGAATTGGTAAAATTCTGGAATGCAGATGCTGCAGTCACATTTGGTGGAACATTCCTCTTAAAAGGAGTGTAAATTGTGACTCTTAGAACTTCACTGGTTTCAGTTGTACTGTGAGCTTTTTATATCACTGAAATATAACCTTAGCTTTCCTCAACTTAGTCTTACATCAGAAAATGTTAATGGCAGAAAAATAAAGCTTCTTTGGCTGTTTCTATACTGATGACTCTACTCTTGTGTAAAATCAGGTTTTAGAATTCTTGAAGTCAGCTGCAAGTTTATCCTTTCCGTTCTCTGAGGAATACGTTAGATTCCTTGCAGAGCAGTCTAAAAGTAAATCAATTAACTGCATAGTACATAAAATCCTGACAGGCAATGGGTCACATACAGTCCAAGCTTATACAAGTTTCAAATCACAAAATGACTTCGTTAGTTGATTTGCTTGAACTAATCTCTTCATATATTGTACACAATTACTTTATCTGTGTAATGTTAAATGTGTTCAATATTCTTTTTATAAGTTCTTTGATCTGTAAGAGGTTTTATCATGTGGCATTTCTTATCTAATTATAGATTTACAACAAAGGCTGCTGTTTTATCATGTGGCCTCCCTCCCCTTCTAAGATAAAATCTTAAATTTACAATGGTCTATAGCTATCTCTTGTTAAGAATTAGAGGGTTATAACGATTATAAAAAGAAATGTAGATAGAAACCACATGAGTGTATGTAGAAGAGAGAGCTGAAGCCTCTAGCGAATATCATGTGGTCTCCCCCTGTGAACAAATATCATGTGATGCTTCTTTTTAGTACAAGGTCTGATTGATGCCAGGTGGCCCAAATTTAGTAAATTCTGCTCACGTGGATTTGAGGTTCAGATTTTTCATACATGGGCAGCTGTACATTTAATGTGAGATAATATTAATAAGTTGCTGTTGGAGCAGCTTTGGGCAGAATTTCTCGCTGAGTGGGCGGGCGTGCATCTGAGCTGCTCGAGTGTAAAATAGCGTGTGATGACGTTGGGTGTGCACTCGCATGACATTTCGGTCGGAGCCGCGCCCGCCATCAATTACAAGGCCAGTTAAGGCCGTTTAAAAAGGCAATGAAGCTAGATGTTACGTTGCCCGTGCGATTTCGCACTAGTCACACGGGCAAAACGGGCAGGCGGGCAGCCGACAATTTGCTAAATCTCCACCAAGGGTGGGATAAAAAGGGTCAGCAGCATTGCCAGTGTGAGTAGCAAGGAGTTTTGGAGATTGGTTGCTTATTGGTACTTGGTAGCTTCATCTCCTCTGTTCAGGGCTTCATTCTTAGTATTTCCAGACTTCATTTCAGGACTTATTGGTGTCTCCAAGGCCCCTGGAAGATTCAGACCGTGTGGACTCTTTCAGGTATCAGACAGCCTTCCCTTACCCTGGTAATAGGGATTGTGGTCTCAGCTAGAGGCACCTCCTCTGAGGAGGAAGAGAGGGGCAGAAGGGAGAGGAGGCCAGATGTCCCATTGCAGCTTCCAGGGGAGGGACCTGAGAGGAGAGGCACAGGGCCAGTAGGAAGTCCAAGGCATAGGGGGCCACAGAAGATGCCACTATCCTGTTGCCAGAGTTTACAGGCAGTGATGCAGCTACCTCAATATGTCCGAGGTGCAATGCCGAAGGAAGCTCCGCCTCTCAAGGGAGACCGTGAACTCCATTTGTCAGATGATTGGGCCTGAGATCCGCTCCAACTGTGTGGTTGGACACCCCATGCCAGCGGCTCTGAAGGTCACAGTGGCCCTCAACTTCTATGCCTCTGGCTCTTTCCAGGTGTCAGTGGGGGATCTATGTGGAGTCTCCCAATCAGCTGTCCACAGTTGCATCAAGTTGATGACAGAAGCTCTGTTCACGTGGGTACTGACCTTTATTCTTTACCATACGGACGAGGCCAGCCAGGCTGAGCGAGCCAGAGGCTTTCCAGCAATTGCTGGGTTCCCCTTCATACAGGGTGCCATCGACTGCGCACATGTGGCCAAGTGGCACCAGCGGGTCAGCCGGGTGCCGTCGTCAAAAGGAAGGGATTCTACTCCATGAAAGTGCAGATAGTGTGTGACCACAGGATGCAGATTCTGCAAGTCTGTGCAAGATACCTTGGCAGCTCCCATGATGATCACAGTTTGAGGATATGGGGTAGACCATTTAGGACTGAGATGAGGAGAAATTTCTTCACCCAGAGAGTGGTGAGCCTGTGGAATTCGCTACCACAAAGTAGTTGAGGCCAAAACATTGTATGTTTTCAAGAAGGAGTTAGATATAGCTCTTGGGGCGAGAAAGATCAAAGGACATGGGGAGAAAGTGGGAGCAGGCTATTGAGTTGGATGATCAGCCATGATCATAATAAATGGCAGATCAGGCTCGAAGGGCCGAATGGCCTACTCCTGCTCCTATTTTCTATGTTTCTATGATGTGCACAGCCTGAGACACTCCCAGGTGCCGAGGCTGTTCAGTGCTCCAGCCCGACTGGATGGATGGCTGCTGGGTGACCAGAGCTATCCGTTGAAGAGGTGGCTCATGATGCCTCTCCTCCACCCAAGAACAGAGGCAGAGCAGCGTTACAATAGGAGTCATGCCTCCACAAGGGTGATGATGGAGGACCATAGGTTTTCTCAAGATGCACTTCCAATGCCTGGACCGTGCAGGGGCAGCATTACAATACCCCCCAGAGCGGGTGTCACTGATAGTGGTTACATGCTGCAATCTCCACAATCTGGCACCGGCAAGGGGGGACCCACTGGAGGAAGAGGATCTTGATGCAGCTGCACAGGCCACAGATGAGCACAGTTAGGAGAATGCCAAGGGCATGGAGACAGTCCTCGGTTACCTCTAGGGAGGCAGGTACGCCTTGATCCAATGCTCCTTCAGCTAGGCTGCCAAAGATCTGCTTCCACCTCAAGCCAGGGCTGCCACCCCCACCCCAGATGTCTGAAATGACCCTTTCACCTGAACCGAAAGTCCACTCAATGCCTGTGCAATAAAGTATCAAGCCACTCACCCGGCATGAGATACTGCACCTGACCAGCCCTCCCGCCTGGCGTCTCCAGCTGCGCTCGACTCCATCACGTTTAGTAACAAGAGACAGGAGAGAAGTTCTCCCATGGGAGCCTTCCAGGGGCTGCCTGCGCCATTTTAAAAGCGGCCGCTGGGTCAGCATTGGACCTGGCAGTCAACAGGCCCCCGCCCCCGCTCGGCCCTTCCTGACCAGTGAGGAGCTGCGTTTCACGCTGGGCGGGCCTCAATTGGCCCTCCAGTGTGAAATCGCGGTCGGGGGCTGATCGCGGGCAACCGGCTGATCCCAGGCCCACTGACTGTGTGTCTGCCCGACAAACTGAAAATTCTGTCCTTTTTTCTTTTATAGAAAGCAAATGAGCTGGTATTTGATTAAGAGCAGAGGATGGAAGTTTCTAATGATGTACAGTCTGAGATGATTAAATACTCAGTAGAATAGTAGAATTCCTATGTTGCTGGTATCAAGTAAATTCCCTTTGTGGATTATTACCTGTGCGGTGGCATTTTAATTTTAAATTGTTACAACTTGAGAGTCTGCTGTATCTCAAACACTGGGTTTGGTTGCTCCTGTGAATAGTCTGAGTGTCTTTTATTTAGGGCTATGCCTATACCATCAGTACTTACAATGAAACCCCCTTGTGATCAGAACTGGATTGTGTGGGTGAAATCAGCCTTTTCGAAGGTGGTACAAAACCGGAGATAATGAATCGACAACTAGCCCCCCCTTTAAATCCCACCCAAGTTTCTATTGAAGACAGTGAGACCCTCATTATATCTTTCTCATGTATCCCACCATGCATTTCTCCAATCTTTTCCAAAGCCAGACTGCGAAACGCTTGGTGAGATGTAGATTGTTAACTTATTTTAATTTGTGAACACCAAATCCATCTCACTTCTCAATAACATGGGCAAAAACAATAACCTCTTGTCTCATCCCTTCTGTAGGTTGGCTGGTTTTGGCTTTTTATCACAGTACTCTTAACCTCAAAAACTAGGAACAGGAGTAGGCCATTCAGCCACTCAAGCCCATTCTACCATTCAGTTAGGTCAGGTCTGGTGTGAAATGAGCTGGCCATGGAAATAGTGGATGCATTGGTTGTCATCTTCCAAAACTCTCTAGGTTTTGGAACAGTCCCAGCAGATCGGAGGGTGGCAGATGTAACCCCACTATTTAAAAAAGGAGGGAGGAAGAAAATAGTGAATTACAGACCAGTTTGCCTAAACTCAGTAGTAGGGAAAATGCTAGAGTCTATTATAAAGGATGTGATAAAAGGATACAAAATATCAACAGGATTAGACAAAGTCAACATGGATTTATGAAAGGGAAGTCATATTTGACAAACCTACTGGAGTTCTTTGAGGACGTAACTAGCAGAATAGATGAGGGAGAACCAGTGGATGTGGTGTATTTGGATTTTTCAGAAAGCTTTTGATAAAGTCCCACAGAAGAGTTTACTGTATAAAATTAAAGCACATGGGATTGGGGATAATATATTGGCATGGATTGAGAACTGATTAGCAGACAGGAAACAGAGTAGGAATAAATGGGTCTTTTTCGGAATGGCAGGCAGTGACTGGTGGGGTACCGCAGGGATCAGTGTTGGGTTACCGCAGGGATCAGTTTTTGGGTCCCAGCTGTTCACAATATATATCAATAATTTGGATGAGGGAACCAAATGTAATATTTCCAAGTTTACTGACGACAGGAAACTTGGTGGGAATGTGAGCGATGAGGATGGTGTTAAGAGGCTTCAAGGTGATTTAGACAGGTTGAGTCAGTGGGCAAATGCATGGCAGATGCAGTATAATGTGGATAAGCGTGATGTTATTCACTTCAGTAGGAAAAACAGAATGGCAGAGTATTACTTAAATGGTGATAGATTGGGAAATGTTGATGTACAAAGGGATCTGGGTGTCTTTGTACACCAATCACTGAAAGCAAGCACGCAGATGCAACAAGCAGAAGGTAAATAGTATGTTGGCCTTTATTGCGAGAGGATTTGAGTACAGTAGCAAGGATGTCTTACTGCAGCTGTACAGAGCCTTGGTGAGACCACACCTGGAGTATTGCGTGCAGTTTTGGGCTTCTTACCTAAGAAAGGAAATACTTGCCATGGAGGGAGCGCAGTGAAGGTTCACCAAGGCTGATTTCTGGGATGGCAAGATTGTCGTATGAGGAGAGATTGGACCGACTAGGCCTGTGTTCACTGGAGTTTAGAAGAATGAGAGGAGGTTTCATTGAAACATAAAATTCTGACTGGGCTGGACAGACTGGATGCAGGGATGATGTTTCCTCTGGCTGGGGGGGTCTAGAACAAGGGGTCACAGTCTCAGGATACGGGGAGACCATTTAGGACTGAGATGAGGAGAAACTTCTTCACTCAGAGGGTGGTGAACCTATGGAGGCCAAGTCACTGAGTATATTTAAGAAGGAAACACATTTCTGAACTCTAAAGGCATCAAAGGGTATGGGGAGAGTGCGGAGTACGGCGTTGAGGATCAGCCCTGATCACATTGAATGATGGAGCAGGCTCGAAGGACTGAATGACCTACTCCTATTTTCTATGGTCTCCATCTTAAATCAATCTACCCACCTTGACCTTTAAACCTTAAGACCTGTGCCTAACAAAAATCTATCAAGCTCAGCTTTGAAATTTTCAATTGACCTTAACAGCTTTTTGGAGTGACAGTTCCAAAATTTCCACTTTCCACAACACTTTGTGCAAAGAAGTGCTTCCTTACATCACCCTTACATGAAAGGCCAATCCCTAATTTTAAAGTCATGCCTCTTGTTCTAAAACCCTGCACCAGAGAAAACGGCTCCTCCCTTGCCATCAGCTTTAAAAGCTGGGTCTATTTACTTGTGGAAAAGGGGGATTTGGGTAAGGCATTTTAAATCGTGAAAGTATTAGGCTGTATTTGTGCAGATGGATTAACTGCCAGAATGGTTGGTAACCAGAGAATACAGATTTAAGGCAATTGATAAACAATGCAGTGATGACATGAAGGAAAAGGTTTACACAGTGGGTTTTTATGATCTGGAATGCATTATCTTCAAGGGTGGTGCAGGTAGATGACTTTGTCATTCCAGGCATCGTGTGGAGGCCTTAGTGGAATTTCGCAGCCTGCAGCCCATCACTGGATTTTACAGACGCCATATCCAGACATGCCCATGAGTTTATCTCATTTACCAGTGACGACTGCCAGTCAAGCAGAAAGAACCAGAGGCTTTGCTGTCACGGCTAGTAATCCGAAGGTGCAAGAGGTCATCATTTGCACACGTGTGGCAATAAAAGCTCCATCTGAACAGCCAGGGGCATTTGTCAATAGAAAAGGATATCACTCCATCAGTGTGCAGATTGCATGTGATCACAGACAAAGGATAATGCAGGTGTGTGCATGGTATCTGGGGAGCAATTACAATCCATGCACACTAGGGATATTCGTAGGCCCGGAACCTGTGGGTGGCTGGCTTCTTGGCAATTAAAGGTTATCCTCTCAAGTGATGCTAGTGACCACAGTGAGAAATCCACACACACACAGCCTGAGAGGAAGTATAACAATAGCCTCATATCCACCAGGGTCATTGTGGAGCTGACCATTGGTCTACCCGAGTTGTGCTTTAGATGTTTGAACCAACCAGGCAATACCCTGCTTGAGTACCACTGATGATCGTGGTCTGCTGTGCCTTGCACAGCCTGGCGCTCCAGAGAGGGGGAACCCTGGCAAAGGAGAACCTGATGGACAGAGTCGCATCCTCTGGTGCGAGGAGGGTGAGCCATGCTAGCCAGCTGTGCAGGTCGATGCGCAGGATGCTTTGAATGGCAGCAAGATTCTCTGATAACGAGAAGGTTTCACTAGCAATGTGTTACTTGCTTAATGTGAGTACCTTAGATGTACTTACCTTTCCCTGGTATCTCCCACAAATCAACACCAGGCCTGCCTGTGCATGTGCCAATGTAAAGTAACTAAATGAGGCCAATCACATGAGCACAAACTCCCTTAACAGCATGCAGTTAATCTGAATCAAAACCAACACATCATGCACACGAAACAATGTGCCAGAGCCCTAAGTGAAAAGAACAATGATGCAATAACTAAATGAATCAATAATTTTCAGAACTCTCAAAACTCGACAGTCACCATTGTGAACTCGTATGTGACTAATGTTGTGCCTTCTTAAATTGTTTCTGGATGTTATGGTGCTGTGCTTGCCCCTGGCCACCAGCTGTGCTGGAGACAGGCTGCTGACCCTTATGCCCCTTTCCCTGGGATGACTTTGGCAGGCATCCCCTGGTTGCCTGAGGCTGAGAGGAAGTCCGGGTGTGTTGGGAGTCCCCTGCACCATTGCAGGAGGCTCAGCTGTCGCTGCGGCACTCTTGAGGCATTTGTGTCAATGGCAGAGGGGCGGTGGAGAGGCTGTGCCTATCAGGAGTGTTCTTTGAGGTGCTGCCCATTGGTGACAGCAGCTGCTTACCCGCTGCCATGAGGTCTATTTGGCCCTCCCTGCTTCCCTGAGAGGAGCCACGACCTGGTTGTGACTCCAGGCTCCTCGTCCCCCTTTGGCCCTGGCTCTGGGCACCTGAGCTCGGAGACAATGTGATGGAAATCAGGTCAGAACACACACCCAGTATCTCATCAGTGGGGTGCTGGGTTTGGCTCTCCATGAGTCGCCAGTCTCTCGATGGAGGAAGCCATGAGTTCTGAAGAGCAGGTAATCGCAGTGCTCATGGCCTGGATGGACTCCTGCACTCTGTGCCAGTGTGTGCTATCCCTCTTGAATCTCTACCACATCTGCACGTAACTCGTGCTGCATGTTCAGCATCTGCCGCCTGATGGACGGCTTCAGAGGCTCGTCATCAGCATGGGGCTCAGCATCTACGTCACCTCCCGCATTCCTCCAGCTGCCAGAGGCCTGCTCTGTCTCAGCCTCCAACAGCTGGTCTAGTGACTGTAATGTGCTCGCACCAGTGTGTGAATTCCTTAGAGCTGACTCGCACATATCCACCAAGGTGCATGTATCTGCACTGGTGCTAGGTACGGAGCAAAGATGTGATGCTGCACTCTGAGGCTCCTTCCTTCTCCTCAGAGTTAACATTGGTTTCTCGGGGCTAGTGGCTGCAGCTGCTGCTGTTTCACCCTTGGGGAAACAAACAAGTCATTTCAGATGACTTCAGAGACATAGTTCTAAAAAAACACACACTCGCGACATTGGGAGATGGTAACCGGGATTTGAATCTTAGACCCTTCAACATTGAGACACACATTCCTCCCTGAATTCTGCAAGCCTCCAAAGTTAAAAGCCATCAATGCTACTTCCCCGCTGCCTCCCCTGTTGTAAGCGTTTGTTCATTAGCACTCATGAAGTTCAGAGACTTGTAAGATTGAACAGCACTGTCTATTGGTAACATATATACATATGTAACATATATAGATATATAAGAAACATAGCCTAGACTAGGAGCTATCTCCATGCTGATGTCTACTCGAATCTCTCCATACAACTCTGTCCCCTGTCCATGTGATTGTACCGCCCACATTGAGGTAGACTGTTCTCCTGTCCCATATTAACCCTTGCTACGCTGAAGACCCTTTTACTACACCACCCAAGTCTTTACCCAAACATTTACATGACAGTCTTTCTTTATGTGCTACCCTGCTCCCACAAGTCTCTGACTTTATAAATTCAGACAGTCTGGAAGCTTGACAATTCTTTCAGATCTTGCTCTGGCCACGTTCGGAGGAGTGCCAGTCTCAGTTGCTTTGGGCTGGTGTTCTTGGTTCAGAGTAGAAATCATAGTATTCTGTGTTTCCAGAACTTGGCTGTTTCCATCTGATTTGCTTTATGTTCTCCTTGCAGTTGAATTTCTGTTTATCGGCAACCCGTTTGCTTTATTTGGACTTCATGAGTTTGTCCCGTTTCCTCCGGAGGGAATGTTCATCCCACTCATTCACAGACGGGGCTCTGGTTTTCTTTTTCAGTGGGGTCCACCAAGGAAGTTGACATTACGAAATTTCATTTCCGCTTGTTTCACAATTTCACCCAAACATTGTTTACTCTCTTATTTTCCAATTTTTTTTTAGGATTATGGGCGGAATTTTACAACAGTGGGATTTTATGGTCCCACCAAAATCAGGAGTTCAGAACGGCTTGCCGCATTTTACAGCCCAATTCTCGCCGCAACAGGGCCATAAATTTCTGGCCCATGACTTTTTCATTCAGCTCAGCAACTACTCCGAGCTCAGTTGTCTTTGTTTGAGTTATCTGTGGAATCCTTATGAAAGGGAAATCATGTTTGACAAACCTACTGGAGCTTTTTGAGAATGTAACTAGCAGAATAGATAAGGGAGAATCAGTGGGTGTGGTGTATTTGGACTTTCAGAAAGCTTTTGATAAGGTCCCACATAAGAGGTTAGTGTGTAAAATTAAAGCACATGGGATTGGGGGTAACATATTGGCATGGATTGAGAATTGGTTAGCAGGCAGGAAATAGAGGGTGGGAATAAATGGGTCTTTTTCAGAGTGGCAGGTGGTGACTAGTGGGGTACCACAGGGATAAGTTCAGGTTCCAGCTATTCACAATATATATCAATGATTTGGATGTGGGAACCAAATGTCATATTTCCAAAACAAAAACAGAATTACCTGGAAAAACTCAGCAGGTATGGCAGCATCGGTGGAGAAGAAAAGAGTTGACGTTTCGAGTCCAACATGACCCTTCAACAGAACTGAAGTATAGTTAGGAGAGGGGTGAAATATAAGCTGGTTTAAGGTGGGGGGGCGGGGGGAGAGAAGTTGAGGGTGGGGTGTTTGTAGGGACAAGCAAGCAGTGATAGGAGCAGATAATCAAAAGATGTCACAGACAAAAGGATCAAAGAGGTGTTGAAGGTGGTGATATTATCTAAGAAAAGTGCTAATTAAGAATGGATGGCAGGATACTCAAGGTACAGCTCTAGTGGGGGTGGGGTGGAAAGACTAACCAGGTATTAGTTGTAGATTTAAAAATAATGGAAATAGGTGAGAAAAGAAGAATCTATATAAATTATTAAAAAAAAGGGAGGGGGAAGAAACGGGGTGGGGATGGGGGGAGGGGGAGTTCATGATCTAAAGTTGTTGAATTCAATATTCAGCCCGGAAGGCTGTAAAGTGCCTAGTTGGAAGATGAGGTGCTGTTCCTCCAGTTTGCGTTGGGCTTCACTGGAACAATGCAGCAAGCCGAGGACAGACATGTGGGCAAGAGAGCAGGGTGGAGTATTAAAATGGCAAGCGACAGGGAGGTTTGGATCTTTCTTGCGGACAGACCGCAGGTGTTCTGCAAAGCGGTTGCCCAGTTTGCGTTTGGTCTCTCCAATGTAGAGGAGACCGCGGTTTTCCAGCATCCGCAGTAGCTTTTTGTTTTTATGTCATATTTCCAAGTTAGCTGATGACACAAACTTAGGTGGGAATATGAATGGTGAAGAGGGATGTTGAGAGACTTCAAGGTAACTTAAACAAGTTGAGTGAGTGGGCAAATATGTTACCAATGCAGTATAACATGGATAAGCATGAAGTTATCCACTTCAGTGGGAAAAACAGAATGGCAGAGTATTATTTAAATGGTGATAGTTTGCGAAATGTTGATGTACAAATGGACCTGGGTGTCCCTGTACACCAGTCACCGAAGGCAAACATGCAGGTGCAGCAAGCAGTTAGGAAGGCAAATGGTATGTTGGCCTTCGTTGCGAGAGGAGAGGTGAGACTACACCCAAAGAAAGGATATACTTGCCATAGAGGGAGCGCAGTGAAGGTTCACCAGACTGATTCCTGGGGTGGCAGGATTGTCGTGTGAGGAGAGATTGGGTCAACCAGGCCTATATTCACTGGAGTTTAGAAGAATGAGAGGGGATCTCATAGAAACATATAAAATTCTGACAGGGATGGACAGACTGGATGCAGGGATGATGTTTCCTCTGGCTGGGGGTCTAGAACAAGGGAATCACAGTCTCAGGATACAGGGTAGGCCATTTAGGACTGAGATGAGGAGAAATTTCTTCACTTAGAAGGTGCTGAACCTGTGGAATTCTTTACCATTGAAGGCTATGGAGGCCAAGTCACTGAATATATTTAAGAAGGAAATAGATTTCTAAACTCTAAAGGCGTCAACGGGTATGGGAAGAGAGCGGGAGTATGGCATTGAGATAAAGGATTGGTCATGATCATATTGAATGGAGGAGTAAAGGGCTCCAAAGGGCCGAATGACCTAATCCTGTTCCTATTTTCTATGTTTCTATCCTTATACAAGCTTAACTTCACCTGGGCATTCAGTTCCTTTTGGAATCTTTCTTGCATGGCCACTGACTGCCCCTTAGACTTGTTCAATTCACTCATCAGATCCTCAATCTGTTTCTTAGAATTTTCATTTTTTGCTTTTAAAGTCCGGGTTTGCTCTTCCATACTGCGCATCTCATCTTCCATGTTCTTCAGGTTGGATCGAAAATCAAGTTTTGGTTGTTAATTCTGCATTCAACCAACTGTTCTGATTCATCAGCAATTCCTCCTCCTGTCCCAGGCATTTTTCACATTGCTTAATAGAGATTTCTGATACTTGAAGTTCATCAAGTTCTAATTGAAGATCTATCTTCATTGAATTTGCTTCTACAAGGTTATCATTTTAAGTTCTCTTTCAAGTGTTCTACTCCCTGTGAGTGACACTCCAGTATTCACATCAGCTACTATTTTCCATTCACAAACTCATTTTTCATTTGTGAACGCTGGTTCTCTGCACTGAACAGTTTTCCCTTAGCAGAGCCTGACTCCTCTGTGCTGTCCTTCAAGCTCACATTCTTTAATTTTACTTCTGTTAATTGCTTCTGAGCTTCTTTATGCTCCTTTGTGCAAACTTCGACTTTCAATTGGCTGTGCTGCAGAAGTGATGGAGCTGGAGCTGCAAATTTTCTGCTTTTTGTTGCTCGTTGTCACAAGAATTCTTCATCTTCTCCTTTCCCTCCTGCAGTTCCAAAACTCTGTTCTGTGATGCTTTCATTGTCTCAAACTCTTCAGCAGGAATTACTATTACTGTATTCCCTGTTTCAATGCCTGGATGTCTGATTGCAGCCTGGTATTTTTTCCCTTGCAATCATTCACTTTGCAGTTTGACTTCTGCATACTTCCTCATTACTTTTCCCATGTGCTCATCCTTTTTGCCCATAGGACGAACAAACTTGAATTCCATTTCTTCATATATATCTTTGGAAATGTAAGGTTTTTCCAAGTTTTCTTCCAAATACCCAACCATTTTCTTCAGCTCTGCTGTCTCTTGTAGCTCTTGCCTTCCTCCTGGAATATAGAACATCGCTGAGTCTTCTCTGCCAACTGGTTCTTCAGTTTCTTCAGAGTGACATTACATTTGTTTTGCTTCTCCTTGGAATTTTCCGGAGGACCAAACTTTTACCTGAGGGATCCTTGGAGCATGCAAAGCTCATTCAATAGGTTTCCCTTTTCTTTGCAAAGCTCAGTTGTTTCCACTTGAATTTTCTTGTAATTTAACAATCTCCTCAACTTTATTCTGCTGATCTTCCATTCTGCTGTTTAAGGCAGTATTCATGTTGTTCAAGGATTATGAACTCCTTCTGCATTTGATCTTGAAGGACAATCAGCTGTTCTTCCAACTGTTTGTTTGTTTTCTTGTTCAGTTCTTGCCATCTCATTCTGCACTTCAGTGCATTGCTTTGTCACTATTGATAGTTCCAATGCAGCTTTTTCTGAAGTCGTGTTCAACATTTTTTAAAATTCTATGTTTTTTCAGGGACATGTATTGATTATTCAAAGAATCTTTCAGGGCAGAAAGTTCTTGGAGTATATTTTCTGCCTGCTTTTGTGCCTGGCTATATTTCTAGTTGAGTTCTTCCAACTCTCTCTTCGATTTGCCAACAATGGAATTCAGAGTTATTTCCTCTTTTTGCTTTTCTGGAGATACATACTGAGTCTGCACATGATTCAGATTTTCGCTTATTGCATTCTTCACTACATTCAACATTTTTAATTCTTTCAAAGTCTCCTTGTACCATTGTGGTCCATCAGAAATTTGTTTGTTCAGATCGTCAACAGTTAGGTTCAGTGGAGACTTTATTATGCATTTTCAAAGGTACATATTCAACTTGAATCATATGTTTCAAATCTTCCAATTCAGCTTTGATATGAATACTTTCCAATCTTATTTCTGTCTTTTTTATTACTCCGCCTGCAGCAGATCTTTGTCCTTGTTCTTCATTTTGATTTCACTGTTAGTCAGATCTGTCTCTGGTGAGGTCTTAGCTTGTTTCAGCTTTGCACTCGTGCTACTCAAGGCTTCATTATCCGCTTGCAGCTTGGAACACTCTACGACTTTCCCTTAAATCAGAGCCTGCTTGCTCAACACTGCCATCTGCTGTTGCAATTTGGGTAATGTGTCGGGCTCTTCAAAAAGATCTATGTTTAAGCCTTCCAGTTGGCTCTGAGCCACCTCTTTTCTCTGCACTATACTCTTCGGCTCATGCACTTCATTGCACTGACATGGCCTGCCACCATCATGGTTTGTTTGGGTATTGTCATTTGCCATTTCGTTACTTTATTGGGATGTTCTATCCCTCTTTGTAAACTCTACGCACTCCACCACTTGAAGAGTAAAATACTTGTCAAAGGCTTTTAATATCTCATCAAAGCTGGCTGAGCATTCATCAGTGTCTTACATTAGGATTACTTCATCAGCAAGTTTGCTGAACGAGTATACAAACATATTATTTTGGACTTCCCCTGATTTCCTACTTAATCCTGATGTACTGTGGTAATTCAAAAAATTTCTTCTCCAAGACGCCCAATTTTTTCATCTGATTTGGTTCTTGCATCAACCCAAATTGATCTGGTAGGGTTGATTTGTTGTCCATGGGTGCTTGGTAGCACAGGGGATTACAGCTTTAAATGCTGTTCCACTTTTAACAATGGTGTTGCAGTAACCGTTCTTTCAATGCTTCTTCCTGTGCTTGTCGGGTTTTGTCAAGCTCCCAAGACAATCACGGACCTGACCTCAAAGGGATCGATTTTCTGCAGCAATTCTTTAAATCACAGGTTTGGGCCCTTTACAATGTTTGTGGTGTATTTTAAGGCAATTAAAAGGTGTTTTTTTTCCCCAATGAGCTTGGCTGTCATGTGGTATGGTGCATCTCTGAACCCATGTTGGCCGCAGTGATTAACAAAAGGGACTGCTCTGATTGATTTAATAGCCTGAAGATTTCTAAAGGCTAGTCCAGCCTTAGAACTGAATTTTTGCACATCTTTGCTGGGTCCTTTGACTCTGCAATCGATGGGAATTCACAATGGACCTCCACTTGCTCTGGTGGAGTCCTTTAGCTGCACAGTGGATATTTCTTCTGCCTTCCAGCCTCCACGTCTGCAATGGAGTTTCTTTTTAGGCGATCTCCAGCTGTATCTTCAGTTCAGGTGCACTTAAATCAGGGCTGGATGCTGTTTTTTAAGTTTTTTTTTTTACAGATTCTGGGGTCCTTCACCAGCTTCTCTGGGGTTCTGTGTTCTTTCATTAGCTGCTGTTATGTTGTAAGGGTTTCTTCAGTGGGTTTCACGAAGAGGCTCAGAGGCTTGTAAGGTTGAAAGGTAGTGTTTATTGGTAACACGTAACCATTCACATATGTATAATGTATAGCCCAGACTAGGAGCTATCTCCATGCTGACCTCCACTCGAATCTTTCCATACAACTCTGCCCATGTCTACTGTCATGTGACTTTTTACCTCCATAATGTAGGCAGTACTGTTCTCCAGTCCCACATTAACCCTTGCTATGTGGGGCACCCATATACGACATTCCTCAGTTTCCAGGCCACCTCCCCCTCAACCCTTTTTCCTTAAGCACTGTTTGCAGGAGAGAGCCATGCGCCCTTGGAATCTCACCACCCCCGGGGTCTTCCTCTGATCTCACCTCACCCAGTGATGCAACTCCACTGCTTCGCTGCTAGCTCCAGCACTTCCTCCTCTAGAGGGGTAAAAATGGCCACGTTGGCTTGACCAGCTCCAATCCTGGCCCTCTCTCAGGCACAATGTGCCCATTTCTCCTGCACATAAAAAGTGATATTGTAATAAATCTGCTGTGCTAAAGTCATACTTTCAAATGTGTGGCTAATGTATTGGCAGCTAACATTTCTCAGTGCTCCTTGCTAACTAACAGATGGTGCAGTTCATAAGACCACCCACCCCCACCCCCGAATACCCCAGTGCCATGCAGAGTGGTATGTCTGCTTCATGCTGCCTTGTGCATTTAGCCAAGGCACTGGGCAATCGCACACTTGACACACCCTCATACCCTCCCATATAGGTCCATCTGTGAAATGGTTAGACACTCACCCTGGCATATTGGAAGAGGTCATTCAGCCTCTTGCGGCACTGTAACCAAGTCCTTTGGACAACTCACAGCTGCTGACCTCCTCTGTGACCTCCATCCAGGCTGCTTTGGTCAGGATTGGAGGTCTCCTCTTCCCACCAGCAGACATGAGGACCTCCTGCCGTTCACTCACCGCCTGGAGGAGGACTCGCAGGGAGTCATCATCAAACTGAGGGGCCATTCTTCATCTGGGCCCCTCAACAGCTCCTTCCTCTGCCATATGGTGGCCTTACAGCCTCTGTGGAGAGACAAAGAGTTAGATAGCATTTTAATCTTTTTCTAAAGGGGAATGGGACAGGTGTGTTTAAATGTTCTTTCCTTTCTGGCAAGGATCCTAAATGAGACACTGCTGGCACAATAGTCACAAAAGCTTAAAAACAATCTCTTAACTGCTGCTGCTCCAATAGTGCAAACGATTTCATACTCTTCTGGGTCAAAATTTGAGTCTGTAAACCACTAATTATGGTGCAGCTGCCCTGTCCTAGGATGTCTTTAAATGGGTGTCAGTGACCGACCTCCAGAACATGGCCTCTTCATGTTCATCCCACCCTGGAACCCTGATTGGGGATGCTTCCCACCTATCTGCTGGCTGGCTGCCTGTTGGGTGGCTGTTAATTGGCAACAATACACTTTATTCGGCATCTTTAAAAGGCATGGGCAGAGGTTCACAAACTGCGCACTTCTTTCTGGTCAGACTCCTGCACACCGTCAAGAAGCATAAAATTCACCCCATGGACTCTCAGCAGACAGCCATTGTTGAACTAACTCTATTTGCATCTCCCCAACAGAGAGGGCAGTATAACAAAATAGTCAGAACTTGCAATATACTACAGTCATCTCCTGGATATTGTTAAAATTTACCTCTAACTGTTGATTGTACATTACGTATTTTCCAATGAAATAATTGATACCGTGGGGTCCTGTTTTGTTCAATACTTTTTATCTCCCACAAAACAAAAACAAATGGAATTTATGTGAATATCAGTGGATGATTCATTGAGAATTAAGAATCGGTTCAGTGGTGAATGAAGCTCTGAAAAAGGCCAGAGAAACATTTATCAATTTGTTTTGATGGATTCACAAAAGACTAAAAATTTATGCATTCATATATCAATGTGAAATATATTTTTAATTGAACATTAAATTTCCCTGGATAAAGTGTGAATTGATTTTGATAGCTACCCATCACATGATCACAGGCAAAGGGACACTCATCATCTATTGTGTTAACATAGACAAAGAGACCATCACTGACTATTGGACGCCCATGATCTACCAATCTTTGCTGATTTTGCTCGGAGCCCATATCATTAGCTAGTGTTGGGGATCATTTGTTCACTTCTTCGCCACGATCATGGATACCAGTTTTATGGAGTTGGCTTGTTGAATACAGAAATTAAAATTCATCCTTTATGACAACTTGTGGTCATTTTGTAGAAATAAAGGTCCAATAGAAGGCCTGTGTTTGCTTGAATTGTATGGGGAAGTGGGCAGGAAAGTGGAGTTGAGGCTGAATGGCCTACTCCTGCTCCTATTTATGTTCTTGTGTGAACTTATTGTTCAGTGAAACTGCTTAAACTTCATTGAGAATTGGATTATTTTAATCAGCTGATTTTCTTTTCTATGCTTTATGCACTAATAATACAGCAAATCTCATTGGAATTTTAATCTCTGCAGAATTCAAATGAAACATCTCTTGTGAGCTGAGATCCTTAAAGGTATTCAGAATCTGGGACATTGATGCCAATAACATGGTGACAAAGGCATTTGGACAGAGATTGTTACATTTGAAATTATGAAAAAGGTTGTCTGGCTCCTTCTGGACCCTTTACCAGGTACCTGTGTTGAGAAAAATTGTCTGATTTAATTTTTGTCTTGTAGTTTCCATCTGTCACCCTCCTTCTGGCAGTATTTTCCACTGGGATCGGAGGAACGTTTCAGTACGGATACAATATTTCCATCATTAATGCTCCCAGCATGGTGAGTCCCAGCTTTAATGTATTTTCACCTTGTCCATGTATGGATGTTAAATCTGGCCTCAGTGTCAAACTGCTGCTGCTGTTCAGGCTGCCTTTGGCACTTGATCAACTTAGTAGGAGCTGGCACAAGGTGGATCCATTTCTCAGTAACAGCGACTTGGCAACTTTCCAGGCAGTGGTGAGTCTGGCCAGCACCCAGTGGGAAACAGCATCATCCCATCACATGAAATGTTGCTATAACAACGTGATGCTACCACTCTTTATATGCATGGACAGTTGTGCAGTTCCTGGTTGCTCGATAAGTTCCTCCACGAGCTATTCAGTCACCATAGGTGTGCATCACAGCTGACCCTGTCCTTGTACAGTATCTGGTCAAACTTTCCAGTAGAAGTTATTGAATGATGGTCAGGAACAGTTGAATATTTGTTCTCACCCTGACCATGGTGCTAAGTTATACTGCCTACACTCATTGTCCTAGCTGAGATCGAAATGAGAGCCAACTTGTGCCTTGCTCTGTATCACACTCGCCTTTGTATGTGGCTGCATCAAGCTGTGCGTAGACCCTCGGTACGCAAACTCCAAATGTCACTATGTCCTGAGATTCTACCTGTCCCCGGTGTTGTGAAGAATGGGTTTGGCCACACTACTGCGGAACGCTCTGAGTAGTTGGACCGTGCCGCACCACCTGTCCTCCATGGAAAGATTTATGCAGAGAAACACCTTTGACCACAAGTCCATCAGGCAGTGGTCAGCACGTAATGTTCTGGAAGCCCTGCAGGAAAAGGAGATGGTAGACCCTGTCAGATGGTTCCCCAAGCAGACTGTCAAAGTTATTTGGCAGAATGCCTCATCGCCAGAACTTTCTAACAAGCACCAAGACGTAGCTTGGTTGGTGGTGAGAAAGGCCCTCCCCGTGAGATCCTTCCAACACGCCAGGAGTCGCACCCCCTCCGCACATTGCCCTCAATGTGGCTGTGGTGGAGAAGAGACTGTTGTCCACCTCCTTGTGGAATGTGCCTTTGAACAGAAGGTCTGGAGAGAGATGAGGTGGTTTTTGTTGAGGTTCATCCCGAGCAGCTCTGACACAGGACTCTGTGCTCTAAGAACTGTTCCCAGGCTCACACATCGAGACAAACATCAACTGCAGCTGGAGGATCATCAACTCGGTGATGCTCCTTGGTCTGCTCAAAACTTGTTGGTCTTCCAGTGCAAAGAGTTGTCTCTGACCGAGTATTGCAGACTGGCACGTTCTAAGGTCCAGGACTATGTGCTGAGGGATACACTAAAACTTAGGGCAGCCGCCGCAAAGGTGTAGTGGGGAAAGGTCGCTGTCTAAGACTTTTCGGCTATTGTGCACCAAGGGGCTGGGAATTGTATAGACTCGTTGGGCTCGCATTGAATGTATACAGTGGAAAACTTGAATAAAATTGCACTTTTTGTGTGGCTATTTTGAAATGTTTTGTAATGTTCTTTCTGATATTTTATGAATAAAGTATATTTTTGCAAAATAAGGGGTAGTGTAGCTTCCCACTGAATGCTCAAGAACTTACAAGGCCAGGTTTGAACAGGTCAGTGTCCTGAGCTTGTGCACTATTGACAGAAGGCTGGGAACATCTGGCAGTCAGAATAGTCCAGAAGGGGAGGGCTGGAAAAAAACAAATCTCATTTAAATAAGAATAAAAGGACAGTTGATTATTTTTAGAACTGAATTACCTCCCTCACATTGCTGTGACATGAGTCAGAAGGTTGTGGGTTCAAGCCCCACTCCAGAGACTTGAGCACAACATCTAGGCTGATACTCCTGTGTAGTACTGAAGGAGTGCTGCTCTGTTGGAGGTGCCATTTTACGGATGAGAAATTAAGCCAAGTGGCCCATAATCGTTTTGATTTCACCCTAGATGGGTTTCTGGAGGTGTGGCTAGGAGGACCTCTGGCAATCAGCCATCTTTGGTGGATATTAAAAAGGAATTTTCCAGATTTCTTACCCCATCCCTCAATTAAGTTAGCTTGGGTTTTTATCTTTTTTTTGCCTCTCCCAGGAGATCACATGGTCTGGGTGTGTATGATAGCTATCACAATTGTGTGGGTCAGGCTGGATGGACTGGAGTGAGGGTCATTTCCTGATCATGATTGTTCATATGGTGTTATTTTGAAGAACAGCAAGATCAGAGTAGTTCCTACGAGATTTAAAGCTATTAAAGTTTACAAAAGGCACCTTTTGTGTTGCCGTTGCATTGAAAAAGTGCAAAATATTTCTAATTTTAAAAGTTTTTAACAGAACTAAGTTCTCTTGATGGATGATACAGGACCAAATATAAAAAGAGCTAAAAGTTAGCATTAGCGTTGGACCAAACCATTTTATAGGCTTCTTCTTTGCATTGTAGCTACTGGTCTCTGGTGATGATCTTGTTCTCAATGGTTGTATTGTGTCAAATCTCCAGCATGTACAGAAATTCATTAACGAGACATGGGAGATCCGATATAGCAGTGATCTGGACAGGGGACTGCTGAGACTTCTGTGGTCTATAATTGTTTCAACTTTCACCCTGGGTGGGTTTCTGGGGGCATGGCTAGGAGGACTCCTGGCGGTCAGATTTGGCCGGTAAGTCTCTGCATGTTTATCCATGTCTGACTCTTAGTGCTGTAGCATGCACTGTGTTGGGGAGCCCCTGGTCATAACCTGTACATTACTTCATAATAACATGTGGGAACAGCATCATAGCATTTTTCTATTGTGTGGATCACCAAATATACCCTCTGTACACCTGGGAGGTGGCAGCAACATTGTCAGAGGGCTAGCAGCACAGATACAGATCTAGAACAGAAAAAACTTGCCTTGAAACTAAAAGGGCTTATCCAGTGATCATTAATGTTGGTGTTTACTTTGCCAGATTTTATTTTTGATTGATTGGAAAAATTAAGTAGAATTTCCATAACTTTTGAGTGAGAATGGGGTAAGATTGGTGGAAACCCCTGAGAGATGGGCATAAGCATCTGCATGTACCACTTTTCTGAAGTTTGATGTGCCAGTATAATGGTGGATGATTGGGAACTAAACCCCTCTCCCAAAACAGAAACTAGAGGCATGTTTGACCATTTCTATCTCGAGTTCTGTATTTCAGTGCTGCCATCTGTTTATGAAGCTTACAAATTCAGCTCCTGATGATTCTGATCCACCCATTTAAAGTGCATTTGTTAGTTAGAAATGTTTGCACAAATAACATTGCTGCTACACAGTCACGTGTGAAGAAAACCTCACAACCCAACATGCAGAAAACCTGACTCTAACCTGTTGGAAAGTACATCGGGGGGTGCTGTAATATGGGTTCTTTAGATGTCTCAATGATGAGATCTCAAGACTTGTATCTTTAAATAGGACCCCTTTATTGTTAGCCCTTAACTATTTACAGATCCCAGGTTACTGTCATGCATGGTGCTGTTACTTCCATGCAGGCTGGTTCCAGACTGTTCTCTCTGGAATGTTCTCTCAGTCTATTACCATGTGACTCTATACATCATACAGTGGGCGGTGCTATTCTCCAGTCCCACATTAACCCTTGCTCTGCTGAGCACCTTTACATTACAATGGCATGCAGGCACATACAACACCATACAACAGGGGGAGTGGCTTAACTTTTGACTAAGGATATCACATGCCAGACCATTGGCCAACCCCTCCTTTCAGCAAGTCACCAGCAATAGAGAGTTCTCCTCCGCATGAGGGTGGGGATTATTCAAAGAAATAGAGTGGTTTAACCACTGAACATGTATCAAACCATCGTGGTGACTTCTGCTTGCAACACTGTGGGATGTTGAAGAATGCTCATTTGTCACTTCTTGTCCATTCCCTTGCTCTCATTCAGTAATGTAGCCTTCCCTTTTCTTGTCACACACATCTGAAATATCCTCCTTAAATCCTACCATCTTGCTACTTGTTAACCCTTACTTCAAAAGCTTCCTGAATGTCTACCTCACTGATCTTCCCTCCAGTCACCAGTTTAAACTCTTCTCTCAATGATGGTTTCGGCCCTGTGAAGGGATTTGGCGCATGTTGCTATGCTAAATATCAGTGTTATTGTCTGTCTGCACTCGGATACAGTACAGCCAACCCATTATTATTTAATAAACATTCATGTAACACAATAAATCCCTGGGCCCACAGCTATCTAAGATTTGATGGAGTTAATGATATACTGAACCCCAGATCCATGATCACACTTACACTTCTTCATCCCCAACTTACAATGCTGCAGGTGGTTTTATTTCCTTCTTCTGATGAGTAGTCCAGTCTCTCTCGATCTTCAAACCTCTGATTTATAGTGCTCAAATTTAAAATATATTTAACCACTCCAGGACCTCCTTGAAACAACGAGGGTTGTGCAACAAGTTGTGGCCCTATCAGCATGACCCACATCTAGTGAACAATTTAAGAAAAAAAATGAGCCTCGGAATTTGATCTTCCAAACATCAACAAAAATCACAGAATCCCGTGTAGTGAAAACACAATTGGGCTTATTCAGTAACCATCAATTAACAGCCCTGAGCAAGGACCACATGTCTATACTCTCTAGTGTCCTGGGGCAATCTGCAGGATGGAGCAGCTGAGTGAATACCAGTAGCTGTACAGAGCACTGTCCCTTTAGATTGTGCATGTATTAAATGTTGTTTAGTCACCTATGTTCTGTCCAATGCAGTTTACTTCTGTGTTTCAGGAAAAGGACACTTTTACTCATCAACATCCTTGTTCTGGCTGGATCGGCTCTGATGGGAGCAAGTAACCCTGCCGGCGTGTTTGAATTATTAATAGTCGGCAGGTTTCTTGTGGGACTACATTCTGGTATGGGGAAGCCGTGGCAATCTTTCCATAGGTTACAGGAGAATTCAGCAGCTGCGGGCAGGAGGATGTGGCTGCCCGTGGCAGCTGAACGAGCCCCTTCGCAGTAGTAGACTGCAGGAAGGCTGTGAGTGAAATGCCTGCATGTTTCCTTTGTGAAGCATGAAGGTCTCTGACGTTGGCAAATTCGCACGTGTCACATGCTTACGGATTTTAATATTTTCTACTTGGTTAATGCTCCTAATGGACTAAAGTAGAAGAGTTTGTAGAAAACCAACTGAGCTCTAACTATTTGGTATTGTGTAAGAAATCATTGATTTGCTTGTACCTAAGCAAGAAATTCTGGGAACTTTTTCACTTGCAGAATTGAATCGCAATATAAAACCTTGGCAGTAACAAAAGGAAATGCAGGAGGCCAGTCAGCATCTGTAATGAGAAGGCAGGGTTAGCCATTCTAGGTTTGTGCTCTTCATCACCAGGCATTCAGACTTGTTCAGGGAATCAGCACCAGAAGTAATAAAATGCCCTTTTTACTGATTTCTGATGGGTGGGCTGTGTACTCCCAGCAGTTTCTGCATCAGCTTCACATTGCCTGCATTCTTAGCACATTTTTTTTTTGAAAACCTCAGCAATCTGGTTTACAAGTTGGTTCACATATGCCGAGGGTTCGCATTCCACCAAATGTTTCCTCTTGGCCTCCTTCCATTTCAAACCTACGTGAATAAGGAAAGATGAGCTTCACATCCTGTGCTTGTTGAAAAGTACAAGGGCTTCTACACTGAGGGTTGCATGGACAACTATACAAGGTATTGTAGCACTGAGCCATACAGTTTGGGAGGGTTCCTATATTCTGTCACTGGACTGTGATGTATTAGCTGATAACAGTCAGAGTGGGATTCCAACAATTAATCTTAGTTCCTGGGCTAGATTCCCTTTATTATCATTACTCCCATTTAAAAAAAAACTGCAAAAGTAAGTACCATATCTACATCAATTGCTGATAATCTCCAGTATATTCGAAAGGCTGTACAAACACCCTGCTCTTGATATAGGCTGCAGTCTGTGTACCGGAAACAGTGTGTGAATTCGTTGTCTGATTCTTGCTTCATTCCGCTGACCTCTTCCTGGAGCCTGCTCCTGTCAATCTGATTGAGGTCAGAAACTTGGAAAGTGAAAAATTGTTCCGTAAACGTGAATTCTACCCACTGACCTTGCCAATCAGGTCACTGGGCTGTGGTAGTCTGCGACATACTGTAAACTCTGCCCTGGACATCAGTGCCATGAATGAACCCTGGCAGTTGTCTTCCGTGGAGCGTCGTTTGCCTCTGATTGCACAGCGTGCAATCTTCAATCACTGGTCAAATTCTAATTCATTTTCTTCTCATTCAACTCTTCTTCTTCACAGGAGTCGGCCTGTGTGTACAGCCCATGTATTTGGGAGAAATTGCACCCAAGGCTCTGAGAGGGACAATATCTATGGGCACATCAGTGTTCATAACTGCAGGAATTCTAATTGGGCAAGTGATGGGACAGAGGTAAGGCAGAGTGAGCATCTTACGGGTTTTAAGATTTTCTACTTGGTTAATGCTCCTAATGGACTAAAGTAGAAGGATTTGTTGAAAACAAAGCTGAGCTCTAACGATTTGGTATTGTGTAAGAAATCATTGATTTGCTTGTACTTGAGCAAGAAATTCTGGGAACTTTTACTTGCAGAATTGAATTGCAATATAAAACCTTGGCAGTAACAAAAGGAAATGCAGGAGGCCAGTCAGCATCTGTAATGAGAAGGCAGGGTTAGCCATTCTAGGTTTGTGCTCTTCATCACCAGGCATTCAGACTTGTTCAGGGAATCAGCACCAGAAGTAATAAAATGCCCTTTTTCCTGATTCTGATGGGTGGGCTGTTTGTCGCCATTAATTTTAATGAGTAGGAAATTTTGAGTGGCAGGCGAGACTGCTGTTAGTAGCACACATTTAATAGAGCCCTGAGTGGATTGTCCACAATTATCAATTTATCCTATTAATGCAAGATCCCATAATACAACATATTACATGACACACACCACAATACACAATATAGCATGTAGGAGAAATCACTGAGCCTGACAACCTGAGGGAGGAGTGACTGAACTCAGCAGAGAAGTTCGGCTATGTTAAGACTGTAACATGTTTCAGGGGCAGGATCTTCCAGTTGGCGAGCGGGGGCGGGGCGGACGTGTAAACTGACGCAGGATGACGTCGGGCGGAACTCCCGATGTCACGCCGCGTCATTTCCATTTTCAGGTCGGCAGGGGCACAGCCATGTCAGCTGCGCACCTGCCGACCTGTCAACGGCCTATTGAGGCCATTGAAAAACTAATTAAAATCATTAATGGACCAGCCTGTCCAACCTTAAGGTTGGCGGGCAGGCCGGGAGCCCTGGCGGGCTTCAGAAAAAGCAGGAAACCTTATCCTTTTAATAAAGGTTTCAGTTAAAGTTATGGACATGTCCCAACTCATGTGACAGTATCACATGAGGGGACATGTCAGGGAAATTTTTATATCATTTTTATTGCAAATTTTAACTTGGAGCCGATCTCCCTGAGGCAGCACTTAGCCTCAGGGAGATCAGTGCATTCTTTCGTGCACATGCGCGTAAGAGCGCACTCTCGGCTGAGGGAATACCCCCCCTGCCCGCACAGCATAGCGCTTCCGAGCGGATGTCACGCTAAGGCCGCCCATGTAAAATGGCAGCACGCCCTTGATTTGGGGGCGCCGATCAGAGGTGTGCCCACCTGCCCCCCCCCCCCCCTCCCATAAGGGGGTGGGGGGAGTTTTCCCCAGAATACAAAGTGAGCTTTTCTTAACATTTATAAGAGAGAAAGTTGAAGGACATTTTTGTTTGTGCATTGAGGATAATGAAATGTACAATCCAATGTTTCATAATATAACTGTTCATCTACCTGCTTAATTTAAACAAAGTCTGCTGCTTTAGAGCCTTAGCCACTATTCAATTGAATAATCAGCCACTTTTTGAAGACAGGAGATTACTTGGCAGCGTATGATATGTTCCATTAGCTGTGTACAGTGGAAGTGTTCGATTTCCGTGTTCCGAGCCTCATTCATCTGCCTAAATATTGGCTGAGAAAGAGGTACACCATAGACCGTAAAAGATGCAAGTTTCCTTAAGGAAGTGGCATGAATATCAACAGCGGAAAGCCTGCACAAACCCAGTCATGTCTTTTTTTGAGGTGTTTAAGATTTGATAGCATAGTTAGAGAGAAACTACTTCCACTGCTGGGGAGTCCATTTTTTAAAAAAAAAAGTGACATAACCTTTGAGCTAAAATTGAGCTAGGTCACTCAAGAGCAATGTCAGGAGACACTTCTTTACACAAAGGGCAGTGGAAATCTGCAACACTCTCCTGCAAAAAATTGTTGATGTTTGGTGAGTTGAAAATTTTTAAACTGAGATTGATGGACCTTTGTCAGGTAAGCCTTTTAGGAGTTATGGAATTAAAGTGGGTAGGTGGAGTTAAGATACAGATCAGCCATGATTTATTTGCATTGCCGAACAGGCTTGAGGGGCTGAATGGTCTATTCCTGTTCCTATGCATGTCAATTAGTTTGTTTTAAAAAGGCCTTAGGTTATTTGTTTTTAGTGCTCCTCAGACCCATGGCGGATAGCTGATGTTCCTTCACATCACCATCCCTAATAACCCTGTGTAATTTTTAGCACCTATTTACCTGATTACCAGGTAATGAAGGCACACCTTTTGAATTGGATCAGAGTTCTGATGAGAGGTCATGGACCTGAAACGTTAGCTCTGTTTCTCCCTCTGCAGAGGCTGACAGATCTGCTGAGTATTTCCAGCATCTTCTGTTTTTTTTTCTCTCAATGTGGGAGCCATTTCTTCAGATTTTTAAAAATTCATTCACAGGACGTGGGCTGCGCTGGCTGGGCCAGCCTTTACTGCCCATCCCTAGTTGCCCTTGAGAAGGTGATGGTGAGCTGTCTTCTTGAACAGCTGCAGTCCATGTGGTGTAGGTACACCCACAGTGCTGTTAGGAAAGGAGTTCCAGGATTTTGACCCAGCGACAGTGAAGGAACGGTGATATATTTTCAAGTCAGGATGGTGAGTGGCTTGGAGGGGAACTTCCAGGTGGTGGTGTTCCCATCTATCTGCTGCCCATGTCCTTCTAGATGGTAGTGGTCGTGGGTTTGGAAGGTGCTGTCTAAGGAGCCTTGTTGAATTCCTGCAGTGCATCTTGTAGATGGTACACACTGCTGCTACTGTGCGTCGGTGGAGGAGGGAGTGGATGTTTGTGGATGTGCTTCCAAAGCAAGTGGGCTGTTTTGTCCTGGATGGTGTCAAGCTCCTTGAGTGTTGTGGGAGCTGCACTCATCCAGGCAAGTGGGAAGTGTTCCATCACACTCCTAACTTGTGCCAAAGGCAGTCACTCTCACCAGACCTATGGAGTTCAGCTCTTTTGTCCATGTTTGAACCAAGGCTGTAATGAGGTCAGGAGCTGAGTGACCCTGGAGGAACCCAAACTGGGCATCAGTTAGCAGGTTATTGCTAAGCAAGTGTTGCTTGATAGCACTGTTGATGACCCTTTCCATTACTTTACTGATGATTGAGAGTAGACTGATGGGGCGGTAATTGACCGGGTTGGATTTGTCCTGCTTTTTGTGTACAGGACATACCTGGGCAATTTTCCACATAGCCAAGTAGATGTCAGTGTTGCAGCTGTACTGGAACAGCTTGGCTAGGGGTGTGGCAAGTTCCGGAGCACAAGTCTTCAGTATTATTGCTGGAATATTGTCATGGCCCATAGGCTTTGCACAACCTAGTGCCTTCAGCCATTTCTTGATATCACGTGAAATGAATTTAATTGGCTGAAGACTGGCATCTCTGATGCTTGGAATCTCCAGAAGACACTGAGATGGATCAGCCATTCTGGCTGAAGATTGTAGCAAATGCTTCAGCCTCATGTTTTGCACTGATGAGCTGGGCTCCCCTGTTATTGAGGACGGGGATATTTGTGGCGCCGCCTCCTCCAGTGAGTTGTTTAATTGCCCACCACCATTAACGACTGGATGTGGCAGGACTGCAGAGCTTAGACCTGATCAGTTGGTTGTGGGATTGCTTAGCTCTGTCTATCACTTGCTGCTTATGCTGCTTGGCACACAAGTAGTCCTGTTTTGTAGCTTCACTAGGTTGACACCTCATTTTTAGGTATGCCTGGTGCTGGCATGCCCTCCTACACTCTTCATTGAACCAGCGTTGATCCCCCGGCTTGATGGTAATGGTAGAGTGAGGGATATGCCGGGCCATGAGGTTACAGATTGTGTTTGAATACTATTCTGCTGCTGTTGATGGCCCACAGTACCTCATGGATGCCCAGTGTTGAGTTGCTAGATCTGTTCAAAGTCTATCCCATTTAGCACAGTGGTAGTGCCACACAACACGATGGAGGGTATCCTCAGTGTGAAGTTGAGATTTCATCTCTACAACAACTGTGCGGTGGTCACTCCTACTGATACTGTCATGACAGGTGTTTCTGCGGGGCAGACAGGTGGTGAGGATGAGGTCAAAAATGTTTTTTCCCTCTTTTTGATTCCACCTGCCACAGACCCACTTTAGCAGCTATGTCCTTTAGGATTCAGCCAGCTCGGTCAGTACTGGTGCTACGGAGCTACTCTTGGTGATGGGCATTGAAGGCCCCCACCCAGGGAACATTCTGTGCCCTTGCCACCTGCAGTGCTTCCTCCAATTGATGTTCAACATGGAAGAGTACTGATCATCAGCTGAGGGAGGATGGTACGTGGTAATCAGCAGGAGGGTTCCTTGCCCATGTTTGACCTGATGCCATGAGACTTCATGGGGTCCGGATTGATGTTGATGTTGCAACTCCCCCCGACTGAATACCACTGTGCTGCCACCAGTCTGGACACCAGTCTGTCCAGCTGGAGGGACAGGTCATACCCAGGGATGGTGATGGTGGCGTCTGGAACATTATCTGTGAGATATGATTCCCACTAGCCCCAGTAAGGGGGATTTTACAGGGTCACCCGGACTGAGTTTGCCATTGTCATTTCTGGTGCCTAGGTCAATGCCAGGTGGTCTGGCCGGTTTCATTCCTTTTTTTTTTGAGACTTTGTAGTGGTTTGATACGACTGAGTCAGCCACGTTGTTGTGGGTAAGGACGGCAGATTTCCTTCCCTAAAGAGCATTAGTGAACAATAGGTTCATGGTCATCATTAGACTTTTAATTCCAGATTTTTATTGAATTCAAATTCAAGCATCTGTCGTGGTGGATTTGAACCCCAGAGCATTACCCTGGGTTACTAGTCCAGCAACAATATCACTACACCATCGCTTAGATTGGAAAACTGTACATGCCTCTCAACTATTTAAGAAAGTTGAGAGAGGGAAACCAATAAATTATAGACCAGTTGGCCTAACATCTGCTGTCAGGGAATTTCTAGTCTGTTATGAAGAATAGGGTGACTGAGACATTGAAAATTTTCAGCTGATCGGAGAGCGTCAGCATGGATTTGTAAAAGTAGGCCATGCTTGACATATCTGATTGAATTCCCTGAAGAGGTGATAAAATAATGGACAGGGGAATGTAGGAACAGCACCACCTGGAAGTTCCCAAGCCACTCACCATCCTGACTTGGAACTATGGGAAGAATTTTCTGTGCCCGATTAATGTCGGACATGTTTGGCGGGGCGAGTGGACAATATGGCGAGGCGGCCAAAAATCGGTTTCAGGATATCGTGAAACCAGTTTGCAATCGTCTGCTCTGCCCATCAATGGTGGGCCGCATTCCCCGCCGTCGGACGTCGGGAACCTCATTGTCATACATCTGCACATCATTATAAGCCCAGCTCGCTGGAATCATCCCCCCACCCCCATGCTGGATGATCCACCCATGTCGGTGGGAAAACACGCCAGTGCAGAGTGTGACGTGCAGAAGTCAGGACTTACCGTCAGGGCATTGCTCATATCGTTAACATCCCAGGAGCAGAAGATGCTGGAGCCCGACAGCAGCGGCACACTGGAGGAACATCCATGGCATGCTGGGTGGATTCTCATGGACGCGGTTCCACTGCAAAGCAGCTCACGGAAGGTGGAAAGTTACCGTTGGGTGTCTGCTCATAACAGGTGATTGTTGAGGGGATGGAGAGGAAGATCTAGGCTCAACTGAGAGAGGAAGGTGTGTTGGGGCTGGGGGAGGTTGGGAGGGTCAGGCAGTTGAGGTTGGGAGGGGGGAACGATGGTGTCAGGGGAGTTGATGTTGGGAGGGGGGTTATGAAGGTGTTGGGGGTGAGGTTGCGAGGGGGGAAGGGAGTACTGAGGGAGGAGCGGTAATGGGAGAAGACAGCAACTGTGGAGGTGGGTGTAATGGGGGAGGAAGGTGTGAGGGAGGAAGGAGTCCGGAGAGGGGAAGGAGTCCAGAGGGAGGAAGGAGTCGGGAAGAGGTAGGGAGGAAAGCTAGAGGAAGAGGTAAGGGTGGAGGAAGGAGTCAGGAAAGGGGAAGGGCTAAGTGGGTGGAGAGTCCAGGAGGTGGGGGAGAAGTTCCAGGTGGGGGGATGTCCAGGTGAGCATGCAAGGCTGGACTGAGTTCATGACTGCCACCTGGGGAATGAACGGACGGTGGGAATGGTATGAGGGAATGGTAAGAATGACTGAGGACATAGTGAGGCAGTGGGACGGAGGGTGAGGGTGCAACAGTATTGGTAGAAGGGACGGTGAGGGTGGTTGGCGGGGTCTCGGAGGCAGATACGGACCCTGGGGGTGGGAAGGAGGAGCTCAGGGAGGTTAATGTGGACGTGGGTGGGATTTTCGGGAAGGAAGGGAATTTGCATATTCACCTGGACATTCCTGAAGGAAAAGGGTTGTGGCTGGTCAGTCATGGTGGGGAGGTAGAAGGTGATGCCAGGGTGCTCAACAGTGATGGAGGAAAGGAAATGGGTCACTGAGGGAGGGGAAAGGACAGAACACCTGAAGAAAAATCTTAGATGCACCATGCTTGCGAAAGTGAAATGAGAGTTGTGGTGGGCGAGAACAGGTGCTGCATGGGAGTGAGGTCAGTGGGTGGGCGGAGATGCAGGTCAGCTCAGATGGACAACTGAAAGTGAACCCCAGCAGGCAGTATTGAAAATGCTCAGGATGTTGAGATGAGTGTGATGGGGGAAGGATCCGCGTGCATGGGAGTGTTTGCACAAAGCTCCGAAAGACCTTGCTCCACACACACACACACACACTTCTCCCTCCAGAGTCACTCGTGGGCCAGCTGCTCCCTCTGTGGTGGTAGAGGTTGAGGGGCTCACAGGCAAAAGGGACTCCAGAGGGAGAGGACAGCCTCTGAGATTCCTGAGTGGACGACCCAGAGGTGTCCAGCTGCCACTCCTCCCCCCTTCGGGTGCCCGAGGGCCCCGGCCTGACTCCTTGAGGGGAAGGAGCACCTGGGGGGATGTCGAGGTGCCCCATTTCCCTCTCGGGTTGCCACTGCATGAACTCACCCATGGCTACCGCGATGGAATGCAAGTCTGCACACATCTGTGTTCTGCTGGACCAGGGTCTCCATGGAGTCCGCCATCCTCCCCATGGAGATCTCATTGTGCACACATGTGGGCACCACTTCATCAGAGAGCAGAAGGACACACTCCTCCAACTCGCATTGAGGGCTTCCAACAGCTCTGCGTGATGTTCCCCTGCCTTCTGCTGACTCTCCAGGATGAGTTGGAAGGCCAAATCCAGAGGCTTGTCATCTGACTCGGATCTCACAGATGCCTCTTCCTCAGTAGTCCTCAAGTGTCAAGGAGCTCGGCTGAACCTGCCTCCTCCTGCTGCGGACACGTGTCCGTGCAGTGACCACCAGATTCTGAACTCGAATCTGCTCTAGATCTAGGTCCCACCGAGGTGTATGTCTCTGCACTGGTGCAGGGTGTGGGTAAGCGCTGTGACGGGTCTTCCAGGCTGCTTATTTCCACCTCTTCAATGGAGAAGGTGTCCTCTTGGCTGGTGGTGAGGATGTGGATGGAGCTAAGCGACTGGTTGGATGAGGGTGTCGGTCCCTTGGCAGAGCTCCCTGTGAACCAAAGTAGAGATAATTAGTGCATGGCAGCAGAGTCAAAAGCAGGAGAGGGAGCACTCACAGTTGTATTGAGAGAGGGATGATGGGGTGCAAGATCCTCACTGTTGCCACAGGCATGGTCCACATCCTCACCAGTCAGCGTGATGGCACGCTCCTCAGTGAGTGAGGGACCTAATGTGGGCCACACCACCCCTGGTCTGGGACCTTTCCCTGCTGTTGTGAGCCAGCTTCTTCTGCATGGAAACAGATGGAGAGAGTGAGAGTAGGACGCATGACACTGCGTGGAATGTTTGTGTGGTGAACGGATACATGGGTGAGATGAGGACGCGAGCTCCAGAGGATATGAGCCTGATGGAGATAGGGGTGTGTATGTGAGAGTTAGTGGTGTTGTCTCTTGAGGTGTGAGATCCCTGTGGATGTGTGATGAGTTTGGGAGTGTGAGAGTTGAGTGATGAGAAGTGTGACTTACCCTGGCAGAACGGATGAGACCATTCATCCTGTTGCTGCACTTGGTGGCTGTCCTCTTTTGCAGGGCATTGGCGCTGACTACCACTGCCACCGCCTCCCATTGGTCTTCACCCAGAGCTGGGGTAGAGGACATCATGGGGGCCTTCACTGCATCCAAAAGGTGCCAGATAGGCGTGTCATTAAACTGGGGTGGGGGGGCTGCAGACTTCTTGCCTTTCAGGGCTATGTCTTCCATGCAGCAGTCCTGGGCTGGAAGCACTAAGAGGTTTTCGCATGGCAGCATCTTAAATATGGTGCCTGGTGTGAGGAAGCAGCGAGGTTATGGCATGGTGAGTGAATGAGAGCCCACCCACCATGGAAACAGCATGTTTCCCGGGAATGCATAATTAATGAGGCGGGATTGGGACAATATGGTGTGAAAAGCCGCCATTGCGGCCGGTGGGCAATTGCTGCACTTCAGTGTAAATCTAGGATGATTCCACCTTCTATCGCCATTCCTTCACTGGGTCAAAATCCTGGAACTCCCTCCCTAACAGCACTGTGGGTGCACCTACATCACATGGACTGCAGTGGTTCAAGAAGGCAGCTCACCACCACCTTAAGGGCAATTAGGGATGGGCAATAAATACTGGTCTAGCCAGTGATGCCGACATCCTATGAATGAATTTTTAAAAATGGATGTTATTTATCTGGATTTCCAGAAGGCATTTGATAGTTTCTCATAAGAGATTGTTAATTAAAGTTAAAGCTCATGGAATTGAATGCAAATTATTGATTTCATTAGGAAATTGAGATTTTGACAGGATGAGTTGTGGTGTCCTGCAAGGATCTGTGTTGGAATCACAAATATTCACTGTAATTATTCATGATGGGATAAAAAGCAGCATTACCAAATTTGTTGATGACACAAGGATAGGTGGTATTGTAAGCAGTGCAGATTCAAGCATGAAATTACAAAGGTATTGCTAGATTAAGTGAATGGGCAAAAGTGTGGAAAATGGATTTCAATGTAGATGAATGTGAGGTCATCCGCTTTGAACCTAAAAGGGGTAGAACAGAGTGCTTTCTAAATGGTGAAAAGCTTGAATTCATGGTGGTCCAAAGAGACTTTGGGGTGCAGGTATAGAGATCATTAAAATATTGTGAACTGGTGCAGAGAATAATATCTAGAGGTGTAGAGTACAACAGGGTAGAAGTTATGCCTCAGCTGTACAAAGCTCTGATTAGGCCACATCTGGAGTGACTGTGACCAGATCTGGGCACCTCTCCTTTGGAAGAATATATTGGCCTTGGAGGGAGAGCAGCGTAAGTTTACCAAAATAATACAAAGAACAAAAAAAAGTACAGCACAGGAACAGGCCCTTCGGCCCTCCAAGCCTGCGCCGATCATATTGCCTGTCAAACTAAAACATTTTGCACTTCCGGGGTCCGTATCCCTCTATTCCCATCCTATTCATGTATTTGTCAAGCTGCCTTTTAAACACCACTATTGTACCTGCTTCCACCACCACCTCCTCTGGCAGCGAATTCCAGACACTCACTACCCTCTGCGTAAAAAAAACTTGCCCCGTACATCTCCTCTAAAGTTTTCTCCTCTCCTCTCACCTTAAATCTAGGTCCCCTAGTAAATGACTCTTTCACCATGGGGAAAAAGCTTCTGACTATCTACTCTGTCCATGCCGCTCATAATTTTATAAACTTCTATCAAGTCGCCCCTCAATCTCCATCGCTCTAGTGAGAACAATCCGAGTTTCTCCAACCTCTCATAGCTAATAACCTCCAGACCAGGCAGCATGCTGGTAAACCTCCTCTGCACCCTCTCCAACGCCTCCATATCCTTCTGGTAATGTGGCGACCAGAATTGCACGCAATATTCCAAGTGTGGCCTAACCAAGGTTCTATACAGCTGCAGCATGACTTCCCAGCTTTTATACTCAAAACCCCTGTCGATGAAGGCAAGCATGCCATATGCCTTCCTGACTACCTTATCCACCTGCGTTGCCACTTTCAGTGACCTGTGGACCTGTAAACCCAGATCCCTCTACCCACTGATGCACTTAAGGGTTCTGCCATTTGCTGTATAATTCCTGCCTGTATTAGACCTTCCAAAATGCATTACCTCGCATTTGTCCGGATTAAACTCCATCTGCTATTTCTCCGCCCAAGTCTCCAACCGATCTATATCCCGTTGTATCCTTTGACAATCCTCTTCACTATCTGCAACTCCTCCAATCTTAGTGTCATCTGCAAGCTTACTAATTAGCCCAGTTACCTGGCCTTGAAGGGTTAAAGAATGACAAACTGGAGTTATATTCCCTTGAATTTAGAAGATTAAGTGGTGATTTGACCAAAGTTTTCAAGATATTACGTGGAACAGGTAGTGTAGATCGAAATAAATAATTTTTGCTGGTTGAGGTGTCTAGATCTAGGGCACCATAGCCTAAAAATTAGACCAGACCTTTCAAGAATGAAATTAGGAAACAAAGGGTTTAGAACTCTCTTCTACAAACGCGACTTGGTGCTAGATCAATTGTTAATTTTAAAACTGAGATTGATAGATTTTTGTTAGCTGAAGTTATTAAAGGATATACTATTGATCAGAAACTGAACTAGACTAGCCATATAAATACTGTGGCTACAAGAGCAGGTCAAGAGGCTAGGAATCATGCAACAAGTAACCCACCTCCTGACTCCCCAAAACCTGTCCACCATCTACAAGTCAGGAGTGTGATGGAACACTCCCCACTTGCCTGGATGAGTGCAGCTCCCACAACACTCAAGAAGTTTGATGCCGTACAGGACAAAGCATCCCGCATGATTGGCACCACATCCACAAACATTCACTCCCTCCACCACCAACACACAGTAGCAGCAGTGTGTACCATCTATAAGATGCACTGCAGGAACTCACCAAGCCTCCTTAGGCAGCACCTTCCAAACTCTTGACCGCTACCATCTAGAAGGACAAGTGCAGCAGATAGATGGGAACATCACCACCTTGAAGTTCCCCTCCAAGTCACTCGCCATCCTGACTTGGAAATATATCGCTGTTCCTTCACTGTCACTGGGACAAAATCCTGGAACTCTCTCCCTAACAGCACTGTGGGTGTACCTACACCACATGGACTGCAGCGGTTTAAGAAGGCAGCTCACCACCACCTTTTCAAGGGCAACTAAGGATGGGCAATAAAAATGCTGGCCCAACCAGCAATGTCCAAATCCCATGAAATGAATAAAAAAAAATATGGGCAAAGGCAGGGGGTATATGGAGTTAGGTTACAGATCAGCCATGATCTCACTGAATGGTGGAACAGGCTGCGTGCTAAATAGCGTCCTCTAGTTCATATATTTCTATAATTATAGATTTCTATTAGGTCACCCTCCAACCTCCTCTTACCAAATTATTTAAATTTCTTTAGGCAAATAGCTTGTGATTACTGTAACATATTGTGAGGGAATCAATATTTTGGATTTTATTTTTGTTTGTGTGTTTTTGTAAGTTAGCACCCGTGGGGCTGACCTCTGGTTGACTGGAGATTGTAACATTTAAGGTACAGAATGAACCCAGTTTGGCTACATTAGACCCTGCCTAGGAACAGGGGTGGAACCCAGTTGGGAGGTATTAATAGGTCTCTCAAATCAGTTCAAAGGGAAGAGTGAACATCAGCCTGTGGGGAGCAGAGAGAGAGGAAGGTCGATCCATGCAGCTGAAATGCTGCCACCAGCTCCGTGTCACTGAGGGGGCTGGGGCTCTGAAGTCCTGGGAGTCATTAATAGCTCTATACTGCTAGGAGTTGGGGGGGTGGGGGGGGGTCAAGGAAGCCCAGGAGATTTGCTCAGTGCAGCTGAGAGATTGGAGCTCAGTGAAAACTGGCTGTTAGGACTAGGGAAAGCACAGAAGCAGTTGTTGGCAGCAGCATGGCTGAGAAGCTGGGACCATGCCTGTGTTTAAAGGTTTGAGTGTAGCCTGGCCATCACGGGGACACAGTATCTGTAGTAGGTCAGCTCAGCTGGAAAAGAGACAAAGAAAGCTGGTCCTGGGAGTAGATTTGAGAGAGCTCTGGAATAGTGTACCTTATGGGTGAGGATTGTATCCATGGGACTCAAGTGACGTAGAGCTGCTGTTGGCTGGGGATCATTAGCTCTTGGAAGAAGAGAAGCTGACACCCTTGCCTCCCTGCTGAGGAACAATTTTTAAAGGACTTCATGACTCACAGTGATGACTGTTGTCTGGGTGGGTTGCTGAGAAATTCAGGAAACCTATCTTGGTAGAATCTGCTATTTAATGTGCAGTTTGTGATCTGTTCAACCACAGTTTACCTGTTAATTCATGTTTACCTCATATATTAATTCTGTTATGTTAGGGTATAAGATAGATAGTATTGACTGTTTGATTTGTTAATTTTTATATAGCAAAATTTCTTCTGTTTGTTTAAAACCATGGAATTTTGTGGCTTTTTCTCTTAGTAAGTAACTGGGATTTCAAATTTTGTCTACTTCAACAAAACAAACTGGATTGTCACAAAATTCGTGGGTCTCGTCCATGACCATACCAAAGTTTAGGGGTCTGGTCTAGGATCGTAACAATCTACATTTTGTACCGAACGTTGTTCATTTACTTGTTCAATGTTAAAGTAATTTAAAATCAGAACCTCGGTCTGAATTCCAGATTCAATTAGCCTTTTAAAGACATGATGACACATTCCAGTAAGCTGGTTTAACCCTCCCACATAGGTTAAGAACACTTTATTCCTTAGGGAATAAAGTATGAGTGTGGCCGATAATGCTGACCCTGAATAAAATATCTAGTGTAAAAATCCAGAACTTTAATGGATTCTATCGTGTCTCCATGTGGCACCTTACTTAAACATCTCCAAATATGAAATGAATAAAGCAATTTGTCTGTAAATCACTTGACAAGTTTACACTAGTGAATGATGTCCCTGTACTGTAACTGCTTTTTTTGGTTGTTGTCTCTGTCCATTGTAGGGAGTTGCTTGGGGGTGAGGAGTACTGGCCAATCCTGCTCTCCTCCAGCTGCATTCCTGCTATACTCCAGCTTCTACTGTTACCATGGTTCCCTGAGAGTCCTAGGTATCTCTTCATCGATAAAAGAGAGGAAATGAAAGCCCTCCATGGTAAGTACTGTTCTTGATTGAGGAATTCTTTGAATGTTGGTCCCAGTTTTAAAACTTTACAGTCTAATTCTACTCTAAACAATGCAACTTCACATGGTATAATTCTGCTCCACTGGATATAATCTAACTTCCTTCAGTATATTACAGCTCCCCATTGGATTCAGTCTAACCTCCTGCAGAAGAGTGCCACTCTAATCAATACATTTCGCAGCATGCAGCTCCACTCATTGCTGCGCTGCTTTGTCTAGCTTTCTTTAATTCAGTCTCACTCAAAAGTCTAATATTAACAATGTATTCCAGCTCCATTCACACTTTAACCTTTGTACAGTCTGATGCAATTTAATGCTAATACAATTTCACCTTGTTCAGTTGTAATTGTTCATTTGGTTTCAGCCTTGGCTCAGTGGTAGCACCCTCCCCTCTGCCTCAGAAGGTCGTGGGTTCAAGTCCTACCCTAGAGAGTTGAACGCAAAATCTAGGCTGACACTTCAGTGCAGAACAGAGGGAGTGTTGCCCTATCAAACGTATGCCCCAATTCCCCTGAGTGAGGTGAGACCTAAGTTCCCATGACATGTAAAATGCTTTGGGTCATGATCCTGAAGTCAATGCAAGTTCTTTCATAAAGCAGTTTAACACTACCTGGCTCATGAATATCAGTCAAGCAGATCACCTGTTGTGATTAAATACCTGCAGTGTCCTTCTAGAGAACTGGGTGCACGGCCAACTTTAGAGGATCATCCTTCATGCACAATCTATAATGAGGTCCAGTTGCAAAATGAAAATGGAGTCTTTCTCTCTCCCAGCTCTCAGGAGATTCCATGATGCTAACTCTTACGTGAGTGAATTGGAGGATTTGGAGAAGGAATGTGCGGAAATACAAGTGCAGCAGTCAAAGCGACTGTGTGGGCTTCTCTCAGATCACTCAACTCGATGGCAGCTGATCACAGTCATCATAATGAACATGGCTCAGCAACTTAGTGGGATCAATGCTGTAAGTGAAAGAGTCCGATTATCACACAGCATCTTGCTGCTCTTTCTTACAAGTGTTAAAAGGAACTCTTCAAACATTTAAGGTCTTCATGGATGCATTCTGGAGTTTAAATTTAGGAAGCGATTTAGTGATTGCTTCATTTTGCAAATTATAAAGTAGAACTGGAAAAATGTGCTGATTGCGTCAAACTGTCTGCATCATACAATTAAATTTGGTCTGTAAATAGATGGCCTTTATTGTGGGCTTTATTGACACACAATTTCGGGCTCTGGTTAGATTAATTCACTTGTGGTGGGGTGACACTGATAATTCACTATATAACAAACATGAACAAAAAATATATATAGTATATGAATGCAACATGCATTTGCAGCGCATGCACTCGGGGAATTGGGGCATGCCATGGAGATTGTGAATACACTTGGGAGAATTCTCAGGATGTTATGTTTGTATGCAAGGCGTTAATGTATGTGACTCAGGACATCTTATTCACTCTATTGTGTGTGTGCTCCTGTAAGTAACACATTTGCCTGCACCCTGGAACCAGCGCCTAGTAGAAAGATTATAGGCTCTGGTGCTTCTCCTATTTCACCCACCCCTGGCGCCCCAGCTTTAATCTTGCCCTTCAATCATGCATGATTTTTTTTCCCCTTTCAAGATTCATCAAACAATCATAAAGGTCCTAGTAAAATGATAACACCTTTTGTCGGCATCTGGTTACAGGTAACATCTGAGATATATGCAGCATGTTCATTAGTATTAAGAGCAGCAATGATATAATGCAGTGTTAGTTTGTGTGCGCCCTTTGGTATTTCCACCGTGACTACTAAATGAATCAGAGTACAAATTTTATTTTAACAGCATTGTGCAATATTATTAATTTGACAGGAAAATATCCCATTAGTTATTTATAACACTGTTCAGACAATAACACTGATTTCAGTCACTGCCTCAGCCCTCATTAACATGTTCTGCAGATTGCACCATATGAACATGGTGACACTAAATTCATATTTTGGGAAAGATTCAATGCTTGCAATTCAGATGATAAGAAAACCTTTCAGGTTTTGTTTTATATAATTGGACTACCTGTTCTGTATAGAAAAGAAAGACCATCTCCATGTTGCAGCTCACATTGTTTCATTTTGGAGAGTTGTGGCAGGGAAAGAGGGAGGGGAAGAGGTGAGGGGACGGTCCCATTCACTTGCTGCTGCCTAAGCTCCCTCCCCGGGCACAATAGCATTCATTCACCTCCATTAAAGATAAAAGTCTAAGGCAATAGAAGCAAAGTTCCAGTTCTTTGGGAGTGGCTCGTGCAGCGGATATGAACAACAGCCGGATCTGGCCTGATGCTAGGCTGAGTGACAACTCCCCCAGGCCTGCTCCCCTGGGCCTGGACAGCCTCATTACCAGCCAAGACTCCCTCCTGTTCTTTCATTTTCTGTTTCATCTCCTTGGCCTCCCAGGAGATGTTGTCACAAATCGTTCTCTGCAGCTGAATGACTCCTGCATGGTGACCAATGGGAACGGCCAGAATAACTGCTCCAGCTCCTCCAATCACAGGTTCCCTTTCTCCTGCCCTTGCTGCTGTTCCAATTCTCTCTGGACGAGTACGGAGATCGAGGGAGGGAATCTGTGATTGGAGGAGCTGGAGCAATGACTAACGAGCACTGAATGCATAATCTTGTCTCATTGGTTTCCCCAATAGATTGCATTCAACAGGTCTTAGCAACTTCAAGGAAAGATAACATCAAAAGGAAGCCCTCAGCAGTACACACTCTCACCTGTAGATCTGTTCGTACATTATATCATTTCTTTCTCATACTTAAATTGGAGTGTATTGCTAGACAAGCTTTCAATGGGGCAAATCAAAAGCAAGGTAAGCAGCTAGAAAATAACCAATGAGAATCTACTAAATACTTAGGAAAAACAGCCAATCCTGAACTGTCAGTCAAGAGAACCTGCCAATAATAAAAGGAAAATAAAGGTGACCCAATTCAATCACTCAAACGTTATTTGTTAGTGATTAAAATTTTGAAGATCCAAAATAAGTTTTTTTTTAACAAAATAAAGCTATCTAAAATTACATATTACAATAACATGGTTAAATCTAGCCAGCTTCTAATACCTATAGGGTGAAATTGCCGCAGCTTCTAGCACAGTCCCCCTCTGAGTCAGAAGGTTATGGATTTGAGCCCCACTTCAGTGTAACACCAAGGGAGTGCTGCATTATCAAAAATGCCATATTTTGGAGATGTTTCATGGAGACTCTGTCTGTCTGCTCATGTGGACATAAAAGATTCAACTATACAGTTTCTAGTGTTTTGCATAATATTTCTCCCTCAACCAGCACTACCAAATGCAGAGCTTCTGATCAATCATTCATTTCCTATTCATGCAATTTATAAATATCTTCCACTGGGTTCGCCTGCCTAACAAAAGGCCCACTTCAAAAGTATTTTGCTGGCTTTAGAGCATGTTGTGATATTGTGAGGGCTTGTTCATGTTCTATATAAATTATTTTTTATTTTTTCTGTAATTCTTCACCTGAAGGCCTCAGTCTCACCCAAAATCTCGGCCTTAACGTAATTTTTTTTGTCTAGAGCTGTAATTCTGCTATCTGAAGGCAGATTCAAAGGTCTGAGCAGTAGTGCTTATAATTGCCCAGGATGAGTCAATAGCACTTAGTGAGCTCAACAGATGCTTCTCTTTTTTGATTATTTTTCACATTATTTGAAGAAAATCTGGACTACAAACTTAAAAAATGTTACTTGGATAAAGTTAGTATTAAGTTTTATATTAAAAAGAAACGGAAACAAAAAAAATGCTGGAAAAACTCAGCAGGTCTAACAGCATCTGTGGAGAGAAAGACAGAGTTAACGTTTCTCGTCCGTATGACTCTTCTTGAGATCATTTTGCCTCTAAAAAGAAACGGGCTGTGGGTGTGTATGTTTGAGTGAGTGGAATCCATTCCAGACCTTACGGGCTTAGACATAACAGTTATAGTTTTTGTTTGTGTTCAAATTGTAAAGAATCTATAAACTTTGAGCCAAGAGTAATGGAAAAAAAAAATGGATTTTACCCTGACTCACCCAATAAGGGCAGGTTTGGGTTGGATGTTCAATTTACACCCCTGCTGAATTTACTCTCCAATGAAGATTTTACCTTTGTAATTGACTCTCCCAATGCCCAGGGCCAGCTATAAACATTTAGAAGGTATTATTTCAGGCTGCTCCTGACCTTCAGGCAGCTTGTGGTTTTCCGGCAGCCTTTTTCAAAAATAAAAAATTGGAACCACGAGGCTTCCAGAAGGTCAGAAGCAGCAACTGTCAGTGAAACTAACCTGACCGTTCTGATTGGTTTTTTTTTAAAGCCAATCTTTCAGGCCTGAAGCTCTGGCTGCTCAGTGAACTCCATGTTCACTCATTGTATGACAATGAGCCCAGGTGCCCGCCCCTCCCCAAGCCCTGGGCCCCAGCGTTTTACAGCTTGTGCACCCTCTTCCCAGGCCCTGTCTGGATCATTACGCACTCAAGATATTACAAGTGTTTTTAGGCGAGTTTTAAATGGTGTTCAGTCAGCCTTCATAGAGAGGTCAAGATGGGTTGGGGGAAAGGCACTGCATGGGAGTGTCTGGCCTTGCGGAGAGGCGTGTGGTTCTGGTTGCAGCAGGAGCATTTAAAGGCACTTGGGATTCAGGAGTGGAGTTTGCAGTGAAAGGATCGGGTCCTGACCCAAAACGCCCCTGATATCATTTGACATGCTAAGTATTTGCTGGGGTATATCTTCACTGCCTGGATGTTGAGCACCAGGTGATGTACAGAAAGGAAAATCTGATGGTGAGGATCTCTCAGTGGTCAACAACCGATCCAGCTAGATTTATTTTTCCATTAAAACGAATGGAGGAATAATCCAGTGGGTTCTGTACAGGGAATAAGATGCTCCCACCAGGTTGTCCTCTCTGCTCAGGCACCCAGACCCTAAAGCCATCATTCAGTGGACCTCCCTACTCTCAGCACATCCACAGCTGCTACTTTAACCTCACATTCAGTGCTATGGTACAAAAATGATTACTTTTAATCTGTGTTGCAGTAAGATAGTAAAGAACCAGCATTACAAACGATAGAATATTAAGATTTGAGGTCTGAAAGAAAACCTAGGCTAAGCTATCCAACAGGCATGAGTCACTCCGTGTTAGTAACCTGGCTGACCATTATACACTGATTATTCCACCTGATGTTGAATTTACAGACCTGGCATTTGAAGTGCTCTGCAGGAGGGATGGGAAATTAAATGCAGGCCACCTTTTTTAAGTTCTACTTGGCGAAGATGATGCATATGTTTAAAGGAATGCACCCTCTTAAAGGAGAAGTACTACATCTAGGAATAAATACCATTAATAGTAATTACGATTGTTAATATCTTTTAATTTCTGCCTGTTTGATGGCGAGCAAGGTGTTAATGGCACCGAATGAGGTGGCAATGAGTTACTACTCCAGGACACCTTCATCAGATAGCAAAGCCTGGAAGGTGAGAAATAAGCTTACATTGTAGAAACAAAAAAGGGCGCAAAGTGATTCGCATGAAACTGTCAAGACAAACAAACATTCATTCAAAAACCACTTTAAAACACATAATCCTCTTATGTGGTCACAAAACTGTCAAGATAAACAAACTTGCGGTTCCCTTGACAACTATGTCAACCATCTTTGTGGAGCTGAATCCATTATTGGGTTTGTAACTCAGCCAGGCATTCATAATGGGATTCCATTGCACAGCTGTATAAACAAAGGCCAGAATCTTCAGGTCGGCATGCGGGGGTGGCATGCATCCCAGCGTCATTCCGATTTTCAGTTCGGCAGGCGCACACTGGAGTTGGCTATGCACCCGCTGAACTATCAAAGGCCTATTAAGGCCATTTAAAAACTAATTAAAATGCTTAAAGGAGTTCCCGTCCAACCTTAAGGTTGGCGGACAGGCGAAGAGCCCAGGTGGCCTTCACATGGGTGGGATGAGGCTTCATGAAGTGTTTATAAATTGCGCAAAAATTTTTATTAAAGTTCATTGACATGTCCCAGCTCATGTGACACTGCCACATGAGGGGACATGTCATAAAAATTTTTTTTTTCTTTAGTTTGATGGTCAAAAATTGTAATAATCTCCTTGCAGCAACTCTGTGCCTCAGGGAGATTTCTGCGTGCATGTTTGAAAGAGCGTAGGCCCCGAGTCAGCCTATTCCCCCTGCCCGCACAGAGTGCTCAGCGCTTCCGGGTGCGCATCACCCTGGGTGGGCCTTAATTGGCTCGCCCACGTAAAATGGCGGCGCACAGCCAATCGCGGGTGGCGATCAGCTGCGTGCCTGCCAGCACCCGCTCCCGCCCCCGCTCAGCCCCCCCGACGGGGAGAAAATTCTCCCCAAAGTCTCCAAAACTAAATATTTTGAAACTTTTTAAGTCCTTGAAAGGCCTCAGACATCTGTTCAAGCTTAAAAGCCCGACTCCCGAAGTCAGCCTGACCCATGGCCTGAATCTTGCATTCCAAGGACGGGTGTGCTCCCAACCTGAACGCACGTAAAATTGCACGGAAAGATGTCGGGCATGCTCCCAACACCATCACACATGTGCAATATTGAGGTTGGTGGGCGCATGCAGGAGTCGGAGCAGCGCCCGCGGATATTTAAAGGGACAATTAAAGTCATTAAAAGGCCCATTGACCACAAATTTACGTTGCCCATGTGATTTTTAACATGTCGCATGGGCAAAACGAGTGAGCGGAATTCACGTTTTAATCATTTCCTCATTCAAAGGCAGGATGAAATCTCCGTGAGGAAATATCTGAGGACAGCATTTTTGAGGTATGCTTTCAGATGCTTGATTGTTCTGCGTGGACATTTTGTTGAAGCAGTTTTGATCTTTAATTATTTGGAGGTCTGCAGTTTCTTGTGGCACCTTCTGCGTTCAGGGAACTCCGTGGAAGCACTCACCCAGCACCCGCGGTGATGCTGGAACCCGCCCTCTTCCCGCCCCCACCAGTAGTGCTGAGCCTTTCTCAGGGTGCATTTCACATTGGCTGGCCGTTAATTGGCCAGTCAGCGTGAAATCGCGGTCGGGGGCCCGATCGCGGTCGGGGGCCCGATCGCAGTCGGGGGTCCGTTTCCCATCCGCTCCTGGGCCTGCTGATCGCGTGCGCCCGACGGGCACAAAACTCAGGCCCATCAAAATTGTGGGGAGGCCTAAAATGCCCACCCACCGCAACAGAGCAAGGTCAGGAGTGCTGCATGGGTGCTTGCAACACTCCCCCTTTCCTGCGCCGATCCAAACAGCTGGTGGCAGGAATTGGGGCAGGACTTCCGCGTGTGGGACCCTCCCACCTCCATTTCCATCCGCCCAGTGCAAGATTTTCCCATGTTGGGACAGGAAAATCTGACCACAAATACCTTGCTTAAAATAACTCCATAGCTGCATAACACAAGTATATATTCAGGATTGACCCAAAATTATTGAAGATGGTTGCTGTTGCCGTCTGGGAGCACACGGTCCAGGTGTAAAGGGGGGAATAGCTGGGTGGAACAGTAATGTGATCTCCTGTTCTTCCCCCTCTCCCTCCCCTCTTCTGTTAGATCTGGATCACATTTTACCCTCCAATTTTCTTTTATACCTGGACCAATCTGTCCCTCTCCCTTCCTTCCCCCCACCCTCACCGCCTCCGAGACCTGGATCACAGTCTTTACCATGAACGGCAGTGAGGTGATTCTCCAAGAACTCCAAGTTAGTGTTTATGAAGAGCTCAGCGACGTGCAGGTGTTACCTGATGACACTCTTGTTGTTCACTCTGTCGATTCAAAAATAAAATGCTGCAGATGTTGGAAACCTGATATTGAAATGTTGGAAACACTCGAGTTCTGATGAAAGGTCATTGACCTGAAATATTAACTCTGTTTTTCTCCACACAGATATTGTCTGACTATTATTATCACTCAACTGTTGATTTGGAGAAGGGGGAATATGGGCAGGCTGTACAAAATCCAGTTAGGCATCTTATTTTTGTTGGGTCATAAAGCAGCCTGGCTTAGGGAGCAACTAAACTCTTCTTTGTCTTAACTGAAATATTTGCCCTGGCCAGTGCACTGAGCCATTTCCCTCTTGCAACTAGAGTGAACCAGTGGAAATAATCTCCCACCCCCCACACACTGTACACCCCAATGGTTTATTGACTGGCTTCCTGCTGCATTAGCACCACTGTGACCAGAGGCCATTGAATATTCGTGCCTTTCCATTTTATATTTAATGAATGTTTCCTCCTTTTAAGGGCCTCTAGCCTGGATTTTGGTCCCTTCATTTTGAATTAAAGCAAATTTATCACTCCCAGAAGGGAAAAGAACAAAACTTCAAAGAAGTAACTAACCCTTGAATTCAGGTATAAATAATTTTATTTTACTAGTTGAGGATAAATAAAATTACAATCCAAGGAAACTAGACAGCAGAACCTCCCTAACATGATATGCACTCTCCTCATACTGGTCAATCACATCAGCACTGCAAGCTCTGAAACCAGCTTGTCTGTCTGACCAATGATTGGAAAAGAAGAGCAGGAGTAGGCTATTCAGCCTGTTGAGCCTGCTCCACCATTCAATTAGATCATGGTTGATCATCTACCTCTACTTTTCCCCACTATTCCCATATCGCTTGATGTTATTAGAATCCAGAAATCTATCAATTTCTTGATAGATTGTCTTGAACATGCTTAATGATTAAGCTTCCACAGCCTTCTGGTGTAGAGAATTCTGAAGATTCACCCTCGGAGTGAAGAAATTCCTCCTCATCTCAGTCTTAAATGACCTACCCCCATATGCTGAGAGTGTCCGCTGGTTCTAGACTCACTAGCCAGGGGAAACATCCTATTCACGTCTACCCTGTCACACCCTGAAAGAATTTTGAATGTTTCAATAAGATCACCACTTATTCTTTGAACTCTAGAGGATACAGGTCCAGTTTCTTCAATGTCTCCTCATGAGACAATCCCTCCACCCCAGGGATCAGTCAGGTGAACCTCTGTTGTACTCCCGCTCTGGCAAATACATCCTTCTTTGAATCAACTTCATTCGTTGGATCAACTTGCACACTGTAGGGAATATTGAACTAGTGTAAAGCAGGCAGAGTCCAAATTACAAACTGCTGACTAACTGTTGGTTGTGTCCCAATCAGAAATGTTGTCCAATCCACTTGTGCTACAAATAAACATGCCTAGTTAAGACGTAAAGGAGGCAGATGTTCAAGCAATTTCCAGATGACCAGGAGCTGGTTCTTGTTGCTATGGTCACGTTGCTATAACAATCTATGATGATGTAATTTGACAATCTTTTCAGTAGTCCTTCAGCCTTTTTGTGAGTTGCTTTCCTCCAGCTTGTTGGAGCCAAAATATCAAGCTTTGGTTTATCAGAAATATTCTTACTATAGGCATAACTGACTGTTGCTGCCACTATTAGTGGAAGATTCTCTGGTTAGCTGCAGAGATATTTGCAGTTGATGACACAACTCTCTCCTCTGGCTGTCAGAGCCAGAAGCTGCATATCCACTCCCACATGGTTATTGCCAGGTAGGGGCATCACCGCCTGTAAATGTGTGTGGAGGGGAAGCTGGGTGCAGTCTATCACTAGTGGAGCCTGATCTGCCTGGCATCTCTTCACTGCTCCACCTCTGCCTTTATAAGAACAAATGTAAGTCAAGGGGAATTTCCCATTTTCTCAACATTGTGGGCTACCAAGCAGTTGGCACAAATTCTTAACCAACTGAGTAGAAATGAGGGGAGAAAACAAAGGCAGGCTCAAAAATCATCTTAAAATGCTCATTTAGAACTCTTTGAATGCATCTCCATAAACAGCACACGCTAGAAACCTTGGACAGCCACTTTCCGTGGACAGGTTGAGAACTAAGCAGTGTAAACACTTGGGCTATTGTGGGACCATCTAAATGATGTCTTTAGACCAGCGTTATAATAATTAACTACAAGCTAACAAATACTTTGGCTGCCAAAAAATTAACTAAGTGCCAAATGGGTGAAAACCAGATGTAATAGTCGCTGCCCATTTGTCAATCAGAAAATGATGTGCCTATGTTATTCCATGATGTTGCCTATGCACTAGTGATTTAAGTGAAATTGTTTTCTGTGTTTCAGATTTACTTCTATGCCACCTATGTATTTAATCAAGCTGGAATCGCAGAAGCATATATCCCATATGTAACTATGGGCACTGGGGCCTGCGAGTGTGTCTCAGCCTTATGCTGTGTAAGTAGAAGGGTCAGTTGTAAACCCATCAAACGCCAATGGTTTTAGCAGAAACCAATGAGACTGTTTTCATGGTTTGACTCACCAGGGATTGGTAAATTACAGATTACTAATTTAAATCAGACTACACTGGGACCCTGCCAAAGTCTGGTTAACAAGGTCCATATCTCGAACCCATATTATAGGTGAGACCATGTTAGTTCATTGCTGCCACCTAGTGCTTAGGTTTGATGCCACCAGTGCCAGGGCCAGTGTTGCATACATCTCCCTACACTTTCCAGTCCTCATGCTCCAAGATAAATAAAATAAACCAGATGTTGTGTAAAACCAACCAAGCAATTTAAATAGCCACCTTGAATTTTTCTTCTTTAAAGTGAATGGCTGTGCTCATAGTGGGGGGAGGCCAGTGGCTGTATTTGCAGAATAATTTTGGGATCCGCGACAGACCAAGTTTTACACTAAGTTCCGTGTAAAGCAGACCACAGGCCTCAGCATATCCCTGAAGGATTAAGCTGTGCAATCGATTTGAACTCTGTCGTTTCATCATGGGGCCTGGCTTTAAATCAGCCCAGAGTAAGGGTGGAATTTTCCATGCTTGTTGGCGTCGGGCGTGTTTCACCGCGTGAGTGGACAATATGGCGGGAAGGCCAAAAACCGGTTTCACGACGTCGTGAAACCAGTTTGCGATCGTACACTCTGCCCGTCAATGGCAGGCCGCGTTTCCCGCTGTTGGACGTTGGGAACTTCATATCATTATAAGCCCAGCTCGTCGGAATAATCCCCCCACCCACAACGCTGGATCACCCGCCCATGTCGGTGCAATTGCGCACACGTGTTTCACAACTGTACATAAGCGACGTGCACCTGGCAAGCTGCACTTTGCTTGGGACTTCCAGGTTTGTTTGCCTGCCTTGCTTCGGGCAGCACTCATGGTCATTAGCACCAGGCTTCGCAGGCAGCTCCACATCACCTTTAGAGGGTGCTCATGGGCAGGTCTCTACCTACCAGATCAGCCATAAGGCAGGGGTGGCCTTTCAATAGCTGCAGGGCTAGGAATTGCTTGGGGAAGGAAGAGAAGTGGCCTCAGGCAAGAGAAGAGGCTGCAGGACAAGAGCTGTGCTGGGGAAGGAGGATATCCCAGGGTGTGTGTGAGGGCACGTTTTGATCTGTGCAAGTGACCTCAAGAGGGAGAGAGTGGAGGAGGGAGCCTCCAGAGGAGATGAGGCCAGATGGAGATGTGAGGGTGCGTATGAGACAATAAGTGAGATGCCAGTGAATGTGTGATGGGCTTGTGAGCGTGAGAGTTTAGAGTGATGAGATGGTTGCCTTACCCTGGCGGCACGGATGAGATCATTCATCCTCTTTCTGCATTGGATGGCCAACCTGTTGTATGCAGCATTGGCACTGATCACCACTGCCATCTGCTACCAAGCTGGTGTGGTGAGATTGCTAGACCTCCTGCTGCCAGACCGGGGGTTAGAGGACATCATGTCAGGCCTCCACGGCGTCCAAAAGGCACTCCAGGGACGCGTCACTGAATCGAGGAGTTGCAGTCATCTTGCCTTTCGGGACCATGTCTTCCGTGCAGCAGTCTTGGGCTGGAAGCACTGAGAGGTGTGCGCGCGGCTGCACTTTAAATATGGCACTCGGGGTGAGAAAGCAAGGAGGTGCTGCCCGCCTTCAAAACAGCATGTTTCCTGGGAATGCATGATTAATGAGGCGGGATTAGGGCAATATGGCACGAAAGGGGGAGATGGTGGCATAGTGGTAATGCCACTGGACTGATAATCCAGAGACCCAGGCTAGCACTCTGGGGATGTGGGTTCAAATCCCACCATGGCAACTAGTGAAATTTGAATTCAGTTAACAAATCTAGAATATAAAGCTAGTCTTAGTGACAGTAACCATGAAACAATCATTGATTGTCATAAAAACCCATCGGGTTCACTAATGTCCTTTTAGGGAAGGAAATCTGCCATCCTTACCTGGTTTGGCCAGCATGTGACTCCAGACCCACAGCAATGTGGTTGACTCTTAACTGCCCTCTGAAATGATGTAGTAAGGGCAATTAGGGATGGGTAACAAATGCTGGCCTTGCCAGTGATGCCCACATACCATGAAAAACTAAAAAAGAAAAGTTGCCATTGCCGCCAGTGAGTAAAACATTCTTGCTACTGCACTTAGTGCAAATCTGGGATGATTCTGCACTAAGATTTTAAAATGATGATGGGAGAGACCTGGCTTTCAGTGATTTAAAGGAAGATGGTGGCGTAGCAGTAATGTCACTGGCTTAGTAGCCTAGACTAATGGCAGGTAGTGGAATTTAAATTCAATAAATTTAAAACAATCTGGAATGGAAAGCTCGTTTCAGTAATGGTGACTTCATTGTTGTTAAAAACCTCTCAGGTTCACTAATGTCCTTAGGGGGAAGGAAATCTGCTATCCTCACGTGACTCCAAACACACAGCAATGGGGTTCACTCTTAACTACCTTCTGAAATAGCCAACGGAGCCACTCAAGGGAAATTAGTTCAGTTCAAGGGCAATTATGGATGGGCAACAAATGCCAGCAATGCCCACATCCCATGAAAGAATACAAATTGGGGCATAGAACACTGGGATTTGAACATACGAATTAGGAGCAGGAGTAGACCACTCGGCTCCTCGAGTCTGCTCTGCCTTTCAATAAGATCATGGCTGATCTGATTGTAACCTCATTCCCACCTGCCCCTGATAACCTTTCACCTCTTTGCTTATCAAGAATCTATCTCCTTTAAAAACATTCAAAGACTCTCTTCTGCAAAAGGCAATGGAAGCAGAGTTCCAAAGACTCACTATCCTCTGAGAGAAAACATTTCTCCTCACCTATGTCTTAAATGTGAGACCCTTATTTTTAAAAAGCGACTCTGAATTCTAGATTCTCCGACAAGAGGAAGCATCCTTTCCACATCTGCCCTGGCAAGACCCCTCAGGATCTTTTATGTTTCAGTCAAGTCACTTTTTAGCCTGCTAAAACTCCAGTGGATACAAGCCTAACCTGTCCAAGCTTTCCTCATAAGACAACCCTCCTATTCCAGGTATTAGTACATTTGGTAGTACAGAACTTGAGTATTGCTTGAAAAAAAGAGTCATGTTAAAGCTTTTTTGTCTTGCACTCATCAGGACACTGATTTTACAAGAATATCAATTAAAGGGGAAAGCAACAATTTATACTGTATATGAAGAGAGTGCTGATTGGTTGGCAAGAGGACTCTGATTGGGTAGAGGCATTGCCATGGAGAATGCACCACAGGTGGTGACTGACAGTTAACTATCAAGCATTGTTTGAAAGTTAAACCAGGCAGTTTGACCCTGATTGGTCAAGGCATTGTCCTGAGGAATGAGTCAGCGAATGGCTGTCACTTATTTTGTTTAGCTGAAACAGGTGCAATGTGTGTACAATTTCTTTCTGTCCCTAAAGAACATGGCTGTGTGTATTTCAAGCTGTCTGGTTTACATTTCAAACAATGCTTGGTAGTTAACTGTCAATCGCCATTACTAGTGCATTCTCCATGGTAACGCCTCTACGAATCAGAGTCCACTTGCCAACCAATCAGCACTCTCTTCACACACAGTAAATTGTTGTTTCCCTTTATATCGGTATTCTTGTGGTGTCCTGATGAATGCAAGGTGAAAAGCTTTGACATGTCTCATTTTTCAGCCTATCTGTATCCCTTTGGAGCTTCCTTATGTCCTCTCCACAATTTACTTTCCCATCTATCTTTGTATCACAGCAAATCTAGCAACCATACCTTCATAAATTGTAAAAAGTTGAGGCCGCAGTACTGGCCCCTGTGGCACACCACTAGTTAACATCTTGCCGATCAGAAAATGATCCATTTATGCCTACTCTGTTTCCCTTCAGCGAGCCAATCTTCTATCCATGCCAATATGTTACCCCCTACACCATGAGCTTTTATTTTCCTCAATATCCTTTGATGTGGCACCTTATCAAAAGCCTTCTGGAAATCTAAGTACAGTACATCCCCCGGTTCCCCTTTATCCACAGCACATGTTACTTATTCAAAGAACTCCAATAAATTGGTTAAATGTGATTTCCCTTTCACAAAGTCATGTTGACTCTGCCTGATTACTTTGAATTTATCTAAGTGCCCTGCTATAACTTCTTTAATAATAGCTTCTAACATTTTCCCAATGACAGATGTTAGGCTAATTGGCCTGTAGTTTCCTACTTTATGTCTCCCTCTCTTTTGGAATAAAGGAATTATATTTGATATTTTCCAATCTAATGGAACCTTCCCCAAATCTAGTGAATTTTGGAAAATTAAAACCAATACATCAACTATCTCACTAGCCGCTTTTAAGACCCTAGGATGAAGTTCACAGGACCCAGGGATTTGTCAACTCACAGTTCCAACAATTTATTCTGTACCACTTCCCTGGCGATTGTAATTTTGAGTTCCTCCCTTCCTTCCATTTCCTGGTTTACAGCTATTTCTGGGATGTTACTTGTATCCTCTTGTGAAGACCGATGCAAAATATCTGTTCAAGACATCTGCAATCTCCTTATTTTCCATTATTAATTCCCCAGACTCACTTTCAGTGGGACCAACACTCACTTTGTTAACTCCTTTCTTTATAACAAATCTATAGAAACTTTTGTATTTCATATTTATATTTCTAGCTAGCTTTCTCTCGCACTCTTATTTTTCCTGCCTTGTAAATATTTTAGTCATTGTTTGCTTTTTCTTAATATTCTGTTCCATCTCCTGACCTGTCCACCATCCTTGCACAATTATATACCTTTTTCAGTTTGATACTATTTTCAACTTTTTTAGTTAACTCCGGATGGTGGTTCCTCTTGGAAGTTTTATTTCTCCTTCGAATGTATCTATTTTGTGTATTCTGAAATATCCCTTTAAGTGTCTGCTACTGCATCTCTATTGACCTATTCCTTGACCTAATTTGCCAGTTCACTTTAGCTAGCTCTGCTTTCATGCCCTCGTTATGGCCCTTATTTAAGGTTAAAATACTAGTCTTAGACCTATTCTTCTCTTCCTCAAACTGAATGTAAAATTCAATCATATTATGATCGCTGCTACCTAGGGGCACCTTCATGATGAGGTCATTAATTAATCCTATTTAATTGCACAATACCAGGTCTAATATAGCCTGCCCTCTGGTTAGCTCCAGAACCTGCCGTTCTAATGAAACTAACCCAAAAATATTCTGTGAACTTCTCAGCTAGGCTACCTTTGCCCATCTTATTTTTCCAGTCTATATATAGATTAAAATCCCCCTTGATTATCACTGCAAGTTCCCATTATTCCTTTTATTATATCCTGTTCTACTGTATGGTTACTGTTAGGGGGCCTGTACACCACCCCCACAAGTGACTTCTTGCCTTTATCATTTCTCATCTCTACCCAAACCGCTTCTATATCCTGGTTTCATGAACTTAGGTCATCCCTCTCTATAGTGCTAATACTATCATTAATTAACAGAGCCACCACTCCACCTTTTCCTAGCTTCCTGTCCTTCCTAAATGTCATGTACCGTTCAACATTCAGGTCCCAATCTATGTCATCCTGCAGCCATGTCTCTGTAATGACTATCAGATTGTACTTATTTATTTCTATTGGCGCTATCAGTTCATCAGGTTTGTTTTGAATGCTATGTGCATTCAGATACAGAGCCTTTAGTTTTGTCCTTTTGTTATTTTTGTAACCTCTAGCCTTATCAGTTGATTTACCCTTAGATTTGTACTCTCTATCCCTTCCTGTTACAATATGTTTATCATTTAGGGGAGGCGATGGCGTAGCAGTATTGTTGCTGGACTAGTAATCCAGAGACCCAGGGTTTGAATCCCACCACGGCAGATGGTGGAATTTGAGTTCAATAAAAATCTGGAATTTAAAGTCCGATGACCATTGCTGATTGTTGTAAAAGCCCATTTGCCCTTAAGGGAAGGAAATCTGTCGTCCTTACCTAGTTTGGCCTACATGTGACACCAGACCCACAACAATGTGGTTGACTCTTAAATGCCCTCTGAAATGGCCCAACAGGCCTAGCGAGCTACTCAGTTGTAACAAACTGCTACAAAGACACAAAAAAGGAATGAAACCGGATGGACCACCCGGCATCGACCAAGGCACCAGAAACAACAATGGCAATTGCAGCCCTTATGGCCCTGGAAAGTCTTCCTTACTAATATCTGGGGGCTAGTGCCAAAATTAGGAGAGTGTCTCTCAGACTAGTCAAGCAACAGCCTGACATAGTCGTCCTCACGGAATCATACCTTACAGATAATGCCCCAGACTCCGCCATCGCCATCCCTGGGTATGTCCTGTCCCACCGGCAGGACAGACCCAGCGGAGGTGGCAGCACAGTGTTATACAGTCGGGAGGGAGTTATCCTGGGAGTCCTCAACATCCACTCTGGACCCCGTGAAGCCTCATGGCATCAGGTCAAACATGGGCAAGGAAACCTCCTGCTGATTATCATGTACTGCCCTCCCTCAGCTGATGAATCAGTGCTCCTCCATGTTGAACATCACTTGGAGGAAGCACTGAGGGTGGCAAGGGTGCAGAATGTTCCCTGGGTGGGGGACTTCAATGTCCATCACCAAGAGTGGCTCGTAGCACTACTACTGACCAAGCTGGCCGAGTCCTGAAGGACATAGCTGCTAGACTGGGTCAGTGGCAGGTGATGAGGGAACCAATAAGAGGGAAAAACATACTTGACCTCATCCTCACCTACTTGTCTGCCGCAGATGCATCTGTGCATGACAGTGATGGTAGGAGTGACCACTGCACAGTCATTGTGGAGACAAAGTCCTGCCTTCACATTGAGGATACCCTCCATCGCGTTGTGTGGCACTACCACCGTGCTAAATGGGATAGATTTTGAACAGATCTAGCAGCTCAAGATTGGGCATCCATGAGGCGCTGTGGGCCATCAGCAGCAGCAGAATTGTACTCAAACACAATCTGTAACCTCATGGCCTGGCATATCCCCTACTCTACCATTACCATCAAGCCAGGGGATCAACCCTGGTTCAATGAAGAGTGCAGGAGGGCATGCCAGGATCAGCACCAGGCATTCCTAAAAATGAGGTGTCAACCTGGTGAAGCTATAAAACAGGACTACTTGCGTGCCAAACAGCTTGAGCAGCAAGTGATAGAGCTAAGCAATCCCACAACCAACGGATCAGATTTAAGCTCTGCACTCCTGCCACATCCAGTTGTGAATGGTGGTGGACAATTAAACAGCTCACTGGAGGAGGTGCCTCCACAAATATCCCATCCTCAATGATGGAGGAGCCCAGCACATCAATGCAAAAGATAAAGCTGAAGCATTCACAACAATCTTCATTCAGAAGTGCTGAGTGGATGATTCATCTCGGCCTCCTCCAGAGATCCCGAGCCGGAGATTCCAGTCTTCAGCCAATTCGATTCACTCCATATGATATCAAGAATCAGCTGAATGTACTGGATACTGCAAAGGCTATGGGCCCTGACAATATTCCGGCAATAGTACTGAAGACTTGTGCACCAGAACTTGCCGCGCCCCTAGCCAAGCTGTTCCAGTACAGCTACAACACTGGCATCTATCCGGCTATGTGGAAAATTGCTCAGGTATGTCCTGTACAAAAAAAGCAGGACAAATCCAACCCAGCCAATTACCGCCACATTAGTCCACTCTTGATCATCAGTAAAGTAGTGGAAGGGGTCATCAACACTGCTATCAAGCAGCACATACTTATCAATAACCCACTGATGCCCAGTTTGGGTTCCACCAGGGCCACTCAGCTCCTGACCTCGTTACAGCCTTGGTTCAAACATGGACAAAAGAGTTGAACTCCTGAGGTGAGGTGAGAGTGACTGTCCTTGATGTCAAGGTAGAATTTGACCGAATGTGGCATCAAGGAGCCCTAGCAAAACTGGAGTCAATGGGAATCAGGGGGAAAACTCTCCACTGGTTGGAGTCATACCTAGCACAAAGGAAGATGGTTGTGGTTATTGGAGGTCAGTCATTTCAGCTCCTGGACATCACTGCAGGAGTTCCTCAGGATAGTGTCTTCAGCCCAACCATCTTCAGCTGCTTCATCAATGACCTTCCATCATAAGATCAGAAGTGAGGATGTTCACTGATGATTGCACAATATTCAGCACCATTCGTGACTCCTCAGATACTGAAGGAGTCCATGTCCAAATGCAGCAAGACCTGTACAATATCCAGGCTTGGGCTGACAGGTGGCAAGTAACATTCGTGCCAGGCAATGACCATCTCCAACAAGAGAGAATCCAACCATCGCCCCTTGATGTTCAATGGCATTGCCATCACTGAATTACCCCATTATCAACATCCTGGGGCTTACCATTGACCAGAAATTGAACTGGACTAGCCATATAAATACTGTGGCTACAAAAGCAGGTCAGAGGCTAGGAATCGACGAGTAACTTGCCTCCTGACTCCCCAAAGCCTGTCCACCATCTACAAGGCACAAGTCAGGACTGTGGTGGAATATTCCCAACTTGCTTGGATGAGTGCAGCTCCCACAGCATTGAAGAGGCTGGACACCGTCCAGGACAAAGCAGTTCGCTTGATTGGCACCACACCCACAAACATTCACTCCCTCCACCACCGATGCACAGTAGCAGCAGTATGTGCCATCTTCAAGATGCACAGCAGAAATTCACCAAGGCTCCTTAGATAGCACCTTCCAAACCCATGGCCACTACCACCTAGAAGGACAAGGACATCAGATAGATGGGAACACCACCACCTGGAAGTTCCCCTCCAAGTCACTCACCATCCTGACTTGGAAATATATGGCCATTCCTTCACTGTCACTGAGTCAAAATCCTGGAACTCCCTAATAGAACTGTGGGTGTACCTCCACCACATGGACTGTAGCGGTTCAAGAAGGCGGCTCACCACCACCTTCTCAAGGGTAACTAGAGATGGGCAATAAATGCTGGCCTAGCCAGTGAAGCCCACATCCCGTGAATGAATTTATAAAAAAATTCCCATATTAGTTTTCTTTCTTGCCTTTTCTCTACTCTTTGATTTACCACATCTTCCTAAATTTGATCCTTTGCCCCCACTATTTGGCTTAAAATCCTCTAGTTATGTGAAACACTAGAACACTGATCCTAGCATAGTTCAGGTGTCGACCATCCCAATGGTACAGCTCCCAATTTCCCCAGTACTGGTGCCAGTGCCCCACAAACCATAACCCACTTCTACCACACCAGTCTTAGAGCCAAGTAATCATCTCTCTAATTTTATTTACCCTATGCCAATTTTCACCCGGCTCGGGCAATAATCCAGAGATTATTACCTTTTGAGGTTCTGCTTTTTAATTTAGTGCCTAGTTCCTTATACTGATTATGTGGAACCTCTTTCCTTGTCCTGCCTATGTCGTTGGTACCAACATGGACCACAACAATTGGATCCTCCCCCTCCCACTGCAAGTTCCTTTCCAGCCCTGAGCAAATGTCCTAAACCCTGACACTGGGCAGGCAACACAGCCGTCTTGGCTCTCGCTCTTTGCTGCTGAGAACAGTGTCAATTCCCATCAATACATTCCTTTTTGCTCCCCCCACTCCGCTTGAATGGCTTCCTGTACCATGGTGTCATGGCCAGTCAGCTCATCCACCCTACACCCCCACTCTCATCCAGGCAAGCTGTAAGAACCTCAAACCTGTCGGATAATTGTAAAGGCGGAGGCTCCTGCACTTCTGCCCTCTGGGTCCCTTTACCTGGCTCACTCGCAGTCACACCCTCCTGGCCCTGACCACTGACCAAATCAGAAGACCTAAAGGGCGTGACCACCTCCTGGTACAAAGTGTACAGGTAACTGCCCCCACCCCCCCGATGCATTGTAGTGACTGCAGTTCGGCCTCCAACTCAATGGCTCTGAGCTGAAGCTCCTCAAACTGCAAACACTTACCGCAGAGGTGTTTGCCCTGGATATTGTTATCCACGAGCTCCCACATGCTGCAGCCTTAACACATCACCTGTCCTGCCATCATTAATGTGTTTTAATTAACTGCTTAATTATTTTATTCAATCACTTATTTTCTTTTATTTAATATATTTTATCAACCTTTACCATCAGTTTGTATACTATTTTAAACCTTAGGTTGTCTTGCCCAAGTGCATCACCTCTCACTTATCCGGATTAAATTCCATTTGCCACTGATTAGCCTTTCCGACCAGCCCGTCTATATCCTCCTATAATCTAAGGCTATCCTCCTCACTATTTACCACCCCACCAATTTTCGTGTCATCCGCAAACTTACTGATCAACTCTCCTACATTCAAGTCTAAATCATTTATATACACCACAAACAGCAAGGGACCCTACACTGATTCTTGTGGAACCTCACTGAACACAGGCATCCAGTCACAAAAACACCCCTCGACCATCACCCTCTGCTCCCTGCCACTCAGCCAATTCTGGATCCAATTTGTCAAATTGCCTTGGATCCCATGGGCTCCTACATTCGTTATCAGTCTCCCATGCGGGACCTAATCAAAAGCCTTGCTGAAGTCCAAGTAGACCACGTCAAATGCATTGCCCTCATCTATACACCTGGTCACGTCTTCGAAAAATTCAATCAAATTGGTCAGACATGATCTCCCCTTAACAAAACCATGCTGACTGTCCTTGATTAATCCCTGCCTCTCCAAGTGTAGATTAATTCTGTCCCTCAGAATTGCTTCCAATAGTTTCCCCACCACAGAGGTTAGACTGACTGGCCTGTAGTTCCCTGGTTTATTCATTCCTCCCTTCCTGAATAACGGTACCACATTGGCTGTCCTCCAGTCCTATGGCACCTCTCCTGTGGCCAGAGAGGTACTGAAAATTATTGTCAGCGCCCCTGCTATCTCCTCCCTTGCCTCACTCAACAACCTGAGATACATTTCATCCGGGCCTGGAGATTTATCCGGCCTGGAGATTTATCTACTTTTAAGCCTACCAGACCTCTTAGAATCTCCTCCCTTTCTATGCTAATTTCTTTAATTATATCACAATCCTTCTGTCTGATTTCCATACCCATGTCGTCCCTCTCACTTGTAAACACCGACACAAAGTATTCATTTAGAACCCTACCTACGTCTTCAGGCTCCACATACAAGTTACCACTATGGCCCTTAATGGGCCCTACTCTTTCCCTAGTTACCCTCTTATTGTTAATGTACTTGTAAAATAACTTTGGATTTTCCTTTATTTTACCTGCCAATGTTTTTTCATGCCCTCTTTTTGCTCTCCTAATTTCCTTTTTAAGATCCCCCTACACATTCTATACTCCTCTAGGTTTTCTGCTGTTTTGAGCCCTCGGTATCTGCCATAAGCCTCCCTTTTTTTCTTTATCCAATCCTCTATATCCCTTGACATCCAGGGTTCCCTGGATTTGTTGGTCCCACCCTTTGTCTTTACTGGAATATGTTGGCCCTGTACTCTCCCTGTTTCCTTCTTGAATGAGTCTCACTGCTCTGACGCAGATTTACCTAAAAGTAGCTGCTCCCAGTCCACTCTGGCCAAATCATATCTGATCTTATTAAAATCGACCTTCCCCCAATTTAGAACTCTGATTTCTGGCCCATCCTTGTCCTTTTCCATAACAACCTTGAATCTAACGGAGTTATGATCACTGTCTGCAAAATGCTCCCCCACTGATACCTCTACCATTTGCCCGGCTTCATTCTCAAAATTAATTCCAGGACCCCCCCGTCTTGTAGGACCTTCTACATACTGGCTTAAAAAGCTCTCCTGGATGCAGGTTAAGACTTCCCCTCCCTCTAAACCTATCACACTATGACTAACCCAGTTAGGGAAGTTGAACTCCCCCACTATTACTACCCTATTATTTTTAAACTTCCCTGAAATTTGCCTACATATCTGCTCTTCTATCTCTCTCTGATTGGGGCCTATAGTACATTCCCAGCAATGTGATTGCTCCTTTTTTGTTTTTAAGTTCTAGCCATATGGCTTCATTGGAGGAGCCTCCTAAGATGTCATCCCTCCTTACTGCTGTAATTGATTCCTTGATCAATATTGTGATATCCCCCCCCTCTTTTGCCTCCTTCCCTGTCTTGGCCTGAAGACCCTAGATCCTGGAATATTGAGCTGCCAATCCTGCTCCTCTCTCAACCATGTCTCTGTGACAGCAATGACATCATACTTACATGTGTTAATTTGTGCCCTTAACTCATCTGCCTTATTCGTCAGACTCCTTGTATTAAAATAAATACCATCCAACCTTGCCAAACTCCCTGATGCCTTAACTGGCCTATAATTTCTATGCCTTCCAGACTCACTTGCTTTCTCTTCTAATTTTGGCTGTGCATCTCCCCCTGCTGAACCTCCTCTCAGGAGCCCATCCCCCTGCCAAGTTAGTTTAAACCCTCCCCAACAGCACTAGCAAACCTCCCCGCAAGGATGTTGGTCCCATTCCGGTTCAGGTGCAACCCGTCCGCCTTGTACAGGTCCCACCGCCCCCAGAAATGGTCCCAATGTCCCATAAATGTAAAGCCCTCCCTCTTGCACCACCTTTCCAGCCACACATTCATCTGGACTAAGCTCCTATTTCTATACTCACTAGCGTGTGGCAGTGGAAGTAACCCAGAGATTACTACCTTTTGATGTCCTGTTTTTTAATGTTTCCAAGCTCCCTAAATTCTTCTTGCAGGACCTCATCCCCCTTTCTACCTATGTCGTTGGTACCAATATGTACCATGATCTCTGTCTGTTTGCCCTCCCTTTTTAGAATGCCCTGCAGCCGTTCAGTGACATCCTTGACTCTGGCACCAGGGAGGCAACAAACCATCTTGGAGTCACGTCTACAGCCACAGAAACGCCTGTCTGTTCCCTTTACTATTGAGTCTCCTACTACTCTTGCTCTTCCTCTCTTTTTCCTCCTCCCCTGTGCAGCTGAGCCATTCACAGTGCCATGAGTGTGGCTGCACTCCCCAGGGGAACCATCACTCTCACCGTTTTCCAACATAGAGAAATGGTTCTCAAGTGAGATGCACCCTGAGGATTTCCTGACTACCTGCCTGACACCTTTCTTCTGACTGATGGTCACCCATTCCCTCTCTGTCTGCACTTCTGTAAGCTGTGGGGTGACCACGTCTAAAAACGTGCTATCCACGAAACTCTCAGCCTCGTGGATGCACCTCAGTGACTCCAGCTGCCGCTCAAGCTCCGAAACTCGGAGCTCAGGTAGCTGCAGCTGGTGGCACTTCCTGCACACATGGTCGGTCAGAACGCAAGGAGCATCTGGGACTTCCCACATATTGCAGGCGGTACATAGCACAGGACTGAGCTGCCCTGCCATGCCTCTAGTTGAAAAAAAATCCTTACTTTAAGTTAAATACATAATTAAACTTTTTTAAAACTGTATGTATTTTAAACAAAAACTAGAACCCTTACCTTTCCTTAGCTTAATCTATTTTAAGCTAAAGGAAAAAAACTGGAGAAAAACACTTACCCACTACTCACCAATCAGCTCTCACCTGCTGAAGTCACTTTTTGAAGCTTCCCTGCACTCACGCTGGTTCTGATCTCTCCGCTGCTCTCTCGCACTGTCTTGTGATGTCACTCGTGTGATTTTCAACAAGAACCGACTGCAGGATGCTCTTCCCAGACTGCTTCACCTCGATGCTGACTGCAGGACACTCCTCCCAGACTGCTTCACCGCGATGCTGACTGCGGGATGCTCTTCCCAGACTGCTTCACCACGATGCTGACCGCAGGACACTCTTCCCAGACATGTTAAACTGCAATTCATGTGCGGCAGCTGATATAGTGCAAAACAGATCAATTTGGTTAAATACAGTACATAGTACTCTAGGCTGCCTCACCCCTCTTGCAATCCAGATTGCATCTACATTTATATTACACTCAACCTTTCCTGATACATACAGCCCAAGGGGTTTTACACTGGTTCCAGCTCCTCTGTGTACTATAGCAGGAAAACTATGGCCATCCCCCCCCCATTGAGCCTTAGTGGGAGCTGTCGCTACCTTTTGCTTTGGGTGGGGTCTTACAGGCCCTCAGGCTGTTAAAAGGCATGACAACTCTGTACAGATGCCCTGCAAATCAACAAAAACTGCTCTTCAAACACCAGGGGCTGGATTTTTAATCATGGGTCAGGAAGTGAACAAATGGGCTGGTTCCAGGTCCCAAGCTCCGCGTGGTGCGCTTTAGGCAGCGAAAGTAATTTTCATTACTTCAGCCAATTAAAGGCTAGGAAGCAGGCTGGCTGCCCAATCAGGAATGTCGGGTGGTTTCTGGATGCTGGAGGACCAATGGGAGGCCCTAGGGGATGCAGAGATTAGCAGCTCCACCCAGCCAAGGGATAAGGACAGGAAAGTTTATTTTGTTTCTTAAAAAGCCACAGCTGCCTGGCCATGATACTGGAGGGACAACCCCTCTCGGGTGTTAATGTTGTACATGCTGTGACAATTGAATGCTTGCTCTAGTTGTGATTAAGAGCAGCTGATACTAATTGGGGAAAGGTTCGGGCACATATATAAGAACCAGTTTCTACCTGTGGAGGTAGAGGCTGTGTGAAAGGGAAAAGTAGTCTGTACCTCCACAGGGTTTTGTGAATAAATCAATGTTGAAGACATACTGGCTCCAGCTTCCTCCTTTGGCAGATGGATGTTCAGCAACTTAACATAGGGGACGGCCATTGTTCGCCTCTGTGGTCTGGTGGTCATTATTGGTCCGGTTGGGGGAGGGCTCCTCGTGTGAACCATTGGGCCACCCACCCCTTTCCTGCCCTGAGCCCACCACGATGACCTGCATGTAGTCCATATCAATGTGGGCGGCCCACATTACTGACCGAAATCCAAGTTGGAGCAGGAACAGGGCCTTAATAGGCCCCTTAATTAAATGTAACTAACCTAAATTCCCTGCTTGCCGCTTGCTAGTGAGCAGCTGATACGACCCCCTTTAAGAATGGCTAAGGGTCAGGACTTGGTGGAGCTTGGAGGCCGATGGTACCCAATTGCACTCTGCCTGTTTCTGATCCAGTGCTGTTTAAAAATCCAGCCCCAGCAATCAATGTTTTAAACATCTCCAGGCAATGCACACTTTAGCCAATATCAGCCCATGCCTCAATTGTTCAGTCAAGCAAATCACAGGATTTCAGCTCACCAAGAACATTTCCTTATTAACATATTTTAGTATAAACTTCAAGCACAATTAATATGCATATCAGCAGAGGTCTGAAACCCACCCTTGAACAGTGCAGCAGACAATGTGAGAAACCTGGGATAGAAAGGAAACTCTTTCGAGTTATCAACAGTCACAGATTGCAACTCTTTCGAGTACAATCACAGTTCTTGGTTTCCGGGATTGGGACATGAACCCACAACCCTCTGATTCAAAGGCGAGGGTGCTATGAACTGAGCCACAGCTGACACCTCCTGGGATAGAAAGGAATGTGCATCGGATTTTAGACATTACGAAGTAGAAATGCCTAATGAGCTAGAAAAGGTACGTTCAGAGGCTGGTGGTGAAATGATGAAGAGGCACAGTGTGTAGGGGCTGTATTAGCATTAGAGACAGTAATACAGAGTGTGTCAGTGATTAGCAGTTTCAATCACATGACATAATTCAGTTTGATTTCTTTTTAGTGAATGCTGGAGTCAGTCATTATGTGAAGCTTTGTGTAGTTCTTCCACTTGCTATACCAGAAGCAGTGCTGATGCTGTCGTTGCTTCCCCAGGGCCTTCTGATTGAACGTCTCGGAAGGCGAGCGCTCATTCTTGGTGGTTACTCACTTATGGCCCTGTGGTGTGCTGTAATGACCATCACACTAACCTATCAGGTAAGATGATTCATATGTCATTTACAAGCATGAATTAATATCAAGGAGACAAAGTGAAATCCGTTTGATATTCTTATGTATTCAAGTAGATTTAGGTTCAAAACTTGGGGGTACAAATTCTGCTGTGCCACACCGAGAGAACTTGCACGCCAACGGGGGGGATTTTTACCCCTCCTTTGGTCTTGTCATTTAAAAGATAGCTAGTTTTGGAAACTAAAATGTGTCATTGGTATACATACCAGCCATTAGCAAGCTACAAGAACAGGTCAGAGGCTGGGAACTCTGCAGAGAGTAACTCACCTCCTGACTCCCCAAAGCCTGTCCACCATTTACAAGGCACGAGTCAGGAGTGTGATCGAACACCCTCCACTTGCCTGGATGAGTGCGGCTCCCACAACACTCATTCACGTTGTTGTTGTTGTTTGTGAGGCTGCTTTCTGTGCAAACTGGCTGTTGTGTTTGCCCACATAACAACAACAACAACAACTTGTATTTAGCATATAGCATCTTTGACATGAGGTGGAATCGTCCCAGATATGCACAAATTGCAGCAGCGGGCGGAAAAAAGGAAGTTTTACCTGCTGGCCGCAATGGCGGGTTTTCACGCCGTATCGTCCCATTCCCAGCGCTTCCTGCCTCATTAATTATGCACTCACAGGGAACGCCGGCTCACTGGCAGGCAGGCTCGGATTTGCCTGCCATGCTGTGACCTCAGTGCTTCCTCACTCCGGGCACCATATTTAAAGCACACCAGAGAGCAGCCTACTTCATGTCTTCAGACCAGGACTGCTCTGGGCACTGGATGGCATGACATGGTTATTAACAGAAGAAAAATATTACCATTTCCTGTTTTCTTGACAACAGTGAGCCCTGACTTCTGCATGTCACACTTGTCCTGACGTGTCCTGGGCCGGTGTGTTTTCCTGCCGATGTGGACGGTAAATTTGACATGGGGCGATGATTCCAGCAAGCAGGCAAGATGATGAGATGCAAATGCATCGAAATTAGGTTCCCAACGTTGGACAGTGGGAAGGGCAGCCCGCCGTTGATGGGCGGAGCGGGCTCTGGCTAGCTGGTTTCACGCTGACTTTTGGCCTTCCCACCATATTGTCCCCCCCACGCCCGCCTGCCTGCCATGGCCCTGCTGCCAATGGGAGTGGAAAATTCTGGTCATAATCAAGTGTTTCAAGATGCTTTATAACCTTGACTACACTTCAAAAGTAATCCATTAGTTGTGAAGCACTTTGAATCACTTTGAGGACACAGAAGTCTAAATGCATAGAGTACTAAATATTACCTATTTTTCCTCTGTGTGCAAAAAGGCAAGTATAAAACATAGTCAGGAGTGGAGATGACAAGATTGATATGAGTAAAGGAAGCCACTTATTCCAAGTTCAGTGAAATGCCACTGGAGAAATGTTGGTGTGTCACAAGTTCTCAAAGAACACTATATAAATTGCATTTACTTAGTTTGCAGTATTAACTGTACTAGAGTGACCTCCTATAGGAAAAAGAAACATTTACTTTCAATGGTTCACACATGCGATGTAATGGGTGGTAAAATATTGTGCAGGGTTTGGCTTTTCAAAGTGCTTCACTGTCAACGAGTTTACTCCTTGACCATTGATCTCCAGCGTTTTACGGTGAGGTCTATGAACAATCATCGAGCAAATAACAGCAATTGTAAAATGCCTGGCCCTCTACAACCTAATCAGACATTTGTTATACTCTACATATTATTGCCACATTACTCCAATTAAATTTTATGCTCCTCCCTCTCTGTTTTCCTCTACAATAACAGCAAAGAGGCAGAGTCCTCAAGTAGCACACCCCCCAGCATACCTCCTTTCACAGATGGTGTGAGTCAGCCAGTCCTCTTCACTCTGATAATGGGCAGGATTTTCCACACCCGCCCGCCATCGGGATCTTCCGGTCCCACCGCAAGTCAATGGACTTCTGGCTGGGGCTCCGCCTCGCCCGCGACAGGACCGGAAAATCCCGGCCAATGTCTCATTTCTGCCTCCTCTTTGCTTCCAACTCAACCACCCGCTGCCCCAACCCCCCCCCCCCCCACCCCCCCGCCCTCCCTGCCACTTCCACATAGGAACCTGTACTACAGATTGAAATTCTTAACTTAGTAAGCTCAAAAATTGATCGTGATGTCTGCTCAGTTTTAAATGATCAGAAATGCCGTGAATTCCTAATGACGCATTCTGTAACCTGCTGTCCTTTGGGTTTTTTGTTTGCAGGCTTCCTATTTCTGGGTGCCCTACATGACCATGACCTGTTTGTTTGCATTTATTCTGAGCTTCGGTCTGGGACCAGGTGGGTATATTCGTAATAAAGCACAAGTTAGTGAGTATTCACAAACAGAGCTTCAGCAGTTCTGATGACACCTTCCTTTTGCTTGAAGGCTGCTAGGTCAGCAAATTCATATGGATCAACTCACTCTTCGTGCCTGGTACCTAGAAAGAAGCATAGTTGCCTTGCACTGTGTTGTGCCTGGCACTCTGGAGTCTGTTTGATGTCTTTGGTTGTTTGCAAAACATGCCTGTTGGGAGAGGGGCATAAAATCCAAGCCCACAGAGTTCAAAAGCACAGAGGTTATAGCGAGCCTTTAAAAAACACTGGTTTGGCCCCAACTGGAGTATTGTACCAATTCTGGGGACCACACTTGAGGACAAATGTGAAAGCTTTAGACAGGGTACAGAAAAGATTTACAAGAACGGTTCCAGAGGTAAGGGACTTCAGTTACGCGGATAGATTTTTTAAAATGTAGAAGTGAAGATTGAGAGAAGATTTAATAGAGGTTCTCAAAATTGCGAGAGTTCTAAACAGAGTGGTTAAGAGAGAAATTGTTCCCATTGGTAGAAGGGGCAAGAACCAGAGCACACCAATTTAAGACGATTGGCAAAAAAAAATGGAGGCATGAGAAATTTTTTTTTTAACACCACAAGTGGTTAGGATCTGAAATGCACGGTCTGAGAGTGTGGCGGGGGCAGATTCAATCATGGCTTTCAAAAGGCAATTGGATAAGCACCTGAAGATGAAAACCTTTGCAGGATTATGGGGAAAGTGTGGAGGAGTGGGACTAGCTGAGTTGCAAATGGCCTCCTTCTGTACTGTTTAGGGTGAGAGTTGGCAGATATAATGCATGATTTTAGATGATGAAGGAATCCACAAGAAGCACTGTGCAGTTAATCTGATGTTCATTAGTAGCATAGGACAAAGAAGTCATAGGAGACAGTGGCCACAGAATGATCAAGTTTAACATGATCTGGCACATAAAGGTATCTTGACTAGAACTCAGGAACATTATGTAAAAGAGCTAGATTCAATGGAATGAGGGACAACTAAAGCAAATAGATTGGGGAAAGTTTATGGACAACTCTTGGATAGAAGACAAATAGAACACCTTTGAAAGGCGTAATGTTAAATATATTGCCAAAAGTAACAAGCTCAGGCTAAACAAATGTGACCCCAAATGGATCATCTCCTGCATAGAGAAAGGAGAAGGAGGCTTCTTGGATAAGTGCAAGAAATTGCAGATACATGTTAAAAAGTTCATCAAAGAAGCAAAGAGAAAAGAAAGCATTGAAGCTGAAGAAAGCACATCAAAAAACCCTTTCAGTACTGCAACAACAAGAGGACAATCAGAGAAGAAGTGAAAATCAGAAAAGATGTGAGCTAGCTTGAAACAAGGGATGAGCACAAAATACTAACTATTTTGAATTACTGTTTCCTCAAAGTATTCACAAAGGAAGATTTAAGCAACATACCCTCCCCAAACCCAGGTAAAACTGATGACTTTAGCCTGCCTTTGACATTATTTTTAATAAACAGGCTCCAAACAAATAAATCATAGTTTGTAACTGTATTTATCGGGAAGAGGTTTATAAAGCATTGATGATCATTATGAGGGAGTCATTGGACACTGGGACGATACCAGATGATTGGGAGCAGGCTGATGTGGCATGCATATTCAAAAATCTTTACAAAACAGAAACAGGCTACTGCAAAACCTTGCTTCCATTCAATGTAAAATAATGGAAATAATTATCAAGGGTAAATTTGGGAGCCATTAATACATTAACAATCTAGTAAACAACAGTCAACATGGATTCAGAAATGGAAGATCCTCCCAGAGCAATCTTGTCAACTTTGTTGAGGAAGTGATAACTGAAGTGGACTGTGCTAATCCCAATGGCATAGTTTGCCTCAACTCCAGTCCAAAGGACTTTTGATAAAGTTCAACAGAAAGACTATTGAACTCAAAAGTTGTAGGAATTCAGGGTAAACTCTAGGAATAGATAAGAAACTGGTGGAAGGGTAGGAAACAATGAGTGCTCAATAGGGGAGTTGGAGTAAAGAGAAATACTGAATGGACAAGAGCAAAATACTGCAGATGCTGGAAATCTGAAATAGCAACAGAAAATGCTGGAAATATTCAACATGTCTGGAAGTATCTGTGGGGAGGCAAACAGAATTAACCTTTCAGGTTAAGGACCTTTCTTCAGGGGCTCAGCTAATACAATTTTTAGCTTACGTAAATGGTCTGGAATCAGAAACTTATTGCAAAGTAGTCAGATATGAAGGTGGTGCCAAACTAGGCGAGACGGTGGAAATGGAAGAGGCAGCTCAGAAATTACAGAATGAGTTGGACAAGATATGTGAGTGGGTAGAACAATGGTAGTCCCACTTTTGGGACCAAAAGCAAGACGTGACCATATGAGTGGGCAGTGGGAGCCTGGGTAGCATTTTACTGGTGGCAGCCAATTTAGAGACCACCATCCAGTTGAGGACAGTGGCCCATCTCTCAGAGCTGCTGGCCCAATCCAAGGGCTGGAAGCATGGCAGTGCCAGTGATAGTTCATGTTAGGGTAAGATTTTTCATTTACTGAGCTTCGAAAAAATTCAATGGCTCAGCCCACACCATCTCTTTCCCAGAAGGCAGTGGAGGCTCGGTCATTGAATTTATTCAAGGCTGAGTTAGGTTGATTTTTGATAGACGGGGGAGTCGGGGTTGTGGTTGGGGTGTGGTGTGGGGTTGGGAAAGGGGGGGTGTGGACAAGAAGGTGGAGCTGTGACCACAACTGTATCAGCCATGTTCTTGTCGAATGACGGAGTGGGCTCGGGCAGGGAGACCTACTCCTGCTCCTAAGTACTAAGTTCCTATGTGGTGGGTCCAGGTGGGCAGGCAGGCAATGGGGATAGAGGAGTAGAACATCCAGCAATGGTGCTGTAGCCCCAGGGGCAGATATTGCCATGGGCATGGCAGGGGTGGCACTTCTTGGGCCATGGTGTGGCCATAAAGGAGGCCCTTCCCTACCTGGAACCCGCTGGGAGGCCTGTCAACGCAGCTGAGAATAAAGTTGAAAGAAACCTACAAGTCCCCTTAGAGCCATTGGTTGGACATGGTTAGCAATCAACAAAGTCAATTGAATACACATACCAAACAGTCGAATATAAGTCAGAGGAGGTAATGACTAAAAGTCCCCTTTATAGACCACACTAATGCACTTTATTCTGGTGGCTGAAGCTGCTGACTGCCTGTCAACCATTACAAATATGCTCTGATCCAGGGAAATAGGGCAGGATTGGAATGGATTTGGAGGGACAAGGGGAAGTCAGGGACTATGCTCCTCTTTGTTTCTCCTTCCTTCTGTTTAAAAAAAACCCCTCTTGGCCTGTGGTCAGTGTCTCCCCATAGCGAAACACCTAAGATCAGTAACTAGGCAGTGTGGGCAGTTGTAAATCTAAAACCATGTGCTTGTACATAGTGCCAGTGTCGGTGTTCCCAATCAGCACCACTGTAGCACAAATAGGTATAACTATCCTTTTAAATTTGCTCATGAACATACATCACCAAGTCTCCATCTTATACAAGCTGGATATTCTCAATGTAAATGGCAACAAGCTCTCTGTGAGTTGGTATCACAATCTCGCAATTTAATTTCCTGATGTTTCTTATCCAGAGATTAACTAAAGGATTAATGCCAGTTGCCTCAATGACTGCAATCTCCTTGTATGATCCATTTAGAATGGAATATTTTTAATGTGTTGTGCTTATGTTTCACCCAGGGGGTGTGACCAACACTGTGACAGGGGAGCTGTTCACACAATCCACACGCCCTGCTGCATACACGATCGGTAGTTCCATGAACTGGATCAGCTTCTTCTTTATCGGTCTAATATTCCCCATGATTGTGGTAAGTACCTTCAGGCAGACTTAGTCAACCCATCAAGCCTTTTATCCACTGAAAGCCATTTACCAAAACCCCCACCACCTATTCCACTACACTCCCACAGCAAACCATGGAACACCCTATAGGTGGGTAGGGTGTAGTGGAATAGGTCAGGGGTATGGCAGAAAAGGGCGAGGGATACGGCGGAATAAGGTGAGGGCGTGGTGGAATAGGGGGGGGCATGGCGGAATAGGGCGGGGGGGGCATGGCGGAATAGGGCGGGGGGCATGGTGGAATAGGGCGGGGGGCATGGCAGAATAGGGCGGGGGGGCATGGCGGAATAGGGCGGGGGGCGTGGCGGAATAGGGCGGGGGGCGTGGCGGAATGGGGGTGTGTGGCGGAATAGGGCGGGGGGCGTGGCGGAATAGGGCGGGGGGCGTGGCGGAATAGGGCAGGGGCGTGGCGGAATAGTGGGGGTGTGTGGCGGAATAGGGCGGGGGGGCGTGGCGGAATAGGGTGGGGGGGGGCGTGGCGGAATAGGGCGGGGGGGTGTGGCAGAATAAGGGGGGGCGTGGCGGAATAGGGCAGGGGGCGTGGTGGAATAGGGCGGGGGGGCGTGGCGGAATAGGGCAGGGGTGTGGCGGAATAAGGCGGGGGGTGTGGCGGAATAGGGCGGGGGGTGTGGCAGAATAAGGGGGAGTGTGGTGGAATAGGGCGGGGGGCGTGGCGGAATAGGGCGGGGGGCGTGGTGGAATAGGGCGGGGGGGTGTGGCGGAATAGGGTGGGGGGTGTGGCGGAATAGGGTGGGGGGTGTGGCGGAAAAGAGCGAGAGGTGTGCAGAATAGAGCAAGGGGTGTGGCTGGGCATGGGGGGTGTGCCTAAATAGGGCGAGTGGCGTGGCGGAATAGGGCGAGGAATGTGGCAGAATAAGTGTTGTAGGGTGGCCGAGTTGTACTATCAGTGATAGAGTTGATCTGCAGACAGTTCTTGGTTGGAAACATTCAGTTTATTTACAATACACTCAGCAGCAACTACACGTGTGCTTTCAACTCCAAATCTATCTTAACACTGACTGCTGAGGTAGCCCGTGCTACTATGCTATTGGTTACTACAGATCATGTGATCTTGCCTAACAAGTATTTTTAAAGGTACATTACACACTATATAAAACCATAATTATTACATTCCTCCCCTTTTAACTCGGCTGTACATATTATATTTACAAGTACATATTTTTCCAGACAACATAATATTTACACTGGGTAAGGAATTTACAAGTTCAGTCTTTCAGGTGGTTTCCTGGTACGTGTGGAATGTCGCAGCTCCACAACTTCAGATTCTTTGTCAGGAACCTCCTTTTCTGGAGTTGCCTGAACATCAGGTGCTTCAGTGGGCACTTGCAGTTCTGTAAGCTCAACTCTTACAGGAACATCAGACATGTCAGTCCTGGGTTGAGTATCCTCAGCAGGAAACACAGACCCGGTCATGATCACTAGTGGAACCAAATCTTGGTGATTTGTCTCTCTCTTCCTTAAATGGTCCACATGTTTACGGATGATCCGGCCTTCCACCTCCATGTGGTAAGATAGAGGTCCAGTCACCGCACTTATTTCACCCGGTAACTACTTTGGTCCTTCCCCGAAGTTCTTCACGTATACCGGCTCTCCCACCGTAAATTTCCTCTCGAGATTATGCCAGTCGTGTCTAGTTTTCTGGCTTCCCTGACTCCTTTCCTCCTTTCCCTCTAAATTCGGCATTATTAAGCTCAATCTCGTTCTGAGACTACGTTTCAACAATAACTCCACAGGTGTGACACCTGTTGTTGTGTGAGGGGGAGTCCTGCAATGAAATAGAAAGCGTGCTGGCTTGTTTGTCAAGTAATCGCCAGTTAGCTTTCTCATGCCTGCCTTGAACGTTTGAACTTCCCTTTCGGCCAGTCCATTTGAGGAAGGGTGGTATGGTACACTTTCCACATGAGTAATACCGTTGAGGCTGATAAACCGCCGAAACTCAGCGCTTGTAAATGCCGTGCCATTATCGGAAATGGCTACTTCTGGTAGTCCGTGAATGGCAAAACTCTGACATAGTTTCTCAATTGTAGAGGCCGACATTGGTGACATCACCTCATATACGTCCAACCATTTTGAATGGGCATCGACAATGAGCAGAAACATTGTTCCCCGGGAAGGTCCAACATAATCAACATGTGACAGCACCCAGGGTCTACCTGGCTACTCCCATGGGTGTAATGGAGCTGTCACTGGCAACTTTTGCAGTTGCTGTCATAGCACACAATGCTTTACTAAACTCTCTATTTCGTCATCCATCCCAGGCCACCATAGATAGCTGCGTGCTATGGTCTTCATTTGGGAAATTCCTGGATGGGCCCTGTGTAGTTCAATTCAAAGTGGCTCCCTCCCCATTGGAGGAACTATCACTCGTGCTCCCCACAATCCTGGCTGGTTATATCATGTCTTCTGTTGAAGTACGATTTCATTTCATCAGATACGACTCCTGTGACCAAACAGCACTTGTTCTCCGACTTGAGATAGGACTGGGTCCTGACTTGTCCAGTCTCTGATCTGTCGAGCACATACCTGCGAGGAATCTAATAAATTTAACAGTACAACAAGTTCCTGTGGAACTGGAACATACTCATCATTTTCTTGTAAAGGCAAACGGCTAAGGGCATCGGCATTTGGGATTTGATTGCCAGGCCTATGTACGAAAGTGTATTTGTATGCTGCCAGAATTAAACCACAGCATTGTATTCTTGCTGAGGTTATGGGTGGTATAGCCTTGTCCTCACCAAACATTTCTAGCAATGGTTTGTGATCTGAAACGATTGTAAAATGACGGCTGTGTACATACTGGTGAAATTTCTTGCCACCAAAATGCTGGAGAGGCCTTCTTTCTCTATCTGCGAGTATCCCTTTTCCGCTGTGGTGAGCGTTCTTGATACGTAACCTATTGGCCGTTCCGAGCCATCGTTCATCCGATGAGAGAGCACTGCTCCCACTCCGTAGGGAGATGTGTCACATGTCATCACCGGTCATAATGCACAAATAAATTGGACGTGTGCAACAATAGTTCACCTTGATGAAAGCTTCTTATTGAGGCACCTGCTATGACCAACATTGGTCCTTTTTTGAGTAGAGAATGCAGGAAGCCAGCGCTTTAGATAAATTGTGTAAGAACCGCCCATAATAGTTGATTATTCCTAGCAATGATTTGAACTCTGAGGCATTCTTTGGTGCAGAGCCCCTCTTATGGCTGTCACTTTCTCCTCAACTGGGTGGAGGCCCTGTGAATCTACCCAGTGAATCAAATAGCTCCCTCACTTGGAATGTGCACTTTTCTTTTTTCAAATGCACTCCAGCTTGCAAGAAATGTTTTAAGACTTCTTCTAAGTTTGCCAAATGCTCTTTTTCAGTGAATCCTGTCACCAATACATCGTCTAAATAGACTACAACCTGGGGCAGTCCCTGCAGTAAGCTTTCCATTGTTCCGCCGGAAGGCAATCGTGTAAATTGATACAACCCTTTGTGGGTATTAATTGTGACAAATTCCCAGGAGGCATTATCCAACTCTAGTTGTTGATAAGCATGACTCATGTAAAGCTTTGTGTACATTGTCCCTTCTGCCAGCTTGGCATACAGGTCTTCGGTTTTTGGATTGGGGTGCCCGTCTAGCCTGACCACTTTATTAACTGTCAGTTTGTAGTCTCCACAAATTTGATGCTTTGGTCGGGTTTAAGGACGAGGGCTATGGTTGCTGCCCATTCTGAGAACTGAACGGGTTGTACAACGCCCAGTTTCCCTAGTCTGTTCAGTTCAATGTTGACTTTTTCTCTCAGGGCATATGGCACTGGTCTTGCCTTCATGAAGCGAGGGGTTGCTTCTGGATCCACATGAATCTTGGCCTGCAGGCCCTGGATTTTCCCCAGTTCATCATTGAAAATGGTGGTGTGATTTCTAAGTAGCTCTGGTGGCCCACTTGCTCTCAACTGGAAAATTTCAGCCTATTCTAACTTAATCTCCTTTAACCAATTTCGCCCCAGGAGGCCTGGCCCTTCACCTGCTACCACCATCATGGGTAGCTGTGCTGATTGGCTTCCATAATGGGTGGTTATTCTGCTTATGCCTTTTACTTGAATGTTTTCACCCATATATATTTTTAGCTTGTCATCTGTTTCTTCCAAACTTAGTTGATGTTCACCATTATTCAAATGTCTGAAGGTATGTTCCCCAATTACTGTAGTGGAAGCTCCCGTGTCCACTTCCATTCTAACAGTGACAAATATTAGTTCTGTCTTTCCAACTTTCAGATTAAACAAGGAGTGAATGTCTGAATTTGTTGTTTCAGGCTCTTCGACATTGTAGATTTCATTGGGCTTCTTCTTTTGTTTACAAGCCTGCTTGAATCTTTCCTTGCACTGCCTCATCATATGTCCATTTCTATGACAATAGTAGCATTTGATTTTTTTTAAACTGCCAATCGCTAAAAGACCGATTTGATTGTTTTCACCGCTATTAAAATTATTCTTAAATTTTGCTATTTTTCTTTATTCTTTGGCTAGTGGGGGCTGTTTCCTGCTTCTCAGCAGAATCTCGCTTTTTTGCGCCTCTTTCAGCTGAGGTTTCCCGCCCGATGTGGAGGACGGCACCATTTTGCTCACCCTGTATGGCTTTTGAATCTCTTACTGCGCTTTCCGTGGCCAGCGCTATCTCTAGCACTTTCTTGAAATCCAGATTCACTTCGGACAGTAATCTTTTCTGAAGTATCCTCATTCACATCACACATAGAAACTAGGAGCAGGAGTAGGCCATTCGGCCCTTCGAGCCTGCTCCGCCATTCATTATGATCATGGCTGATCATCCAACTCAATACCCTGCTCCCGCTTTCTCCCCGTACCCTTTGATCCCTTTCGCCCCAAGAGCTATATCTAACTCCTTCTTGAAAGCATACAATGTTTTGGTCTCAACTACTTTCTGTGGTAATGAATTCCACAGGGCTCACCACTTTCGGTGAAGAAATTTCTCCTAAATGATCTCTGAGCATATCATTCAGAGTCGTACTAAACTCACAATGTTCTGTTAGCTGCTTCAAGTTTGTCACGTAGCATGCAATTGTCTCACCCGGGGTTCTATTTCGCAAATTAAACCTGAACCTCTGATTCATCACTGAGGGCTTGAGTTGAAAGTGACCCTTCACGAGGCCCACCAATTCATCTAAATTCTTAGAATCTGGGGCACTAGGTTCCGTCAAACTTCGAATCAAGCTGTAGGTTTTGCTCCCACAAGTACTCAAGAGGATCGCTCGCCTCTTCTTTTCCCCTGTAATCTCATTTGCTTGAAAAAATAACGTGAAGCATTCTAAGTATTGAGACCAATCGTCTGTGGCAGGTTCGATAGGATCAATTCTCCCAAATTGTGGTATTTTGAGAGAGGATAACTTCAATTCTAACGGAGCTTGCTACTTACAATCACCGGGCGAGGTACAGTGTCGATTTCTTTTTAACTTGATTTCTTCTGTTCAATCCTGTTTTATCCTCGTCGCCAGTTTGTTGTAGGGTGGCCGAGTTGTACTATTAATGATAGAGTCATTCTGCAGACACTTCTTAGGTGGAAACATTAAGGTTATTTACAATATACTCAGCAGCAACTACACGTGTGCTTTCAACTCCAACTCTATCTCTACATTGACTGCTGAGGTAGCCCGTGCTACTCTCCTGTTGGTTACTACAGATCATGTGATTTTGCCTAATAAGTATTATTCTTAAAGGTACATTACATACTAAATAAAACCATAATTAGTACAGTAAGGCGGGGGATGTGGCGGAATAGGGCGAGGGGTGTGGCGGAATAGGGCGAGGGGTGTGGCGGATTAGGGCGAGGGGTGTGGCGGAATAGGGCGAGGGGTGTGGCGGAACAGGGCGAGGGGTGTGGCGGAACAGGGCGAGGGGTGTGGCGGAACAGGGCGAGGGGTGTGGCGGAACAGGGCGAGGGGTGTGGTGGAACAGGGCGGGGGGTGTGGCGGAACAGAACGAGGGGCGTGCTGGAATAGGGCGAGGGGTGTGGCAGGATAAGGCAGGGGGTGTGGTAATAGGGTGGGAGTGTGGTTGAAGAGGTGGGCTGGAAGAGTGGTGGAATTGGTGGGTGGCTCTCTCTCCCCCATCCCCCTGTGTTATTCTTCAATGTACAATGTTTGTTTTACATGTGCTCAGTGCTGTGTGGGTTTGCTTGGCAGGAGGGACTACAGCAGTTTTGTTTCATCATCTTCCTGGTTGAGTGCCTCCTGGTGACACTGTTCATATATATCGTCTTACCTGAAACTAAAAATAAGTCCTTCCTGGATATCGAGAAGGAATTTCGAGCCCGGAATTTCAAGAGTGGAATAACAGAGGCCGTCAACAGAAACATGCTAGTGTCAAGTTGTTAAAAACCTTAATTGGTATCCAAAAAAACAGCACAACTGCAGCCTGTCACACTGTTAAGGAGCCTGGAAAATTGCCCCATTAAAGCGTCGCAAAATGTCCCTTCCGTACTTGTGCAATATTTCAGCCCCTCTGCAGAAGGGAGAAATTGTTAATGCCTTATTTGAGTGAGTTCAGCTGGAGTCGCCACCTCCTGGAAAACTGGGATCAGTAATTTCATGGACAGTGTGAAGGTTTTGATTTGAATTGAATGTGGCGGCACTATATAACACACACAGACCTGATAGTCAGTCAGACACTGATTACAAGATGATTTAAAAACTGGAAGTGAAGCTTAGTTCAAAAAATCATGGCCAAAGTATAAACATTATTAAACTTATATTCCAGTAGAATTTTTAAAGTTTTTACCCAGAGAACTTGTAACTACTGATACAAATAATATTATGAACATATAAAATTAAAGTTGGTTTCTGATCCTAGTATCTCTTCTATAGAACAGATTGCTTTACACACACACACACAAATACTGAGAGTGGTCTCTGAACCACTTTGCCCTGGTTCTACTCAATTACAAATCTCCTGCTAAAAGCACATAACCAAACTCTGGAATTGGTCGGAATGAGTTGGTCCTTCGTTAAGGGGCAATGAAATGCTTTCCAATTTTGCAGAGCAAATGATAGGGTTTTTGCCTGAACCTTACTTTATTATGCTTATTGCCATAAAGTGTGAATTTCAAATACTGGTTAATATGCAGTAGAATCATACAACATTGAAGCAGGCCATTCAGCCCATTGTGTCTGTGCAGGCTCTTGGTAAAACCTATCCAACTGGTCCCACTCCCTACCCTGTTCCCAATAGTTTTGCAATTTCTTTTTTCCGTGTTCAAGTATTTGGAGGCCTTGTGGTGCAGTGGTACTGTCCCAGCTTCTGAGCTGGAAGCTCCAGGTTCAAGTCCTACTCCTGGACTTGCTGGCTAAAGAAAGTGTTTTCACAACATGGCCAAAACAGATATCAACTTGTAAGTCCTTCCAACACACACCAATGGCAGGTGGTAGGAGTGGGAAAGATTCCTGGTCAACCATGTGATGGAAAGAAATTGGAGCCTCTACCATCGCTAAAGGTTACTACACAAGATAATAGCACATGCTGTAGGGGGTAACGTAAGAGCATGGATAAAGAATTGGTTAGCTAACAGGAAGCAGGGGCAAGCTGTAACTAGTGGAATGCCATAGGGATCAGTGTTGCAGCCTCAACTATTTACAATCTATTTCAACGACTTGGCTGAAGGGACCGAATGTATGGTAGCTAAATTTGCCAATGACACCAAGACAGTAAGTTGTCAAGAGGAGGTAAAGAGCCTGCAAAGGGATATAGATAGGTTAAGTGAGTGGGCATATTTGATAAGTGGAACATAATGTGGGAAAATGTGAACTTGTCCACTTTGGCAGGAAGAATAGAAAAGCAGCTTATTATTTAAATGGAGAGGGATTATAGAACTCAGTGGTACAGAGGGATCTAGGTGTCCTGGTACATGAATCACAAGAAGTTAGTATCCAGGTAAAGCAAGTGATTAGGAAGGCAAATGGAATGTTGGGGTTTATTGCAAGGGGAATGGAATATAAAAGTAAGGAAGTTTTACTACAGCTGTACAGGGCCTTGTTGAGACCACATCTAAAGGAGTGGTGCGGGAAAGAGGGGTTCCATTTTGTGGGGCACTGGCATCAGTATTGGAACAGGAGGGATCTGTACCATTGGGATGGTTTCCACCTGAACCGATCTGGGACCAATGTTCTAGCGAAAAGGGTAAATAGGGTGGTCAACAGGACTTTAAACTAGAAAGTGGGGCGGGCGGGCGATGGGGGAGGGGGGGTGGGGTGGGGAGCGAGGGTAAAACTCCAAGAAGTATGACTAATGGGAAACAAAGCAGCAGGTTAGCATGTGGGGGGGTGGATTCAACTTCATGGAAAGTTATGAAAAAACTGAAAAGAAAGGAGAGCCCAGGAGAGGCTATTAAAGTCTCCAGAACACAAAATAGGACAGAGTGTTTGGAAAGGGCAAGGAATCTAACTTCAAGCACATCAGATAAAGGGCCAACAATGAGAAAGGGGACGCAAAATACAGGACTGAAGGTGTTGTATCTGAATGCACGCAGTATACGAAATAAGGTCAATGAGCTTGTGGCGCAGATTGAAATTGGCAGGTATGATGTGCTGGGCATCACGGAGACACGGCTGCAAGGGGATCAGGACTGGGAGCTAAATATCCAAGGATATACATCCTATTGAAAAGATAGGCAGGTTGGCAGAGGGGGTGGGGTTGCTTTGTTAGTAAGAAATGAAATTAAATCGATATCAAGAAATGATGTAAGGTCAGATGATGTAGAATCTGTGTGGGTAGAGTTGAGGAACCGCAAAGGTAAAAAAAACCATAATGGGAGTTATGTACAGGCCTCCGAACAGTAGTCAAGATGTGGGGCACGAGATACACCAGGAGATAGAAAAGGCGTGTAAGAAAGGCAAGGTTACAGTGATCATGGGGGATTTCAATATGCAGGTAGACTGGGAAAATCAGGTTGGTAGTGGATCCCAAGAAAAGGAATTTGTGGAATGTCTACGAGATGGCTTTTTGGAGCCCACTAGGGAACAGGCAATTCTAGATTTAGTGATGTGTAATGAGGCAGATTTGATAAGGGAGCTTAAGGTGAAGGAACCTTTAGGAGGAAGTGACCATAATATGATAGAATTTACCCTGCAATTTGAGAGGAAAAAGCTGGAATCAGATGTAACAGTATTACAGTTGAATAAAGGCAACTACAGAGGCATGAGGGAGGAGCTGGCCAGAATTGACTGGGAGATGAGCCTAGCAGGAAAGACAGTGGAACAGCAATGGCAGGAGTTTCTGGGAGTAATTTGGGAGACACAGCAAAAATTCATCCCTAGGAAGAAGAAGCATACTAAAGGGAGGACAAGGCAACCATGGCTGACAAGGGAAGTCAGGGACAGCATAAAAGCTAAAGAGAAAGCATACAATGCGGCGAAGAGCAGTGGGAAACCAGGAGATTGGGAAGCCTACAAAGACCAACAGAGGACAACTAAAAAAGAAATAAGGAGGGAGAAGATTAAATATGAGGGTAAACTAGCCAGTAATATAAAAGAAGATCGCAAGAGTTTTTTTTAGAGATATAAAGGGTAAGAGAGAGGCAAAAGTGGACATTGGGCCGCTGGAAAATGACGCTGGAGAAGGTGGGGAACAAAGAAATGGCGGAGGAACTGAATAGGTACTTTGCGTCAGTCTTCACAGTGGAAGACATGAGTGACATCCCCAAAGTTCAAGAGAGTCGGGGTGGGGGGTAGAGGTGAGTATGGTGGCCATTACCAAGGAGAAGGTGCTAGGAAAACTGAAAGGTCTGAAGGTGGATAAATCACTTGGACCAGATGGATTACACCCCAGAGTTCTGAAGGAGATAGCTGAAGAGATAGTGGAGGCGTTAGTGATGATCTTTCAGGAATCACTGGAGTCAGGGAGGGTCCCAGAGGACTGGATAATCGCTAATGTAACCCCCCTTTTTAAGAAGGGAGTGAGGCAAAAGACGGGAAATTACAGGCCGATTAGCCTGACATCGGTCGTTGGTAAGATTTTAGAGTCCATTATTAAGGATAAGATTTCAGAATACTTGGAAGTGCATGGTAAAATCGGGCAAAGTCAGCATGGTTTCATCAAGGGGAGGTCATGCCTGACTAATCTATTAGAATTCTTTGAGGAGGTAACGAGTAGGTTAGACAAAGGAGAGCCAATGGATGTTATCTACTTGGACTTCTAGAAGGCCTTTGACAAGGTGCCGCACAGGAGGCTGCTCAGTAAGATAAGAGCCCATGGTGTTAGAGGCAAGGTACTAGCATGGATAGAAGATTGGCTGTCTGGCAGGAGGCAGAGAGTGGAGATAAGGGGGTCCTTCTCGTGATGGCGGCCGGTGACTAGTGGAGTTCCGCAGGGGTCAGTGTTGGGACCACAACTTTTCACTTTATACATTAATGATCTAGATGAAGGAACAGAGGGCATCCTGGCTAAGTTTGCAGATGATACAGAGATAGGTGGAGGGACAGGTAGTATTGAGGAGGCGGGGAGGCTGCAGAAGGATTTGGACAGGTTAGGAGAATGGGCAAAGAAGTGGCAGATGGAAGACAACATGGGGAAGTGTGAGGTCATGCACTTTGGTAGGAAGAATAGAGGTATAGACTATTTTCTAAATGGGGAGAGAATTCAGAAATCTGGAGTGCAAAGGGACTTGGGAGTCCTAGTCCAGGATTCTCTTAAGGTTAACTTGCAGGTTGCGTCGGTAGTTAGGAAGGCAAATGCAATTTTGGCATTTATTTCGAGAGGACTAGAATATAAAAGCAGGGATGTGCTGCTGAGGCTTTATAAGGCTCTGGTCAGACCACATTTAGAATATTGTGAGCAATTTTGGGCCCCGTATCTCAGGAAGGATGTGCTGGCCCTGGAGAGGGTCCAGAGGAGGTTCACGAGAATGATCCCAGGAATGAAAGGCTTAACATATGAGGAACATTTGAGGACTCTGGGTCTATACTCGATGGAGTTTAGAAGGATGAGGGGGGATCTGATTGAACCTTACAGAATACTGAAAGGCCTGGATAGAGTGGACGTGGGGAAGATGTTTCCATTAATAGGAGAGACTAGGACCCGAGGGAACAGCCTCAGAGTAAAGGGAAGACCTTTTAGTGAGGAGAAACTTCTTTAGCCAGAGAGTGGTGAATCTATGGAATTCATTGCCACAGAAGGCTGTGGAGACCAGGTCATTGAGTGTCTTTAAGACCGAGATAGATAGGTTCTTGATTGGTAAGGGGATCAAAGGTTACGGGGAGAAGGCAGGAGAATGGGGTTGAGAAACTTATCAGCCATGATTGAATGGCAGAGCAGACTCGATGGGCCGAATGGCCTAATTTCTGCTCCTATTTCTTATGGTCTTATATTGTGTACAATTTTGGTTTCCTCTCATCTGGACCTGGAAAAATTTATTAATTTTGCTTCCAATTTCCACCCCTCTACATCACTTTCACGTGGTCCATCACTGACACTTCCCTTCCCTTCCTTGGTCTCTCTGTCTGAAATTCTGGTGATAGACTATCCATCAATATTTCTGTCGCTTGCCATTTCAACACACCACCCTGCTCTCATGCCCATATGTCTGTCCTTGGCCTGCTGCAATGTCCTAGTGAAGCTCAACGCAAACTGGAGGAACAGCACCTCATCTTCCGATTAGGCAAACATTGAGTTCAACAACTTCAGACCATGAACACTCTCCCCCATCCCCACCCCTTTTTGATCCCCATTTTTCAAATATTTATTTTTAAAATTTTTGTATATATATTTTTATTCCCACTTATTTAAAAAAAATATTTCCATTTTTATTCATTGTTTTATCCCCACCTTTCAGCCCATTTCGATCTTTTTTCCCACACCGTCCCCTCCCCTCACCCCACCCCCACTAGGACCATCTGTCACTGGCTCATTCTGCTTTCTACGCTTAGGGTCACCACTAGCACCTCCTTTAGCCAGCATCACCACCATCAACACCCCTTCGACCTTTTGTTTATGACATCTTTTGCAATCTATCCCTTGCCTCCACCTTTTACTGGCCTTCTATCCAGCTTCACCTGTCTCACCCCACCCCCCTTTAAACAGTATATATTTCACCACATTTTTACTTCTCTTTAGTTCTGAGGAAGAGTCATACGGACTCGAAATGTTAATTCTGTCTTTCTCTCCACAGATGCTCTCAGACCTGCTGAGTTTTTCCAGCACTTTTTGTTTTTGTTTTGGTTTCCTTATTTGATAAAGGATATAATTGCATTAGTGTTAGGAACTAGAGATAGTCTAAGTAAGTTATATTTGCATTTGTGGGTGTTAGGAATGAGTTTTAGCTTTAAGTTTCATTTGAATGTCTGCATTTGTATGTTAAGAAAGGGGGGAACTTGAGTTTTCATTTCACTTTAAAGGATGCCTGCATTTTAATGAGATTTTACTCTGGAAGGGAAGTTAGAACAAACTCAAGGTAGGAAAAACTGTGCTGTTGCTAGCTACAGACATCCAGAGAGAGGGACCCACATAGACAGAGGAAAACAGAAAAGTTGTTTTGGTTCAGCTGGAAGGAGTTGCCAGCAGAAGCAGCACAGGAGAGGGATAGATAGCAAGTCCCAAACTAAAGTTGAAACTCGGAGCCAGGAGGAGCTGGACAGGAGAGGGAACTGCAGAAAGCAGATTTCCCATAAGAACCGGAGAAGGTCCCAGACACCAGGGAGTGAGAAAGTAAAAGAAAGTTCCAAGACCTTCTAGTTAAAAGAAAAGAACAGGAATCTGGAAAAGGTCCTGTTCAGTGGAAGTGAAGGCAAGGAGCAGAGAGGAGGGCTCCAAGCTTAAAGGGAGAAAGCTGCAGGATGCAGGCTTAAAGTAAAATAGGCTTGTGAGAAGCCAGAAGATCCAAGGAGACAGCCGAAAGTCTGTAACCCTTTACTATGGGCACGTGAAGCTGTTGCCATGGCTGAGTTTCTGAGAGAGGGTGCATGGAAAGCAAAACTTGAATGCACTGGTAATGCAAGGGAAAGGAACGTTGGAAAGAGAGTTCGAAATCCTGGAGGTGAACCCTTGTGGAAGGCATCCGAGAGAAAGTGTCGTTTGGGTGAAGATTCCAAAGTGGTTCCTTCGAGAGTGGAGATTGGAAACCCTCGTGTGAAAGACAGAGTTCAGTGAGACTGGTTGGCTCATGGTATGACAAGCGTCTGAGGGAGTTGATGAGAGATCCATAGCATCTGATTGAGGTGGCATCTGCCACCTGGTTTCAGAGTCTGGTGCGTCTGGCCACAGGTTGCCTATGGTTTACATGGACTGTGTACTTACTGTGAACATGAGAGTAAAATATAGTTTTTGTAACTTGTGTTATCCTTATGAAACTGAATATATCTGTAAAGGTATAGGTGTGGGTGAAGGAGTATTGTAATATAGTTCATCTTTTCTTGTTTAATGTATGTTTTATTCTTTTGTTAAAAGTTTATCCGCTGACTCTGTGACCCTGTTCAGTCTTCGCGTTTCTAAACAAAAAATAAAAGTTAGGATCTATGAAGCCGGGTTTTGCCCTGGGATCTGACTTGTCCAGTAGTAACATCAGCAGGGATCATAACAATTTGAAGCAGTTCAGAGAAGGTTCACTCGACTCATACCTGGGATGAAGGACTTATCTCATGAAGAATGTTTGAACAGGTTGGGCCTGTGTCCATTGGAGTTTAGAAGAATGAGAGGTGATCTTACTGGAACATATAAGATCCTGAGGGGACTTGATAGGGTGGAGGCCAGGAGGATGCTTCCTCTTGTGGGGGAGACGAGGGGACACAGTTTAAAAATAAGGGACCTCCCTTTTAAGACAAAGATGAGGAGAAACTTTTTTTCTCTCAGAGGTGTTAGTCTGTGGAATTTTCTTCCCCATAGAGCAGTGGAGGTTGGGTCATTGAATATATCCAAGGCTGTGTTAGGATTTTGATCGACAAGGAAGTTAAGGGTTATGGGGAGGCAGACAGGAAAGTGGAGTTGAGACCACAATCAGATCAGCCAGATCTTACTGAATGGTAGAGCAGGCTCAAGGGACAAATGGCATACTCCTGCTTCTAAATCCTATGTTCCAATCTTTCACTATCTATAGCCCCAGGCTACAGCATCCATGTAAAAGTATATGTTGCCATAGCAACTCAGACAGCTTTGGGGGCCAATTGGCTGGACAGCAGGTGTGGATCAGATTGGTGCCAACCGCACGGAGTTCAATCCCTGCTTCAGCTGGAGTGGACTCGGGACCTGCCTTCTTGCCTTACGTGTGTTAGAGGTCGTGGCACCTTGAGTCAGAGCTGCCTTCGGTCAGAGAACTGAAAAAACATTGAAGCATTTATCTAAATATTTTTCTTTTTGAACGTTATTATTGAATCTGCTCCCATTACCCTTTAAAAGCAATGTATTCCAGGTCATCACAACCTGTTGTGTAATTGTTTTTTTTTTAACCACGTGTCACCCTGGTTCTTTTTGCCAACCTCCTTAAATCTGCCTCCCCTGGTTACTGGACAATCTGCTACTGGAAACAGTTTCTCCTCACTTACTCTCATAAAACCTACCATGATCTTGAACACCTCTGTTAAATTTCCCCAAACCCCTTCACCTCTGAGAAGAACAATTCCTGTTTCTCCAGTCTGTCTGTGTAATTGCAGACCCTCATCCTTGGTACCGTTCTAGTAAATCTCTTCTCCACCCTCTCCAAGGTTTTGACATTCTTCCTAAAGCGTGGTGCCTAAAATTGAACACAATGTTCCAGTCCAGTTGTAAAGATTTAGCACATCTTTCTAGCTTGTATTCTCGACGTCTCTTTTAATAAAGCCAAGGATCCCTTATGCTAAACAGCCTTCTCAATTTATCCTGCCACTTTCAAAGATTTGTCTACATACAGTCCCCTAATCTCTCTGTTTCTACACCCCAATTAAAATTGGACCATTTGATTTCTGTTGCCTCTCCTCATTCTTCCAACCAGAGTGAACTACCTCACACTTCTCTTGGTTAAATTGCATTGGTCATGAATCAGCCTATGTCACCAGTCCATCTAAGACCTCCTGAAATCTCCAACCATCCTCCTCACTGTTTACCACTTTCAGACAATTTTCAAAGTATCGAACCCATACTTTGCAGAAATCTTTAACTGTTGAGTGGCCAGAACTTTCCTTGTTTATAATTCTTGTATACAGTTGAGTATGGTGGGTAGAATTTAATGACTGCCCTGGGAGTGGGCTGGGAGGTGGAGGGGCTGTATAATTGGGTGGGGAGGTGCAGGGTGGAAAGACCATCGCATTCCCAGCTCCATTCGATTGAACCAGGGATGGGGAATGTCAAGGTCGGCCTTCCTGCCCCTGGGCCAATTGAGGCTCGTAAATGGGTCATTTAAGGGCCTCACCGCACTGCTGCGGATATTTGGTATTTGCCGGCGATGAGGAGAGCGCATGCCATGTGGGAAGGCTGGCAGGTGGTCGGGGGACCCTCCTGTTCAGGAACCCTGTGCCCCATGGAGGGCCCTGCAGGTAACAGGGGGCACCCCTGTTCAAAGAACACCCCACCAACCCGTTTTTCTCATTGGACACCCCCAACCCCCCTAACGCTCCCCCACTCCCCTCACTAGGGCCTGCCTGACTAACCCTGGCTAGACCATCCCACTCACATGCCTTGTAGGGCCTCCACCACTGTCTGCTGCTTCAAGGCCTTCAGTCCCAGCAGTGGCCAGCACCTGGTGGTGCTATTGTGCTATTGGGCTGAAGAGCTATCAGCCCTCGAAAGGCATGCAATCCTGTCGGGGCCCCTGGAAATGGCTGTGGGGTATTGCCTTTGACATAGTCATCCAATTCGTCCTTCTCCACTGCAGCTCACTATGGTACAGCCATCTGCTCCAGAGCTTCACTCATGCCTCTTTGAGCCTCTAACCTCAAGTTTGTCAGCTTCCCTCACAGCCCTCTTGAGGTGTCAAGCATCCTCCTCACTATCTCCAAAATGGGTCACTTGTATTCAGTAAAACATCATTGCGTGCAGCATAACCATGGCATTAACCCTTAAAAGGTCCAAATAGCTAAATTCACCCCTTGATCACTGCCACTCTCTACCAATCACTATCCATCTTTCTTGCAGTCACTGCTCCTCTCTGACTCTCTCTCTCCCAGTCACTACCCCTCACTCTCCCAATCACTACCCCTCTCCTTCCAATCACTACCTCTCCCTCCCTCTCCTGACCACTTGCCTCTTTCTCTTCCAAAACCTCCTGGCCACTTCATCTGCTCTCTAATTTCCACCTCCCCGCCCACCCACTCAGTTGGTCACCCTTATTCCAGTTTTCTGCTCTTCCTAGTCGCTGCATGAATGTTTCCTATTTGCTCAACCCCAACCTCCCTCAGGATTTAGCTAGGGGACAGTTCAGAAATACAACCGTCTCTGACGGCAAGCTACCTCGGGATGCCCAGCATGCTCGCTGGTCTCAGTTAAACGAGGCCTGAAATCCAATATCAGGTGTGCCTTGGGCCTATCCATTCTGGCGCAAGGACCATTCCCTGCATGCAGTTTGTGCTGACAGACCAAGTTCTGTGCCATTGAGCGTGACAGTGCGAAGGAGCTTTCCTAACGACGGGAGAGATCAGCATTGTGTCATATCAGCTGCCTCTCTTCGCAAACGCAACTAGCTATCCTATAAATCCCATTGGCAGGAATGGTGTCAAATTCACAGCGTCCCTGCCTTCAGTCCAGTGAACTTCTCTCTTTTATCCATGATCCAAGTTGTAGGAAAAGGGGCCTTGCTGCAGGATTCCATCAAGACACCAAATAGCATTAGAATTATTGCCTCCTGTAGGAAGCTATTTTCGGTCCAATTCCCTCCAGTCAGATCTTGACCCTATAGCAACAACCCGGGAAGGAATGGGACCCCTAGTTGCAATGACGTCATATCATGTGATATCACATTGGAGTCGAAGAGATTTATTTTTATTTAACATTTTTAAAGAAGATAATTGTAAAAATGTTTTTTAATGCTGACATTTCATTTGTAATATTGGACAGGACAGTTCTACACAGGATAACCCCTGGCAGGAAACATGAAACAAGCTGTAAAAGGCTTTCTGCTGAGGAGTGTGTGGATTAGCCTGTGTGAAAGCAGTGTTGGGCCGTTGTAAAAACAGCCCTGGGCTGGCATTGTTCAGAAGTCGCCACTTGTCTGCTCACAGTCGGGTCGATAAAATCTCTGTCTGGTTTGGCACAACTGGTCTCTTAGTAAAGATGGGGCAAATTCCCTTCTTGGCGTTGCGCAACTTGTTAAACTCCTCATTGATTTGAAGAAGAGTTTTCCCCTTCGTCTCAGGGAGGACATAAAACGTGAAGAGCGAAGCTAAACAGCAGCCTCCGACAAACAGAAAGAAGGAGAATTGCCCCAGTGCGTTCTGTAAAGAGAAAAGTGAATCAGCGGGAAATATAGTGCACATTTTAAATACATCACTGTGGTTGACTGCCATGCTCATGTATTAGATGAAGGCCCTGTTGAAACATTGATACCTGTGTTTAAGTAACAGCTGGATGTTGTGATGGGGATGGGACTGTAGTCTATCTCTGAGCTAGGACAGAGTGATTGGCCTTTACCATCAATATTTGTATTGTATTATTAAGGAGTAGCAACAAATTCATCAGTTTAATGGTCTGAAATGTGACTACTCAAGGATTGTCCATTATTTTACATTTTCTGCAAATTAAAATAGTATATGTACACATTCAGAAATACTCACGACAGCAAACTGAACTGTCTGATACTCCGATTTTCCCCTCCCACGTACATTTGAGCTAAAGAAAATATCATGCAGTTTGGAGTGACTTGCCTGTATTCTCCATTTCTGGACAGAGCGAAATCTAAATGTTGTGCTTTCTCAGTGCCCACATCCTTGGGTCATCCTGGCTGAGGCTGGAAGCTCATCACATGCAAGTCCCTGGCCTTGAATCTATGGGTGGGATTTTACGTCAGCAGGATTTACAGACCCGGCAAAGTCAATGGACTTTTGAACGGCCCGCCTCACCCTGCCACGACGGGGCTGTAAAATTCCACCCTGTGTTTCATTGTGCATGGCGCACAATATTGGCAAGGTATGCAACACAAACTATGATACCCACCAATCCAAAACGTCACCATCTTATCTGAAGTTCCTTTTACTGAGTAACATTGACCAATACTATAACTTAAACAGCTCACGTTCGGAGCTTTCTCCTCCTAGAGTCAATCTACCAGAAAGCTAGTAATAAAATGAACACATTTACAGCATAGCCATCGATGACAGGTCTTGGCAACTGGAGCCTATGTGAATGAAACCCAGTACCATGTTAAACTGCTTGCCTAACTGGTCACCTGTGCTAAATGCAGTGGTGTGTATCCATTAGTATGAAGGGAGTGGATATGACTGTCAGACCCAATGTGACAGAGGGAGACATGGGTAGCTGAGCAGTTCTGGTTATATTAGTCACTAAGCTTCTTCAGTGAAAATGAGAGATGTTAGGTTATTCACCCTAAAAATAAAACACTGGGAATGCTGGAAATCTGAAATTTAAAAAACAGAAAATGCTGGAAATGGCAGATCTGGCAGCCTCTGGACAGAGAAACAGAGTTAGTGGTTGGAATTTTCCAGGCAAAAAATGAGTGCAAAAAGGAACAACCAAGAGCTAGATTTGAGACGAAGCATGATACTGAGCTGAGGTGGAGCAGGGCAGATTAAACCTTGCCAGCTGCAACCTGTTACTGCAGCAACAGGCCCAGGGGTGGGGTGGGGTGAGGTCTTGTGGGAAACAGATCACGCCCCCACCTCATTTCCCCCTCATCCCACCATTGTGTGCAGAGGTCACTGACTCAGTGGAGGCTCCATTCCCCCAGTGATTGGTTCCAGAGCTGTCGGCTTTCTGATTGGACTGGGAGCATTGAGATCCCGTTCGCTCTCCTTAATACGTGAGCATAGAAACTACCAGTCGGGAGGCTGCCACCAGGAAGATTGCTGCCTTCAACTGCGAGTTCAGAACCCCCATTTGATTCCGATGTTGGGGTCCCAAATCCCATGGAAAAATCCAACCCAATGTCCCAGGATGATGACCTTTCATCATTATTAATTAGCTGGGTTTAAGCTGCCCGACAGGGCTGTTATGTGGATAGCTACAATGTCAATTATAAAGACTAAGTAGAAGAGCAATGACTTACTACCACTCTGGCAGGTAAAGGGTAAGAAGCTGTTCAGAATAAATCTACCACTGTGGCCAGGATCCCTGTCTGCTGTTAATATTTGTGCTTGATTTGGAAGAGACATTGGATGGTTTGACTAGTGAAGCATCGAGTGCGTTAAACCACAATTAGCAAATCCACTTGTGGGCACAAACATGAAGAGATTTGTTAGATAGAGTCATTGAGCTGATCTCTTCCCCTAGCCCACCTTCCGTTGACAGTCATACTGCAGTTAAGGGTCTGGCGCACATAGGGTTATTGTGGGACTGAGTAAAGTACCGCCCACATAGTGATGTAAGAGGCACATGACCCAGACCTAGGGGTCAGTGTGGTGTTGAGCAGAGACGTGTATAGACCTAAGGATAGAGACCGCTCCTAGCCTGTACCTTTTACTGTACATGTGTAAATAGTTCTAGTAGTTAATAAAAACTTACAGTTAGCCTACAGAAGATTACAGAGACTTCCCCAAGACATACCATTCAGTAACCAACACCCTCCCATCATCTCATTCTCTGATAAGCCTACCATCCTCTCAACCAAATTATTGCATCCATTTTTCTATTTACAAAGAAAAAAATCCTAGATTAGATTCCAGCCTGTAACTCACTCCCAGCTATTTATCTTCCTATATATAAAGCACCCAGACCACTTGATTAAATTCTAGCTTGTAACTTTCTCCCTGGTACCTGTTATTTTGTATATAAACCATCCAAACTCCTGGACTGGATCCTAGACTATAAATCACATGCAGATTGCACAATTCTACGCGTGAACTATCTGAGCTCCCTGATGTTGGTAGTTGGTTTAAAACATGAAGCAGTAGATTCTTCCCGAATGCATTTCAGGAAAATTCAAGTTTAATAATTAGAAATGACCCTATCACAGTGCTTGTTGCACACTATGTAAATAATTAAGCTTTCTGCTCCCTCTAGTGTGTCAGAGACTATAAACCGTCTTGCATTGTCACTGGTGAGCACTTTTTCCATGTAATGTATTTGGTAATTTCATGACTAATTGAACAGTAGGGCCTGCAACTGCATCAGACTTCCACACTTGAGCACAGTCACTGCCATCTCCCAGGTGGTTATTCTAAAAGATTCAAATTCAACTTACTATAACAAATGGGAAAGCCAGTCCCAGGCCAAAGAGAGACAGCCACTGAAGAGAGTTCGATGTCACCACTGCGATAGATCGGTTCGACTGAGTGAATATTTCCAGAGGCAAAACTCCACTGATGCTACCTGGGTTAAGAACAAAGAATCATTATTCATCTCATTACACGTATAATAACTCAGGAAACAGAGCCAGCCTGGAAAAGCTAACAGAGTCGACAGCATTAAATGAACTAATGGCACTAATGTCTCCAAAGATTTAATGAAAGGTCACCAATTTGAGATGTTAACTGTGTTCCTCACTCCACTGCCTGACAGCCTGTGTGTTTTCTAGTGTTTTCTGATTTCATTTCAGATTCTCAGTATCTGCAGTATTTTTTTTACTTTAGTCTTCAGGAGGCACTGGGCACTCATTTGGAGAGGTGGCTTTGTTTTGCCAGGGACAACAGCAAGAGACCACCTTCCATCCTGAAAACACCAGAGAGACTCTCAGACACTGTGAGCTTTCCCTCCGACAGTGGTGAAAATCTGGCGACCATAAACAAAGCTGTCAAATGAGACTTTCAAATCAATATAGACACACAAATTCACCCAAAACTGCCAACTAGACTTATTAAACAGTAAATAGAGAAGGAAACAGTCACAATGAGACCCTAAATTCTACAGTCATTCTAAACCTATTTCTTTTCAAAGTGGCAATAAATGAGACGCGGTTGCACTAAACTATAAGGTGGATATTAACCTTAGGTGCCAGCTCTTTATGCTGAACATCAACAGAGTCTCTAGTCTATCCACCTCTCTCTGCTGACTTCAGTCCAACTACTCAATTTTATAAGACTGGATTTTTTCATTCATTAGATGTGTACATCACTGGCCAGGTCAGCATTTATCGCCCATCCAGATTGGTTTACTAGACCATTTCAAAAGACAGTTAAGTATGGTAAGGATGGCAGATTTCCTCCAAGATGAGTTTTTACAAGGACCTGGCAGGCTAATGGTCACCATTACTTATGCTCGATTTTTATTTCAGTCTTATTTAAGTCACTGAATTTAAAATCGCCAGCTGCCAGGGTGGGATTTGAACTCACGTCACTTGATCATTAGTCCAGCTCTCTGGATTAATAATCCAGTACCACAATCACTATACTTAAAAAGTATTTTTTCCAAAAATGATCGGAGCATTTAACTTGGTGTGTCAAACTCAAAAAGAGCTGCCGACATATATAAATGGATATTGCAATATATGGGCGTGAATTTCACACTTGGTGTCCGCGCAAAGTTGGCGGGTCTGGAAGTGGATGCAGAATCCACCCCCGGGCGAGATCATGTTTTGAATGCGATTTCACATGGGGTGGCCAATTGAGGCCCGCCCAGCGTGAAACGTGTCTTTTCCCTGGTCGAAGAGTAGAAAGAGTAGGGCCCATTAGGGACCAAGGGGGCAATCTATGGGTGAAGCCAAAGGACATCGGTAGAGTGTTGAACGAATACTTCACATCCGTCTTCACCCAAGAGAATGAGGAGGAAGGTATCGAACTCAGGGAGAGAGACTGCGAGTTTCTTGAGCAAATTGATATAGGAAGTGACAAGGTATTGGAGGTGTTGGCAGGCAGAAAAGTGGACAGATCTCCAGGTCCGGACGATTTGTGTCCCAGACTGCTGAGGGAGGCAAGGGAGGAGATCGCAGGGGCTCTGGACCAAATTTTTAATTCCTCTCTGGCCAGGGGGAGGTGCCAGAGGACTGGAGAACAGCTAATGTGGTTCCGCTATTTAAGGAGGGTTGTAGAGATAAGCCAGGGAACTACAGGCCAATGAGTCTCACGTCAGTGGTAGGGAAACTATTGGAGAAAATTCTGAAGGAGAGAATCTATCTCCACTTGGAGAGGCAAGGTTTGATCAGGGATAGTCAGCATGGCTTTGTCAGAGGGAGGTCATGCCTAACAAATTTGACTGAATTTTTTGAGGAGGTGACCAGGTGTGTAGATGAGGGTAGTGCAGTTGATGTAATTTATATGGATTTCAGCAAAGCCTTTAACAAGGTCCCACATGGGAGACTTATAAAGAAGGCAAATGCACATGGGATACAGGGTAATTTGATAAGGTGGATTCAAAATTGGCTTAGTTGTAGGAGACAGAGGGTGATGACAGAAGGATGCTTTGGTGACTGGAAGCCAGTGTCCAGTGGCGTACCACATGGATCTGTGCTGGATCCCCTATTATTCGTCATTTATATAAACGACATAGATGACTATGTGGGGGGTAGGATTAGTAAGTTTGTGGATGACACAAAGATTGGCCGGGTAGTTAACAGTGAGATTGAGTGTCTTGGGCTACAGGAAGATATAGATGGGATGGTCACATGGGCAGATAAGTGGCAGATGGAATTTAACCCTGAAAAGTGTGAAGCGATACACTTTGGAAGGAGTAATTTGACAAGGAAGTATTCAATGAACGGCATAACACTAGGAAGTTCTGAGGAACAAAGGGACCTTGGCGTGTGTGTCCATAGATCTCTGAAGGCGGAGGGGCATGTTAGTGGGGTGGTGAAAAAGGCATATGGGACACTTACCTTTATCAATCGAGGCATAGATTCCAAAAGTAGGGAGATCATGTTGGAGTTGTATAGAACCTTGGTGAGGCCACAGCTGGAATAGTGTGTGCAGTTCTGGTCGCCACATTATAGGAAGGATGTGATTGCACTGGAGGGGGTGCAGAGGAGATTCACCAGGATGTTGCCTGGAATGAAACATTTAAGTTATGAAGAGAGGTTGGATAGACTTGGGATGTTTTCGTTGGAGCAGAGAAGACTGAGGGACGACCTGATCGAGGTGTACAAGATTATGAGGGGCATGGACAGGGTGGATAGGGAGCAGCTGTTCCCCTTAGTTGAAGGGTCAGTCACGAGGGGACATAAGTTCAAGGTTAGGGGCAGGAGGTTTAGGGGGGATGTGAGGAAAAACTTTTTTACCCAGAGGGTGGGGACGGTCTGGAATGCACTGCCTGGGAGGGTGATGGAGGTGGATTGCCTCACATCCTTTAAAAAGTACCTGGATGAGCACTTGACACGCCATAACATTCAAGGCTATGGGCCAAGTGCTGGTAAATGGGATTAGGTAGGTAGGTCAGGTGTTTCTCACATGTTGGTGCAGACTCGATGGGCCGAAGGGCCTCTTCTGCACTGTGATTCTGTGAAGGGCTGGGTGGGGCTGGGAATCAGGTTCAATGGCGACCCGGTGGGGGATTCAAAAGCAGAGAGGCAGCTCCCTGGCTGCCAGGGGACACAGAGGAAGCTGTCGAGTTCAAGGAAGAAAAATTTGTGTGGAACAGCAAAGGCATCTGCACCTGCTGGGCACGCCAGGTGGGAGGGCAAGTCCGGTGGGCACTCATTCCCCACCCACCCCCCCCGGTTCTCGGATGAGTGTCTGGGAATCCTTGTGGAGGAGGTCAGTGCCAGGTGGGACATCTTGATACCCAGGGGTGGCAGGAGTAGGCCACTGCACCTCACCCCAGGGAGGCATGAGCAGAGGTGGCAGCCCAGGTCAGTGGCCATGATGTTGTGTGGCGCACATGGGTGCAATGTCATAAAAGGTTCAATGATCTGCTGCGCTCGCCAAGGTTGAGTACCCGAGTTGGCATGTATCTGTGTGGAGAAGTGTTAACGGCTGGTGGTGCTCAGGGGTGTAAGAGTCTGAGTGCCAACTGTCACTGACATCAGTGCAGGCCAAGGTGGTGAGCTCTGGCTGCATGGCCTGATTGCTTTGCGGGTTGAGGGCCACGACTCGGATGTGCCCTGCAAGGTGCTCCTCAAGTGGGGCTGGCCAGGCTGCAATGGTGCTGCAGATAGAGAGTGGAATAATCAGTGCTCCTCTGTCTTTTCAGGAGAAGAGAAGCCATAACATCATCAAGAGGTTAAGGACAGGCAGAGGCCCCTCAAACCTGATGATTCTGAAGAGGTACAAGATGAATGCCCTGGAGATAGAGTGCCGACGTCAGGTTGTGGAGAGGCAGGGGGCTCTGCTGAAGGTAAGAGTGCAGTGCACCAATGTGAGAGTGTCAGAGTGTGTAAACATTGTTGTGTTGTCTTATCTAAAATGGAAACCTCAAACCTGCAGTGCCCATTGTTCATTGAAACACAATGGCACCATGATGCAAATTTTCATTGTCTCACCAGCCTGCCTACCATGCACAGTGACAGTGTGATAACTGGTACTACTGATATGTCGTTTCCCTCCCCTAGAATCGCCATCCAGCAGATGATAACAAGACCCCAAGGAGCCAGCCTGGCTGGCCTTGCCTGTCCGAGAAATGAATAAATGTCATGACCAGCCTGAACAGAACGTCAGTCACCAGCTTGACGCAACTGTGGACAGCTGATTGGGAGACTCCACGCAGATCCCCCACCGACCCCTGGAAAGAGCCGGAAGCATAGAAGTTGAAAGCAATTGGAGGTGATCTCCAGCCCATCATCTGACAAATGGAGGTCACAGTCTCCCTGGGGAGGTGAAGCCTCCTTTGTAACTGCATCCCTGACATGTTGAGGTAGCTGCATCACTGCCTGTTCACTCAGGAGGCAGGATAGTGGCGTCTTCTGTGATCCCTTCCGTCTTGGACTTTCTGCTGGCCCTGCGTCCCCTGTGCCTGCACCTCTCCTCCCACAGGTCATTTGGACGCTGCCTACGGACACACTGCCTCCTCCCTTCTGCCCCTCTCTTCCTCCTCCAAGGAGGTCCCACCGTGGAGTAGACAATTCCCATGACCAGAGAAACAGAAATCTGTCTGGTGACTTGAAGGATCCACAATATATAAATCCTCCAGGGGCCTTGGAGACACCAAAGAGCCCTGACCTCAGTATCGTCGACCTCAATATCGCCGACCTCAGTATCACCGACCTCAATATCGCCGACCTCAATATCGCCGACCTCAGTATCGCCGACCTCAATATCGCCGACCTCAATATCGTTGACCTCAATATCGCCGACCTCAATATCGTCGACCTCAATATCGCCGACCTCAATATCGCCGACCTCAATATCGCCGACCTCAATATTGCCGACCTCAGTATCGCCGACCTCAATATCGCCGACCTCAATATCGTTGACCTCAATATCGCCGACCTCAATATCGTTGACCTCAGTATCGTCGACCTCAATATCGCCGACCTCAATATCGCCGACCTCAATATCGCCGACCTCAATATCGCCGACCTCAGTATCGTCGACCTCAATATCGCCGACCTCAATATCGCCGACCTCAGTATCACCGACCTCAATATCGCCGACCTCAATATCGCCGACCTCAGTATCGCCGACCTCAATATCGCCGACCTCAATATCGTTGACCTCAATATTGCCGACCTCAATATCGTCGACCTCAATATCGCCGACCTCAATATCGCCGACCTCAATATCGCCGACCTCAGTATCGCCGACCTCAATATCGCCTACCTCAATATCGTTGACCTCAATATCGCCGACCTCAATATCGTTGACCTCAGTATCGTCGACCTCAATATCGCCGACCTCAATATCGCCGACCTCAATATCGCCGACCTCAATATCGCCGACCTCAGTATCGTCGACCTCAATATCGCCGACCTCAGTATCGCCGACCTCAATATCATTGACCTCAATATCGCCGACCTCAGTATCGCCGACCTCAATATCGCCGACCTCAGTATCGCCGACCTCAGTATCGCCGACCTCAGTATCGCCGACCTCAGTATCGCCGACCTCATCGCTGACCTCAGTATCGCCGACCTCAGTATCGTTGACCTCAATATCGTCGACCTCAATATCGCCGAGAGAGAATGATGGAACTCTGTGGCGCCTGCCCACTACATTCTGGCAGCAATGACAAGCACCGTTGAGGTGTAGGCATCAGTAATGTGTCCAGTGAGTGTGAGGCTGACCATCACTTTGTTCTGAAGGCTGCACAAAACACAGGGAAGAGGCCCTGGACAGAGACACCTGCCTTTATCTTTTGCAGAAAGGTTTCACATCTGAGTGACATGAATACTGCTCATCAGAACAAGGAGCCATAGGCAGGGAGACATTCCTGCATGAATAGAGTTAGAAAGAGTGTAAGCAGGACGCCTGCCGGGCCAGATGTTAACTATGCCTGGCAAGTGTGAGTGGTGAGTGGTCCCATGGATGGGATGAGGACAATGAAGGTGTGTGTGAATGGTGAATAACTGGCAGTGAGTGAGGGCCCTGTTGATGTGTGATGGGCTTATGAGTGTGTGAGTTGAGAGTGATGAGAAGAGTGACTTACCCAGGCTGAACGGAGGAGATCATTCATCCTCTTGCGGCGCTGGGTGGCTGTCCTCTTTTGAAGAGCATTGTCTCTGACCACCGCTGCCACACCTCCCAAGCCTGGTTGGTCACATTGCTGCCCATCCTGCGGCCAGAGCGGGGGCAGAGGACATCGTGGCAGGCTTCCCCGGCACCCAAAAGCCGTTCCAGTGATGCATCATTAAATCCGGGGCTGCAGTCTTTTTGCCTTACAAGGACATCTTCCCTGCAGTAGTCATGGGCTGGAAGCACTGAGATGTGTGCACATAGCTGGACTTTAAATATGGCGCCCGGCGTGATGAAGCGGCGAGGTGACGGCATGGTGGGTGAATGGGAGCATGCCCGCCATGGAAACAGCATGTTTCCTGGGAATGCATAATTAATGTGGTGGGTTTGGGACGATACTGTGTGAAAAGCTGCCATTTCAACCGACAGGTAAAACATCGTTTTACCCAACTGCTACCGCACTTAATGCAAATCTGGGACGATTCCACCCATAGTCTCCCAAGTGGTGTTGCTGTTCAATAGAGCTGCTGGCTTCTGATTGGCCATCAGCTCTCAATGGATTGGACTTCTGCCCCATGGTCCTTGATCCCAGGGGAAGGCCCCATTGCTGGCCTGTCAAGTGCCTGATTGTCACACGATTTGCCTGACCTTCCCGAAAAGAGGCAACACAGGGCTCTCGCCGACTCTCCAGCCACAGGACGAGATTTCCCCTCTGTTGTCTCCAAATGATTATGTTCACTGCCTTTGGACATCTGATTGAGTGCAGCACCCTCTACAGGGGATCTGTGGTGTGTATGAGAAGCAGAAGCAACAGTGAGGCCTTCGACCAGTCAGATTGAAGAGTCCTCACTGAAACTCGTTGAGTCAAAACCAAGAAATAGAAAGTAGGAAGTATAATTTAGATTTAAATCATGTACAGGAAGCAAAATAAAGAGAGACAAAGGTGAGATTTCAACAGAGCTAAAATAAAAGGTAGAAAAAGTAAAAGCAAAACTGTTTCAATTTTAAAAAAAGCTTCATCACTAACTTTGAATTATTTTCAAATATCTCCACCGCTAACTATGTTTTTTTTTAAATCATTCATGGGTTATAGGCATCACTGGAAAGGCAAACATTTAATGCCCATCCTTAATTGCCCTGGAGAAGGTGATGAGCCGCCTTCTTGAACCGCTTCTACCTCCTGTGCTCTGGTGATTCAATAATCCCAGGTACCATATCAGAAAACTCTGCTCCTGTTAATCACGGATAACACTTACCTTGCAGTCCTCAGTGCGAGAGAAAGTGTTGGTGCAAGTACAAAATGGGTTTCACATCTCAGCTTTCCACATCTCAAAGAAGAACAAGACATTTGCTATCTATGTCAAACCTTGGCCAAGTGTGATGGTTTAAAACTGTTTGGCAGAGCTTGTACTCACCTGGTCCCATTCCAAAAGTCAGGATGTATGCAAAAATGATGACCAGGCTACAATATGGAATCCAGGAGAAATATTGCTGGAAGGGAATGATACAGAGTCACAAACATTGTGAGTTTGTCAGTCAATTACCACCGAGCCATTGACTTGATCCAAAATCAAACAATAAGTCGTTCCCATCACATGAGGGTTGACCTGTCCGCATTTTATTGTGAGATTATTTTCCTGTTACAGCTGTTGTGGCCGTTCAGAGTCACTGATTTACTTTAGTTACTGTTAAAGCAACCAGATCTCATCGCCAGGCAAGATGTAATGTCACCCAGTGGGAAATCTGGTGTTTTAGCCTCTGGCTTTCACGTGGTGAAATGTACAAGGCCACCAGGGATCTTCAGTGTAGTCAAGGGGCAACACATGTGCACTATGCAGGAAAACAAAATGTCTAAACCTGTCTGCTTGAGCAGTAATTGACCGCTCTCCACAGCACCAGAGAGGCTGAATGGGGTTCCTGGCTTGTACTCCTGAGGGTGGGGCCACCCCAAAGGCAGCGCAGGACACAGAGGGAGGGCATTGAGTGATCATCTGCATGGAGCAGCAGATGAAGGCATGACTCTCAGGAGCAGGGAAGCTTTGACTTACTAGAACCAGCAATAAAGAAATACAAATACAGAGAAGTTACAACTTAGTAACAAACTATTCAATTCAGCCAGTCCATTTAGACGTTTTCCCTCCACATGAGCAAATGGTCCTAAACTATTATTCATTGTGTTTCCATATCATTTCAGCCCTTTACCTTTCATCCACCGATCCAATTTAACCTTGAACATTGAAATAATTTCAGCCTCACAAATCAGACCTAGAGGTAAATTTCATAGCCTCTGAATTCTCCACATGAAGAAATTTCTCCTGTCCTCTGTTCTCAGTTTCACATTTCCTCAGATTGTTCTCCAGATTTTAGCATACGCACTTATCCTATCTGTATCGCATTGCAGACTTTGTGTCCTCACAACTTGCTTTCCCTCCTATCTTTGTAGCATCAGCAAAAATAATCATGATCAGTAAAGAAAAAGTACTGGGCAAACTTATGGAACTAAACCGAGAGAGACAAGTTGCCTGGACCTGATGGTCTGCATCCTGGGGTTAGAAAAAAGTGACTGCAGAGCTAATGGATGCATTGGTTGTAATCTTCCAAAATTTCACAAATTCTGGTAAAGGTCCTAGGGGAATGGAACGCTGCAAATGTAACACCTTTGTTCAAGAAAGGAGGGAGTCAAAAAGAAGGAAACTCTAGGCCAATTAGTCTAACATTTGTCATTGGGAAAATGCTGGGATCCATTATTAAGGAGGTAGTAGCAGGACATTTAGGAAATCATAATACAGTCAGACAGAGTTAACGTGGTGTAATGAAAGGGAAATTGTGCATGACAAATTTATAAGAGTTCTTTGGGGATGTAACAAACAGGGTGGATAAAGGGGAACCAGTTGATGTATGGTGTTTGGATTTCCAAAAGGCATTCAATAAGGTGTCACATAAAAGGTTACTACACAAGATAAGTGCTCATGGTGTTTGGGGGGTGGGGGAAGGGGGTGATATATTAGCACGGATAGAGGGCTGGCTAACTAATAGCAAACAAAGAGTCAGGATAAATGGATCATTTTCAGGTTAGAGAACTGTAACTAGTGGAGTGCCACAGGGATCAGTGCTGGGGCCTCAACTATTTACAATCTATATTAATGACTTGGATTGGATTGTAGCCAAATTTGCTGACAATACAAAGATTGGAGAGAAAGCAAGTTCTGAGGAGGACACAGAGTCTGCAAAGGATATAGACAGGTTAAGTGAATGGGCAAAAATTTGGCAGATGGAGTATTATGTGAAAAAATGGGAGGTTATCACTTTGGTTGAAAGAATGGAAAAACAAAATACTATTTAAAATGGAGTCGCACCCAGATCAGATCAGCCATGATCTTATTGAATGTGGAGCCGACTCATGGGGCTGTATGGCCTACTCCTGCTCCTATTTCTTATGTCCTTATGTTCTCGAATCCTCCGAAACTCTTAGTTAAAGTCGGAGACTTCAGATGGTTCTGACTCACTTGCCAGGATAGTTACCCAGGCAAAGTTAGAAGGATTAACTCCTGCCATAACTCCTGGGTAACTATACTACTGACGGCACCTACCCCCACCCCAACCCCGGCTCCACACTGGATCCCCCGACTAACTCACCTGACCACCCAATATCCCCCAACACCCTGCCCGATCCCCCAATTACCCTCCCACCCCAATTACCCCTGACTAACCTCTGACCCAACTGCCCTCCAACTCGACTAACCTCTAACTCCCCCGACCCACCCCTCTAACCTCTCATCCACTTACCTGCCACTCTACCCCCTCTCCCACCCACTTGCTACCCTACCCCCTCACCCACTCACCTGCTGCACTTACCCCCTCACCCACCCACCTGCTGCTCTACCCCCTCACCCACCCACCTGCCGCTCTACCCCCTCACTCACCCACCTGCCACACTTACCTTCTCTCCGTAGCTTCTCAAAGTAGCTTTTGGACCTTCAGACTCTATTTACCAGAATATGGCAGCTAGTGCCATAAAAAGGGAGTGTGGCTTCTTTGAGGATTCTCTGTGCTGCTCCAGGTGAGGGTTGCTGGACTGCCTGAGTTCTGCAGCATCTTCCATCGGGAGACGGGCCCAAAAAGTCCTCGGAAGGCAAGTAGGTAACATTTTCTCTGATCTAGGTTAGAAGTAGGGATCCCGACCCTGATTAGAAATTCTCGGCCAATCTTTAACTGACCCAAAATGCCAGTAATGTCCTTGCAGAAAAGGTAAATGGCGTAACAGAGGAAGATCTAAACTCATGCATACTTTTAAAATATATACCTAATCCCCTTTGAAAGTTGCTATTGAATTAGTTTCTAACACCCTTTCAGACAATGTATTCCAGATTATAGCAATGCAGTGAGTAAAAATAAAATTCTCTTAAACTTGCCCTTTTTTTTCGCAAATTATTTTAAATTTGTGTTCTCTGGTTAGTGACCAGTGGAAACAGTTTCCCCCTATCCGTTCTACCAAATCCCCAATAGTTTTGAACAGCTCTGTTAAATCTCCCCTTAATTTTCTGCACTAATGAGAACAATCCCAGCTTCTTTAATCTCTACAGATAACTTAAACCCCTCAGCACTGAAATCATTCTCCTTTGCACTCTATCTAAGATCATCATGTCTTTTCTAAAGTGTAGTTAGTGCTCGGAATTGTCGCAATACTCTAGCTGCAGTCTAGTTGGCTATTTATAAAGATGTAGTGTAACTTTATGGGGATTACTGCACTTCAGAGGTACAAATTGAGCAACAACTCCCTTTAGACTGGGAATGGACACTCCCAGACCAAAGCCTTGCACCATTAAAGTTAGTAATTTCCTGATACAGGCTCCCAATGCCCACTGTGGAATCTTTACCTGTAAGTGATCATATGAACAAATGTTACATCCACAATTTCTAGAGCTCACCTTGAGAGAGAGTGTAATGATCAGTAGTAGTAAACTCACTGACATGAAGCAGTACCCTTTCCAGAGCAGAACCTTCCTTCCCACTCGTTCAATAACGAATCCCTGTTCAACAGAATTTTTTTTACAGATTAAGCTTCAATCCAGGATTGTTTAGATAGAATCATAGAGTGGCTACAGAACAGAAGGAGGTCATTTTACCCGTTGAATCTGTTCTGGCTCTCTGCCAGAGTAATTCAGCTAGTCCCATCCTTACCCTGAAACTCTGAAATTTTTGATCTTCAAATGTTTATCCAATTCCCTTTTGAAAGCCATGATTGAATCTGCCTCTACCACCCCCTCATTCCAGATCCTAACCACTCGTGGTGTAAAAAATTGTTTTCTCATGTCTCCTGTCTCTGGTTCTCCATCCTTCTGCCAAAGGGATTGGTTTCTCTCTAACTACTCTGTCTAGGCCCCTCATGATTTTGAACACCTCTATCAAATCTCCTCTCAACCTTCTCTTTTCTAAGGAGAACAACCCTCAGTGTAATAAACTTGATGTACCAGGCAGGTTTCTTACTTGAAACAGATAACTTTATTACAGAGCTCGTTTAGAAGCTACATGCTGAACACAATTCTCCAGTTGAGGCCAAACCTGTGTTTTATAAAGGTTCACACAACTTCCTTGCTTTTGTACTCTGTACCTCAATTTATAAAGCCTAGGATCCTTTATGCCTTCTCAACCACATTCTCAACCTTAAATGATTTATATACATATACCCTCCAGGTCTCTCTCATTCTGCATCACCTTTAGTTTATATTGCCTCTCCATGTGCTTCCCACCAAAATGTCTCACTTCGTATTTCCCTGCATTAAATTTAATTTGCATTGTGTTCACCCATTCCACCAGCTTATGTCCTTTTGAAGTCTATCACTATCCTCCTCACAGTTCACAATACTTCAAATTTTTTGTCAGCTGAAAATTTTGAAATTGTGCCCTGTACACCCAAGTCTAGGTCATTAATTTAAACTAGGAAAAGCAGAGCAATTGATAGAATAGAGAAGCTGGGTGTAGTGATTGTAGGTATAGCAATTCCAACTGCCTTTAGGGGTCACGTGATTGTACTGACGAATGAGCCCTAAGCACAGGTAATCTTAGGGGGCAGACCTTTCTAGTCGTGGAGCTGGTTCAAGCATGTAGCTTCTAAGCGAGCTCTGTGATAAAGTTATCTGTTTCAAATTTCTCTTTAAAATGTGCACAAAGGCCCATTAGCTAGTCCTTCTGTTATTGTGGGTCTATCTCGGGATTCACTGGTTTCTTTCTCTAAAAGAGATCTTTCTGGAGGCAATGGTATTTTGTTCAAAAATATTTATTTACATGCTGTTTACAAAGTTAAATCAGGCCAAGACACAGCCTCAGCCAATCTCTCACATGCTTCACACTCATCTGCTCTCAGCGAATGACATCACTATGACATAGCTCCTTTCGTACATGCTCAGTAGCCATCATTAGAGTTAACCCTTTACTCTATAGTCCTGTTGTGTGAATTCTGAACATTTCATGCAGTTCTCATTACGGAATCATAGGATCTTATAGCACAGGAAGTAACAATTTAAACCATTGTGTCTGTGCTGGCTCTTTGATGGAGCTGTTCAATTTAGACCCATGCTCCAGCTTTTCCTCATAGCTTTACAAATTAGTCCTTTTCAAGTACATGTCCAGTTGCCTTTTGAAAGATCCTATGAAATCTGATTTCACCACCTTTGAGCTCCAGATAATAATCACCTTCTGCGCAGTAATTTCTCCTAATTTCCCCTCTAGTTCTTTTGCCAATTATTTTAATTCTATGACCTCTGGTAACTGAGCCGCTCGCCAGAGGAACCAGTTTCTCCCTACTTGCTCCACCAAAACACCTCATAAGTGTGAATACCTCTATTAGATCTACCGTTAACCTTTCCTGTTCTAAGAAGAGCAACTCCTCCTTCAAAAATTGTTTGAAGGTTTTCATAGTGAGAGCAGTAACATTGAGAAAGACAATTTTGCAGTTTCAAGGTGTAAAATTTTGCTCTGTAAAAGAGTTCCTTGGAAGAACTGATGGGCCTCAACTTAAAGTTCATCTGCTCATCGTCCGAAGGAATGACTGGAACAGGTGTAAGAGGTAGCTATATATGTATAGTGGGGGATGGGAATATGGGCAGGATCTCACTGCTGATTGGTCAGGCTATTGTGTTTTAAGTATGTCAGTACATGTTAACATTCTTGCTCCTGATTGGTCAACTGTGCAGAACGGATGATAATGTGTAATATGTTTCTTGATTAAGGGTAGCCAGATCTCACTGATGTGAAGGCCGCAGTCTTGAGGGATGGTGTGGTGTTGTTAGATCTACATGGCCTCCCAATATGTCTTATATGCCAGTGCGAGATAGATGAGGTAAGTCTAGAGCTGAACCAATGTATGTGGTGGGGAAAACAGGCCGCAACCTATACCCTGATTCAAGGAACATCAAACCTGCTCCTAACAGTGAATGGGACAAGTCAGCTGTCGGCAAACACGTCAACTTAATAACCACTACATCCAATGGTCCAGCTCCAGACTTATCCCATCCACCATGCATTGATACACAAGATACATCGCGTCTCTTTTAAGTTAATGGCTTCTCTTTTCAGAACAAAATTTTACATGGTATAACTGTGAAATCATCTTACTCAATCCCAACTTCTCCAAACTCTCCATATAACAGAAGTCTTTCATCCCTGGTATCTTCCTGGTAAACCTCCTCTATACTTTCTTGAAGGCCTTGACATCCTTCCTAAAGTGTGGTGCCTAGAATTGCAAACAATAATCAAGCCGGACCTATTGATTTGTAAGGGTTTATCATGACTTCCTTGTTTTGGTATTCAATGCCTTTATTGACAAAGCCAAATATCTCATACGGTTTCTTAACTGCCTTATCAATTTGCCCTGTTACCTTGAAGGATTTGTGACCTCTCCAGAAGTGTCCTGTTTCAGTAAGACTGCCTCTTCATCTTGCCTTTCCAAAAATGTACCATTCACATGCATTAAATTGCATCTGCCATATGTTTGCCTATTTCACCAATCCCTCTATGCCCTCCTGATGTCTGCGATTATATTACAATTTGCTACATTGTCAAGTTTAGAATCAACTGCAACCTTTAAAATTTTACTCCCTATACCCAAGTCAAGGTTGTTTACATATAACAAGAAAAGCCACGATCTTCAGATTGACCCTACTGCGTACTTCTCTCTACTTAGAAAAAGACCTGTTTGCCACTAATCTCTTGCCTCCTATCTCTGAGTCAATTACATACTCAAATTACCACCATCCCTTTAATAGCATGTGCCTCTGTTTTGTAAATATGTCCATTATGTGGTACTTTATCAAATTCTTCTTGAAAATCCACAGATACAACAGCTACCTTCATCGTACATTACTCGATCAAAGAACTCAATTGGGTAAATCAGACATCATTAACCTTTAACTAACCCCCGCTTCTCCAATTAATTTTGTATTGCTGAAAAGAGATATATTGTCGCAACTTTCATCTTGCGCACATCGGGACAAATGCAAGAATGCCAAATTTCAAACGACCACTACAATTTACACTACAAGCGTAAAGCTATCCTGATCAGATCATTGTTTGATATGTATCATGCAAACTTGAAAATGGGCCAAAGACCACCACTTTCAGACTGGTAAAGTGCCTGGTCTACTTCAAATTACCCTGGAAAAGCAAAGTATTGCAAAAATTTGAATATCTAAGAAAGCCATTTCATGCTGCTACTATGCAGTGGCTACACAAGTGGTATTTTCCACTAACAGGATGCTGCCCGTCAGTCCAAAAAGACAGTTCTGCCTACTACACATTTGAGCAACATCGTGTATGAATTTCAGTACTAGTGTGATGTCAGGAACATAGGTTGTACATCCCAATGACTGCCTGATTGAATCAAACAGCATGTTGCTTTGGGTGTTCATAATAGGCAGATTAGAGACTGTACTTGTAAAGCCCAAAACAAAACGTCTGCTGTTAGATTTTGTGATTAGGCAGGATTTGTTGAACAATCTTGAGTGCACTAATAGCTACACTAACAAATTTAAGATAATCAGTCGAGCTCATAACGTGGCTCATTTATGCTTGTTAGAAACGACATATATTCATACACAGGGGCCTGTTCTCTGCTAACAAAAGGAATATGTTCAAGTCTTGCACCTTTTTTGAATTACCTGGGGGTTTAGGGAGCTGAGAGTACCCCGTTGCTTTCTCCATGGCAATGCCTCAGCCAATTAGAGTCGACTTACCAACCAATCAGCCCCCACCCACCAACTTTTCTCCTGCAGTATAAATTGTTGTGATTGTTTTGGAATTTGGTTTGTCTTGATGAGTATAAGATGAAAAGCTTCAGCAACATATCTCTTCAACAATATTCAAGTTCTGTAATACTAAGTGACAATTAATTTTGTCTTTGACAATGTAGCTCTTCCACCACTGACATTAGGCTGATTGCCCTGTAATTACCAGGTTTGCCCCTGGTCCCATTTTTGCATGAACAGGGGGTGTGCACTACTCCAGATCTCTGGGCCACTCCTATATCCAAGGAGGATTGAAAGATTGTGGTCAGAGTTTTTTCTATCTCTAACTAGTTTCCCTCAGAAACTTACACGATTCAGGTTTACAGTTTCCCTTTAAGGGACTGCTTTTTACTTTGTCCCTGATTTTGTTACTGTATTTTATTCGGTTGACTCAAAAGAGTTACACAATGCAGGAGAGTGCAGGTGTGTTTGGGTGGAGCCCCTTTTGGATGCTCTCCTCCCAACCTGTACTCAGGTAGAGATGATGGAAGAAAATATTTCCCAGTAGTGATGATGCTATTTGGAGTTTCCTCTATTTGAGGAGTCCAAGGTTATAAACAGTATCTTTATGGTCTTTGTTCCTCAGTGAACTGTGAAGCTGTACTTACACACATCACTGAAGTTAACAATTCAATTCCACTTGATCCAATTCCCACAAAAGGGATACTATCCTTAGGAATTTCCAGCTGGTGATAAACATCAGAAGCATAAAAATAGATCTGGAAAACAGGAAAACCAATGAACATACTTTGTTCAGAAACTTTACCATTTAAATAAAATTCAGTTTTAGTAATTGTTTATAATCCTCTCTTTAAACAAAAATATACAAATTGATTAGGTTTTTGACTAGCTGCCTAGGTGTAAAACTGGCAATGCGAATTGACTGCCCATTACTAACCCACCCAACTGATACTTCTATTAAAATCCATATCATGTTTTAAGTACAGGCAGCAAGTTGAAAATTTACCCCATTATCTCTAAAGATCCCATGGGTGAAAAGTGGCTGCTTTCAGTGTCTGATGTTCTGGTGGTCTAGTGGTGGATCAAAGGTGACCACTTTCTTGGTGAGCTACCCATGAGCCTGGGCCTGATTCTCTGGGGGTCAAGTAGTGAGGACAGTTATCCAGTTCTCCGGAGGCCCAGAGATTGTTCTCATCCAGTGCCAGTGGGGTAACTGGCCCAGGATTATACCTAATCCCTGCTAATGGACTGGTATCTGCAACCAACCGCCATCCAACAGGGGTATGTCCACATTTCCTAACCATTGCATACTTCCACCATCCTTAATGGACCTTACGAATACTAAACATCTCACTCCTGATCCATGTTTCCTTCTGGTCCTGGTCCAAAAAGAATCAACAGATACATAGAGACAGAGTTCCATACTAATGAAAGTAGTCTTCTTGAAGTATCAATCTAGTATTACAATGGAGAATGGGTATTTTGTAGTCAGTCACACAGAGGACAATGTTTTATTTTGCGACTGATGTGGTAAATAATAGTGAATGGGTCAGGAAGTGAGTGCTGCTCCAGCAGCTGTGAATGGACTGCCATATGAACATGGCCTTTTGTCCCAAGGCCAACAAGTCAATGATGTTTTCATTGTTATTCAGGGTTTATGATTTGTGCCATTGTCATGGGGTAAAACACCAATGTTGCTTTGACATCCAATGCAATCACAGCTGGTGTTTAACACATCTTCCAGGAACCTGCTTAAACCACAAAGGAAAATGTCTTTATAATCCACAGGCCTTCTTCTGGTCTTTATGATTCTATTTGCCATGTGAAAATGAGTGAATATGGCTCTGTCAAACAAAGAGCCTGACATGAATGTAGGGTCAGGTACTGTGACTCACATTCGCTCTAGGGTGGTTTCTCCACGAGGGGGCTTAGGTTGAGGTGAGACTTCCACCTGCTGCGTCATATTATAGAAGTAGAGTACCACAGAAAGGAAGGACCTCATTCCTGGGCAAGATCTTCAATCGGGCACTCACTGCAGCAGTGTATGGAGGGAGAGGCACAATTGCAGAAGGACCTCAATGGTTTTATTAGATTTAACAGAAGGCTCTGAATGAGCCATGGCCATTGTTGAGGCAGATATTGGGGGGTCAGGGGGTATGGAAGAGAGGGAGATTTGGCCATGATCAGGTCCTCTCCTCCCCTTAGTGGTCATCTTGCGCCAATCACAGCAGGTACTGCCTCCTCTCTTCTGGTAAAGGAAATTGGTGAGGGTCTCCAGCACCACCATCACTGGAAGGACCAGATGGCCAATTTCTCTATTGGGGGAGGGAGAAGGAATATTTCCAGCGGCAGTTTCGGGGTGGAGATCCAGCTGCCAGCATATATATTGAGAACATGGTAAGCATCTTGCGTATTCTCCAGTGACTGATTTGCCACCTTTGGGGTTCATTATTAGACCTGGGCTATAATGATTGACATCATGGCACTGAATTCAGTTCACATTCTGCTTACAGAAACATAGAAACGTAGAAACTAGGAGCACGAGTAGGCCATTCAGCCCTTCGAGCCTGCTCTGCCATTCATTATGATCATGGCTGATCATCCAACTCAATAGCCTGCTCCTGCTTTCTCCCCATATCCTTTGATCCCTTTCGACCCAAGAGCTATATCTAACTCCTTCTTGAAAATATATAATGTTTTGATCTCAACTACTTTCTGTGGTAGCGAATTCCACAGGCTCACTACTCTCTGGGTGAAGAAATTTCTCCTCCTCTCAGTCCTAAATGGTCTACCCCATATCGACAGACTGTGACCCCTGGTTCTGGACTCCCCCATCATCGGGAACATCCTTCCTGCATCTACCCTGTCTAGTCCTGTTAGAATTTTATAGGTTTCTATGAGATCCCCCCTCATTCTTCTGAACTCCAGCAAATATAATCCTAATCGACTCAATCTCTCCTCATATGTCAGTCCTGCCATCCTAGGAATCAGTCGGGTAAACCTTTGCTGCACTCCCTCTACAGCAAGTACATCCTTCCTCAGATAAGGAGGCCAAAACTGCACACAATATTCCAGGTGTGGTCTCACCAAGGCCCTGTACAATTGCAGCAAGGCATCCTTATTCCTGTACTCGAATCCTCTGGCTATGAAGGCCAAAATACCATTTGCCTTCTTTACCTCCTGCTGCACCTGCAGTCATACCTTCAGCGACTGGTGTACAAAGACACCCAGGTCTCGTTGCACATTCCGGTCTCTCAATTTATAGCCATTCAGATAATAATCTGCCTTCCTGTTTTTGCTACCAAAATGGATAACCTCACATATATCCACATTATACTGCATCTGCCATGTATTTGCCCACTCACTCAGCTTGTCCAAATCACATTGAAGCATCTCTGCATCCTCCTCACAGCTCACCCTCCCACCCAGCTTTGTGTCATCTGCAAATTTGGAGACATTACATTTAATTCCTTTGTCTAAATCATTAATATATATTGTGAATAATTGGGGTCCCAGCACCGATCCCTGCGGTACTCCACTATTTACTGCCTGCAATTCGGAAAAGGACTTTATTCCTACTCTTTGTTTCCTGTCTGCCATTCAGTTTTCTATCCATCTCAATACACTACCTCCAATCCCATGCGCTTTAATTTTACACGCCAATCTCTTATGTGGGACTTTGTCAAAAGCCTTCTGAAAATCCAAATAAACCACATCCACTGGCTCCCCCTCATCAACTCTACTAGTTACATCCTCGAAAAATTCCAGTAGATTTGTCAAGCATGATTTCCCTTTCATAAATCCATGCTGACTCTGTCAGATTCTGCCACTGTTTTCCATGTGCTCAGCTATTAAATCTTTTATAATGGACTCTAGAATTTTCCCCACTATCGACATCAGGCTGACTGGTCTATAATTCCCTGTTTTCTCTCTGCTTCCCTTTTTAAATAGTGGGGTTACATTAGCTTACATTAGGTTACATTACCCTCCAATCTGTAGGAACTGTTCCAGAGTCTATAGAATCTCGGAAGATAACCACCAATGCATCCACTATATCTAGGGCCACTTCCTTAAGTACTCTGGGATGTAGATTATCAGGCCCTGGGGATTTATCGGCTTTCAATGCCATCAATTTCCCCAACACCATTTTCCTACTAATACTGATTTCTTTCAGTTCCTCCCTCTCACTAAACCCTGTGTTCCCCAACATTTCTGGTATGTTATTAGTGTCCTCCTTGGTGAAGACAGAACCAAAGTATGTATTTAGTTGGTCAGCCATTTCTTTGTTCTCCATTATAAATTCCCCTCTTTCTGACTGTAAGGGACCTACATTTGTCTTCACCGATCTTTTTCTCTTCACATACCTATAGAAACTTCTCCAGTCAGTTTTTAAGTTCTCTGCAAGCTTACTCTTGTACTCTATTTTCCCCTTCTTAATCAATCCCTTGGTCCTCCTTTGCTTATGGGAGCTGCCGTCAAGCTGTAAACACCAGAAGAGAGCCAGCGCCGTAACAGTGCTGCCGGTGTCACTCTGAAACCGGCCACTCGGCAGTGCAGGAGAGAAATGCCCATTCCCCGATTGTTCTGTCCTTTCTATAGAGAAGGCCCATGCTGAAATCAGAAAGTCATTGTTCGGTAAATCATGGGCACAGGATCATGTACTATTGAAATGTCCTCCTCTGTAATGTGGTGGTGCTACTTTAGTTCTTTTCAATTTTGTTAAGTGCAACCTTGAATAAAATGAATGTTTTACATTGAATCATCATAACACATTCTATGTGTTAGGTACATTGATAGCTCTCTGGTCACTGATTCCTATCTGAGCAGAATTGTGTGAGAACAGAGCTGTTGCATAAGGAAAACACTTGAAACTGACATGTTACTTACAATATTGATGCCAGTTAGCTGCATACCCGCACTGACAACCATGGCTGTGAAGAGCTGACATCGTATCGTCTTGTCTCTGAACAGTTGTATAATGTACATTTTGCTTCGTCCCTGCATCTGAGCCCTTTCTGCAATCATGTCTTCAACCTCCTCAGTGAAATCACCCGAACCCCACAGTCTGCGAAGAGCTTTGAAAAAAAGAAACCACAAAGGCAATGAATTGGAATGCATGCTCCCCGATAAGGCAGTTGCGCATTGAATAATGAGTTGGTTGGGTAATTGAAATAACAGGGCGCAGTAAGGAAAAACTGTGCTTTACTCAGTAAGACATCTTGTAAAGTGTGTGGCACTTAACACTTATTTAACACTTCATGGGATTAATTTTGACAGTGCACAGGCTATAGAATGTGTGATATCTGATTGGTGGCTACCAAACATTCTCCTTTGTAAAGTAACTTCAGCACAGGTAATAAAACCAAACACAAATTGTGGTCAGTGCATCGCAAATATTCTAATAACAAACTACTGGTTTATTTGAAAAGAATATGTCAAATCAGGAAATGACCTGCGTTTGCACTTACCGTCTATGCACAGTGCTTGGTCTCCTCTCTCCATGAGTAGATATCTAGGGCTTTCTGGAAACCAGGGCAGGGTGATGAGCTGAATCAGGGCAGGCAGCCCACTGAAGGCCAGCAGTAAGTGCCAGGTATTTTCATCACCTAGAATTTGCCTGGAGAAGAGGAATGCACAGCAAGGTTAGATAATGGTCTGGCTCTATAATGAGCCAGGACCACATCTTAAATAAATCCCACTTCTCTACACCTTGCACCATCTCAGGACATCCCAAAGCACTTTACAACCAATCAAGTACTTTTGAAGTGAAGACACTTTTGTAATGCCGGAAATGCAGCAGTCAACTTATGCAGAGTGAAATCCTACAGACAGCAATGAGATAATGGCCAGAAAATCTGCTTTAGTGATGTTGGTTAAGGGATAAATATTGGCCAGAACTCCCCTGCTTTTCTTCACAAAGTGGCATGGGAACTTCTACATCTGTTTGAGGGGATATCAGGCAAACAGTCTGACAGCATAGAGGCAGTGGAGGGGTTAGGAGCAATAGTGGTGAGGTAGAGCTGGGTGTTGGTCATGTACATGTGGTGTACTGACCCCGTGCATTGGAATGATGGTAGCAAAGAGCAGCACATAGATGAGGTAGCGGAGGACATCAAGAATAAATCAATGGGCATTCCAAGGAGTCTAAGACTTAGACTTACAGCTCCCACATCCAGAGGTGCATCAGGCAGGCTAAGCGTTCCATTCTCTCCTCTTCACAGCCAATGTTCTCACATCGTTTCAGTGCCTGTTGTCCCAAGGAATGTGGGGCAAAAAAGAAATCTGAGATGCTAGATACAAATTTACTTGGGCCTATTTTCAAACAAAGGGTCACAATCTGCCTGTTCCTTGACTGTTGAACTGAGCAGCTTGCAAATTTCCATGACTGCAGTGACCTCTGCTGCTGGCTGACTGAACGCTCAACGGGGAGACCTTCTGTCTTCATGGGCTAGCACGTGTTCCAGCTAACCTACATCTAGTCACTTGGTGGTACAGAACTTAAGTATACCTGTAAAAAGAGATGTGCTGTCAAAGCTTTTTGTCTTGCACTCATCAGGACAGATTCACAAGAATACCAAATTTCAAAGGGAACAACAAATCTGATGAGTGCAAGACAAAAAACTTCAACAACATGTCTCTTTTATCAACAATAACCTACATCTCTTAAAGGGGACCTGCACTGATTGTAAGGAAGCTGCGGCTGACTGTCTCTACACGAATTGGCTGGAAGCACAAGCAACCCAAATGGAGCAACAGGAAAGAGAGAAGGCACTCAGGGTCTCGGATGTAGTGCTGAACGTTAGTCCAGGAAGCCAATAGGAGGGGAAGGCTATGTGTTTCTGGGGGGCTGGGGTGCCATCAATGAACACTCTCAGAAGGAATGAGAGGAGGTGGCCAGGGAAGTCAATTCATTGGTGCCTGATCCCAAGAATTTGGCAGCAGTGCCACAAGAAGTTCAATGACCTTACAGGGGTGGTCAAGGTCAGTGAATGCATCTTGACATCATACCTCCTACCCAAGACAGGCACCAACCTCTCACATGGACCAATGCACTCCCATCACTCACCCAGCAGAAGCCGCAAGCACTCAGAACTCAGGCCTAACATTCACATGTTCCACCTCACACACCTCTCAAAGATGCAAACCTCACAGCCAGCTTCCACTTCTTCCACAGACCTCCAGCTATTCAGCCATGGCAGGCACATCACCTAAACTCAGTGCAATGCAATGACTGACATTCTTACCTCTCTTTTGTAGGGAGCAGAGCAGAACCAGTGGGGGTACAAGCACACCTGCATCACTTAAGTCTGCTGGAGGAGACTGTGACATGGAGTCTCCTGAGGCAGAGATTGGCACTGCCCAGATCATTCAGGATGTTCCTGCTAATGGCCTTTCTTGAATCCCATCTTGTCTGGCATGGTGTACAAGCTGCAGGTTGTGTGACCATGGATCTCTTGCTTTCCACGCTCCCCTTCTGATTTTCTGCTTTTGGATATCCAAGAACTAGAGCCTAGTCAGTCTGTGCAACCTCATGAGGAAGGGCGAGAGTTGCATCTGACCTTTGATGGAGAATGGCACTCTCAGTCACCAGCTCAGATACTGGCACTGAACATACCTTATAGGGTGGTGTAGAGTTGGGATCTGCACATGATGAGTCACCAGGTACATGGACTGCAGCCAGGTTGAGGGGATGGAACAGTTCATGTGCTAGTTCTCCAGAGGGCAAGGTTACAGATGAGATCTGCTGCAGGAGATTCAGATGAGGATTTCAATGGGGTGGCATACAGAAGAATGCTGGTCAGCATGCACACTGAGATGCTGAGTGCATTGGTAGACCTGCCAGACAACCACCTGTCACTGTTAAAGAGCATGGAGGAGTCCAGCTCCAACATGGCAGGGGCCATTGCTCAGAGTTATGAGCCCATCCTTCACACCGTGGACGTGGTGACCAACTCCATGATAGCACTCAGGGTCTCGGATGTAGTGCTGAACGTTAGTCCAGGAAGCCAATAGGAGGGGAAGGCTATGTGTTTCTGGGGGGCTGGGGTGCCATCAATGAACACTCTCAGAAGGAATGAGAGGAGGTGGCCAGGGAAGTCAATTCATTGGTGCCTGATGTAGCATCTGGTGGCCAATGTCTCAACTTCCATTGCAGCACAGCAGAAGCCACTTAATGCCTAAACGCTGTGGTGGAGGTTGAGGTGGAGGTCATGAAACCCATGCTTGCTGATATGCAAGCCCAGCCTGATGCTATGAAGGCTCAGACAGCTGCCATGTGGCTACGGATACAGGTGTTCAAGGGGGATTTCTCTCAGCAATCTGTGCTCCAACAGGTTATTCTGTGGGAGTTGCTGTGGCTCCATGTAGCGTGAAAATGCTGCCCTCTGCCAGGATAGTGGACATTTGTGCTCCGACCACCACTCCACCATAGCCCTTGCTGTTGCCTCTTAACCTGCCAGCCAGCCCAGACTGCTGCTGTGCATACTGAGGTGGTGCTGAAGCCAGGCCCCCCAACGCTGTTTGAGGTCATCCTGCAAGGCCACCTGCAGTCTCTCCCAATGAAAGTCAGCAGTCTTCCACCAGTCATGGTACAGCCACTGGGGGACCTCTATAGGAGCAAGTGAAGACACCCATAAACCAGGCATGAAGAGAATGTACAGGGTGAATCATTCAGTTTTATATATATTAATGGGTATATTGTTGGATAAAGTTATTTGGAAAGATTTTTTTTGTTGGTCACTTTTATTGCAAGATTTGGCCAAGGTGAGACAGTGATGAGATGTTGTAGATGAAATGGGAAAGTGAGAAATTGTGGAGCAATGGTGGTGAAAGAATAATGTCCTTAGGGTCCCAAATCTCAGCAGGTGCTCACAGGGAGCCTGTCCAGAATGAAGGCTCCCAGATATCTCCAACAGTTCTACTCCCCTCCACCTCCTCCCTATAGAGAGCCTCCATATACCTGGTGGCTATGGCTGCATCTTCGTAATAGTGAGGTTGTGGAGGATACAGCAGAATATCACAAACATGGAGATAGGTTCTGGCGACTGTTGTTTGACCCCCCCCTCAGTAGTCCAGGTGATGGAACCATTACTTGAGGGTGCCAATGGTCTGCTCCATTGTATTTCTTGGGGCTTCATGGCTTGTGTTGTATGCACATTTTCCTCGTGTGTTTGGGTTAGGGAAGGGAGGCATTAGTCATGTTTACAGGGGATATCCATCATCTCCCAGAAGTCATCCTCTGGTTCTTCATAGTGGCCTGAGGATGGCACACTATCCCAGGCTGAAACATCATGGCTGTTGCCTGGATAGCGAGCATTCACTGACATGATGGCTTGGATAAAGGTCGCACACCAATGGAGTGGAACCCCTTGGGTTCTTATACATCTCCTCATTGACATGTGGGGCCTGCAGAGCCATGTGCATGTAGCCGGTAGCTCCCTACACCATTGAGATTCCTGCTACCTTGGCAAAGCCATGTGCCCATTCATCCTGCTTCTCTTTGCTAGGAGAGAAATGATTAAGTCTCCTCCTTGTATACATCGCCTTTGTTAGCAGCTCAATCACTAGAGAAAAAGTACTAGGAAAGTTAATGGGACTAAAGGCTGACGCATCCCCTGGATCTGATGGTCATCCAAGGGTCTTAAAAGAAGTAGGTATGTTGGCTGCGCTAGTTGCAATCTTCCAACATTCCTTCGATTCTGCAAAGGTCCCAGCATACCGGAACACCGCTAATGTTATGCCTCTTTTTCAAGAAAGGAGGGAGTGAGGAAACAGAAAACTATAGGCCACTTAGCCTAATATCTGTCATTGGGAAAATGCTAGAATCCATTATTGAGCAGGTAGTAGCAGGACATTTAGGAAATTATATTACAATCCAGGCAGAGTCAACATGACATAATGAAAGGGAAATTGTGTTTGACAAATTTATTAGGGCTCTTTGAGAATGTAACAAGCAGGGTGGATAAAGTGGAACAAATACATGTAGTGTATTTGGATTTCCAAAAGGCGTTCGATATAGTTCCACATAAAAGGTAAGAGCGTATGGTGCTGAGAGCAGGGGGCTTGATATATTAGCATGGATAGTGGACTGGCTAACTAACAGAAAACAGAGAGTTGGGATAAATGGGTCATTTTCAGGTTGGCAAACTGTACTAGTGGAGTACCACAGGGATCAGTACTGGGACCTCAACTATTTACAATCTATATTAATGACTTGTATGAAGAGGCCAACTGTATTATGGCCAAATTTGCTGATGATACAAAACCAAGTAGGAAAGCAAGTTGTGAGGAGGATACAAAGAGTTTGCAAAGAGATATAGATATGTTAAGTGAGTGGAAAAAAATTGGCAGGAAGAGTAGAAAAGCGGAATTTTATTTAAATGGAGAGAGACTGCGGAATGCCGCAGTACAGAGGGATCTGGGTGTTCTCACATGAATCACAAAAAGTTAACATGCAAGTACAGCAAGCAATTAGGAAAACAAATGGAATGTTGGCCTTTATTGCAAGGAAGATGGAACATAAAAGTAGGGAAACCTTGTTACAATTGTACAGGGCATTGGTGTGACTACATCTAGAGCGTGTACAGTTTTGGTCTGCTTACATAAAGAGAGATATACTCGCATTGGAAGCAGTCCAGAGATGAAGATGAAGGGATTATTAGGAAAGGTTGAGCTGGATTGGCCTAAACTCATTGAAGTTTAAAAGAATGAGAGGTGATCTAATTGAAGCATGTAAGATTCCGAGGGGGCTTGAAAGGGTAAATGCCGGGAGGACAATTTCCCTCGTGGGGAATCTAGAATTAGGGGACAAAATTGTCTCCCATTTAAGAGAGAGATGAGGAGAAATTCCTTCTCTCAGAGAGTCATTAGTCTTTGGAATTCTCTTCCCCAGTGAGCTGTGGAGGCTGTTTCATTGAATATATTCAAAGCTGAGTTAGACAAGTTAAAAGGAGTCAAGGGTTATGTATGGGGGATTGGGGATGGGGTGGAGGCAGAACTCAGGCTGGAAAGTGGAGTTAAGGCCACAATCTGATTGGCCATGGCCTTATTGAATGGCAGAGCAGGCCTGAGGGGCCGAATGGCCTGCTCCTGCTCTTATGTCTTCTGATATTATGATCTGGGTGTGGAGATGTATTGTTCGCCGGGATATGTTTGCAATGTTGGCTGCAGCTTCAATGTAGAAATTGAGAGGGACAGTGCCTTTGACAGCTACTGGAAGCACTGTACTCACCCTGGTTTGAGGTTGAAGTAGTTACTGTGAGCACTTCCTTGGTGAATCTGAGGCACCTCAGTTATTGCTACTGCTTGAGCTGGAGGTAGGAGAAGTGTTCCCTAAAGACCCTGGGTGGGCAGGGCCTTCTGTGCAGAGTTGTCCTCCTCCTCTCTTTGTGCAGAGCTTTCCCTCTGCAAAAGAGCTCCATCTCCCCGTCCAGTTGCTGATTCAGAGGCACCACAATGGCCATCCTCATACCTTTTCCAGTCTTTTTGGGGACAGGTCACAAAACTCCTCTGCCTTCCCTGTTGGGATGCAGCAATACTACTTTCCAAATCCAGCAACTCAGCACAACATCTCCAAAAGCACAATGCGGTACTCCCACAAATCTTTCATGAGCAACAGGAAGTCAAAAGCACCTCAATGGAGCAGCGAATAAAAAAAGTCTGTTGGGCATGCAGGCAGAAACACTTGGTGCAACGGCAGGCCTCCGAGAAAGCGTACATCACAGTCGAGGAGCATGGAAGGGCCTGGCTCCAACATGACACTGGGCTCTTCCTGGAGATTGGAGCCCATCCTTTCCAGCATGGTGGTGGTGGCCAATTCCATGAGAATATTTGTGGACCTGATCATGATACAGGGACTGATAGCTGTTGTCACAGCTTCCATTGCAGCACAGGCAGAAGCTACTCAATGTCCCACTGCTGCATTGGGAGCTCAGATTGATGCCATGGACTCTCAGCTTGTGTTATGCAGGCTACGACTCCTGCCATCATGGCTGCAGACACCCAAAGGGGCTTGCAGACTTTCACAGAAGTACAGCAATCTGTGCTTCAGCACATCACTAGGATTCCTGAGGCTCCGCCACAGGGGTGTGATAGTGGCTGCATGGTGCATGAGCCTGCTGTCCAGCCTCAAGATGCCAGTATTCATGCTCCCACCGCTGCCTCTCCACCTGTACCCTCACTGGTGTCTCTCCAGCCAGCCACCCCAGACTGCTGCCACCCATGCCAAGGTAGTACAGTCCAAAGACAGGCCCTCAAGGCCCAGAGCTGCTCCAGGGCATTCCGCGAGGCCATCTGCAGTCTCCCCCCAGTGAAATTCAGCAGTCTTCCACCAGCCAAGGTGCAGCCACTGAGGTAGAATTGTGTAGGAGCACTAGGCCTGGCAAAGGCACACGTGACACAGGCGCTAAGGGAGTGCACTAAGCTAAAGAGTTGGGATTTGTACAGAATGCTGGATGTTTTATTGCATAAAGTTGGTATGGAATAATTATTTTGTCGTGACTTTTATTTCAGGATTGTGGGCAAGAGAACACAGTGATGGGCATGAACAGAGAGAAATTCTGGGAAATTCTGAAACTATGGAGCATCTCGGGTTTAGTTGCAGAAACCGGAGTCGAGCGTCACAGATGCCAGCCTTCGGCCAATTCAATTCACTCCACATGATATCAAGAAATGGCTGGATGTACTGGATACTGCAAAGGCTATGGGCCCTGACAACATCCTGGCTGTAGTACTGAACACTTGTACTCCAGAACTGGCCAGGCTGTCCCAGTACAGCTACAACACTGGCATCTACTGGACAATTTAGAAAATTGCCCAGGTATGTCTGGTCCACAAAAAGCAGTCCAAATCCAACCCAGCTAATTGTTGCCCCATCGGCTTACTCTTGATCATTAGCAAAGTGTTGGAAGGTATCTACAACAGTGCTATCAAGCAGCACTTACTCAACAATAACCTGCTCACTGACACTCAGTTTGGGTTCCGTCAGGGCCACTCAGCTCCTGACCTCATTACAGCCTTGGTTCAAACATTGACAAAAGAGCTGAGTTCCAGAGATGAGGTGAGATTGACTATCCTTGACATCAAGGCAGCATTTGACCAAGTGTGGCATCAAGGAGCCCTGGCAAAATTGAAGTCAATGGGAATCGGGGGAAAACACTCCACTGGTTGGAAGCACCAAGGAAGATGGTCATAATTGTTGGAAGCCAATCATTTAGACATCACTACAGGAGTTCCTCAGGCCCAACCATCTTCAGCTGCTTTATCAATGACCTTCCCTCCCTCATAAGATCAGAAGTGGGAATGTTCACTGATGATTACAGTGTTCAGTAGCATTTGCAACTCCTCAGATACAGAAGCAGTCCGTGTCCATATGCAGCAAAACCTGGACAATATCCAGGCTTGGGCTGATGAATGGCAAGTAATTTTCATACCACACAAGTAACAGGCAATGACCATCTCCAACAAGAGAGAATCCAACCATCGCCCCTTGACATTTAATGGAATTACCATCACTGAATTCCCCACTATTAACATCCTAGGGGTTACCATTGACCAGAAACTTAACTGGACCAGCCATATAAATACTGTGGCTACAAGAGCAGGTCAGAGGTTGGGAATTCTGCGGTGAGTAACTCACCTCTTGACTCTCCAAAGCCTGTCCACCATCTACAAGGCACAAGTCAGGACTGTGATGGAATATTCTCCACTTTGACACCAAACAGGACAAAGCAGACCATTTGATCAGTACCCCATCCATCAACTTAAACATTCACTCCCTCCACCACCAATGCACAATGACAACAGTGTGTACCATCTACAAGATGCATTGCAGCAAATCACCAATGCTCTTTTGACAGCATCTTCCAAACCTCAACCTCTATCACCTACAAGGACAAGGACAGCAGACTCATGGGAACATCACCACCTGGAAGTTCCCCTCCAAGTCACACACCATCCTGACTCAGAAATATATCGCTGTTCCTTCACTGTTGCTGGGTTAAAATCCTGGAACTCCCTCCCTAACAGCACTGTGGGTGTACCTACGCCACACAGACTGCAGCGGTTCAACAAGGCAGCTCACCACCACCTTCTCAAGGGCAATTGGAGATGGCAACAAATGCTGGCTTTGCCAGCAACACCCACATCCCATGAAATAATAAATTTTAAAAAATATTAATGCACTCAAGGACACCCATCCAGAAGGTTTATGTGCTGGATCCCTCCTCCCTCCATTCTTCTCTTCCTCCCCTTCCCCCTCCTCCCCCTCTTCCTCCCCCTATGAAGCTCACAGAGTCCGTGGTGGCAAGGGCTGTCTCTTCATGATGGTGGAGGATTCAACAGACCACCATAATTTGGAATACGCACTCCAGAAGGCACTGGAGAGATCTTAGGTAGAGATAGAAGTGTTCCTGGGAGGCCCTAGGCAAATAAGGCCTCCTGTTGAAAGCTTTCCTCCTCCATCTGTGAACAACTTGTCTTCTTTGCTGCCTCTGCTGCATCTCCCTCTGATGCTCCATTCCAAGGGTGAACTGTGACTATAGCATCCATGACTGAGAGCAAGTGATGTACTCAGGACCCTTGCAATTGTAACTAACGCTCTTCCCATGTACAGTACCACTCCCTGCAGACTTTACCAACTGGTATCAACTCCTCCAAACACCCAGCACAAGCTTAGCATCTGCCAATAGAAAGTAATGAGCAGCCAATCCGCAGGTTGATAATGATCGGTATAGATAGTACTGATGGGAGTAGACGGGTGTCCCTCATGCTGCTAAATGTGTGTTCAGTTGGGGACGTTTATGAGAGGGCATTGCCTGAAGCAGCAAGGTCAAAAATGCTAGGGTGGGCATCAGTTCAGCCTTACCTGCTGACTGACATCATGGTCTGCCTGTTCTACATAGTCCCAGCAAACGCATGGAATGCGCACTCTAACACCCTCACCAAGATTGCATTCAGTGTGGGTTGTCCTGGGAGTGGGCGGAAGCAACCCCAACACCATTTTTCTACTAAACAGCATCAAACCTATGAATGTCACAGAGCTAAATGTTGCATCCATAGACTTCAATCCCGATCAATGGTGAGTATCACAAGTGTTCTGTGAATGATTGCCTGAGCTGCAAGTGAAGAAGTCACACATATTTCTCCATAGTTGGTTAGTTAGTTTGCCTACATTCATGGTTCAAGATTTACCTGAGTCCAACCACCAGCCCCATCAATTTCCCAAAGGCAACAAATACAGCACGGGTCATACACACAGCACCTCGCAGTTCCTTTGGTGCTATTTCCCCGAGGTACAGGCCATGAGCGACTAATCCAATGCCTTTTAAATAGAAACAGGACAGAGAACATGCATTAATGATGAGAGTTGGTTCAATGAAACAGTTTTAAGTTTAGTCCTTGCAGACAGCAACACAAGCTAATGCCAGTTGTTCACTTGTATTTTAAAATTTTAAGAGAGATCGAACATGGTCAAGCTTCGTTTGTGAGAATCAGGATAAATTTTTAACTTGCCACCCAGGTGTAAAACTGGGCATTACAGATCGACCGACCACTATAGGAACAACCTGATCACTGTGTAAATTCATGGCCACAGTGGAAATAAAATTCAGACACTTTCTATAACGGGTATCTGATCCACAAAGTCAGTTCTATGCCCATGAAAACCCACTCCAGGTTTTTGTGATTTTGTGAGCATGTCTCTATCTCTTTAAAAAGATACTTTCTCCTCTTGCTGCTTCCCCAGTGTGCTGTAATGCTGCTGTGAAATCTGCCATTTGGGGAGTGCAGACAGGGTGTTTTTCCCATCTGCAAGGAAGTGCCCGGTGAACAGTGGGCATCTACTCATGGCAGCTTGGTTCCAATACAGAGTACCAAGAATATAAAGCTGCATACTCCCGCCCCGTGGTAGAATCGCCATTAGGGGTGGATTAATGCCCTTTCCCAGTGGGCACATGACCCTCCAAATGTGGCAAATTAAATGGTTTCCTTTAAGTGCAGGGTATTCATGACATTTATATGGTTAGCTTCATTATTAATGCAGTGTGTAACTATTCTTCATGCATGGAATTGAATTCCTTTTCAGGTAGTGCATTCCAGATCCACACTCTGTGTGAAAAGCTTCTCCCATTTCCCCTTTCGTTCTTTTACCAATTCTTATGCCTGAATCTTCTGGTCAGCGTGTGGGGGCAGGCCCCATTCACCTACGCATAAAATGACGCGCAGTGATGTCGGGCATGCGTCCCAACGTCACTGCGCGTCATTCTGATTTACGGTTTGACGGGCACGCACCGGAGTCGGCTGCGCACCCGCCGAACTATCAAAGGCCTATTAAGGCCATTTAAATAGCAATTGAAATAATTAACAGGGCTGCCCATCCAACCTTAAGGTTGGCGGGCAGGCGAAGAGCCCAGGTGGCCTCCGCATTTTTCATGGAACCTCATCCACGGACGGGATGAGGTTTCATGAAGGGTTTGTAAACATAATAAAAATTTTTAATATAATTCATTGACATGTCCCCGCTCATGTGACACTGTCACATGAGCGGGGACATGTCTGAATATTTTTTTTTCTTTATTTCAACTTTTCATAAGCAAAGCAATCTCCCTGAGGCAGCTCTGTGCCTCAGGGAGATTTCTGTGCTCTTTCACGCGAATGCGTGAAAGAGCGCAGGCCCCGACTCTCCCTTCTCCGCCCGGCCACACAGGGAGCGGTCAGCACTTCTGGCTGTGCGTCACGCTGGACGGGCCTTAATTGGCGGAGTGGAAGCAGGTTAAACCAAAGGAAATTGGATATTTATTTAATGGGGAAAGAACAAGAAAATGGGACTGATTGCTAGCTCTTTCAGAGGGGAAACGATGAACTGAATGGCTTCGTTTTGCACTGGATGAGGGTATGGTTAATTGAGAACCAACCATTTAGAATCTGCAATAGCTCGTCCCTTTAAATAATTATAAGTATATATCCAGAATATAAATCCATGCAAGGTGTCATCGGAGTTCAAGCTCAGAGTTTTCAGTAAGTAGCAGGCTTGAAGGGACCTCGACGACACAGGGTGGACTTATGTGTCAGATGCGACTTTCACATAATTCCCGAGTCAGGAATTTCCATCTCTATTGCCAACACTTGACGGTTTTTCTTTTATTCTCTGCCAACAAAGCCCACTAGCTCCTTAAAAAACAATCCAATTACCAGTATTAATTCCAGACATGAATCTTCCTATCACAATCATCTCAAACGATCTTGCCATCTTGCTGAAACCCATTATGATTGCGGCCATAATTGCCACAATGTCATTACATAGCAAAGATTTCTTTCTGAAACACAAGAGCACGCATTTAATTGGATGTATCCTGAACAATTAAAAGCTTTACTAAGTAACATTTAATAATTATGAATCTTTGATACTCAGCAGAATTGAATATCCAAGCTGTAAGCACTCTTCATTGAAAATCAAACCAGGTAAAGCATTGGCAAAAATGGTTCAGAAGTAGCTTATCTTTCTTCTGTGAGTCACTTCTTCAATGCTCATAGTCAGGATGAATGCTAGTTATTTAAAACATTTATCCTGCTGAATTTTCAGCCTGGGATTATATTAATTAATCATAATTAATCATAATCTGAAAATTTAGATACATTTGATTAGACAAAGGCCGTAATATTCAACTCAACCACTACACTTTGCCCAAGTTCCTATCAAGCCTTGGTCAGCTTGAAACTAAATCTAGACCGAGGTAATATTTATCCTCAAATTAGAATTCCTTACCCTGCCTTACCATCTTCACATGTTGAATCCTTCAATGTGTTAATCTCTGCATCTCCACTCCCTTAGTCTCTGTCCCTCTCCACTTCCTCAGTCTGTTTATCTGTCCCTCTTTACTCCCTCAGTCTGCCTATCCATCCCTCTCCACTCCCTCAGTCTGTCTATCCATCCCTCTCTACTCCCTCAGTCTGTCTATCCATCCCTCTTTACTCCCTCAGTCTGCCTATCCATCCCTCTCCACTCCCTCAGTCTGTCTATCTGTCCGCCTTCATTCCTTCACTTTGTCTATCAATCTATCCCTTAGAAAGATGATCCCTCAAATCCTCAGTCTATCTCTCCCATCATACTAAACCCTGGATCTCCAGTTCTTTTCCATTTATTTCTGAATTCTTGCTGAATGACCTTCTGTGCTGCATATTTTTATTTTTATCTTGATGAGTATATATATATCATTGCTTAGCTCCTCAGTGCAAATTCAAACAGGTTATAAAGTGAGACAGTTACATAGTTTTGTGATGTGGTAGACAGATTGATTCCTGGTGTACCTACCTTCCATACTTCACTGTTATAATTGCAGCAATTTGTGCTCCTACCAGTCCTCCAATAGGGTATACAGATACAATAAAAGACCACAAGAGCATTAATGAATATTCCTGTAATGGTGTTTCATGTCGCTCGATCCACGTTTCATTGATGAAGTTCTTAATATACTGTAAGAATGAATTACAACAGCAGATTAATTCAACATCAAAGTTAAATATAATTTCAGAACAGTATGAGAAGAATTATGAATGTGAGTGTCAGTAGGAGTGCGAGTGTCAGTAGGAGTGCGAGTGTCAGTAGGAGTGTCAGTAAAAGTGAGTGTCAGTAGGAGTATCAGTGTTTGTAAGAGTGTGAGTGTCAACTAGAGCATCAGTAAGAGCGTAAGTGTCAGTAGGAATGTGAGTGTTAGTGAGGGTGAGTGTCAGTTAGAGTGTGAGTGTCAGTAAGGCTGTCAGTGTCAGTAAGAGTGTGAGTGTCAGTAGGAGTGTCAACTTCAGTAGGAGTGTAACTGTCAGTAGGAGTGCAAGTTTCAGATGGTGTGTGACACTAGGAGGCTTACTGTCAGTAGGAGTGTCAATAGCGGTGTGCAAGTCAATAAGAGGGTGAGTGTCAGTAGGACTGCCAGTGGCAGTAGGAGTGTGAGTGTCTGTAAGAGTATAAATGTCAGTAGGAGAGTCAGTGTCAGTAGAAGTGGGAGTGTTTGTAAGAGCATCAGTGTCAGTAGCAGTGTCCGTGTCAGTAAGAGTGTGAGTGTGAGTAGGAACGTTGCTGTCAGTAAGAGTGGCAATAGGAGTATGAGTGTCAGATTGTAGGAGTGTCAGTTGGAGTGTGTGTCAGTAGGAGTCTAAGTGCCAGTATAGTGCAAGTGTCAGTAGGAGTGTAAGTAAGAGCTGAGTGTCAGTAAAAGTGTGAATGTCAGTAGGAGTGTCAGTGTTTGTAAGAGTGAGAGTCAACAGGAGTGTCAGTAAGAGTGTGAGTGTCAGTAGGAGTGTCAGTGTTGTTAAGAATGTGAGTGTCAACAGGCGTGTCAGTAAGTGTATGTGTCGCTAGGAATGTGAGTGTCAGTAGTTGTGTCAGTGTCAGTAAGAGTGTGAATGTTAGTAGGAGTGTTGGCGTTTGTAAGAGTGTGAATGTCAGGAGGAGAGTCAGTAGGAGTGTGAGTGTCATAAGAGTGTGAGTGTCAGTAGGAGTTTGAGTGTCATAAGAGTGTCAGTAGGAGTGTGAATGTCAGTAAGAGTGTTGGTGTCAGTAAGAGTGTGTGTCAGTAAGGGTGTGAGTGTCAGTAACTATTAGTAGGAGTGTGAGTGTCAGTTATTCAGGATGTTCTCCTTACCTCTGATGGTGGATTGATGGAGGATATACTGAACCCAAATTGGAAACTCCCGCCAATTCCAGCTACAAAGAGGAAGAGTATAAACCTCCTTCTACGGAGCTGCAAAATGAATAAGAAATGACTGCTGATAATGAAATAAACCTGTCTGATATCCCACAGCCTCAGGTATAAAATGGGAGTTTGTCCAGGTTCTATGGCCAAGTGCCCTGGCTCACCTGGATATAATGAAGATCAAACAATTGGAATGTCAGATTGCATGCCTGTTGAAGGAAGCCACCTGATTTCCTTCCTTTTGCTCAGTTCAAGGAAGGAACAGTCCAACATTTATTGACATATCCTTCTAACAAATCAAGAGACCACCATTAACCACCATTCCTTTGCAGTGCCTCATGCTTTGTTGCCTGATAACCCGTGCCTATATTACGATATCTTCTCCCATGTAAGACCCTCTGCCTCTGTTATGATAAACAAGGAGCTTTCTGATTTCTGTCCTGCCAAAGCCATATTTATCCTTACTTAAATAGAGGAGTTTGAAATTATGAAGGGTTTTGATACAGTAGATAGGGGGAGGCTGTTTCCTCTGGCAGAGAGGCCAGTGATCAGAGGGCACTGATTTAAAAACCATAGCAGTGTTTGGGGAGAATTTTTTTTTTTACAAATTGTTATGATCGGGAATGAACTGCCTGAAAATTTAATGGAAGCAGAATTAATGATAAATTTCAAAAGGGAATTGGATACATACTTGAAAAGGGAGGTTTCAGGGGAAAGAGTAGGGGACTGTGACTAACTGGGTAGTCGTTTCATTGAGCCAACACAGGCAAGATGGGCTGAACAAGCTCCTTCTGTGCCGTATGATTCTGTGATTATTAAACCTTAATAGAATTAATTATCTGCTGCATATAAATATGATCCACTGAAGTGCTATTGACCTGACCTAATTCTAACACAGCTCACATCTAAAGATTGCACTGTATACCATGTTGGATCACTACCCTTTTAACGAGATACACCCAAAATCTCCCCAAGGTAGTGGGTGCACTGATGAATTAATCTGGGTGAGTGAGGATGGGTATGGGCAGGTCATGTGATGGGTCCCAGTATTGCCATGTCTTCACTCATTAAAGATAACAAAACAGGAATTTCCTCTTGGGGGTTAGGGTTAAGCTGTTGTTTTATATGTGTGCTCTTCCCCAAGGTAGGTCCTTGGCTCTTTGGGATGTTGTTATGTCCTACCTATTCGAGGCAGGGCTGATGAGATGGTGTCTTCCAACAATACTCTTGCTTCCTTTGCCCCAAACACACTGGAGTCCAGCAAGACTCTGCTAGTGTGGGGCAGCAAATAGTGGGAGTTATTCCAGGTGAGGGGCCTAGTGTTGGAACACTCAATAGAAAAATATTTCAGTAGCTGAGCAAGTTCATCCTTTTATAAAAGAGAACAGGTGCCAACTTGGAGGTGGCCCTGTTGAACTTGCCCTGAGCTGGCTAGGCAAGTGCCACTTTTTTGTAGCCGATGGTCATCTGAGATGTACCACTACTGATGTTTTATGCAAATGAAACCTCAGTGAGGTCAGCTGGGTTGCCAAGTGGGTGACAAGGCTCAATTCCTTCTCTGACGTACTTTCTGGGGGTTGGGGGGGTGGGTGGTGGGATGACAGAGGGGGAGGTGGATTGTGAATCTCTGACCCCAAAAGCCCTGTGCTATCATCCATTTTAAAGGTGGGGCTAATGATGGACTCCCTTTAGAGAAAACTAATCTTGCTAACTAGTGAAATTGACATCGGTTACACAAAAAAATAGGATTAAGTGTCAACATCCTCTTGGCCCATGCACTTCTGTCAATAGTTCACTACTTTTTGTTTAAACAGTGACTGCTAATGTCATTATGGGGATAGCTGCTTTGAAGGAGTTACTGAACCTGGGGCTTTACTGGAGCATTGGCTGTGCTGATTACTTCAGCTCACTTACACCTTATCCTGGGTGAACCAGGAAGGGGCTCAGAATCCTTCCAGGCCACTCCTATAAACCTTGTCCTAAGCGGGGATGGGGTGAAAGGAGGAGGGTGCTCACTCTGCTCCTTTTTAAATGGCTGTTAAAGAGGAAATACGATGTGAAATAAGGTGGCCCACAAACACGGGGTGACAATAATAAAATATTCACCTTGGTACCATCAAATATTGACGTAGCTTGAAACGCCAATCTCCCATGACGCTGGAGAATATGAGGGCTGATTTAATCACCCCACCCCCCACCACCCCGGCCTGGTGAGAACAATGTGGGCAGAGGGATAGGATGAGCCACATTCTTTCCCTTCACCCCACTCCTTTTACTTGCCACAATTCAGCAGGGGGGGTGGGGAGGGGGGTGGCTGCCTCTTTCAGAGGAACAGGAGCCAGATGTACATACGAACATACGAATTAGGAGCAGGAGTAGGCCATTCGGCCCCTTGAGCCTGTTCCACCATTCAATAAGGTCATGGCTGATCTGATTGTGCCTCAATGCCACTTTCCTGCCTACCCCAAATAACCTTTGACTCCCTTGTTAGTCAAGAATCTATCTAATGCAGCCTTAAAGATATTCAATGACCCTGTTTGTACTGCCGTATGGGGAAGGGAGTTCCACAGGCTCATGACCCTCTGAGAGAAAAAAAAATCCTCATCTCCATCTTAAAAAGCTCCAGAACAGTATGAGCAGAATTGTGAATATGAGTGTCAGTAGGAGTGTCAGTATCAGTATGAGTGTGAGTGTCACTAGGAGTGTCAGTCAGAGTTTGAGTGTCATAAGAGTGCCAGTAACAGTGTCAGTGTTAGTAAGGGTGTGAGTGTTAGTAAGTGTCAGTGTCAGTAGGAATTTGAGTGTTATAAGAGTGTCAGTAAGAGTGTCAGTAGGAGTGTGTGTCAGTAAAGGTGTGAGTGTTAGTAAGTGTCAGTGTCAGTAGGAATTTGAGTGTTATAAGAGCGTCAGTAAGAGTGTGAGTATCAGTAAGGGTGTGAGTGTCAATAAGTATCAGTGTCAGTAGGAGTGTGATAGCAGTGAGAGAGTTCCACAAACTCATGACCCCCTGAGAGAAAAAAAATTTCCTCATCTCCATCTTAAAAGGGAGACCTCTTATTTTTAAACTGTGTCCCCAAGTTCTAGTCTCTCCCACAAGGGGAAACATCCTTTCAGCATCCACCCTGTCAAATCCCCTCAGGGTCTTATGTTTCAATAAGGTCACCTCTCATTCTTCTAAACTCCAGTGGATACAGGCCCAACCTGTCCAGCCTTTCCTCATAAGATAACCCCTTCACCACAGGAATCAGTCGAGTGAACTACCTCTGAGGTAAAAAGCAATGTTGCCGTCCTTATGACATCTCACTGATCGGAGGGTGTAATTACAGTCTGAGAAGTTTCCATAAGAATAGAAACATAAAATGCTGGAAACACTCAGCAGGTCAGGCAGCACCTGTGGAGAGAGAAACAGAGTTCACATCTCAAGTTGAGATGACCTTACATCAGAACTCAGAATCCAGGGGAAATGTCCATCATAAATCTGAACATGGGAACTTATATGGGGAAAAAACGGATACAAAAGATGTTACCAAGATATGATAACAGGGTTTTGTGGACAGGACATGATCCGATTGTGAGTTGGCATGACTCAGCAGCTGAGAGTTGAGGGAGCAGTGCCAAGCCAGTGAAAGTGCCTTCAAGGAACTACTCAACTTGAAAAACTCGACTTGCACAAAGACCTGATCCTTGGCCTGATGGTGTTGATCACATCTGCTCTTAAAAATGTTAATATTTGATGAAACATAACAATTTAAAAAAGACTTAAGCAAAGGTTTAGAGTTCAGTAAGCACGGAGCACGTACTGATTTGTGGATGTAATCTTTCAGCAGACCCTCTCCAGGAGCACGGCAAACCTGGCACCCTGACATGTCACATGACCTCGCCAGCTAACCAAGGCTCCCTGACAATAAACACACCCACATTTTAGCCAATCACATACAGGCTTTCTGCACATCTGGCTTGCGTTTGTACATCAGGTAGCATGTTCCAGGTTCTTGCCTAACTGTGACACTGGGCAGCAGACACGTTTACTCAAAGTCCTTATCAATTTTAAACACTCAGTAACCAGCCCCTGGTGAATCTTTATAACTTAACCTACATGCGAATTCAGCTTGAATTTGAAGCCAATTCGGCACAGAGGGGAAACAGTCCATTAAGAACCCAGGGTGATATACATCTGAAGAACCTCAGCGATTTCAGCCAAAGTTGCCTGTAGTTAGTCCCCCAAGGGCTGGGCAGTTTTGTTCCATTTGCTCCTAGCTGGCCAAGCAAACAACCTCTTGAATGAAGGCATCAGCGCTAAATAATTGCTCCCGCTCCTACTTGACTCCAACCTCCCTCATCAACAAGCCCTATGGTGTCATCACACATTCCATTTTATTACTGTGAAGTCCAAGTGGTATCCACTGCCCGTATCAGGCAGAATTTTATGTTCTGCCAGCGGGCGTGTGCCTGACCCGATTGGGGGTAAAATTGCGTGAGATGTCGTGGGGCGAGAATCCCGACGCTATTGCGCACTTGCGCGATATTTCGCTCGGCAGCCACGTGCGGCAGTCGAAAGCGGGCCCGCCGACAATTAAGAGGGCAATTAAGCCCATTAATGGCGCAATTGAGCGCGATTTGTTTGTGGCCCGACTAACCTTACTGTTGGCGGGTGGGCCAGTTAGCCAGGTGGCCTTTACATGTTTCATGAAACATTATCCAAGGGCGGGATGAAATCTCTGTTAGGAAATAAAATAAAAATAAATATCTGGGGACGGCATTTTTATGAGGTATGCTCTCAAGGTGCTTGACTGTGCTGCATGGATGTTTTTTGCAGCTTTTTTGCGCTTTCTCTTACTATGTGCAGGTCTGCAGCTTCCTGAGGCAGCTGTCTGCCTTCAGGGAGCTCTCTCGAAGCGTTCACCCGCGCCCGCAGAGACGTCATCGCCCGCTCCCACCCCAGCAGCGCTGAGATTTTCAGCACGCGTTTCACGCTGGCTGCCCGTTAATTGGCCGGCCAGCGTGAAATCGCGGTCAGGGGGCTGATTGTGGCTGGTGGGCCCAGCTGTTCCTGGACCCACCGATTGCGTGAGCCCGATGAGGGAAAAATTCAGGTCATAATAGATCTAAGGGATATATCCCAGGAAGCCTATCCAAGCCTACGTTTTAACCCATTCCTGTCTTTCCACCGTGTTCAACCTGTGGGCCAGGATTGTGAGAAGTGTTTGGCTCCTCACATTCTACAAAAAAACTCATGGAACTGCGCTGCCCCTTGCCAAGGAGTCATTGCAGTTTGCACCTAGGCAGCCTGGTTATCGCCCCCCCCCGCCATCCCCCACCCCCATTTCCATTGGCATGAGGCTGTCATGGGGGTAAGGCTGGTGACCTGGCAGAGTCTGTCCTCCTGAGAGGCAGCAAGATCAGGCAGATTGACACCAGTCACTGCCCTTTCACTGGGCCCTGGGCCTGTGCCCCGCTCTGATCAGCCAGGGGGCTGGTCTAATGGTAATTATCAGACACTGGAAGTCCTGAGGTGCAGTGGTGACCAAGGTCTGGAAGCTAAGATACAGACTGCACTCTGTTCTGTCCCTTAATAATTCCATGGAGAATAGTGTGGAAGGATTTCACAGAGTCACAGAATTGTTACAGTGTAGAAGGAGGCCATTCGACCCATCGTGCCTGAAGACCGTGAACAGTCTGACAGGTCTTGACATGAAAGTATCTATCTTTTGTACCCATTGATTGTCTAGTCCTAGGTGAAGGAAGGACTTTATGCATTTCCAAAATCCTGACAATGAGGAGGGGCCACCCACACCCACTGAGCAACCCTGTGATGTAACCCCCTGAAAACTCATCTGGCTCATTAACATGTCCTTTAGGAAAGGAAATCTGCCATCTTTACCTCGCCTGGCCTACATTAGACTCCAGATCCACAGTAATAATGTGGTTGACTCTGAACTGCTCGCTTAGTCATATGGAGATGTGCAATAAATGTGGGTCTCGCAGCAATGGTCACATCCCATGAGGGAATAAAAGAATTTCCCTACTCTGTTTCCATGTGCTGGAACTGTATGGGACAGGGTTTGGACCCTCTTCCTTAAGGGGCAGACACAGGAAAGCTACCATTAAGGCAGAGACTCACTTGGGGACTGATATATTAAGGGTTAAACACAGAGCTCAAATGCTACAAACAACACAAACTGGGAGATTTCCTATTTGCTGCCTGGGCATCAATCAGGTGACATGATGGCTGCCTGTGACTATGTGTGTGTGTGTGTGTGAGGGTGTGAGGGTGTGCATGTGTGTGGTTGTATGTGTGTGCACGTGTGTGCATGTGGGTGCATGGGACAGTTCGTGCATGTGCGTGTGTGTGTGTGGGGGGAGAATGTTTGGTTCAGTGGGTGGGAGTGCGCCCGTCCTGGCTGACTGTACAATGATGTGCAATGATGTCAGGCGAAGGTCCAGATGTCATCGCACACTTGCATGATATTTTGGTCGGCAGCGTGTCATTAACAATGTAATTAAACATTACTTTTCACTACCCATCCAACCGTACAGATGATGATCAGGCAAAAAGCCAAGCAGCCTTTGCATTTTTTAGGAAACCTCATCCACGGGCGGGATGGAGTTTCCAACAGCAAATAAAAATAAAACTAAAAGTTTAAAATTTAATTAATAACATGCCCCTGCTCATGTAACAGAGTCACATGAAGAGATATGTTTTATAACATTTTAGATACCTTTATTTATTGACTCAGGGAGATTTTCGAGCGCGCACCCACACACATGTGTGTGGTTTGTGTGTTAGTGTGTGTGTGCATATGTGTGAATGTCTGTGTGGGTGTGTGTGTGTGTACGTGTGTGTGTATACATGTGTATGTGCGTGTGTGTCTGTGTCTGTGCGAGTGTATGTGAGAGTGTGCGTGCGTATGTGTGCATGTGTGTGTGTGGCGCACGCGTTGGTGCGCCTGTGTGTGTGTATGTCTGTGTGTGGGTGGTTGTATGTGTGTGCGTGAGTGTGTGTGTGCATATGTGTGTGTGTGTGAGAGGGTGTGTGTGTGGGTGTGTGTGTGGGTGCACATGTGCTTGTGTGTGTGTGTGTATGTGTGAGTGCGTGTGTATTTGTGTGTGTGTGTGAGTGGGTGTGTGTATTTGTAAGTGTATGTGAGCATGTGTGTGAGTGTGCATGTGTGTGGGTGTGTGCATGTATGTATGTGTGTATGTCCATGTGTGAGTGTGATTGTGTACATGTGTGTCTGTGTGTGTGATTGTGTGTATGTGTGTGTATATATGTGTGTGTCTGAGTGTGATTGTGTGTATATGTGTGTGTACATATGTGTGTGTGCGTGTGTATGTTTAGGTGCATTTGTATATTTATGTGTGTGTGGGTATGTGTGTGGGTGTGTGTGTGAGTGGGAGTGTGTGCGCGAGTGAGTGTGATTGTGTGAATGCGTGTGTGTGTGTGTGTGCGCGAATGGCTGTGCGTGTGTGTTTGCATGCGTGTGAATGTGACTGTGTGTATGTGTGTGTGCGTGTGAGTGTGATTGTGTGAGTCCGTGTGTGTGTGAATGTGACTGTGTATGTGTATGTGTGAGTGTGATTGTGTGAGTGCGTGTGTGTGTGTTTGTGTGAGTGTGATTGAGTGAGTGCGTGTGTGTGTGTCTGTGTGTGCGTGTGAGTGTGATTGTGTGAGTGCGTGTGTGTGTGAATGTGACTGTGTGAGTATGGGTGTGGGCTTTTCTTGTTTAAAACTTTCAGAAGGCCTTAAGAAGCATTATGTTGAAAGAGACAGTTTCCCTCACAGTAGATCATAAGAAATAGGAACAGGAGTAAGCCCATAAGCTTATCGAGCCTGTTTCACCATTCAATAAGGTCATGGTGATCTCTTTCCAGATTTAACTCCAGTTTCCTGCCCATCCCCCATAACCCTTGACTCCCTTGTCGATCAAAAACCTGCCCAACTCCACCTTGAATACATTCAATGACTGAGCTCCACCTTTCTCCAGGGTACAGAATTCCTAATGACCTTCAACCTCCTCATCCCTGTGTTCAATGGGAGACCCCTCATTTTTAAACTGTACCTCCTAGTTCCAGAAACCCCCAACATCCTCTCGGTGTCTACCCTGTCAAGCCCCCTCAGAATCTTATATGTTTCAATGAGATCCTCTCTCATTATTCTAAACTCCAATGAGTGTCAGCCCAATCAGGACTTCTTGTTTTTACCTATTCCTCCAAAGACAATTCTGGCCAATGTTTTTTTTATCACTCCTGTTTATTGCCTCTTGTCCTCATTACCTGGTGGCCAATATAAATACCCACACTGGTTCCCTCTCGTGTTTTTGCTTCCCATCTCCAACCACCACCCCCCCCAACCAACTCCTCACATTTCTCATTATGAAACACTGTCCTCATCTCACACTGCAGGGTCTTTGATGAAATCCCTTTAAAGCTAATAGTGGAAATTTGGAACTTTCCCCTGCACAAGATTGTGGATGTTAGGCATATTGTACCTGATTAACGTATATGCACACACATATATATGCACACACTTATATATGCACGTGTATGCAAATGCACGGATGTGCATGCATTCACACATGCCGCACATTTTCTCGGACACGTGTGCACATGAACATATGCGCACACATGTGCATGTGCACATAGACACGCATATGCACCACCTGAACACACCCACACATAAGCATGCACACGTACACATGCATGTCAACAAATGGGCTTCAGGGATATCACAACTACACCAAGGGGACACTGTGAATAGATGAGCCTAGACAGGTGAAAGATTGTCCTCTGCCTGAAATTGTTGCTAATACCACGTTAGCATGTCTTACACAAACACACACTACATTGTGAGAGCTGCTGAGATCTGCCTGATATGCGTGAGCTGTTAATAGCAATCAATCGGAAGCTTCATCAACTCTATGGATTTAAACAGCCTGACCTAACTAGCTTTAAATAGGAGGTCAGTTGGACTGGGTTCCATTTATGGTTTGGAGCCTTGCTCATATGGGTCAGGAATACAAATTGAAGAATCAAGATTTTGACCAGAATTTTGAGGTTGTCGGGCAGGCAGGGTGGGCAGGCCTGGGAGTGACCAGGAAGTGCCCGCCACCCACGATCAGCTTCAACCGCCATTTCATGCTGGCTGGCCATTTAACAGCCAGGGTGAAAGGTGCGCTGAAAAGCTCAGCGCTCCCAGTGTGGGGGCGGGAGGAGGGCGAGCACTGAAGTCAGCGCAGGGAGGGGGGAGCGCGGAATGAAGGCTCCCTGAAGGCAGAGAGCTACTTCAGGGAGCTGAAGAATTTAAAACCATCAAATAAAGATTATAAAATGCAGAAAAAAATGTCTACACATTGGACTCACTCACCTAAACATATGGATTATAAAAATTCTGCTCAAACATTTTTGTTAAAATTAATATTGGAAACCTTATCCCACCCTTTTGATTCCTCAGAAATGCAGAGGCCGCCTGGCCGATTCGCCTGCCCGCCAACCTTAACGTTGGACGGGCAACAAAAATCCAGATTAATTAACACATTAATGGCCTTAATAGGCCTCTTAATTGTCGGCTGGTGCACCGCCGACTCTCGCATGCACCCGCCGACGAAATATCGCAGTGACATTGGGACGCTCACCCGACGTCATCACGCACGATTTTACGCCCGACCAGGTCAGGCGCATGTCCACCCGCGGGACGTAAGATTCTGCCCTTTGTGTTAAGGTCCCATCTCCAACCCCTGCAAGCAGGGCTCTGCATATACATGGACCCTGACTGAATTTCCATGACCACTTTCTGTTCTGATTACTCTCCTGACTGGTACTCGAGACCAGCTTCACTGGCGCCTCAGCGCTCCCTGTATTTGAGCTGAAACAATGAGAGCTCACTGCTTTCCCTCACCGTAACAAAGCAGGTTCCTGTCCAGATTCTACATCTACATTGGGCCCTTCCCCAGCTGGATCCCTGGATAGCAATCAGACCAATGGTCATGCCTCACTACCCTGAGTGAGATACCAGTAACAGCCCAGGAGCTACCCTAACTGAAAACAACAACTCACATTTATATAACCAGGTTTAACAGATTTATATAAACAGAGAACTTAATAGTTGCCTTGTTATATTATATAAATATATTAGGATGGAAATTACAGCGGATAATTTCTTTGCCATTTTAACATCCTTGGAGATGTGGCAGAGGCCCTTCTGTACCTGCCAAAGCGGGTTTGCAGCCGCGCTGGAGCCTAAGCATGTGAAGCAGGAGAAGCGCTGATGCCATTCACTCCCTGTGTTCACTGTCGCCCCTGAGCAAACACTGAACGTGCTCTTGGCAACTTCCTCGTCGCCTGGTTTTAAGGTGGGCGTTAACATGCTTATTTTAAAACAGCAGGCCGAGGAATTTGACAATTATGTTCAGCATCCCCGTGACACCCGCGTGGTTGTTTCCACTTGGCAGATCCGAACTTTTTAATGCAACAACCGTGAGGTTAGAAAGTCCTCATTTTGAAAAACTTTCACTTTATAATTACAGGCAACTAGTAATAAACTTCACCAAGAAACTAACTTCAGCCGCTCCCTTGCAATCGGTGAAGATATCAAACCTTGCTGAAGCGATCTCTAGAAACAGCAGCTGCTCTTCAGATCCCCACTAGTTTGCAGTAATGATGCGCGATAATGCTTTTCCGTCTTAGGTTTATAAATATTGAGACTGACCAATAGCTGTGAGCTGCATGAGAGCCGTGATTCCCCCTTGCTGCGCCTGCATCGCGGTAACTACAATGGAATTGCCGAGTCACATTGTAATTGAATCATACCAGCTTCTTCAGCATGCTGCGTTCTTTTTCCCAAGCTCAGTCGCCTGGCACTGCGTATGACAGCAAAGCTCTGAATAGGTTGGCCTTTAATATTTAAGCTGGTGTGAAAGTACCAAGTGCCCTACTGGGGTCCGGCCTAAGGCTAATATGTTACCTATGAAAAGGCCAGATATGTAATGCATTAGCTGTGTGCTCAGCCACCTTCATTAAGACTGACTAGCTGCTTCTTCAGAAGCATGTAGTCAGAAGTTAGAAAGGAAACCAAGGCTTAGATGAACGGTAAATCTGGCTAACTCTCATTAACCAAAATGCTGCTGGTGAGAGGCAGCCAAGTTGCAACGAAATGGGCAATGAGCCTGGGGTAGGTTGGGCGAGGGAGGCGGGCAGCAGACCATCTGTCTAGGACCCGTCAGTCCCCCCACTGGGACACTGGCGGGAAGCAGCAGCTGGCCTGTGAGCAGGTTGTCAGGCAGCAGGAGCCCCTGAAGGAACCATCTCCAGGCACTCATAGGTCAGTGGTTGGGTTTGCAAAAGCCTTGCATTTGAAGGAGGGAGGGGAAAATGGGGGCAGAGGAGACCTTAAACTCCCCTAACCACTGGTACTATGGGTGCTGCCCATTCCAAGATTTGGACAGGTTGGATGATGCATAGATTTTCTAACCAGCACAGTTCTGCATCCACCTTCTCCTTCAATGCATAAGGCACAGGTCTGGCCTTAAAGAAACAGGGTTTGCCTGAGGATCCACATATATTTTTAAGCCTTTTAACTTAAGCAAGCCTTTTAACTTTCCTAATTTGCCCCAAAACGTACTGTCATATTTTCTTAGCAGTTCAGGAATTCCTCCTATTCTCAGGTGAAATATTTCAGACCAGTCAAACTTGACTTTCTGTAACCAGCCTCGGCCCAGAAGACTAGGTCCGTTTCCCATCACTATGATCACTGGAAGCTGGGCTGACTGTTGCCTAAAAGACACTGGTACTGTGGCGATGCCCTTTACCTGAATAGATTCTCCAGTGTATGTCTTCAATTTAGCGGTTGTCCACTCCAGATTCAGTGGCTGGGTACCTTCATTTAGTTATTTAAATGTCTGCTCTCCCACCGCTGTGGTTGAGGCTCTTGTATCTACCTTCATTATTAATGACTTTCCATTCACTTGGATTATGACAGTGATAGGTTTGGTTTTTACAGCAGTGACATTATACAGGGAATAGATGTCGGTTTTGGCAGCTTCAAGTTCTGCTGTATTTTTCAATTCAACCATGTTGGTTTGCTGCTCTATGGGCTGTTTCGACTTTGCCCGGCGTTGCCTTACTACGTGACCTTTCTTATGGTAATAATGGCATTCTGCCTCCTTGAATCTGCAGGTGTCCGTTCACCTGCACATCTATAACAAATTAACCTTGGAGTCGCTGCTGAGGTGTTCCTACTAGGCCTTTTCATGTTTCTAACAGTGGACATTGCCTCTCGCTTCGATGCTGTTGGTCCGGTTTTCGTGCCACGTTCGGTGGTAGGTTACTTCACCACATGAAGAACAGCACCATGTTGTATGTGTTGCAAATCCTGTGGGATCAAAGATTACGGGGAGAAAGCAGGAGAATGGGGTTGAGAAACTTATCAGCCATGATTGAATGGCGGAGCAGACTCGATGAGCCGATTGGCCTAATTTCTGCTCCTATGTCTTATGGTCTTATGAGTCTCTCGCAGCACTTTCCTCAGCGAGGGACATTTCCATGGCGTGCTTCAAATCGATGTTGACCTCTGTGAGTAAATGGCGCTGAATGGTGTTGTCGATGTGGTGTTGCCCACGAACTAATTAGTCCCGCAGCATTTCATTGAGTGTGTCCCTGAAGTCGCAGTGCTCAGTCAACTGCTTCAACTCCACTACATAGGTTGTGATGAACTCTCCCGGGGCCCTTACTCTGGAATTAAACTTAAACCCCTGCATTATTATGGATGGCTTCGGCCTTTTCACGAGTTCCGCTAATTCATTAAAGGAATTAGAATTGGGCGCGCTCAGGGCTGTCAGACTGAGGATGAGATTGTATGTCTTGCTACCACGTACACTCAAAAGGATTGCTTTCTGCTTTTCATCCGAGGTCATTTTGTTCGCTACACAATAAAATCCGAGGTGCTCTACATACTGGCTCCAGTCTTCCATAGTCACATCATAAGGATCGATCCTGCCGAGAGTGACATGACTGGTGAGTAGCCTTTTCTTCTATCTTAAGATTCGATGTACTCACGTTAACAAGGCGAGGTGCAGCGTTGGAGCTATTTTACCCTCGTCACCAAATGTAATGACTCGACAGACCAGACAGGATTCAACAAGAAACAGATAAACTTTATTACAGCGAGCTTTTCAGGAAGCACCCCCCCCCCGCCCCCCCACCACCCCAGATTACCTGCGTTTAAGGCTTATTAGTCAGAGCCTCCAAAAACATCACGTGACCCCTGATAAACAGAAGGAGAGGCTATACCTTCAGTTACTACACACGGCCAAACAAAAAGCAAATGCCGCACAGTGGCAGCAACAAGGAGCGTGCCAAAAACCTGCCTAACCATAAGCCTATCCATGAAGTGGACAGCAAACTAGATCACATAGAAGACACTGAGACAGAGCATACAAGAAGAATGGGGTGTGTAAGAAAGGTACCACGATGATCATGCTTGACTTTAATCTACATGTAGATTAGGAAAATCAGATTGGCAAAGGTAGCCAGGAAAATTAGTTCATGGAGTGTATTCGGGACAATTTCTTAGAAAAGTACGTTCTAGAGTCAACCAGGGAGCAGGCTATCCTAGACCTGGTAGTGAGCAATGAGGCAGGATTAATCAATAACCTCATGGTAAAGGAGCCTCAAGGTGACAGTGATCATAACATGATAGAATTTCAAGTTCAGTTTGAAATGGAGAAATGTGGGTCCATGACTAGTTTTTTAAACCTAAATAAAGGTAACTATGAGAGTAGGAAGGCAGAGTTGGCTAAGGTGAACTGGGAAACTAGGTTAAAAGGTAGCACATTAGAGTGACAGACTTTTAAGGAGATATTTAATAACTCTCAGCAAAGATTTATCCTAGTGAGAAAGAAAGGCTCTTTAAGAAGGATGCATCATCCGTGACTAAATAAGGAAGTTAAGGATAATATCAAATTGAAGGAAACAATGTACAAATCCACAAAGATTATTGGTGGATCATAGGATTGGACAGGCTTCAAGAACCAATAAAGAATGACTAAAAAGATAATAAAAAGGCAGAAAGCAGAGTAAGAGCAAAGCTAGCTAGTAATATAAATACAGATAGTAAGGGTTTCTACAAGCATTTGAATAGGATATGAGTAACTAAAGCTAGTATAGGCCCCCTGGAATGAGTCTGGGAATTGGTAATAGAACAAAAAGAAGTGGCAGCGGTGTTGAACAGGTATTTTGTGCCTGTTTTCAGGGTAGAGGGCTTAGAAAACTATACAAAGGTTCTTGAAAATCAAAAGATGATAGGGAGGGATTATTTTACTACAACCACCATCACCAGGGAAAAGATGCTAGGAAAATTATTAGGCCTAAAGGTTGACAAGCCCCCAGGAACAGATGACCTGCATCCTAGGGTCTTAAAAAAAGTGACAGCACAGATAGCAGATGCATTGGCTATAATTTTCCAAAATTCCTTAGATTCTGAAAGGTTCCTGCATATTGGAAAATAGCTAATGTAACACCTTTATTCAAGAAAGTTGCGAGGTAGAAAGCAGGAAACATTTTTTATTTATTCGTGGGCTATGGGCATCGCTGGCTAGGCCAGCATTTATTACCCAGCCCTAATTGCCCTTGAGAAGGTGTTGATGAGCTGCCTTCTTGAACCCTGCAGTCCCTGTGGTGTAGGTACACCCACAGTGCAGTTAGGAAGGGAGTTCTAGGATTCTGACTCAGCAATAGCGAAGGAACAGTGATATATTTCCAAGTCAGGATGGTGAGTGGCTTGGAGGGGAACTTCCAGGTGGTGTTCCCATGTGTCTCCTGCCCTTGTCCTCCTAGATGGTAGTGGTCATGAGTTTGGAAGTTGCTGTCTAAGGGACATTGGTGAGTTCCTACTATAGGCCAGTTAGCCGAACATCTGTCATAGGGAAAGTGCTAGAACCCATTTTTAAGGAGGCTATAGCAGGATGCTTAGATAATCACGATTTGATCAGGCAAAGCCAACATGACTTTGTGAAAGGGAAATCATGTTTAACTAATCTGTTAGAGTTTTTTTGACGACATGATATTCAAGATGGATAAAGGGGAACCAGTAGATGTGGTGTACTTGGATTTTCAAAAGGCATTTGATAAAGTGCCACATCAAAGGTTACTGCACAAGGTAAGAGCACATGATCTAGAAGGTCACATATTAGCATGGATAAAGGGTTAGTTAGCTAACAGGAAGCAGAGGGATAAATGGGTCTTTTTCAGATTTGCAAACTGTAACTAGTAGACTGCTACATGGATTGGTGCTGGGGCCTCAATTATTTACAATCTCTATCAATGACTTGGCTGAAAGGACTGAATGTATGGTAGCTAAATTTGCTGATGACACCAAGATAGGTAGGACAGTAAATTGTCAAGAGGAGGTAGAGAATCTGCAACGGATATAGGCAGGTTAAGTGAGTGGGCAAAAATTTGACACATGGAGTATAATGTGGGTAAATGTGAACTTGTCCATTTTGGCGGGAAGAATAGAAAAGCAGCATATTATTTAAATGGAAAAAGATTGCAGAACTCGGTGGTACAGAGGAATCTGGATGTCCTGGTCCATAAATCACATAAAGTTAGTAAGCAGGTACAGCAAGTGATTAGGATGATTAATAGAATGTTGGTGTTCACTGCAAGGGAAATGGAATATAAAAATAGGAAAGTTTTACTGCAGCTGTACAGAGTCTTGGTGAGACCACATCTGGATGACCGTGTACAGTTTTGGTCTCCTTATTTAGGAAAAGATATAATTACTCTAGAAGCAGTTCAGAGAAGATTCACTGGACTCATCCCTGGGATGAAGGGGTTGCCTTATGAAGAAAGCTTAAACAGGTTGGGCCTATACCCATTGGAGTTTAGAAGGATGAGAGGTGATCTTATTGAAACATATAAGATCCTGAGGGGACTGGATAGAGTGGATACCCAGAGGATGTTTCCTCTTGTGGGGGAGACTAAAACTAGGGGACATAGTTTAAAAATAAGAGGTCTCCCTTTTAAGACAAAGATGAGGAGAAACATTTTCTCCCAAAATGTCGTTGGTGTGGGGAATTCTCTTCTCTATAAATTAGTGGAGGCTGGGTTTTGAATTTATTTGAGACGGTGTTAGACAGATTGTTGTTAGGCAAGGGAATCAAGGGTTATGGGGGGGTGAACAGGAAAATGGAGCTGAGACCACAACCAGATCAGCCATGATCTTACTGAATGGCAGAGCAGGCTCAAAAGGCCAAATAAACTACTCCTGCTCCTATGTTCCTATGTTCTCGAGCTCAAAAATGAACAGACTTTCCACACTATAACAGTAACACACAGAATGGATGCGATCACTCAGTTGGAAACTTATACCACAATTGATATAATATGTCCTAAGAAGAATGGCAAACATACTCTTCATCTCAAGATACACATGGGAGCTAGTGCTAATATTCTACCACTGAGAACACTTATGGATATGTATTTGGATAAGTGGGAATAGGTGTTACAGCTTACAGGAGCCAGGCTGATGGCATATAATGGTTCTCCAATCCATTGTGAAGGAGCACTAACACTAAAGTGCAGATATGGCAGTACTGCATGGCCATGGTAGGCTTTCTATTTAGCAGACACACAAGGTCCAGCAGTAGCAGACTTACCAGTGTGTAGGGAGCTCAGAAATGTCACAACTCACAAAATCAACAAAGCACCAGTACTGGAAGACAAAACCGAGTGTGACCCCATTGAGTACACTAAGAACAGTGATATCAAAAGAGCTATGGAGTTGTGCAAGGCATGCCAAGAGCACCAATCAAGCTAGCGCAAAGAACTGTTTCATCCTCATGAGGTCCTATCACACTCATCGCCGAAGATTGCAACTGACGTTTTTACCATCTGAGGTGACGATTTTCTCTTGGCCACTGACTACTTCTCAAAATTTCCAATCGTTCAACAGTTAAGGGGTACATCTAGCATATTAGTAACAAATCCAAGCGTGCAATCTTTAGCCTATTTGGTTCTTCAGTGGACAGCGTGTCAGATAATAGACAACAATATGCCAGAAAACCATTCCAAGATGTGTGCGCCATGTGGGTGAGGTTGTGTATCACAAAAGACCTAGACACATTGGGTGGCTCACACTGCAAAGCACCCTTAGAATGATAAAAGCACACATAATGCTGTTTGAGCCAAAACAAACCTTTGCTCTATAATGAACTGTATATCTGTGTGTGCTGAATTATACCGCTTTTTGAAAGATGCCATAGAGAGGATCACAAGTTGTGGGTTTAAGCCAACTTCCTGTTCACTAGCAAGACTGGCTAAGGATGATGGAGTCACTCATGGACTCTGATACTCAATTGTTGAGAGGATCACTTTCTGCACGTTGCATATTGAAGGAGCCAAAGTCCTTACAGTGAGGCATGTCATCTGATTAACTTGTTCCATTCCAGCAAGCACTGTTAACTGTGCTGTACACTCTAGGAAATTTACCAAGGTTGGCAACCTGTTACTGCACATTCATAGCCATGAATAGACACACCATCTTTCCAGAATGGTGTGTTGGGGTAGAACTGTCAAGACTTTGGAAGAATGCCACTGTGATCCTCCCAGGTCCTGGAAAGGCCCTGTGGCAAAAAAACCAATGAGCTGGATTTTCTGATCAGAAGCACAGCTACAGCGCTTGCCCTGACATCAATTCAAGCTATGGCCCTTGCGTACTGTGATCCCCATGGTGAGAATTTGAGTTTGAAGGAGGGGATGGATTCCTGCCTGCCCCCAGCGTAAGCCTCAGCAATGCCCAGCAGCGCTATGTAGCATGCGCAAAAACGATAGATAGTTGTGGGCATGGCTTCCAGTCACTGCACCATAAAATCAGTATAAACCAGGCTACTTCAGTGAAAAGCACCCGAACAAAGGATTAAATCGGATTTCTTTGGCATGAATCACTTTACAAGATTAAAAATTTAAACAGCAGAACCATTTTTATACATATTTCAAGGAAGACAGATAAATCATTTTCAAAAGTGATATACATTCAAACATTAAAAAGTTTGATAAATCATGCTAAAAAGACAAAGAGGGTGGAATTTTCTGCTCTGTAGACTAATTGCGGTGGCTGGCAGGCAAGTCGGTGCGACCCCTGCTGGCCGGCAGGGCAGGTTACTGCGCCAGATCATCCACTTTTCACCTCATCATTTACGCATAAATGAGCAACTTGTTGAATCTCGTGATGGGTTGGGGTTCGTCCGACCTGCCATAATCCCATCAGGTTGAAATTGCGGCTGCCACATTTAAATGGCACCCGGACACACATTCGCTCTCTGCAGCCCAGGACTTGTTGTGGTGAGTGATGGCCCCCAGAAGAAACAAGCCCCTCTGCCCTCAAGTTCAGTGACAGGTACCTGGAGAGATTCCTCCATGCAGCCCCGGACCGGTGGGAGGTCCTCTACCTCCCGTGATGGGAGCCAGAGGTCCAGTACCTTCACAACGCAGGCTTGGGAGGAAGTCGCCAGAGAGGTCAGCACCTGAGGACCCTCCTGCTTTGCCGAAGAAAGATGAATGATCTCATCTGCTCCGCCAGGGTAAGTCAAACTTCTCTTCACTCTCAACTCACACTCTCACAAGGCCATCAGGCATTTGCAGGGTTACGGTGCACAGGCATCTCATGCACTACCAGCAGAAGGAACATCATCACTGATTCTCTCACATATACTTTAACATGATCGTGTCCTCTGACATCCTGCACAAATAACCTCTTCAGCCCTTACATAGGACTGCCCAGCACACTCAAAAGGCATTCATGCTTATCATCTGCTCTTGCATCTGTCCTGCTCACACCATCCCTCTATCTATGAGTTGCTAGGCAAGAGGGGGATGGGGCACTTTAATCTCCCTCCAGGAGCCCCTTCTCCTCAAAGAGTCAGGGAGGGTCCCTCGGGCATTCACAGGGAGGAGGAATGTCAGCCAGCCAGCCAGGGGCAATCCACTCAGGACACTCCAAGGATGTCCAGCCACTCCAAATCCCCTCCGCCTGTGACCCCAGCAACTCCAGCTGCTCAGACAGCTGGACCAGTACAATGGGGGATCTCCAACCACTCTGGCCAGGCTCAGTGATGTCGTTATCCAGCATATACTGGATCTCCTGTAGGACCTGAACTAGTTTGTTTGAGCAGGGGGGCCACATTCTCCCTCTGCTCTTTGGTCAGGTGTGTCCAGCGAGCATTTAAGTCCTTCAAGACTCCGGTATTTGCTAGTCTGGTAGCTGGGGTTCAACCAGGTGACCCCATAGTCCCTCCTCCTCAGCTGATGCCTCCTGGCTGCTCTCAGATTTTTCCACCCTCTGGCAAACACCCATGGGTTGATCAGACTCCTGGCTGTAATACCGCTATAGCAAGTTAAAGTGGCACAACTGGTGCTTTTTCCTCCTATCAGGGATGTGGGTCAGATAATTTACTTCTCTGATCTGTTCGGCCACTAGATACTGGATACTGAACTTGGCTTGGAAAGGGGCAGTGGGTAGGGGGCAACAGCATCAGGACTCAGTCTCTGGGTTGGAGAGTCTGGGTCTGGGCCTGCTTGTTGTTTCATTGTCTGTTGTGAAGTTTTTAAATACTCTTCGGCCACTGCACTGACATTGAAGAGCCATTCCTGAAAGGTGGGTATGTAGTGGTGATGTCTTCCTTAGGTTCTAGAAATTTCTCTTTTAGAAGTTCCAAGGGGCCCCGCACCTCAAGCCCTTAACTTAATTCAAAGGGGGTGAAGCCAGTAGAGCCGTTTGGGGAGACCCTGGTAGCGAATTGTAGGAAGCCTAAACTCAAATCCCAGTCATGCGGATATTGGGAGCATTCGGCCCTAATCATGGTTTCCGAGGTTTGATTATATCGTTCTAGCATCACTTGGACTGAAGGTGATACGCCAAGGACTTCAGCTGCGTTATACCTAAACTGCGTACAACCTCCTGAAACACTTGGGACATGAAGTTGGTCCCCTGATCTGATTGGATCTCTCTCCTGGCAGGCTGCACTGGATAAAGAAGCAAGTTATCTCTTCGATCATGACCTCGGCTGTGATTTTCCTGAGGGGAATGGCCTTGGGAAACCAGGTGGCTGAGTCCATTATGGTGAGGAGGTATTGGTAGATGGTCTTGGTTTTGGGTAGTGGTCCTACTCAGTCTCTCAGTTTTCAGCCAAAACATTCACCAGCTGCTGGAATGGGTATAAGGGGGGCTGGTTTAGTTGTGGCTTGGGGTTCTCCTGCAACCTGGCAGGCATGGCTGTTTTTGAGGGCCAGTGAAGTGCTTTATGATGGGGACCAAAGTTTTACAGGTACCCACATGTCCGGCCATCGGAATAGCATAGGCCATTTTTAGAATTTCTTGACAGTATTCTGGGGGCACTACAATATGGTGAAACACTGTCCAGATCCATCTGCGATCCTCCTGGGGGTGCCTCCACTTCCACATCACTACCACATCTTGCGGGGGCCTGGGTGGCTTCTGCTTCAGAGCAGGCAGTCGGCAATATGTGCTTGACTTCAGGGTCTGCCTGCTGGGCTTTAACTGGGGAGGTTTAGCTGAGCACCTCATCCACTTCTTTCAGGTTTTTAAAAGGTTTCTGCTGACCTGATGTCTGGATCATCTCACTGGGACACTAGTTTCCTTTTGACTAAGCTTGCCTGCCTGACTTGGGATCGGGTCACTATACAGCCAGGGAAGATCCCTGGAATGCCCTAACTTGGGACCGGGTCACTATACAGCCAGGGAAGATCCCTGGAATGCCCTAACTTGGGATCGGGTCACTATACAGCCAGGGAAGATCCCTGGAATGCCCTCCTGTAGCTGCTGGGTTTCTCTCTTTTTGTTTGTCTGGTCTAAAACTATAGGGGAGGATATCACCTTGCTACCAGCCAAATCAATTCCGAATAGGGAGTCAATTCCTGTCAATGGCAGTGTTGCCGGTGTCCTGGAATTGCTGGCGATACGTCTCTGAGACTAACTCATAGAAACTAAGGATGGCAGCCTTGGCCTGTTCGTAATTAGTGGACACATCAGGAATCGGCATGGGCTCTCCCTGATAGCTACCCTTGAATTAAAAGGTCCAGATATCTGGTAGCCATTTTAGCTGTCCTGTTACTTTCTCAAAAGTGATAAAAAAGGATTGCACACCACTCTCTTCAAATTTGGGAAGGGATCTAGCGTACTTAAGGGCCTCAGAGAGTGGTTCTGGGGTAGGGAGGTTTGGGCTGTTACCAGATAGAGAGAGGTTCTCCCCAGCAGCTTCCATCTGTCTAATCTCTCTCTCCCTTCGCGCTGCTAACTCCATTTCCCATTTTCACAGCTGGAATTCTACTCTCTCCCTTTACCTCTCCTGAGCTTCTAACTCTCTCTCTCTTTCCCTCACTTGAACTTCTCTTTCTCCCACCCTTTCCCTCTCCCGAAACTCTAGCTGCATTCTGAGCTTTTCCAGCTTGAGTTTGGCTAGGGGAAGGGGCTCAGTGTGAGGGGTTAACTCCTCATCTACCTGTTCTGATTGATAAGTGGGGTCCAATTGCTCAACATGCAACTGGAGAGG